>NW_028317974.1:3036666-3685833 GCF_062004578.1 Staurois parvus
CACACATAAAAGTTAGTACAAAAGTTAAGAAATTAAATGTACAACATAGAGTCTGTAACCCAGAGAGTACAGGGGTCAGCAGCGCATAATGCAGAGAGTGCAGGGGTGAGAGGGGAGGGGCAGGAGTGCATAACACACAGAGTAAAGGATTAACAAGTGCATAACGCACCGAGCACAATGGTCTGCAGTGTATAACGCAGAGTTCAGGGGTCAGGAGTGAGTACTGCACAAAGTGCAGAGAATCATAGGTGTGTAATGTACAGAGTGCAAGGGTCAGGAGTACTTAACATACAGAGTGCAGTAGTCAAATCTCTTCCCCTTAGTACAAATCTCTCCCTCCCCCAGCACACATTTCTCCACCAAGTCCTCTCATCAGACCTCAAATACCACAGCAGTTCAGAGAGAATTCCTCCCCTTAGCTGTATTGTCTGGTACATCAGAGCTGAGAAAGAGTCTGGTCTATGAACACAATGGGTTACCATGTTCTATGCTGTCCACTTTTGGAGTCTATGCTTTTTATTCCAAATATATGGCGTACACGTGTGCTCTCCACTGATAGATGTCCTCCCAGAAGTTTATTGAGGACTCAAATGTATCCTTGTGCCCAAGCCGCTGTCTTCCACCTAAAACATTTGGTTAACCCAGAGACCAATAAACTACATTCTTTTATAGAACTTCAATCTATACCTAGATCCCGGGTTTTATTCTTATCTACAATTTTGGCATTATTTTTACACCCTAGTGCCTGCCTTAACTTTAGAGCGCCTAACCAATCTTGAGCGTATTTGTCTCTCAGGCCCATTTCAATTGAAACTGGTTACCTCTATGTATAAGGTCCTCCATGAAGTACTGCCTATGTATGAGAATTTTCATGTTTACATGACCAAATGGAAGAGTGATATTCAACACACCATCTCATTACACAAATAAGCCAAAATCTGGGATACAGCGGCTAGGTCTTTGATGTGTGTTACTTATAAAGATAAATATCTACAGTATAAATTAATGATATATTAGTATAAGACACCTAAAGTTCTACATACTTATAACTTGCATCTCCCTAAAATGTGTTGGTGGTGTGGTACAGGGAAAAGAATCCAATTCCTTTTTTTTGGTCATGCTCTCTGATACAGCCTTACTGGACATCGGTCCAACAGCTCTTGACCCAAAAACTAGATATTTCCCTGCCTTAGACATTATACAATTTTTTACTAGGCCTGCCATTCAAAGATATTCCTAAGTCTATCCATATCCTAACAGCTGGTAGATGGCTCATTCACATCCATTGGCGATCAAATACCCACTATCCTTGGATCAACTCTTGTCTATCATTGCTGACCAAACCACATCTGGTAACACTTCACCTACTGAAAATCTCGCTTGATGGTAATGTCTATTATATCTCCCCACAAGTCATACTGTTGTATACTCTATGTATTTTCCCTTTATGCCCTCAAGACATTTTTTTTTTTTTCTTATTCCTGTAGACATTCTCAGTCCAACAGTTCACTGAGATTGTTGAATTTGAGCCAGTCGATATGTCACATTGTATTACAAGTGTTATGATTACATTTTTTTTTACTGTACTTATAAAATATCATTACCTATACTTTGTACTCCATGGCATTGCTTTATTTACTGTATATACTACTTATACTTCTCTGTCTCGCTGAGGCTTTTGTTTTCCTATGTTTTCTCTGTTCATGTTCACTTTTTCTTTTGAAACCTTCATAAAAATACAATTATAAAACAAAAGCACTGAGAAGGAGTCTCCCTCTGGCCTTCTGCTGGCTACACTGCCAGAATCTTGAAATTTAAAAAAATTGTGGGTGGTAACAGTTTGGAGACCTAGGTAACCCCTGAAGGACATGCAGGTGCCCTCAGTGCCCGGCACTGACGATGTCCATATATAAATATGAAAGGCAGGTAAACATTTTACTGTTACAGAATAATTAATATCTTAGCAGACATTACTAAACTTTCACTTTAATATTGCATTGTGTATGTTTGTAGAGGACAGCTGCAATATATTCAACTTTATGAAGAAGCCGTGTTGGTCATCAGATCTAAATAAGTCCTTTTGTACAACTTCCAGACAACAAAGCCAAAAGAGCACAGATACAAATTATGAAACACCATGGCTGCCAATGCAGTTTTTCAGAATAAAGGGAAAAATAAAGATATTTAATTATGTCACCTAGATACTGCCCTATCCCTTCACTGAAGGGAACGGAACTGATGAGAAAGCATTCATAGTCCATGCAAATATCATATGTGAGGAACAGATCTGAATAAACCAAATATCCGTCTGATCTAACCGCAGGAAAAGAAAATCTGATTGCTTGTTCTGGATTACTGTAGTTTGTACACTATTGCTGTGCATTGCGCTGTTTTACTGAATAAGACTAAATTATTAAGAATCTGCTTGGTCCTTCTGCTATTTTGGATCCTCATGGAATAAAGGGTAGTATTACATTACATTCAGTCATTATCTCTGGCATTACTGTCGTCACTTTTAAACATGGACTGAGAAATTAAAATGATACCATGGCTATGTTTTTGTAAGACCATGGTAATTATCATGGTGCATTTACAATCACAGTTCATTATAGATTAAAATGACAGGGCTTTCCGACTTTACATCTCTTAAGCCTCTATGTTTTTCCCACCCCACCTCTCAGAACAGAGGTTTTACCTTTCACACAAATCACTGAATTGTAGGGGATTGCACAAGGCCTTGCCAATTACAGTACACTGTGTTATTTCTTTGAACTCTTATTGCCTGCAGTAAATTTTTAAGGAATACTCTTCCCCCACCATTGACTCAAACTCTTAGTGAAATTAATATCAGAAGCCTAGCGGATTAGACTTTCTTCCAGGTCTGCCTTCCAGCTGGCACACGATTATTTCATACTGTTATCATCTATAAAAGCCTAATACATGGGAATGCTAATACATCCTAGGTCTTGCTTTCAAGACAGCAGTGATATCACTGACTTACCGTTTTTTTTAGCTCTGCATGTGTAGATGAACTATTTATTGATAACTTCCACTTCTGGAAGAAGCAACGTACCTCTTTAAGGGCTCGTTCACACTTGACTTCATTTCTAACTCTTGCCATATGCCCCTATAGCGTTTGATAGGCGTTTGTGAAGGATTTTGTGAAGCGTTTTTAACGCTCCTCAAACGCTCCCCAAACGCCCTATGCACAGTTTTGAGGCGGTTGATAGGCGTTTGCCAAACGTTAAAACCGCACCACAAGCTCCTATAATGAAGTTAAATGGTATTTATGTTCTGCAAACGCCTCGCAACTAGGTCGCAACCACACTGCAAATGCCAGCCAGGCGTTTGCGGAGCGGCACCTTAGACTTGAATGGGAGGCTTCAACTCCTCCTGACTTGACCAGAGGCGTCAGTTTTGCCGCGATACGATGCTAACGCTTCCGTGTGAACAGCACTGTGTGCTGCCATGTGCAGAATTTTCAGAGGCGTTTGAGAAGCATTAAAAACGCTTCCTAAACGCCTGTCTGATGCCTGCTCAAAAAGCTAGTGTGAATGTAGCCTAACAATGACAAACAGTAAATCACGGTAAGCAATATCAACCAATCAACTCCAATAAAGGATAGTTAGCGAGTTGTTGTTATTTATTACTGCCTATATCCTTATAAAAAAACAAGCCAATTTATTCACAATTAGGTAATTGGGACTCATTTATGGACTAACAGGCTAGTGCATTATAAGAATCAGTGATTAGAGCTTTGATGTACAAAGTAACGTGACACAGAACTATATGATGAAATGGTTCTGGTTATGTGTTTAATCATGCTTTGTCCCTATTATGATCTAATGATTACAAGCTACTAGAAAGGCTGTTCTGTTACAGTATAAAATTGCTTTAAATTAGTAAGCCCTGACGTACATTCACTCATAAGCTGGCGCTCGCCCAGCACTCCCAGTTGTTCTCTGCTTCATCCTCTGGCTCTCTAAAACCTCTCTGTTCCTTTGAGTATCCTACCTCATTTCAATACTTTTCCCTAACCACATGGTGGTTTCTAAGCTGGTCAAGGCACAGTGAGATTTGATAAAGTAGACTTTAACGCAATCTATTCAATTATTAATACTTCTGGGACACTGGTAAACCATACCCAAGCCTAAGCTGGTATCAGATGGTTCTCATAAACACATTACTGGTTGTCGGAAAGGTCTAGTGAACATCCACCTTTTTTATCCCAGAAAATACAAACACTGAATCCCATTCATATATATCTATAAGGTATATACTGTGTATATATACTGTACACTATATTGCCAAAAGTATTGGGACAAACCTCCGAATTATTGGATTCAGGTGTTCCAATCAACTCCATGGCCACAGGTATATAAAATCAAGCACCTAGGCATGCAGACTGCTTCAACAAACATTTGTGAAAGAATAAATATAGATAAAAATAGATGCAGCGCTGATAACAAAAACATAAAAAAAGTGTTTGATACAAAACTAGAAATTGATAACGCAATCAAAAACATATAAATAATGTAAAGTGCCAAAAGTGCAAATGATACATCAAATTAGTGGCATAGGTGCTAACCATGAAATCTGTATAAGATACAATAAATATAAAGGGCAAAATATATATAAAACCACATCAAGGTGGTTATAGTGATAGATTAGTGAAGGTCCAATAAATGAATGTGGGGATCATGGAAGATCTCAGCAAAGGTGTTCCAATCTCTTAATCCAGAGTAATGGATGGTGTGACTGGTAATATGTGAATTGCGCACTCACCAGATGCACGATATAATCACACATTTGAGATTACAACTGTCTCATCAGGTCAGCCAGATCATCCACTCAAGTGTAAGGCCAGGTTCCTGTTCCCTTCAGGGTCCTCCGATTGGTATCACTGCATCGGGTCTCCTCTAAGATAGGCTCTGTGAATGGTGAGACTCACTTTTTTTGTGTTTGTCGGTGCACCTAACTAGTGCACAAAGAAAGGTCCATAAAGACATGGATGAACAGGTCTGGGGTGGAGGAACTTGACTGGCCTACAAGGAGTCCTGACCTCAACCCGATAGAACACCTTTTATGGTTCATATGTGTGTACATGTAGGCATTCCAATACTTTTGGCAATATAATGTGTGTGTATATATATATATATATATATATATATATATATATATATATATAATTTTTATTTAAACATTATCTAAGACCTTCATCATTTTTATCCCTTCAATGATTCTGGTGTACTGTGTAGAGGGTTAGACAAGAAAAACTTCAGATGTTCTTACGAACATTACTTATGGTCTGAGGTTGTTGTGGGCTGCAGAGCAGGTTACAGTTACTCCAGCTGCCACTTTTGTGTACAGATCACCGATGTCATCAAATAAGAACAACAAACATTTCTTAGAGCTTATTAACACAAGTAACTTGGGCCGGTCTGCAAATCGGCAGCATTTACATTTATCTGTGGCCATTCTGTGTGTGTAAAAAATAGGACAAGTAGATAACAGCCAGATATGTGCATAGATTGGATACAAACACAACTGTTTTATAACAGGGGAGTGATGTCACCACTCTCCTAGGTTGCCGACAAAGCTGATCCATACATTGACTGCAGAGGAGCAGCTGTGAGGGAGCGCAAGTAATGTCAGGGGATGCACTTTCCAAAGACACTGTTACTTTGCCCTGCAAGGACCAAACAGCAGAAAATGCACAGCATGAATAGCACGTTCTGACTATCCATTCTGTATTATAAGAAAAATATGAAAAAATTTTTCTGGTGCTTTTGGCAATACTTTGTGGCATGTGCAACCTCCCACAATGCTTTGCTTTATGTGGCTGGTAAGTAAAGACTATAGGTCATGAGGAGACACCCACCTTTCTCCTGTGTAGGACTACATCTTTACATGCCCATAGCATCTTAGAGAGATGCAGCACAGAGGACTGACAATGCTGCTGTAATTACAGCAGTGGATCTGCAACGTTTTTAGCCCTCTGCAGTATATCACATATATTGGAAAGAACTGGCTGTATGAACAGTTAAAATTTTTGGGATATAAAGAGAAGAGATCATAGAGAATTTAATGAATGTACATACAGAGCAATGCCCAATTTCTAAGCACAATGTAACATAAACCTAGACGTACACATTAAGACTGCATTTTTCAGTGATTTCTGATGTTTGCAGTTAAGCTAAAGCACACCCACATTCTACAATTGGCACTTGGTGTTGAGATGTTTTTTTTTTCATGAAAATGGCTTTTACTATAGAAAAATCCAGGTCTTAATTATTCCCTTGTTAATGGTTGTAGCAGGGTTGAAGTAGCGGTCATACATTTACAGAACAAGAATTAATTTGCTAATATATACATTAAGTGCAATCAGACACTGTCCAGCAGATGTTGTTGGCACTGTACTCAACATTAACTTTTTTTCCTTGCATACTGACCAAATTACCCCTTCATGTACTTAATGTAGGCTGATCAGAGACAGTGGTGAGAAAAAAAAACAAATTTACTATGTATCTAATCTAAGAACATGAGCACATTTATATATGATTATGTAACAAACATGTAACAACTTTTGAAAACAGAAGAACATGTTCTGTAAAAATGTCATGCACACATTAGAACTTTCTCTTTCAGAATGTAGAGAACAAACAACCACCACCAGTGTAATAAGACCACCTTCACTGAATATTCTTCTAAATAAAACCCAACCCTCATCACCATTTCTCCAAAACAATGCTTCTCCAGGTTCCCATGTTAGCCAGTTACATGTCTACATGCTGGCCAAAAAGCCCTCCTCTGATTACATGATCAAGGCCAGAAAGGCTTAGTTCACATCAACTGCCAACTAGTGCTTCTGCATGAACTCTGGACCATTTTAACGAGAGAAAAAAAAACATTGTTTCTTTCTTTCAAGTTCCAGAAACCACCCCACTGATATGTATTACACTTTTCCTGGTTTATATTAAAGAGCTACATAACCCAGAATGCTGTTCCACAAACATCCATGATTACTTATAATTGTAATGCAGCTTTGGTGGGTAAAGTAATAGGTACGTTACTGTATACACCATGGAAAGAATTTACTTACCTTTCACTCCTTCTACCACCACTCCATTCCACTGCCAGAGAGCACTGAAGTCCAGTGTAAGGTTTGACTTGAGCTGTGCAAATTAACCTTGGTGTCATATGGCAGACCTCCAACTAGGTGCATCACTACTTAGGCACCAATCTCTGTACTGTGTGGTAGCAAGAGTGCCTTGTTCCCCCATACCTGGCAGATTAGAATGCTGTTGTAGCAAAGTGGAAGATTCTATTTAAAGTGATTCTAAAGGCTTATTTTTTTTTAAACACCAAACATTTCTATACTTACCTGCTGTGTGCAGTAGTTTTGCACAGAGCAGCCAGGATTCCCTTCTTCTCGGGACCCCCGCCAGCGCTCATGGCCCCTACCTTCTGCCAGGTGCCCCCACAGCAAGCAGCTTGCCATGGGGCACCTGTTGATCCATGTGTCCATTCACACACGGAGCCGCAGCTTGGCCCCACCCCTTCCCTCTTTTCAGCGGCTCACTGGCTGTGATTAACAGCAGTGGGAGTCAATGGCTCTCGCTTCTGTCTCAGCCAATGAAGAGAGTGAGTCGCGGGATAGCTGAGATTCCAGTGCACATTGCTGGATCGAGAGGGGGCTTAGGTGAGTATTAGGGAGAGCTGCTGCACAGAGAAGGCTTTTTACCTTTATGCATAGAATGCATGAAAGTAAAAAACCTCGAGCCTTTACAACCACTGTAAAGCGGCGTTCCACTCACACTGTAAAAAAATAAGTCAGTAGCTACAAAAACTGTAGCTGCTGACTTTTAAAAAACAGCCACTTACCTGTCCCACAATCCCATGGTGCCCTCCCTGCAGCCCGTTTCACCAGCCATCTAGTGTTCTAGGCGCTGGCATCTTCAGTGTGGGCACCCGGCTGTAACAGCTTGTGGCTCCACAGCCGGGTGCACACTGCGCATACGCGAGTAGTGCTCTGCTTCCTGAATGGCCCCCTAGACTTCTGGGACCTGTCATGTGTCCCAGAAGACTACATGGAGGGAGAGTAGGAGGACAACTTCCACTTCCAATTGCCTAGACGATCACAGTGGAAGTGGGAGTGGGTACCTGTCAATTTCGGGTACCCGCTCCCCCCCCCCCGCTCCCCAAAGGTGCCTATCCTTAATGGAGAGTGAGGGACCAGTCTTTTGGGTGAAGCTCCGCTTTAAGCCAGTGGCGTATCATCCATGTGTGCAGGGTATGTGTTGCACACAGGCCCCAAGGCCAGGGGGGCACAAAGGAGAAGGTTCTATTTAAGTCAGTGGTATATCATCCATGTGTGCAGGATGTGTGGTGCACACAGACCCCCAAGCCCAGGGGGGCCCACTGTACCCTGTCACACTCTGCCCACATGGAGAAACAAAAATGTAATGAAATCACATACCTGCTGGATCCCTGAAGAGTGTACATGGCTGGCAGCTTTGGGGACTTTTTTTTTATGTACACACAGGCGGTGGTGGCAGATGCACAACCATCGCCCACAGCCACTGAACTGCATGGCAACTGGTGGAGTGATCTGCAGCCTTGTGTGCTGTACAGCGCACTTCAGCGTCAGGACAAGGGCTGTGCGAGCTGGCACCTGGCTGCCCTGGGCACAGTGTGCTAGCATGGAGGGGGAGGGTGCTCCAGTAGGGAGTAAGAGAATTGGTGTAAGAAGGAGAGGCTTGGGCAGGATTTATACCGGAAGGAGGAATATGGGGAGAGAGGATTTTGGGGGGTGTAAGAGAATTTGAGTAACAAGGAGTTTGGGGGATTTATACTGGAAAGGGGGATATGGGGGAAGGATTTGTGCTGGGAGGGGGGAGATGGAGGATTTGTGCTCAGGGGGAATTTGGTCCTTATGGTAAAGTAAGCCAGTAACCTTTTCAGGTAATAACATAAAACATGAATCAGTAAAGAATGTACTGTATTTAATTAATTAAAAGAAAAAAAAACCCTGATAGGCAGGGTTTTTATAAAGAAGATACCCTAATGGTCTCTCCTGTCATAAATACCTCTCCTGGCCTGTCAGCGGTAATGTTTATCTGAGCTGTGCCTGCACAGCTCATCCACGGGAGTAACGTCATTGTAGTCCAGCCATTCAAGCAGCCAAAGAGATGGGACCCGGAAGGAAAACTGTGAGCACATGTGCTGGATGGCACATTATTACAGGTATGTAGTGCATATTAGCACATTATAGCATATACAGTACTTGCAGGGGGTATAGTTGGAAAAAAAATTTTAAAGAGTATATTACCACTTTAAAGCATTGGTAAACTCTGCTTTTTGACTTGTACCTACAGGTAATCCTATAATAAAGATTACCTGCAGGTACAGTAAATATCTCCTAAGCTTGCAGTGTTTAGGAGATATTCACTACTTGAAGCAGCCAGTGACATCACTGGCACATGCGCACTGCGCTCTGAATGGACAGCACACAGAGTGTGCTGTCCATTCAGAACTCTGTGCCATGATGGTGACTGTGCGCATGTGTGATGTAATCGCCGCCTGGCCATTCAAATGGCCAGAGAACGCAAAGTCAGAAGGAAAACCAGGTGAGGATGGAAGTGCTGACAGCAGTGACAGCACACCAGTGGAGGGCTTTGCTTTAAGGTAAGTCTGTCATAATATGCTATTATGCACTGATAGCTTAAACCACCCAGGGCCCAAATTGTGTCTTTAATAAAGGAGTTTTCTACTGCTTTAAGAGCTTAGAATCTACTAGAATTGTGTTTGCATAACTTGCTGTAAAATTTTCATTATATTAATCCTCTACCTAGTCATGATTGGAATGTGCAGTATACATGATTACGAATACACTTAGAGAGGGCAAGTATGTATCACAAATACAACCTCATAACCACAAATCTAAAGTAAAAGACCATCTGGCAACATCTTAGTAGTTAAAAGATTTTAGATGTTTCATGTTACACACTTATCTTTTTTTAATAGACGTTTCCGGAGAACCATCCAAAATGTGAAAATGTTTCACTAGACACTCATAAACATTTACTCTTAAACCAAGTGTTTTACATGTTCACATGTTTTTAATAAACTTTCCAACAATAGCAAACCTGAAGTCACAAGTTCTGAAAGACCACCATTATTAATAATTGAGTAAAATCTAGTAGCCAATCTAAATTCTGCTAAACCAAAGATAACACTGAAAATGAAGCTCTATATTAAAGAGGAGTTCTGGTATCCTGTGTAAAAAACAAAAACTGTAGCTCTTGGCATTTAGCAAACAGCCACTCACCTGTTCCACGATCCAGCAACTCCCCAAAAGTGCCATTTCTTTACCAGAAGTGGGGCAGGAAGCCTTAAAGCGGAACTTCCCCTTTTGGGTGGAGATTGGCTTTAAGATGTTCATTTACTGACTAGTTATCATAACATATTAGGTTGTTTAGGACCTGTATGTTGATAATTATTGTCAGCATGGAAAATAATCATATACCAATGTTAGGGCTGTTCACACCATGAATTGCACAGGAATGCGGTGTGTGAATCACATGTAATCCAGTTGCAGTGCAATGGCAGCCCTTTCATTTGAATGGGCTAAAATTGCGCCAGACTGCAGCAAATGTAGTGCATACACTACTTTATAAAGCACACAGCAACTGGATCACATGGTACTACTGTACCATGCGATCCGATGCAGTTTGAATGCGGTGCAGGAATGTGCATAGAATGCAGGTTTTCCGCATCATGTTCTGGTGTGAACTGGCCTTCAATCAATATTTGATTGGCTTGAAAGTGTTTGCCTCAGCCACTCATTTCTCCCTTCACATAAATAACATGGCCAAATCATATGGGAACATATTTAACAGAAGCAAGAGACTACTGCTGGATGCATTAGTATAAAGATCAGGATAACACTAGGGAAAGAAATAAAGTGAAGTACTGTGAAAAGGAGAGAACCAAAAAGCTGTACTCAAAAATGGAGGAAATAGTTGAGCTACACTGGAGATGAGAAGGAATGAATGACAGGGTTATGAGAGGAAAAGAGTAGAAAATGGGTCAATAAAGAGGTGAGAAAGAGAAGACAGAGTAGTAAGAGATGAAGTGGTAAGTATTGGAGGGAATGTGACACAAACAATGAGTGCTCCTTGAGCTTTCACGTTTTATATATTTCCTATAGTCAGACACCAAACTCATTGTTCTTTCTCACTGGAAAGCATCAGCCAACACTGTGATGTATATTGTTAACCTAACATAAATTATGTACTACACAATGAGAAAATCCAAGCCAGCTAAAAGCTTTCCAAACATGGTTGTATGGCCTAATTATGGCATCCTGACCAACAAGATGTTGGTTATACAGTACATTGTCATCAACAGTATATTGCTTAACATTGTCAGCTTTTTAAAAATCCATTTTCCATTCAGATATACTGCTTTTGCATCCAGAACATGTCCTTAGTAGGGTGACATGATTCTTTATTACATGCATGGACATCTTTTGATTGTTCATCAAGACGTGAAATACTTTTTAGTGTTCCCAGTATTTAGACATTCTCTGCATACTTACAAAGCACTGTATGGACACAGTGATGCATTCATTTTGCCATAAATATCTACAGCCTATTTCTATTATGTTGGGCTATAAGATAATGCTTTATGTTAACATATTTCCTTTTCTTGAGATTGTTAGCCAAAGTGATTTATTGTTGCTATCTTCAATGGTAGCAACTGCCCTACATACAGATCAAATCTAAAAATAAGTTATTTTGAGATATAATGAAAGTTTGTTTGTTTTCTATACTACAAATAACAATGCAGCAGAACAGAATTCATTTTTCTTGAGTAATTCAGTTCTCACCTCCATAATCTCACACATCCTTTTGAGAAATGCCAAAAACTCGGACACACCCTCACTGCAGCCTTGGCACTTGAGAAAAGCCATGTAAAGCTGTTAACATTAGACAGGCCAAGTGAATAGCATAAATAAAGCTGCCACTGTGCTTTACATGTGTAGTCCCTAACAGACTGTCTTCCTTTCCTTTTGCACAACTCAAATGTCTCTTTAATGTCATGTCTCTGTATGTAATGTTAATATAAGCAGTGTCATTTATCTTGGTTATGATGGCTGGCGCCACTACAAATAGGTTCAAACTGATTCCTATGCCAGCTACTGTCTTTTGCAGCTTGGATCTAAGTCACTGTGCTAAATTACACCTTCTGAGATGCTGACTACGCCTCCTTATGCACAGCCTGATAATTGGCAGTTCAGAGTATTTCTGACTTTCACACACTTTGTAATTTATTCCATTTGGGGTAAAGTGACAGAGTCTCTTTATAGCCCACCCCCACCACTAGCACAACCCCAATCATGTCATCTCTGTACTGGATGGTGTTAGAGCTTACAAAAGCTTGATTATGCCACCATCTCCATCAATGTGCAGTGTTTTGGCCTAGTGATTTGAGACACTCAGACATGAGCATTGTATCACAGAATGAAGTCACATGCTCTCTTATACCTCTCTGTGTATTTTGCAGCAGCTCCAAAAGAGCAACAAAACAAAAGGGGTGGGCAGTGAAGGTTAGTAGGTTAGAGGTAGGTGCTGAAGAAACTGTCATTTTGCCCTGAACTGGCAGAGTGACAGTCATTTCAGTTCCTGGTGGCAGAGTACATATGGAGAAAGGTAACTAGGACAGAATGCACTTGTAAAAAATGTTACCAACATGTGTTAGTCCTCTTTCACATAAGCAACGTCCATCTCAACCCGCAAAGGATCTGTAAACAGAATGGATTTTACTTTTATGACATCCAAGTCCATTTGGTCTTTTCTTCTCCATCTTTTGATGGAGTAAAAATTGGAATTTAAAGAAGAAGTATAGCCAACGCTAATTTGGCTATATTTCTCCAATGGATCACAGGAGAGCAGTTAGTTTTCCACTCCTGTGACCTGTTTTCAGCCGACAGGGGGGTTAAAGTCTGTTGTCAGCTGATGTCACAGAGGTGGTCCAGGCTCTGAAAAGATCACAACCATATAGTTGGGATCCACCTAGAACCCTGGACTAGCACCTGACTCAGCCTCTCAGCAAGCCGCTGAGAGCCTGAGCCAGCCGTTCCCGGCTCCTTAAGAGCCCAGTGCTTCAGTCAGAGCTGGAGGGGCAGAGCAGAGAGCTGGAGACTGAGACTCCCAGCTCTCTGCTCAGAGCGGAGGGGTAGAATTGAATGACTATGGTCTTTGATTACTCAATTCTCTGTGCATAGGCAGCGGAGGACAGATGCAACATCGGATCAATGCTGCATCCACCTAGGTGAGTATAATGTTTTGGGGTTGTTTTTTTTTTAAATCAGCCCATACTTATACAGTCAGGCAGAAGTAAACAGACATGTATCAATTTACATTTGTGTACTTCTGATTGGTCAAGTAAAAAAAAAGGGAAGAAAATTTTTTTTCCATTTTTCTTTTCAAACTTTGATGAACTCAGGGTGAATGATTAAACGGATGCATTTCTATTTACATCCACCTGTCCATAGATTAACACAAAGCTTACCTTCAGATTCACACGATAAACTGACAGGCGGATCTGATCAGACTAGCCATGTAATAGGACCCTTATTGATTCTGTATAGGTAGTCACGTTTGCTGAACAGAAGCTTGATGTTCAGGCTGATCATAAAAGCTGTGTGAAAGGGGCTTTATTGCTTCTGAACAGGTAGCCATATCTGCTTATAATATATGTGCTTTCTGGTTTGTAGCATTGCAGAGGAATTAAGCTATACTGTTACTCTTTCCCAGTGCAAATCTATTAGTGACTGAATGAATACAATATGCTCTTTATGTAGCTGAGATTGTGTTTCTACAGGAGCTGGTTAAAATGTGACTGAAATACATATAATAATTGGAGGAAGATTCTATAAATCTACATATGAAAATGGTTTCCCTCAAAAATCGTTCTGTATTTGGCATTTATCTTGCCCATTACCACCAATGTTTTCAGTATAAAAAAAAAACAGTGTTGTGAAGTATCAACCAATATTCAATAACGTATTCCATTAAATCCACATCAATAAACTGCTAATAACAAACAATTAAACTAATGAAATGAACAATATTAAACAAATACTTGAATAAACATTATCAGTCCACCATGCCCCTGTGTGAGTGTCCTTTTTTGCTCTATAAACACAATCTTCAGTTTCTTGAATCACACAAAGGGGTAGATTTACTAAAACTGCAGTTGTACAAGGTAGTCAATCAGCTTCTAATTTCAGCTTTAGTTAAACTTTGGCAATAAAAGCTGCATGCTGATTGGTTTGCATTACCTTGCATTTTGCCTTTTAAGTTGCATTACTGAAATAAATGAACTTTTTCACGATATTCTAATTTTTCGAGTTTCACCTGTATATATTGCACATTCACATCAGTCCCTAACCCTCAAGGGGCGTACAATCTAAGGTTCCTAACTCACATTCATACATACACATACTATGGCCAATTTAGACAGGAGTCAATTAACCTACCAGCATGTCTTTTAGTGTGGAAGGAAACCGGAGTACGCAGAGGAAACCCATGCAGGCACAGGGAGAACATGCAAGCTCCAGGCAGGTGGTGCCATGGCTGGGATTCAAATCAACAACCATAGTACAGCCAGGCGCAAGTGCTAACCATTTAGCAACTGTGCTGCCAGATCTTTGCATTTGCTAGTAGATCTATTTATCCTGTGCATATTGCGCTCTCCTCAACAAAGGCTCTGCTGTTATGTCCTTTTTAAAATGGTATGTTCTGAAATTCACACTATACTTGCCAATATAATGTTCTTTTCTCCTACTGAATCTTTCATTGTCTTTCCATATGCAAAAGGCAACATGGGTCCTGAGGTTTCTCCTGCTTCAACATACATGAACACTGGTAGGAATACCTATCTGGCTTTTTATATTTCCCCAGAGAGATAATAAAGCAATACAAATAAATCTTATAATAGCTAAAACACCGGTTTATATTGGATATATATTTGGTTTTTTTTGGTATTTCAGTCCTCTTCTTGGCTTAAAACTTTATATATTAAAGGACAAGACACTGTAGAATGAAACTTTAGCATGACTGGCAAAAACTGAAAATAGACCACCAGAAGAATATTGCTCCATTTATCGACTTCACCTACACTTGTCTTAAATAGCCTTACTGCACATTTATAATCTAATAAAGTTTCAAATTGATTTTAAGAAGTAATACTGAAAACTACTCTTGCATTGTCTCTTTTTTATCCTTTTCTGAGCTACCAAACGGTTAGTGATATCTTTTTGATCCTCCATTTGTTCAGTGAATTCCACATAATGGAACAAGTTTTATGCAATAGAAAGGATAACAAAAGAGGTGAATAAATAATGTAGTAGTCATAGAGTAAGAGGTTAGGCTCCGTATGGGGAAAACAGGTGTTTTCCTGCAGGAAAACTGTTACTATCCCTTGATTCCAAACTACATTTAAATTATATTTTAGACTCTCTGAGGATAGCCAAAAGAGTTGATAATTACAATTTGGCAAGACAACACTTTATTCATTGTAAAATGTGAATTGCCAAAGTCAGTATTTGAACATGATAACATTTAATCATGAATCATGCAGAGCTGTTGAGCTGTCATAAGCATAATTTATTGAGTCTGGTTTATTTTAAGTTCAGCAAGCTTGGCATTTTGTCCGAATCTGTAGCATAAATAAATGGTGCATACAATTAATAAAAGCTTGTTTTATCCAACGTTTAACAAAGTATGGCTGTAACACAACAGGGAGTAAACCTCTAAGCACTGCTTATGTATGAAGAAGCTTATTCACAGGAAGACTCATATTAACCCCAGGCACTACATACAGAAGAGTGTCTATTCCTGAAAAAGAACACAGTTTATATCTACATCGTGTCACTGCGTTCCAGTTCAATAAAGACCCATCACATTGCTGATTAGTAAATAGATTAATAATATAAATAAAGTCCATCTCTGGGCAAACACCATTACATCCCTTCCCCTTATAGCTTTAGATGCTCTTTTATATGCACTTATTCATACCCTCCATTTCCGCTAATCATTGCAGCTTCCAGAAGCCACACCAGATTTACTGGTCACATCTTCTGGACATCACAAGCAGTCTTAGGTCTTCAAATGACCAATCACTGGACAGCCAATAGGAAATATAACATCACCCAGATAGTTACATGGGTATCTAAAAAAGCAACCTCCTATTCCTCAGTGAAGAAGATAAAAGATGTGAGGCCCAGTGTGCCATGTGACCATGGATGTATGTAAGTATTTGGGGATTTTAGGCTTAGTTTACCTTGCAATTAGTTAGGGTGGTGGAAAGAATAAGGAAGAGGGGCCATGTCTGGAATTCAACGTTAAGCACTATTATCTGTATCTGTGTTGTCAGTCATCATCATGCAATGTTGCAATCTGGGTAATAAAACACAATTTTAAAGTGAGCTTGTACTCTATCTACAGACTTTTTCTCTGTAGAAGCAACTAATGTTATCCTAAGTATCCTTGCACATTACATCATTTAGATGCGTATTTTAAGCTCAACTTTTAGAGGCAGAAAAAACCCCTTCTGGTTTGCATTTTTGAGAGCAGTTTTCTGTCAGAAAACAAATGCTAAACGCTCCTAAACGCTAGTACAAAAAACATTCAAAATTAGCTTTTTTTTCTGCCAAGAGCACTGGTGTCTTTTTAAGCCAGAGTGCGTGGACTCTAAGAATTGAGGGGCATCTAAGTGAGATGTCCAGCTGCTTGCCTTATCTATGCTAAGTTTTAATGCAGTGAATATTGAACATTAGAAAGTGGCAAGGCCTCATTCCCAATTCTGCGAAACAAGCATAGTGGCAGATACTGTTCAATGCTCTTTCTCAGTATGAAAGTAAAATGGCAAAGTCTGTAAGCAACCCAAGGTCAGCATCATAGTTTTTGTGCAAGCAGGCAAGCCAAATTTCAATAAGCCTGAATTCTGTATTGTTTAAAGTGGATGCATCAATCACATTGTGGATTGTTAAACAGTGATACTCCATACTTCATGTCAGCCAAAAACCTGGGCTTAACAGCTTGGATCTGTATTGCATTACAATTACTCTAGCTGTCTTTGTTTCATCCCAGGCTGCAGAAATATGAGTGGCTTTGAATTTACAATAAGGAGCTCACTTTAACAGCATGCTCAGTGATGGGTGTTAAATTTGTATATTGAAGGTGACATATTGGAAAATTCCACATTCAGGGCAGGTGGTTACAGTTAATCTAGTCACTCTGCCATATTAGGAGTTAATGGCCCACTATTTAGATTAACTAACAGCTCTGGCATCAAATAACTTATTTAGGGAGAAATGATTGCCTCATTACACATTATGGTAAATGATACCATGACACGTCTCTTGAATTGAAGGGAACTGGTGGTAACACTGGTTACATTGTAAGCTAATTATGCCTAGAGCCAGCAGCATGCTATAATAATGATTGGCTCACTTGCAGAATAAGAGGGGAAATAGAGGCTAGGAGTACTAGGTAGACATACAGTATATGATAGCCTGCCATAGATCTCTTTAATATATGTAACGCAATTATGAGATTTCATAATGATTCAAAATAGATATTACAAGCTGAAAGTTCCCGGCAACAGAACAATTCTCAGGGTACTTGCACACAGTACTGATGTATGAATGTCATACATTTCTGGCATAAAATGTGAGAATGGACTGTATAGCACCAACATGTGTTTGCACACATACACAAGTGTAAAAGTTCTTTTAACTTTTTTTTTAATCAGGGGAGTGTGAGGTACACATAAACATGCATGTATATACAGTTGTGTTCAAAATATTAGCAGTGTGTTGAAAAAAGTGAATAAAGCTCAAAATCCTTCTAATAGCTTTTATTTCCATACACACAAATGCATTGGGAACACTACACATTCTATTCCAAATCAAAACATGAAGAAAAATATATCAAATTTGTGTTGTTCCTCTAAAAAAATTGAAGAAAAGTGAATATTAGACTGTTCAAAAAAATAGCAGTGTTTGTATTCTTCTTTACAAACTCAAACATTCACTATATAAACTGAAAAATGTTTGAAGATTTTGCTTTCCTTTGAATCACTTAATGAATATTTAGTTGTATAAGCACTGTTTCTGAGAACTGCTGTACATCTGTGTTGCATGGAGTCAACCAACTTCTGGCACCTGTGAACAGGTATTCCAGCCCAGGATGATTGGACTACATTCCACAGTTCTTCTCTATTTCTTGGTTTTGCCTCAGAAACTGCATTTTTGATGTCACCCCACAAGTTTTTCAGAGAGAAATGCACTTCAGAATTTCAGAGAGAAATGCACTGTAACCAGCATGTACAACATTTGCTGCCTTTCTTCCTTAAATAAGGGCAATAATTGCCACCTGTTTTTCAAAGAATGAATGACCTCACTAATAGAACTCCACACTGCTAGTATTTTGAACATGCCCCTTTCAATTAGTGATTCAATTACACAGAATCAGCAGCATGCATGTCATGACTGTTGGGTCTGTTGGATTTCTATTACTCTACTACACCTGCTAGTAAATTATTTGCCATGTAGAAATATCATTTCTACCAAAAACAGTGACTGATCAGGTTAGTGATGTCTGACTGCTAATATTTTGAACACAACTGTATATGTAAAAATGATGACCAGCAATACAGATTTTTGTATTTTTTTTACTGATTTATACACAGCAGAAGTTTATTTGCCTGTTTGTACAGGCCCATTAAAAACAATTGACTGTATTTAGATCAATGAAGAAATGCCTGAATCCGTTAAAAAATGTTTAGTTTTAAGGCTTCTATGTGCAAGAGGCCTTATATTGACCTCTGTGGTAGCCTGTGTCTCCTATCTCTCCTCCATTCTAGCACTGCAGACTCTTCAGTATTCAATACTTTGAGGAGTGGTGGATGCTGGTGTCCCCACTGCATGCTGTGGCTATGACACTTGAATCACTACTGCATTCTGTCGTTATGTAGACATGGAGGATATTCCTTTTTTGTACGTCAACAAGCTTGTTTCAAAGAGGAAAGCTCTTTATTCTTGTATGATTATATAGGAAAGCAATGTGTCAGGACCCTGCAGGAACCCTTCCTCAGGTATCTGATCATTATTATTTATGTTGATTTTCTTGACCAGTCAGAAGTTGTGGCAACCCCTGTTTTAACCAAAAAGGAATATACTCCATGTCTACATAACTACAGAACACAGCAATGATGCAAGGGTCATAATCAATGCAACCCTGTAGTTGTGCAAGGGTCCAAAGATGGAATCACAGTGCACAGCAGAGGACACACCTGCCCAACACTTCCAGAAGTGTCAACTTATGAAAACACTGTAGGGATGATCTAGAGCAAAGGTATCCAAACTTTCTGGACTGTGGCCAGTGGGAGTTAAAAATGCCCCAGTGTCAACTGGAGTGATCCATTATTGGTATCAAGGGAAGGAATAGTGCCCCATCATTGGTGTCAGTGGGAAGAATAGTGCTCCATCATTGGTGTCAGTGGGAGGGATAGTGCCCTATTGTTGATATCAGTGGCAAAAAAGATGCCCTGTTTTTGGTGTCAGTGGAAGGAATGGTGCCCCAAGGACCAGATAAAGGCAAGCTAAGGGCCACATGTTGAAGACCACTGATCTAGAGAAATGGGAAAAAAGAATGATAGGATAAAAGGAACCTATATGATTTCATCTTTCAATCAAAGCAAGGAAACTGGTTATGCATATTTGTGCTGGAACAGTCCCACTGCCTTAGCATTACTGCAGGGCTTCACTACTGATGGGCTCTGGTTTATGCAGTCTTATGTTTATTTAGATATTTTCCCACAGAAAGCAATAAGCCTCATTTTTACTTTGCAAATATAAGCACACATTTGCCAAGCCCAGTATAATGGAAATGTCTTTCATACACATTCTCCTGTGAACTGTAATCTTGAGATACCCAGGAGCCGATCCTTTCTTCTCTCTTGCTGCCTAATAAGGTAGGCTTGCTGGGGATCCTCCTAATACCACTATATGTAAACCTATATTTATACACATCATTTGACATTGAGGAAAATGTCAAATGATGATGGGTCATTAATTACTTTGCTAACATACATTCCCTAGAGAACACATAGCTTTTGCAAGCATTTGGCAAGAATTCAATAAAATACACAAAATTAAATAACCAGTGTGTATACAAAAATAAATAAATAAAGAAGGGTTCTTAAGGCTCCATGCACACTAGTGGTTCTTTTAACCCCTTAACGCCTAAGGGTAAAACAAATCTTAAAGTCTAAGTAACATTTTACAACTTTAACATGTGTTAGTAAAACCGTACATATCATCACAACTACTTTGTGCATCCAGGTGAATTATACCTTGGTTTTTTTTCAGATCAAATTGGGATTTCATTTGGTGGTAAATGGTAATGGATATCTCCAGATTTTTTTTTTATTATCAAAGGAAAACTGGCCCAGAGTAGTAAAAAAAAAATTTTCTTTAATTTAGCTGTGTGTTTCTTGTTACTACCATAACCTACCATCAAAGAATAACCCAAAATAAATTCTCCAGCTCTTGACGGATCGCAGTGATACCATATATGTGTATGTTATTTGCTGTTTGTACCCGTAGTACAGCCCAGAAACAACAGTGCGTATTTTGTTTTTTTACCTAAAACACACCTACACTGATACCAATTTTAAAAAATAATTAAAAAAAAAATCCTGACCTTTGCCCCAAACCTTGACCTTTGCCCCTGACCCAAACACTAACCCTGGCACTAAACTAGATCAAAAACACTGGATAAAAAATGCTGGTAATAGGTTTAGGAGCATTAGCATTTTATTAGCATTTTTACAGTACATGTAAAAAAAAGAGGAAAAAAGCTGTTAGGAGCATTTTAGTAGCGTTTAAGAGAGTTCAGTGTTTTTTTCCCAAAAAAACAAAAAACAACTTTTTTTTCTGTTCCTAGAAGCTGAAGCTTGAAAAACACTTCTAGCCTACAATAGTGTGCATGGACACATAGGACAAGACTATTTTCTTCAAGGGGCAGAAAAAAAACCGCTCATAACTAGCTGCTAGGAGCTTAAAAATAAGCTAGTGTGCATGGAGCCGCACATTGGTGGTGAAATTACAAACTAAATTCAGTTTAGATGCTATGACTGGGAAATTAACTAAACTACCTGTGCCTTTATAATGGTGCAGGAAACTAGTGCTATGCACCACAATAAAGCTCCATGCACACTGGACGTTTTAATAACGCTGGTAGCGTTAGCTGTGTAAAGTCACGTTAAAAACGCAAGTTTTTCAGCGCTTTTTAGCATTTTTGCATTAGCATTTAGCCGCATTTTGCCACATTTGCATTTTTTTACCAAATAAAACAAATTTTTTTTTCTCAAAAAGATTGGTTTGCTGCATTTTACTGTGTTTTTCAGCAGTATAACATTTTTACGGCTAAAAAACTCCTCTAGAAACCCACTAGTTCTGAGTTTTTTTTTCCAGCCAAAAAACGCTGATTTCAGCCTATGTGTGCATGGACACATAGGATAACATGCTGGGGAGTTTACTGGCTGTAGAAAAAAACACCAAAAGCCAAAAACAGCAGCTGTAAAAACTTCCAGTGTGCATGAGGACTAAAGAGTATCTATTGTCAAAATGTAAAATCATGTATAAATCATGTTTTGACCTCCACATAGTATGTTAATTATTTCTAGCCTACTCCTATTCATTTGAACAATCTTGAGGTTTGTAAACTTACTTTGTGAAGATCAACCCACATTTACTTTCCTGAATTCTGTGACACAAATTTACTATGTCCTGTAAATAGGCACTGCTGTGTCATACATTTCACATAGCCTGCCTTCAGAACAACAGAGGTGCCGAGAGGAGGAATATCAGGAGGTGAGTCAGTACAGGAATCACTGCTTGCAGGCAGCAAGGTACCATGGGATGTGAAGTCCGTAGATATTTAAAGTAAACATCAGAGGAGAAGCTGCAAAGCATGCAGGGAATCAGGGAAGTTTTGGAAAGAGATGGTCAGCAGACAGGCAGATTTCACACCATGAAAGGAGATATCTCAGGTAAGCTTATATTGGATTGGCAATAATAATTATTGCTTGTATTGCTATTACAATGCTGATGCTAGAAAATGAAAGTGTAGGCTGTGATCATAGAATTTCTTTAACCAAACCGATAGACCTGTGTTAGGTCTACTTGCGTATCTGCACCACAAGTGCCAGTTTTTATTTTAGAGTGAAATAGAAACTGGTGTAGGTTCTATGCCCAAATAACAATGGAAATATGTCAGTTTTCAGTACAGAAAACTAAATCGGATCCCCATCAGGTTGGACCTAGTGTAAGGGATATAAGCTGTCTGCAGACAGCTCACATCCTTCTCTCTGAGAGTGCAGTGATTGCACTACACAAGCAAAGCCTGTAGAGTTAACACATTTCCTCCTCCCATACTCAGCTAAGAAGATGGGCGGAGTAGGCAGAGGTTTCAAAGCATACAGCTCCAGCTGAACTGCTCTGTGTGTCTGTCACAGGCGCAGCACACAAAAGGAGGCAGGTTACTTCAAATTAACAAAGGGCTTGCGTTTCTTTGGCTAATTAGACTTAGGAACTGCTCTGTTTTCTCATGTTAAACAATTCCACCTATTGTTAATATGCATTTTTTTTACGGAAGATATGCATAGCCTGTGATTCATCGGGTAAAATAAGTATTGAACACATCACCATTTTTCTCAGTAAATATATTTCTAAAGGTGCTATTAACATACAATTTTCACCACATGTTGGTAACAACCCATGCAATCCATACATACAAACAAACCAAAACAAATAGGTTCAGAAATTAAGAATGTCTTGGTATATTTTCCATTCATCCTTCCTTCAATGATATGAAGTTTGCCAGCACTGTATGCTGAAAAACAGTCCCACACCATGATGTTCCCACCTCCAAACTTCACCGTTGGTATGGTGTTTTTGGGGTGATGTGCAGTGCGATTTGACCTCCAAACATGGCATTTATTATGGCAACCAAAGAGATCAATTTTAGTCTCATCTGATCAGACTATATTCTCCCAGTATTTCACAGGCTTTTCTAAATGTTGTGCAGCAAACTTTAAATAAGCTTCAGCATGCTTTTTCTTCAGCAATGGAGTCGCACGTGGTGAGCGTGCATACAGGCAATGGCGGTTGAGTGCAATACTTATTGTTTTCTTTGAAAAAATAGTACCTGCTAATTCCAGGTCTTTCTGATGCTCTCCACAAGTGGTCTTTGGCTCTTGGTCAACTCTTCTGATAATTCTTTTCACTCCTTTGTCAGAAATCTTGCAAGGAGCACCTGGTCGTGGCTGGTTTATGGTAAAATTATGCTCTTTCCACTTCCAAATTATGGCCCCAACAGTTCTCACTGGAACATTCAGAAGTTTAGAAATCCTTTTGTAACCAATGCCATCAGTATGTTTTTCAACAATAAGGCTGCAATGGTCTTGAGAGAGCTCTTTGCTTTTACCCATCATGAGATATTTCTTCTGTGACACCGTGGTAATGAGAAACCTTTTTATAGGCCACCAGTTGAGACTGAACCAGCTGGTGTCTTGGCTTTCCATGCCTTTTTGCACCTCCCTTTCTTCATGTGTACATTACTTTTTCCCTATGTCGTTGCAATTTTTTTACATATAACTTAAATTCTGAACTTATTTGTTTTGGTTTCTTTGTATGTATGGATTGCATGGGTTGTTACCGACATATGGTGAAAATTTCATATCAATAGCACCTTTAGAAATATATTTACCTAGAACAATGGTGACGTGTTTAATACTTATTTTACCCACTGTAGGTATGTGATGACAGTCATATTTGCTCATTACATACTAGTTTCTGTCTCTTGCTTTGCAGTGCTACACTGAACAGTTCTGCTGTAGAATCCCAATTCCAAAAAAGTTGGGACGCTGTGTAAAATCTACATAAAAAGAGAATGCAATGGTTTGCAAATCTCATAAATGTTGAAACTGATGACAGCAATACGTCTCACAAAAGTTGGGACAAGGCCATGTTTACCATAGTGCAGCATCCTCTCTCCTATTAACAATACTCTGTAAATGTCTGGGGTCTGAGGAGACCAGTTGCTGGAGTTTTGAGAGGAATGTTGTCTCATTTCTGCCTGATATAGGATTCTAAATGCTGAGCAGTCTGGAGTCTCCTTTGCTGCATTTTTTGTTTTTTTTTGGAATTGGGGATGTACTGTTCCTCATTGTGATATAAACCAATGAGTCAGATAACTAATTAAAAACAATGCATTCCCTATGTAGCAGGTATCCTATCTTAGCAGATGGTTCAGCAGAGGGACTGAAAGAGGCTGAGTCATATAAAGAGCTCCGGCTAGTGGTTTATTTGCAAACCTTGGTATTTATTATAAAAACAAAAATATAAGAAAGCACTTAAAAATGTGAAATGCACTTCAAATTACTTCCAAGTAAACAATGCACCAGTAGCTCAAAATACAAAATCCCTAGATGCACATTTTAAAATATGGTACATCTAAATCACAGTGTGCCCTTTCCCTTTGCCTAGAGTGGATTGGCAAAAGAATCCTGTGGCAGCAATCTAGCAATTTCCAATGTACAAGAGGACTACTTAGATACATGGATAAACATCAGACGTGGACAATACAGGTACATTTTGTCTTGTCAGCTCAGCGGTAGCCATTATGACTTCTACAACAGTTTTGGGCCTCACTCCACTTTATTACTAAAACTGCCTGAGACAGACAAATGTAAAAGGGCCGCAAGCATCTACTTAAAGGGTGTGAGATGGAAGAATGATGTTCCTTCACTGACTTGGCCCACAACTCATGAACGGTGACCTGGTGCTTCATTTTGCATTCTCTATAAGAATCACAATTAAATTAAAGCTTTACAAGTGGTGGAACGTTTAGGGAAAATATTGTTTTTACATGTAAATTCTATGTGCTACAACTTGAAACAATTCATACAGTATACACAGATAGATGCATATTATCTAAATTCTTCTAATCTATTAGTCAACGACCACTTCTGTAAAAGCAAAGCTCTACTGAGTTCCAAAAAAACGAGCCTCTTGGGCAGTGCTTAGTTTATAACGTGTCATTTCATTTCCGAGGTAGAGTTACCACAGGTGATTTTCCTCATCCTACTATATAGCCAAAGACTGTATATTTGTCACTCACAGTTACTTACCCGGAAAATACTTGGATAAAGCATCTTGTTTTCTACTAATGCAGGTAACAGACTAATAGCAGGATTTGTCTCATTTGTATTCCAGTCACACACAGCCGCTTGAAGGCTGCCAGATATATCAGTCATTTTTGGCCGCAGATGAACTTTAAGAAAATCCTCTTGCGAGGGAAGACTCATCATATTTTAACCAAGTGCAAAATGTACTTCAGCTTTCCACAGACTTATTTTTATCCAGAAAAGCATATTATTTTTTAACTGAAAGTTTGGGTGGTCTATTAATCCAAACCTATAGACTACTGGAGGAAAGAAGTTCTAATATACTCTGTGTATACAAGTGTGTTGTAATTGTACCAAATGGGAGTTTGGATCGAAATGATGGAAGAAATCATATTATTTTACAAAAAACTAAATCCCCTTTAGTCTGAAGAAAAATATGCTAAGCAAAAAAAATAGGTAAATGGTAGGTAAAAAAGGGTTGTACATCTTAAAGCTGTATGCCATGCAGTACATCTTTAACTGTATTTTTTAAAATGAAACTGGGTAAGTATATAAATTTAACTTGATATTAGCCTCTTGCAATCTCCTGTACAGCAGTGTGTTGATTAAGAGAGGGAGGGACATCACTGACAGCCAATCAGGCATGCTGCATGTAAACATGCTCATAAGACACAAGAAGATCCGAAGAGAGAGCTGAGTAAGCAGAGAGATGCCTCATCCATTTGCTGCTCCAACACTGACCAATCACAGTCTGGCGGTGGATTCAGGCATACAACTTAGAGGTGCCTGATATTTGTAAACATACAAACATACACTGCATCAAAACAGAATGACAATTGTTAATAAGTTATAAACAAAAGGGTATAGTTATAAAGCTATAAACCTGGTATTCACCAAACATTTACTGCAAGCGAATCTTCCTGGTGCATGTATTTTAAATGAAAGCAGTTAAAGTGATTGTGAAGGATAAAGTTTATTTTTTAATAATAACAAACATGTCATGTTTACCTGCTCTGTGCAATGGTTTTGCACACAGTGGCCCCAAACCTCCTCTTCTGAGGTCCCCCTCTGGCACTACATGCTTCTCCTCTTCTCTATCTGCCCCCAAAGCAAACTGCTTGGTGTGTGCTGGATCCCAAGCTGGGCTGTGTGCATCTATAAACAAGGCATAGCTCAGCCCCACCCCATGCTCTCAGCTCACAGGATTTGACTGACAGCAGCATGAGCCAATGGCTCCTTCTGCTGAGTCTCCTGTGAGAAGAGAAGGAAAGAAGATGAGCTGCTACAGATGTGCACAGACCTTGATTGAGATCGGGCTTAGGTAAGTGGGGGGGGGGGGGAACTAGTTGGAAACAACTTTTAAAAGGTTTATTATCTTTTTGCAAAAAAATTTTTTGCCTTTATAACTACTTTAATTCACTACCAGTGAATGTTGAAATTCACATTCCTTGCTTTATAAATACACCCAAAAGAGTTTTTAGGTAGAATGCCTTCAATACTACTACAGTACTACTGTAACAGTAACTAATATTTGTCTGTTAAAATGTATATAAACCCTAACAATGAACATATCTCATTTTCTCCATTTTAGTCTGTTGATTATACCATTCAAAGCATTTTGCTATATCTGTTTTATAAGTTCAAAATAATACCTGTTAAGTTGGAAATGGAGGTGCCCTGTGTCTTGTGCTCTCTGCTAGGGTTATCTCCAACAGACTGTTTATACCAGTGTTTCTCAACCTTCAGTCAAGGCATTCTTTAAAATTATGCACAATCTCAAGACACCCCATTCTAAAATGTAAGAAACTAAACTAATAGTTTTACAAAATGCAGCAACATCCACACACATAGGCCATCCAACATAAGGGGTGATTTATTCTTCCAAAGCAAATACACCTTTTTACACTCGTACTGACTAGTATTCCAATGTTTCTCTTCCTTACCCAGCTAGTGTGACCTGGTTGCTGATGGAGCAGGGCAAGAAGGGGAAAACAAGAATCCTGTGCAGGCACCCAACATCCTTCTTATAAACCAATGATGTCCTTAGTTGTTAGTATGCCGGTGGCTAGTAGGTTGTATTGGTGCACAATGAAAACCTGTGGCTTTGCGTAACTAAAAGGTAGGATGGATCCACCTTCTGGCTTGTATACAGTTTTTGGGCAATTTTTAGGCATTTTGCCAAGATACCCCTGAAGAAACCTAAAGGCACCCTGGTTGAAAAAGGCTGGTTCAGACCTCCCTGTTCTTAACTTAGAGTACAAATCAATTATTTGCTATGCTGTGGATAGGGAAACAGTGAGAGGGTCTGAATAGTTTAGAAAAAGACAACAGGTAGGCCTGACAACACTCAGTCCCCCAAAATGCTATTTGTTGTCAGCCCACAATAGATAATTTGGAGCTCAGTGCTTTTCTGGCAGCTCATCATGTATTTTCCTGTACATGAAGGATCTTTAAAAGGATAAAAAATAACTGACAATATTCATGTATTGCAGAAATGTACTGAATATGTTTTTTGCCTTGAAATACACTTTAATTAAAGATACCTGAGCACAAAGTGGTGTTATTACTGCCAGACCACATGAACTCAGAGTATAGTAACTAGCTTTCAGTGGCTTGAATTATTTGGTGATTTAAATGCAAAGTGGTATCATTTTGCACAGCACATTTCAGTTTATTGCTTAGTTTAAAGCCAGATTCCATTTTACAAGATAGCTGATCGCTTCTGAACCTTTCCTCTGAAACTCAAGACACTTTCTTTGCTTCCTCTTTTAACCAGTGAGTGACCTCATGTAAAAGGATAACTAGAAGATTATCACTCCACTTTTACCCCTACAGCACTGTTATAGGTGGGTGAATCAATACCAATATACCTACTGTGTTTCAACTTGTTTTTATTGTGATATTCACCAAACATTTACTGTAATATATAGAAAAAAGTGGGATTGTTATATTAAAACCACACATAATGTTATTTTCAACTATGAAAGTGTAAGCACTGTCATTTATCATCCATTCTGGGAGTGGATAAATTAAAATCACGTATGCATGTCTGACCAAACTCATAGTTCTTATTGGGTAGCCCTACAGTAGCTCAACATATGACAGCACGTTATTTCAAGACCATCCATCAAGAGTTCAAAGTATTTCACAGTCCTCACTTTTAGGCTTAAGTGGTAAAAGACTTATTGAATTTTGGACAATTCTGCAGGAATCACCTGGCTCAACAAAAATCCATTTTCAATCATCTTTTGTCAAAGGACCTGGGCTGAAAATTCTCGGTTGTAGAGTGCCTGCATCCAATCAGGCAATTGCTTATTCTGACAGTCGTGATTGCCTGAACAAAATAGCCAGCAATATATCTTCGTACATCCACGCTGTTTAGTGTGCATAAGGGAAGTGAGTGATTTCAGGCCGAACAAGAAAAATCTGAATGTGTATGGCTTCTGGGTCTATAGAAGTTAGAAATGTGTCACCTAGTTTATTGTTTCCTTGAGATAAGAGCGGTATTGCTTGTCTCTCCAGGTGATGTTACATTAAATGTTGATGAAATGAGTGTATACACAATTGTGTATGACAAAGGAAAGAAATAGCAGATGGAAATGTCCTGCGAAAATGTATGAACAAATGTAATGAGATCTGCACAATTCTAAACATAACACGTGTCATTTTGTCTTTCTTTTGTATTATTTGCCTGACTTAAAGTGGGTAAAGAAAAGAATCACTGCTTTAAAATATTTACATTTTGTTGCTTTGCAGCCTGAAATGAAGACAGATTTTTGTTTTATCCAGGTATATTTACTTATAACAACTTGCAACTTAAATAACATCCAAGTGAAAGCTATAACACCAACATGTCTGAAAAAAATGTAAAAATTCAAAAAGAATCACTGAATTGGAAAAAGTATCACCTCCCCCTCCTAAAAATTACTTGTAAACTCACTCAGGTGTAGCTAATCACCTTCTCAATGGAACACAAAGCCACTTGACTTTCAACTGTGATCTGCTGTGGTCATTTTGATTGAGCTAATCAAAATTTAATGAGCTTTCCTGGAGCATTTCAGTCCCTGGTAATACAACTGAAGCAAACAATCAACTATGGGTGACGAGGCATTGTCACAAGATTTGTGGGATGAAGTTGTGGACAGGCACAAGTCAGGAGACAAATACAAAAAAAATTCAAAAGCTTTATCAATGCCTAGCAGCACAGTGAAATCTAATATTAAGAAGTGGAAGGTATTTGGAAGAACACAGACTTGGATCAGGACATCACTCCACACTGGATGAAAGAGCCAGAATGAAACTGGTCAGAGAGGCTACCAAGAGGCCTACAGCAACTCTGAAGCAGTTGCAGGAATTTATGACAAAGACTGCTCATTGTGTGCATGTGACAATATCACAAATGCTCTAGAAATGTGGCTTGTATGGGAGGGTTGCAAGAAAAAAGTCACTCTTCAAAAAAAGCCACATGCAGTCACGACTGAGCTTTGCCAGAATTCACCTTGAAGATTCTGAGGCCACGTGGAAAAAGGTGTTATGGTCAGATGAGACTAAAATTTAATTATTTGGCCTCAACACTAAATAATATGTCTGGTGGAAATCCAATACAGCTCACCATCTACATCCCTACAGTAAAGCATGAAGGTGGTAATATCCTGGGGGTGTTTCTCTACAGCAGGGACTGAAGCATTTGTCAGGATAAAAGGAAAAATGGATGGGCCAAAATACCATCAAATTCTTGAAGAAAACCTGCTGTCCTCACATGCAGTCATGACTGAGCTTTGCCATAATGCACCTTGAAGATTCTGAGGCCCCATGAAAAAAGATGTTATGGTCAGATGAGACTAAAATTGAATTATTTGGCCTCAACACTTAATGGTATGTCTGGAGGAAATCCAATACAGCTCACCATCCAAATACCACCATTCCTACAGTAAAGCACGGAGGTGGCAATATCCTGTTTTGAGGATGTTTCTCTGCAGCAGGGACTGGAGCACTTGTCAGGATAGAAGGAAAAATGGATAGGTCAAAATACAGTCAAATTCTTGAGGAAAATCTGCTGACCTCTGCCAGAAAGTTGTCAATGGGAAGAAGGATTACCTTCCAACATGACAATGACCCAAAGCACACAGCACAAATGACCACACAGTGGTTGAAGGAGAATAAGGTGAATGTCCTTGGATGGCCTAGTCAGAGCCCAGACTTAAACCCCATTGAAAATCTATGGAATGTGTTTTTTTTTTCACTTGTGACAGTTCTTTTATTTAATGCACGACCGCTTTTGACTTGTCAGTCATCAATTTCATGCCTCTACCTGTACACATGATAGCGGTTGTCACTGTATCTGATAAACAAATTTTTGCAATAAAAATCTATTGAAAGGAAAATCTGTGGAATGACTTGAAGACTGCAGCCCTCAAACGGTCATCATCAAATTTAACTGAACTTGAGAAGTTCTGCAAAGAAGAGTGGGCAAATATTGCAAAATCTAGATGTGAAAAGTTAGTAGAGACATATCCCAACAGATTTAAGGCTGTAATTAAAGCGAAAGGTGGTTCAACAAAATACTGCCAGGGCAAGATCCTTTTTCCAACTCTATTGTTGATTCTATTTTTTTTTTTTTTTATTTATTTTTAAAATTTTTCAGACATGGTGGTGTTATATCTTTCACTTGGATGTTACAGGTTGCACTGAGTAAACACAGCTGGATAAAACAAAAACTGTATCTGTCTTCATTGCAGGCTGCAAAGTAACAAAATGTTATTATTTTAAAGGTGGGGATTCTTTTCTATATCCACTGTATGTAACAAAATAATAATTAAATCAGGGTAGTGTAAGGATAAAAAAAATTGGAAGGACAGAACATCCTTCCCACTGCCCCCAATATATCCAGCAGATGAGAGAGAAATACATAAGCACGAGCAAAGTGCATTGTTGAGCCGTTTCCAACTATACACAAACACCTTTCTAAACATTCTCATGCTAAGGAAATCAAAAAGAAACCTAACACAGAACTGACACATTTATGAATCAGTAACTGCAACAAACAACATGCAACCAAGAGTGAAACAAAGATTCCACCTGCTTTCTCTCTAGTGCAGCGGTTCTCAACCTGGGGGTCGAACGACCATTTCACAGGGGTCGCCTAACACCATCAGATAACACATATTTCCGATGGTCTTAGGAACCGAGACACTGCTCCTGTCTCAGGGGATGTGTGGGCGGGATGATATGCTGCCCCTGTCACCTGGCCACACCTCCGGGATTCACTCAACAGCTCCGCCTCCTCGCCGCTGATTGGCCACCGGAACTGTAGCTCAGGAGAGGCACACAGGCGGCCAATCACCGGCGAGGAGGTGGAGCTTGGAGAGGAGGAGCCGAGCGGCAGCGCGCGTAGATCAAAGAAGATCGAGAGAACTGCAGGAGCGAGTTTAGAGAGAGGCCAGAGAAGGAAGACAGCTGACAGGTAAATGCAAATTTTGCTGCTGCAGCCAGGTATGCAGGCTGTAGATGGGAGAGGGAGAGAGCGAGCCCAGGCTGGAGCAGGAGTCAGCAAGGTAAGTATCATTGGTGTCAGTGGGAGGGATAGTGCCCCATCATTTGTGTCACTAATACCAACGATGGGGCACTATTCCTCCCCCCACTGACACCAACGATGGGGCACTATTCCTCCCCCCACTGACACCAACGATGGGGCACTATTCCTCCCCCCACTGACACCAACGATGGGGCATTATTCCTCCCCCCACTGACACCAACGATGGGGCACTATTCCTCCCACTGACACCAACGATGGGGCACTATTCCTCCCACTGACACCAACGATGGGGCACTATTCCTCCCACTGACACCAACGATGGGGCACTATTCCTCCCACTGACACCAACGATGGGGCACTATTCCTCCCACTGACACCAACGATGGGGCACTATTCCTCCCACTGACGCCAATGATTGGGCACTATTCCTCCCACTGACGCCAATGATGGGGCACTATTCCTCTCTCTGATACCAATGATGGGGCACTATTCCTCCCACTGATACCAATGATGGGGCACTATTCCTCCCACTGATACCAATGATGGGGCACTATTCCTCCCACTGACACCAATGATGGGGCACTATTCCTCTCTCTGATACCAATGATGGGGCACTATTCCTCCCACTGATACCAATGATGGGGCACTATTCCTCCCACTGATACCAATGATGGGACACTATTCATCCCACTGACATCAGTGATGGGGCGCTAGTCCTCCCACTGCAAAATTACAGTTATGAAGTAGCAGCGAAAATAATTTTATGGTTGGGGGGTCACCACAACATGAGGAACTGTATTAAGGGGTCGCGGCATTAGAAAGGTTGAGAACCACTGCTCTAGTGAAACATTTTGTACCGCAAGCAGATCAGATGAATATAACTGAGTTACATGAAACTGTCAGGCTGAATGAGAGAACTCAATAGATTCCTCCATCCATTCTAAACAACATGGACAAAGGAATCACCTCCATTGCCAGCTATTGTATTCTGACAGCTGCAGCACCTGTGGCTGTCTGAATACCCGAACAGTGACTACATTTGATAGGATACAGTCACCGTTTGACTGATAATTTGCCAATGTCTCGTTAAATATTATAATGGGTTTTAGTTGAGCAGTGTGGTGCCGATAGGACCATTCATGGCTCAAATCTTGGCCAATTCAGCATGGCTAGCATTAGTCTCAATGGATAATAATAACTATGAGGTGTGAGGACAAGATCAAGTGTATATAACGTTTTAGCTGTATCTCTGCTTTAGACAACATGAAAATAATTTTATATACTGCACAAAATACGTTCTTTCAATTCAATTAACAGTAGTGTTTAGCAAAACCATTTGTTAATTTAGACAAGGGTGCTCAACCTGGGACCCTCGGTACCCTCTGATGTGCCCTCAACTTCAAACCAGGGAAGCGCAAAACTATAATATCCTGCAAATTTAGTGCGTTTTCAGAAAGTGCACCACACCCGCAAGATATAATAGAAGTCTATAAACCACAGCACATCACTATGAAAGCAGCCTTATAGGGGGCTCAGGACAGTAAGGGCTTGTTTTCATTTGCGGTTGGGGGGGGGCAGTTTTAACCACACACCCCAACCACTGGGGTTGTCAGGGGTTGCAATGGAGACCCTGTCCCATGCTCCTGGGGCTCTGTACAGCCTCTGTCACATTCTGTTTTACACTTAGACAGAAGGGCTGGCTGGGGTGGCATATACAGGAACCAATCCTCTCCATTTTCCTCTTGCAACTGATGAAAGCTGGCTTCTTCTCCTCGCCCTCCCACAAGCATTCAGTGGTTACAGGCTGAAAATATTCATTATGCTATTCAAAATAAAAAAATATGAAATTCTGAACCACTTCATTTCATTGTGGCCTGCGACTTGTTACCAAATCACTTAAGTGGCCTTCACTCTTCAAAAGGTTGAGCACCCGTGATTTAGACCCTTTGCAGGCTTGTTTCTTATACTGCAACTACACTAAATAGAGTCCTTAAAATACGGTATTAACATTTTAGAAAAAATAAAGCTGCTAACATGATTAAATAAAAGGAAGGCTCTATTTTACTCTTTCCATGACCCCCTTCCCCTGTTAATCTTAAAGGTAGAAAATTTTGCATAGGACTCAACATCCAAAGTGTGCTGTCTGTAAAAGATCATAGGCATCAAGTTTTCCAGAGATGCCCTAAAAATGTGTTAGTTTTTGTCAACTAAAATCAGTCAGCAAAAGTTAATATTGAATAAACAAAAGACCTGTGCTATTAACCCCTTATTCAGGACCCAGTGAGCCGCATCAGTGCAAGAAGAAAGCACTTGACTTGTCCAGGTCTGACTTCAAACATTTTACTGCTTAATGGAAAACTGTGGGAGGTGGGTTATTTTGTATTCATTGTCTTTTGTTCTCCCACTTACACTGAAATAATCTGCAAATGGGATAAATAAGAGAAAGGTCTGGGACTGACAAACAAGGCAACTTCTTTCAGTGTGCTAATTCCTCAGTGTTGTCTTCCCTTAAAAAGGTTTAACTGCTTGACTGAAAGTCTTGAGCCCTGCATAACCCTCAGACATACTTAGCCTAATAACAACTTCCTTTATTGAGTAACAACTCCAAAGGGGATAAACAACTTGAAATGTCTAGTCTGTTCCCTGGTCTTCAGGGACACGGGGAAGAGGACTGTGATCCAGACCTCACACTCCCATTAAACACAACTCTTTGTTTCCAGATATGACTGTCTTAAATATTCACATATTCGCTATTGTTAAAATATATTGTATGCCTTTATGGAAACAAGCAGTAGGAGGCAATTCAGTTATGGAAAAAAAATAACATGGCTGCCACTGCAGACCTCCTTTCTAAATATGCTAGCTGATTGGCAGTCATGCTGATGCACTGTTACATTTCAACATATATTAAGAGTTCATCCCACCAACTGCTGCATTACAACGCAGTGCGGTGCAGGCAGCGCTGATGTGTCAATCCTGGCACATCACATTGTTCACTTTTTTTAAACACACAGTGACATTTCACAAATGGAAAAAAGTACTGCAGGTAACGGAGTGGTGTGAACTGGCCATACCAGAGACAAGGCATTTTGCCTTGCCTTGCCTTGTCTTGTGATGGGGGTGCGGTGGGACTGCATTGGAATAGCAGCTCAACACGGTTCCACCTCACTTGGTGTGAATATATCCTAAATGTCACAGATCCAAAATAAGGTAAGCTGAAGAATAGTTATCTGCATATCCTCATCTGGGTCATTAATTTACAATACTTAAGTAAGCAATGAGAATCACAGCCATACAACTTGCCTTTTCCAAAAGGAAAACTCAACAGTGGCAGCTTCCATGTTATTCCTATGATGGCTGCATTCACAACTTTGCATTACGGTGATGAGCAGGGTTGCAATGAACAAATGTGAATGCGTGTTGTGATCCATTAAGAGAGAAAAAAAAGGATTTTCATGCATTGAGTGATTCAACAGTCAATTCAAAATGAACAGGTTGTCTTAGCACAAAATATAAGGGTGCATTCAATTCATTCAATTCAATCTGAATCAAAAACAACCTAGTTTGTCAGATAGCCTAAGTTGAAGCACTCTGAAAAAATATGATTCAGTGCACCTCTAACCCATGATGTATACTGTACATGACATCTACTGTATATATTGGCGACAATACACAATGTAATCCTGCAAGGAAAGTTGTACACAGAGCTTAGTGAATGCAGTTCCCCTCTGCAAATAATACCCAATCACATGCAAGGAATTAAAGAAAAAAAAAAGATTTTTTTGCTTGCACATGGTTGGATGACGGAAGTCAGCAAAGCTTCACCTCATTTACTAAGCTTTGGAGAAATTGCCTTGCAAAATGCAACTTCCCTTTAAAAGTGAACAGTCTATTTTCCTTTATTAAATCAACCCCTTTGTGTACATTTTTGGATAACATGTAAAGTCTACAAAGAAAAGCTTTGGAGAGGTTATCATCAGTAAGCAAAGACAGCTGATAATAGACACTGAGATGTCATGGAATATTTCTGTACAATTACATCTGGAAAAAGTAGCTAAGAGAATAGGCAGCCCTTGAATTGCACATACACAAGCAACTTAGATACAGAGGAAGTTCAGTTTGGAAAAAACATTGAAGGTAATCTGCACAAGTTTGATTACTTTTTCTCCATTTTCCTGCTGAATAGGTGTATACAGTACTTGGATATTGGTCACGATAGGAGATGCAAAGCAGCAAAGATCATTCTCCCCTTTATGGCTTGAAAGGCTAGCACCCTACCAGAAAGTTAATATTTCTTCCATTACCAAGGAAAGTCAAAGCTGCTGAAGATCAAGACATTTATACCTCCAAAAAGACACCTCTGGTGACCTTATGGCCTTGTGTATCAAGTTGGATTGCCCTAACTCACATAAAATCTGCTCATGTATGGCCCTCTAAAGATGGCTCAAACACATATTTGTTTTCACAGTCACTCGTTATTGGCCAACAATCAACAGTGTACTGAAACAGGAACCCTTTCTTTGCTCATTGCCAATGAAAAGGCTTGCAGTTTTGTAATTAGTAATGGAATCCATTTCCATACAAATGACAGTGATGATTAACACATACCAAAGGGCAATAGAAAAGCAGGTTTCCTGCAAACAGTTAGGCATTAGTTAATGTGATTAATGCTCCCCTACTGTCATCCAGCTGTTTACTGCCCTACCTCCACACATCAGTCACATGACATTTACAAGCAAGAACAATGTCCCACTCTTTGTTTTCAGATACACAAATAACCCAGCTCTAAACATTAGTATGCAGACTTTGAAAATGATTGTTTAAAAGTAAAAGATCACATATACAGATGCACTTATCCTGACAGTGGAACTAGTGCTGGCTGCACATACAGCTCATACATGAAATTGCTGAAGATGCTGGTTGGGCCCCTCTAAGCCAATGCCCCAACACTGCATAGTTTTCAGTACATCTGTTAACCCTGGGAAAATGTGCATGCTAACTCTAAAACAGCACTGAATTCATTTTACTGATGACAAACCTTCTGTGACTTTTACGAAGATATATTTGACTACACACCTGAGATGAATAAACCTATACAAAAGAAATACAGAAGCGACCATTACTAATTTCCATCTGACAATTCTACTCTCTTGCTGTTTTTGCTGAAACATTAACTTTATTCATCTCTGCTTTGCTGGCCTGGAACATATAATCTGATAAAATCAAAGCTACTTATCTGCATACAGTACTTGTTCGCAGGGGCGGACTGACCATTTGGAAACTCGGGCACTGCCCGAGGGCCCGGGTCAGTAGGGGCCCCATGAGCTGCTCCTGGTACCTTTTTCATAGGCTTTTTTTAGTTTCGGCAAGGACACATGGGCCCCATGATCCCCTATTGCCCGGGGGCCCCATGAGTTGTCAGTCCGCCCCTGCTTGTTCCATGTAAGTACAATTCACAAGCTTAGAGCCAGGGGTCAGGTCAGCATGACAGCTAACTAGCATTTTTCAGAAGGAATGGTCAATAAAGGCAGCCTCCATTTTATCCAATGACGGTTCACAAAGACAAGTTAAATAACAGATGTATTAATTGGTTTTATGTCAGTTTTTACCTTTCACACTTGTTTCTTTCAAAATAAAATACATTGATAAAATATATAAATAATATACAAGTGTTCTAGGGATCCAACCAGACTTGAGTATGCTATGGAATAAAGGTGGCCCCATTAGGCTCAATGTTTGCTACTACTGTCAATGATAAGAGCATGACCTGTAGACTGATTGATACTGAGAATGTGCAAATGTTAACCATACATCTTTTTTAATAACTGGGATCAATATTCCAAGCTGTGTCCATCTTTTGCTGTCACATTTAAGCTACTTTCACACTGATCTGCCTCAAAAACGTATAGGTGTTTTTACCGCACTTTCTCAGCATTTTTTAAAGGACACGTGACTGAAAAACTGCACCAAGAACGCTTCTCGGAGACGTTTTTCAGGTGTTTTTCCATTGATTTCAATGGGAAGAGGTGTTTTCGGGATGTTTTTTTTAACTCACCAAACATGCCCCACAGATGCTGCAAGCAGGATCTTTTACACCGCACCGCAAGCACAAAGCATCCGTGTGAAAACATACATAGATACACATTCACATACATAGGGAAGCATTTTCCTTGAGCTTTTCAGGCACCTTTTGTAATGCAAAAACGCTTCAAAAACTCCTCAGTGTGAAAGTAGCCTTACTGTCATATAACTACAGCTAACATGGATATCCAGCACCAATTTGGTCTTAATATTCCAAAGTAAGAATCTTGATATATAAAAAAAAAAGCTATGACAAATTGAACTACTTACTTACTAAACATAGCTATTAGGAATGCAATCACATTTTAAAGGTGGCAATATGTGGGAAGATTATTCTCAGACAAGTTTTCAGAACCCCTCAACCAAATCCTAGCTTGTGTATGGGAAGCTGCTGATTTTCCAGGACAAAAGATATTCACTAAGATCAGGGGTCTCCACAGTTTCCAATACAAGGGCCACAACGCATATTTTAAAATATTCATAGGTCAAAAAAATCAAATTTATGAATGAATGAATATAAATTAAATTAATAAATTAACACTCTCCAAGAAATACCTTCACATCAGAAGCCTCCATCAGAGCCCCACTTACACATCAGAGTCCCCCTTTCACATCAGAAGCCCCTTATCACAACAGAGCCCCTCTTTTCATATCAGAAGCACCCCTTCATATTAGAAACCCCATTCACTTCAGAGCCCCCCCTATCCTTGCACATCAGAGACCTCAGTCCTACCTTACAATTTCTGCACAATGGCAGCATGGAACAGGGTGGAAGAAAAGATCCTTCTCTAAATTCTGGGGTGGTCCTAAATGCCCCCACCATGGATCAGGATCATGCATTTCAATGGTGTGGTGAGCCATGCCATGCGCTCCATAGCGATGAATGCTGCCAGGTGTCCTGGCTGCTCAGCATCATTAGTTGCTATGGTGGCAACACCATGGAAATACATTACTCGAATACAGGAAAGGTTGCTGCTAAAATCTTGTAGAGAGCCTAATGTGGAACATAGGCCAAAATTTGGAGACGCTTGATCTAAGGTGGTCATTTATGGATCCTTGTGTGGCCACAGCAGTTGATCATAAGACACTCTACCAATCTACTTCTGTTCAACCGCTCTGTTGGATAAAAGCCATTCGATCAGCACTGGAGGCAAAAGGCTGCAGAGCTGATCTGCGTATTCTGACAACATGTGAGTTTCCCCACTGTCAGAACACAATAGCGCAGCAGGGAGGATTCCCCCATCCACTTCGATTGAGCACATGGGGAAATCGGTTCAGTTTATTGCGCTCAGCCTGCTGAACTGTGTATGGCCAGCCCTAGACAATAAATGTCCAGGATGCTGCATATGATCCAAACTCTAGTGTACTCTTGTTTCACTGCTCCTGTTGAACAGCAAAAACTGATATGACCAGAGTTGGCCATTACCATGCATGGTAAAATCTGCTGCAGTCTGCACCTCCTGAAGAAAATAAAATACTTGGCGGCCTAACCAGACCTGTTTAAAACAAGGATAAGATTGTGAGATAAACTATTATGTATGAAAGACCTTTTTGAATGAAAAAAAGGGAGTAGATATACATGAAAACACAGATTGAACACAGTCCTACACAAATAGTAATAATGTTTTTGGAAAACAAGGGATCGAGAAAGTTGACCGTCATCATTAAATCCATTTAAGATAAGTAAAGTGGCTTTTAAAGAAAAATATAAAGCAGCAAAAAGCTCAAGTTGAACAGAACTGACAAATAAAGTGGAAATGTGTTTCTACACACAGTGATAAAGATCTCTAGGGTGATTTTATCCTGAAAGCTGAGTAATAAATATCTTAAAAGTGAGGTCACCTAAAGTAGGTTACACAAAAGCCCATCACACTGTGTAAACCCAAGGACATTCTCTTTATCAAAGGAAGCAAGTAGGACAGCTCTGTGACACCATTCATGACTTTCACGTTGTTTCCCGTAGTCACTATTTTACAGTCTGCACATTTTTTTCTGTGGTTTTTTTCTGACTTCATAATGTGTTAATCATTTAAGGAAAAAGACTGCTGCATGGAAAATATAAACAGAGATTTATTAAAACTGGAGAGTGCAAAATGTGGTGCAACTCTGCATAGAAGCCAATCAACTTTCAGGTTTTATTGTCAAAGCCTAATTGAATAAGCTGACGCTGAAGTTAGAAGCTGATTGGCTACCATGCAAAGCTCCACCAGATTCTAAGTGCTCCAAAGCCAGCCATAGATGGAGCGTTTTTCTTTCCTGCAACCATGGGTTACATGCTAGCAATAATCACATGTAAAATTGGACAAGCTGGTTGTACCTAACTTGGGTACATTTAGCCTGCCCATACATCGTCGGAATCTCAGCCCGTCCCTGCTGAACTGTCTATGGCTGGCTTTAATCTCCCCAATAGTGTCCAGTGCTGGTGGGCTATAAAAAAAAATATATATATATATATTTATAATGTAATTCCAGATATACCCAGTATAATTTTCCATCCTAAACAAAAGGCAAGTCTGTAAAACATCAGTTTGCAACTTGTTAGATGAAAATTGTTATACCTGTGACCATCATGAAGGTGCACAATTGGGTGGCTGAATCAGTGCATGTACTTCTCAAACTACTTCCACTGCCCACTGCAAAATCTAGAGGTTCAATACTGATAGGGAACTTGTGCATTTTCAGACATACAGTAGATAAATATCTGCTAAAGTTTGGCCACATAGTGGCTATGTTATACACCCAGGTCTTTTGGTGTATTATTGCCTAAATCTGGCCACACACATTGTTATTATTATTCAGGATTTATATAGCACCAATACAATACAAAGGGAGACAGTACAATTACAATACAAGAGGGTTAGGAGGGCCCTGTTCATAAGAGCTTACAATGTAATAAGGTGGGGCAAGTGGTACAAAAGGTAAAAACATTGTATTCTGATTATAAGTTTACTTTAAGATTTACAACAACAATGCAGAGCTACAGCCTATTATGCAGGCCATAGACGGGTCGTTTATCGGCCGAATTTTCGTCCGCACGAAAAATCGGCCGATATTCACGCTGTTAGTTGGGCCAGCCCGTCGGCCGTTTTTCGCTGATCTTCTCGTTTATTTTTATCGGTAATGCTGGAAAATCCATGAAAAACGGACGTTTTTCGTGGACATTGGTGGCAGCATCGGCAACGGGGCCGACCGATTTTTCCTTTATTGGCCGACAATTCGGCCGATAAACAGCCCATTTATGGCCTGCATTAGACATATAAATTGAAAGGATTGTTTATGAAGGCCCTCAAACTTCATTGTTGGTGGTAAATCTAATGGAAGTTGTACTAACTAAAGCAGATGATCTGCTTTACCCAAAACGGGGTTGTAATCATGTTCAGCCAGCATTCTGTGATGCAAATACCCCTGCCAAACAAAACACTTTAGGTATCAGCTGCCACGAACACTATTTTTCAGTGAAGATGGGTCCACCTCAGGCTGCTGACTGAACAATAGAGTGTAGCAGCACTGTGCTCTCCCTCCTGTTAGCATGTTCACCGCGTTAGACTGACATCACCTAGCAAAGCAATAGAGCCTTGATTAGCTCAACATGCTGAACTACCCTGCCCAGTCTGTGTCTGGTGTTCAGCATTAAAATGAACTTGCGCATTACCTGAGCAGGGCAAAGAAACAAGCACACAATATTCCATCACCACCCCAGCAGCACATACTTACCTTTGTTCCCTTGCTGTTCCATAAGCTGTCTTGTGTAAGCTGCAAGTCACTCAAGTCAAATTTTACATAGGTCTTTACACTTGTGCTTTGTGATTGGCCCAACACTGCCACAGAGTGAGCAACATGCTCCTCCATACCTAGAAGTACCATATATGGGGAAGGAAGGAAACGTGCCGAGATAGATAATATTTAAGCATATCTGAAGTATTGTGCTGTATGTGTGCTTTAAAGTAAAACTACACAACATTATCAACAAAAAAGTCCTCCATAGGAGTATACATGTTGACTGCTGTTACTGTTATAAACTGGAAAAGCCTCCTTTCGTGCCCCTCTGATTTAGCTTCTCCATCTTACCAGAGGCCTCTCTTTTCCTGATTTCATGGCTAAAAGTGTCCAATAAGACTACCTCAGTGGGCAGTAGAATCATTTGGGGGTGCCAGCTCATGGAGCTAAGCCATAAAGTCAGGGAAAGTTAGGCCCCAGTAACAAAGTAAAACTAGAACAGAGTGCGGCAAAGTAGTAACTGTTCTGGTTAAGCCACGGCTCACACTATGAACCACACAGGAACACACAGTGTGTTCCTGTTTGATTCACATGTAATCCAGTGCAGTGCTACTTCAGCCCATTCATTTTGCATGGGCTCAAATTGCACTGCATCACACCAAAAGAAGTGCATGCACTACTTCTGGAAATGCACTGCAACCAGATTGCATGTTACATTTACATTTGCGATTGTGACCTGTGATTGGGGTGTCCTTAACTTAACATTGACACCTGCTGCAGATCGCAACCACACTGCGTTTTGAGCGAGGTGCAGGAAACACGCATGGATCACCTTGTGGTGTGAACCAAGGATAACAGTGCCTTGTGTCTTTTCCTAAGTAGGACATTTACTTTTAATAGTCTAAAATAGGGAATAGTTTCACTTAAACTGAACACATAGAACAAATTGTAGATGAGCAATTAGCTTGAAACACATACCTTGAAAGTGCTTAGAATATCTCATTTAGGAAGGACTATACAGAACCTAGTTTTCACAAGGAATGGACAGATTTGAAATACTTAGGTGGTGTATAGGCACCCTTCTGAGCGATAATACATATTTATATGTTGGAAAATGTTTCTAAGCAAAGATGATGATAAGCAGGACTCTAAAACTGGGGACTGCAAGATCTGGTGTAGCTGTGCATGACAGCCAATCAGTTTGTTCAATTAAGATTTGACCAAAAAAAACCTGGATGCTGATTGGTTTCTATGCTGATATGCACCAGATTTTGCACTCCTCAGTTTTAGTAGATCAACCCCACTGTGTCATTGTAGGGGTTATACATGTCATTATCTTAGAGTACCAGAGGTCACAGTAAAGGCCTTGGTAGGAATATTTGGTTAGAGCAGCCATAGATGGCTCACATTTTGGCCTATTAACCCACAAGAGCAGAAGAAAAAGTCAACAACTGTCCTTATCAAACACTAACAGTGTGAATGGAAGAATCTCCATTGTACTCTTGCAGCTGGAGTGCGCTATCAAACAGTGACAAGATTCAGTCACTGTTCAGCTGATAATTTACCTCCCTGCTCAGCCATTTTTTGTTGGGCTGGTTGGTCTTTGCATAGTCACCCATGGCTTGGATTCTGGCCGATTCACCAGGAAGGCTTTCTGTGGAGACCTTTAGACAGATAATTAGGACAATGACTTATAGCCAATTTACTCAACAAAAGAATCCACCCTTTTGTTACTCCAAAATGTCCAAATAATAGAATCATTGTGAAACCCCCTTAAAATAAATTCTCAAGAAATCGGTTCTCTCATAAAGATATCACAATCGCTGCTATACTATATACATTCTAGTTAGCATTAACTATTAGTGACTTAAAACAAAACAAATGTATCAGTCCGGCAGTGGATGAACTTCTCTGAAGCTTTCAGAAGACTATAGACTTATGCTATGCACACCTGGAATGCATTTGTTACAGCAATTGTGTTGTGGTTGTCCTTTGTATAGAAGAGCCCTATGGACTTATACGCGTTAACATTTCAAAACGTATTTTCAACTTTGCATGCTCACATGGCTATTAAATATGTAGGCTGATCACGGCAGCTCAAATTGGCAGGTAATATTTAAACCCTGCAGAAACCGCAACGCTTTTTATTGCTTTTAAAATATAATTGTGACCTGCACTCTCAGGAGAGGTCAATGTAAATCAAAGAGGATAAAGGAAAGCTGTCCACAAAACTCAGATCAAATGTCCCACATCACACAAGAGGCAGCAGGACCTTTCTCCCCCTTCCCCCTCCTCCAGGTAAAGCAACAAATGGCAGAGGGGCTGAAAAGCCATAGGAGCCTGGAGCTGAGCAACAGGAAGTGCACAATCTAAGCATCTGTCACCTCCTGGGGAGAGCTAAATGGATTAGAGCCTGACCAGGAGAAGAAAAGTCCTTTCAAAACATGCATTTGATTAACATGTCCACTCCAATATACAACATCACTTCTATTCCCCTGAGCTCGGATCACAAATCCCCATGCACTTTTCAAATGTTTGAATTCCCAGGTCAGCAGGGGTGGAGGGGGAGGACACCAAATAAAGATCAGATACATGAAATTGCTCAATGGATTGACATCAGTTTGACCCATCAGGGAAGAAAATGGTTACACAGAGCCGGGGCTGTATATGTGGTCTTATACAGCAGTAGAGACCACTAGGGGGGCTTTTTGGTTTGCACAGCACTCATCCACATTAGCCAGTAATACAGTTCAATAGGAGAATGGAAGGGGCAGATAGGACTTTTCTGATAAGATTAGCCCTATCTTCAATAGTCCGACCCTTCTTGGATGTCTCTGGGGTTATCTTTAACAATATTTTCTCAGCACTAATGACCTTTATGCAATCTCTCAAATGACCCTGTCACTATCGCACCCTCCAGGGAACCGGTACATATTGAGAGACAATACATCATCATATTCATCTCTAGAGAAGCAGTGTACATGAAAGCACAATGGCCAGCACTCCACAATGTATATTGATGATCAGATTCACTCCAGACAATCTAGTGCTCATCAAGCAATCAAAATTCAGGTCATGTTTGACTCTTAAAGCCCAACTCCAGCCCAAACTTGGGAGAATCTGCTCACTGTGTCCCACTGACACACCCTTGTAACACTCAAATAAAAAAAGAGGTACTGGGGGGGTCACTGGGAGAGAAAGGTATGGACAGCAAAATAGAAATGATACTTTTTCACTATACTAGAAAATGTTTTTTTTTAACTAAAACTAGAGAGGACAAAATTGAGTGCAACCCCGCACAGAAACCAATTAGCTTCCGGTTTTATTTTTCAAAGCCTAATTGGACAAGCTGAAGTTAGAAGCTGATTGGCTACCAGACACAGCTGCGACAGATTCTGAGTGCTCCAGTTTTAGTAAATCTCTCCCAATGTCTTCTTTGTTGCTGTTTCTATTGGAGAGATTTCCCCTCACTTCCTATCCCACTGGCTCTTTTCAATGTGATAGGGAGTGAGTGAAAATCTCCTTAATGGGACCACAGACTGCAGGTAAAGCCATATAGAAGTTCAAGCCCTGCCATAGCCTAAATAAAACAAAGAGAAAGATTTAAACTGGAGCTGGGCTTTAAACAATATGAATTATAGTTATATCACTGAAGCCAGTGGGCCAGTGTCACCTATAGGACTCAACAGCAAAACACTACACAGCCTGAATGAAGCCCCCATTCCCCCCTGGATAATCTGAAGTGTGTTTCCAGAAATGCTTCCACGCTCAGCATTCAGATTTCAATGTTGTTCTATTGTGCCCGTTCACATCTCAGTGATGTACATATAGTGAGAAATGTGCGAGAGAGTAAAGCACAGGAGCCTCTTTGGGGCCTGATCACGTGTTTTTGTCCCCTAAAGACTTCAATGGGCGGGGCCATGCCTGAGTTTGAGTGGTTTTCTGTGACTTTGGATGATTTTTAGCGTGTTTTCTGGCACAAGCGTTTCTCCTTTAGCCAATGAAAAGCTAGTTATTAGAAGGAGCATATGGTTGTTAGGAACAAAATTGTGTATTACATACTTTTTTCAGGTGTTCCCACTGAAGTCTATAGGGCCCAAACTCAAAGGATCGTGCCCTCAAAAATGCTCCGGTTCGTTTTGTGAACGCTGAGTGATAGTACATCACTTATAGAGGTGAACAGGTACATTAGAATAACATGGATATCTGAGTGGAGAGCCTTGAAGAACTTCTGAAAACGTTTCACATTGCTCAGGTGTGAATGAGGCCATTATGGTGGCCATGCACACTTTGATTTTATGATCTAAACCAGGGGTCTCCAAACTTTCTAAACAAAGGGAAAGTTCAAACTTTAGGGGGGGCGGACTGTGGCCAGTGGGAGTAGAAATTGCACTGGCATCAGTGGGAGTAAACAATGCTATAGGCTTGGTGGCCAAAGGGAGTAAAAAGATTACATCATTGGTGTCAGTGGGAGGAATTGTGCCCCATCATTGGTGTCAGTGGGAGCATTAGTACCCTATAATTGGTGTCAGTGGGAGCATTAGTACCCTATAATTGATGTCAGTGAGAGAAATAGTTCCCCATCTCTTGTGTCTGAGAGAGGAATATAGTACCCTATAATTGGTGTCAGTGTGAGATTTAGTTCCCCATCTCCAGAGTCAGTAGGAGAAATAGTACCCCACCTTTGGTTTCATTGGAAGGAATAATGTCCCATCATTGGTGTTAGTGGAAGGAATACTCCTCCAAGGGCTGGATAAAGGCATTCAAAGGGCCAGAATTTGGATACCCCTGATCTGATCGATCAATATGATCAAACTGGCAATCAAGTAGACATGACTTCACATGTAATCAATTTAACTGAGTCGACCAACCACAGTGGAAATATATTGGCTGTTTGCATCCATCGGCAGCACTGAGATGCTTTGGTAACGACTTCCATCGTATTTCGGCCGATCCGATTATGAGGCTGCATGGTGAGAACAGACATGGGATCGATCAATCAGTTGTATCTTCCAACTAGTGATGGAAATCCACTTCCCCGCGTGTGGCATATCAATCAATTGGGTTGCTGAGTATAATCTGATCATTCCCATCAGAAGAGATCGATCGGAAAAGAGTTTGATCCTTTTGGGAAGTGTGTACGACCACCACTAGAGAGGGGAAGGGGACCAGGACAGACTTGTAGAAGTTCTCAGCTCCAACCAAGCATCACAAGCCCTGATCTCCTGTACGCCCTCATATGAAGGATTTACAGGGCACCACCCACATGGGACTTCTCCATCACATTCAAAATAGTTCTACTGCAGCCAGGGGTACCAAAGGGGGCCAAGAGAACCACATCCTGGAGGGTAGAGAAGAAGACCATGGTGTCCCCTCTAGAGTGTCCTCACCCACCCATGACCAGAGGAGACCTTACCTGAAGTCAGGGCCAGCAGTGCCAGTAGGAGCCAGGTCAGCCCCCCAGCCTTCCTCCTAGACATCCCGTCAGATCTCATCTTCTCCTCAGGAGACCAATCCCACCATCCAAACGTGCTGGGTCCGGAGAGTCGGCGGAGTGTGCTGAAGACAGGGATGGGGCTGGCAGCCCCCGAGCCGCCCGCTGCCTCTCCTCCACCTCCCGTACAATGAAGTCTTTGTCAGCTCTCCTCACCTCACTCCTTCTACCTTCCCAGCTCTGCCTTATGACCACACCGTGCCACCACTCCACACACACCTCTACAGGCTTCTCCTCAGCGCTCCTCCACTCCCCGCCCAGACAGATACCAGCATCCTTCCCCGGACGGGACAAACCAACAGCAAAGTTCCTCGGAGTGGCAGCGCTGCCCCTACTGTGTCCCACTCAGCGCTCAGATGGGAGGTAAGAGGAGGGGGCAGGCTCTGCTCCTTCTTCTCCCTGCACCCCCTGCCAACAGCATCCTGACGTCACCGCCATAGAACCACCGCTGGCAGGCATGGGATGAGCGATGGGGCAGTGTGGGCGCCACCTGCTGGACGCGCTCTTCTTTATGGTACTGCAATGGTCAGCATGTCCTGACTGACCTGAGGAGTCTCCTCACTGCACTCCAAGTCTGCATGGAAATTGTTATCTCCCTTTCCTCTGCACTGACTCGACTCCAAAATTGTTTTCCTGCATGGCAGAGGAGCTTTTCTCACAAATAAGGTCGGAAAAAGGAATGTATTTCCACATTAACCACCTCACCATTTTATCATTTTTTACCCACATTAAGACCTGACGCGGTGCACGAAACGTGGCGAATCCTGAGCATTTCCCGCACCACATTGCAATCGTATGGCGTTCATCTGGTGCAGGCGTCAATGTTAAATTAATGACAACCCGAAACAGATCGCAAAACACAAAGTGATTGGCAGAAATCACATCGCATGGTGAGAACACCCATACAATACAATTCACGTGCGAGTAAAAAAAGGGTCCTGCACTATTATTTATTCCAGGTACTTATATAGCGCTGTCAATTTACATAGCGCTTTATATATAGTACATTCACATCAGTCCCTAACCCTCAAGGGGTGTACAATCTAAGGTCCCTAACTCACATCCATACATACACATACTAGGGCCAATTTAGACAGGAGCCAATTAACCTACCAGCATGTCTTTGGAGTGTGGGAGGAAACCAGAGTACCTGGAGGAAACCCATGCAGTTACAGTGAGAACATGCAAACTACAGGCAGGTGGTGCAGTGGTTGGGATTCAAACCAATGACACTAGTACTGCCAGGCAGGAGTGCTAACCATTTAGCCACTGTGCTGCCCACTATGCAATATGGCTCAAATCGCACCACACAGACATTGTATGTAATTCGCATAGTGTGGACCCAGTCCACATATTGTGGATACCGCATTAGTGTGGACCCAGTCTCACCTAAGCAGATTTTTTTTTTTGCTAGAAAATTACTTCAGTCAGATTAAAAAAAAAAGTCAGTTACAAAAACTGTAGCTAATAACGTTTAATAAAAAGACACTTACCTGCCCAGGGATCCAGCGTTGTCCTCACCTGAGCCAGTTCTTCACTGGTGTTTGGGTCCCTGGCAACGCCATGTTTAGTGTGGGAAGCTAGATGTGACTCCTTGCGGTTTCACAGCCAGCTTCCCACTGCACATGCATGAGCAGTACGGTGCTTTGTGAATGGTCCTGCAGCCAGTGGCGTCACTATGGGGCAATTTGGAGGAAAACGTCTGGTGGATCTGACTAGGCCGTTCCAACAGTAGTGCAAGCAGGTACCTGGGAAAACTGGGCACCCGCTCCCCCCAAAAAAAAATTCTAAAAGAAGAAGAGAGGGGCAGAAGGAGGACATAAAGCGGAACTTCCTCTGTAGCATAAATATCCACTTTAAACCCACCGAACGTTATATATTTTCTGAAAGTAGAGGTCCCAGGGAAGAAGTTACAATTTTTCATGTCACACAATAACTTGTACAACTGTTTATTAACCTCTTCCCGACCACCCTATAGCAGAACTACTGCTACTGGGCGGCAGGGCTTCGCAAAATCACATCTATATACGTGATTTTGTATTTCTGGGTAGGACGTGTGCATTCCTTACCTACAGCTGTCGATCATCGGGTCCCCGCCGGAGATCCCCCGCCGTCACCCGGTGATCGCCAAGAAACACTGACGGGGAGAGACTTGTATGTAAAACAATACAGATCTCTCCCCTGTCAGCTCCAGCATGCTGTGTTGTATTGCTCTGCATAGCATAGCAATACAAAACAGCATGCCTCCCTAGTAAAACACAGCACACAGTAAATCACACACAGCACACAGTAAAACACACACAGCACACAGTAAAACACACACAGCATACAGTTAACCCTTTGATCGTCCTGCATGTTAACCCCTTTCCTGCCCAGTGCTATTGGTACAGTGTCAGTGCTTTTTATTAACACCGATCACTGTATTGTGTTACTGAGGATGTCAGTCACAGTTAGTCAGTCCCCCCCGCCCAGTGTCCGAATGCCCTCCGCAGTCCTGCAGTCCTGCTATAAGTCACTGATCGCCGCCATTATTAGTATAAAAAAATTCCAGTATATATATCTCCATTTGTAAACGCTAGAACTTTCATGTAAACCAATGAATTTACACGTATTGGGATTTTTTTTTAACAAAGACATATAGCAGAATACATTTTGGCCTAAATTTATGACAAAATTAGATTTTATACATTTTTTTACTGGATATGATTTATAGTGAAAAGTAAAAAATATTGTTTTTTTTTTTTCAAAATTGTCGATCTTTTTTTGTTTATAGTGCAAAAAATAAAAAACGCAGAGGTGATCAAATACCACCAAAAGAAAGCTTCATTTGTCAGAAAAAAAGGACATTCATTTCATTTGGGTGCAGCGTTGCATGTCCTTGTAATTGTCAGTTAAAATAACGAAGCGCCATAATACAAAAAATGGCCTGGTCAGGAAGGGGGGTAAATCCCCTGGAGGGCAAGTGGTTAAACATATATTTTCAGGAAAAAAATATAATAAAATAGAAAAGATGGGGTTGCATTGAGTAAATAGATCCCAAACATATCAAGCCTTAAAGACATGGTTCACCAGAAAAACTGCCTATGCAGAAAAGGGGTGTCTGTAGGTAAAATCAAAGTGTGCAGCTTTGACACAAGTTGAACGTCCTTGCTATAGGTGTAGGCCATTTACATACTTCATGAAGCCTGACTAGAAAACTTCCAGAGATCACATCAAGGACGTTGCTAAAGTTCACTCACAGTTGTTAATGTTCTCCTCCACCACCACAGGAGCAAGATCTTTCTCTGATCAAATACATTTTCTATCCCCTGATGCAATAACTTTGTGCTCATCATTTTTGAGCTCACTCTTGTGATGGTGAATGTGAACAGTAACAGTTGTGAGTGAACCTTGGCAATTTCCCAGCAACAAGAAACGACAGAGGGATGTCATCCCTGGGAGTTTTTCAATCAGGCTTTGGGAGGTACATAAAAGGTCAACACCTATAGCAGTTTATTAGTTTGTTTTTCTCTACAGACATTCTTTATCTGCATAGGCAGTTTTTTTGTAAATGTGAACTATGCCTTTGAGGTCATTTCACAAAAAAAGGCGTAAAAAAGATATTTCCAAATTACCCACTACTATTATCTGGGCCATTTTCTGATTTTTGCACAAAAAAAATCAACATAGTTTGCTAGAAAATTACTGAGAACCCCCAAACATATATTTTCTGAATAGATATAAAAAAGTGCAGTGCCCACAACGTGAATAATAACTATATAAATAACTCAAAGAAAACACTAATATAAATGATTAGGTCCCAGTGCAAAAGAACATAGTGAAAAGTCTTTGAATGTGATAAGGATCTTCAATAGCTCGGATAATTTTGTATATACAGGGGTAGCCTTTATCACCCCACTCAGTGTGAAATGTCCTTAGATGCAATCATAGATGGTCAATGCAGATGCGATCAAACACATTCAGGTGCAACACGTGTCACCCCACTCAATGCTCAAGGGAGGCTTACCAGATATATTTGACCATCATGTTACAGAATGGTCAAATAAGGCATGTATATGATCAAATGGCAATCGCTCCAACCTCCTCCACAGTCTCCAAACACGAATCAAGTAACGTTCCCACACTCCACATGGATCATCGACGTTGAAAGTGTAATGGGCATATACATAGAACAAATGAGCTTCCCATAGTGTAAAAACCTTAGCAAAGTTTATTAAAACCAAAGTATTGCAGTTACATGTGAGAGGATAAAAAACAGCGCTGTATGAATGTCAAAAATCCATGTGTGCCCACTTCCAAAATGGCCGTGGGTGTGAACGCATGCGTGGTGACATCCGCCCTAGCTCCAATTGACGCGTCAGAAGTGACATCATCAAGGTTCTAGGGCGCACATCCGTCACCACGCTTTTATAGAAGGATCGCAGAGAGAGCCGGCGGTGATTGGTCGGGTTCTGTAAATACTAAGGATACCATAACAACATCAAGGACAAATCAGGCCTTAAGAGGTATATATAAATGATGCTCCAACAGTGGGAAGAAAAAACATTCTATAAAAATCTCAATAGAACATCTTATTGATTACACAGCCCCAGACTGGCACCAAATACATGTGCAGAGCAGCATGAGACAGCATATTACTTTTAAACAGTATAGGTACTTATTTTTAAAGTTTTGCATAGCTATAACTGCAAAAGGGGCCAACCTGAAGTGATCTAGTGGGACTTAATTTTCTGACTAAAGTTCCACTTTAATGATCATTTTTATTTATTTGATTATAATTTATTTTAACTTTTTTTTTTGTTTGAGCCCCCTATGTAATAGCACGAGCAGGTGACAGGTCCTTTTTATGGAGAGATCAGAGGTCTATTAGACCCTCTGGGGTTTATTTACTAAAGCTGGAGAGTCCAAAATCAGACTCCCTTCTGCATAGAAACCAATCAGCTTCCAGGTTTCATTGCCAAAGCTTCATTGAACAAGCTGAGGTTAAGCTGATGGTTTCTATGCAGAAGGGAGTCTGATTTTGGACTCTCCAGCTTTAATAAATAAACCCCTCTATATCTCCCTTGCCTTCCACTGCAGCTAATCACGCACAGATCATAGGAGTCAGGAAGACAAAAGTTAGTTGATCAGTAACTGCAGCCAATCAGATGCAGTCACTATTCATAAATGATGACAGCCCCGGGTGCAGCAGCTATCAGAATAGTGAAGATTTCTTTATTCGTACTGTTTAGCATGCACTGGAGTATCCATGAATTTCTTACATTCATCCCAATGGGCTGAATGAGAACTATCCCTACATTGATTGGTAGATTTACTGTGTTATCACAAGGAATCACCCCAGTTCTTATCTTGCAATACAGAACAATTGGGAAGGGAGGGAAATAACAATGGTAAATATGTCACTCTTAAGCACTGCACACATGGGCCGAGTATCGAGTATCGGCTGGTTCAATAGAAACTGACTGACATTCGACCTTTGTGTAGGGCAGCCGGTCCAACAGAAAATGGAAGATGGACATTTGTCCGACTTCTGTAGAAGGGGCATGACCGCAAAAGACATGCCGATCGGCTTTCAGCCTGGGTTCACACAGATGCAGTGAGGAATTTGCAGTATTTTCTGTGTGAATTCTGCACTGCATCAGACTTGCACCCTGTTTTTGCGAACTGATGCGGGTGTGTATGTTAAGTTAACAACACCTCGAAAATCAGTTTGCAAAATGCAGTGCGATATGCAGAGTCAGATTGCATGGGTGTGAATACCCATGCAATCTGATTCTAGCGCGGACCCAAAAAAGGGTCCTGCACCTTTTTGGTGCTATTGTGCTGTGATCTGAGCCATACAAAATGTATGGCTTCAATTGCAGCGCACACAAATCGCATGTGATTTGCACCGGAATGCAGTGCAGTTGCTATGTGAATCTCATGCGATGTACTGCACTGCATTAGTGTGAACCTAGCCTCAATCGGCTCTCTCACAGAGGTGGTACAAATTATGTGAAGTGGAATCTCACAGTGGGAATTTAGTTTTGGTGGACTGATCACATCACAGGACTACACTTTATCAAGTCCATAACATTTTGAAGTAAATGGGCTTGAGCACTTTGGTTTATATTATGTAATTATTTGTTTTTTATTATTATTTCCATAAATATATATATATATATATATAGTAAAAAAAGCTGTTTGATCCTTTCATCTCTGATCCTCCCCTTCTTCTACTATCCCCAGTCTGCTGATAGAACAGAGCCCTGGGGGCAAGCTGCACATGCTCAGTTTGGTGTGTATTGCTAGAGAGGTTTGTTTTTTTTTCTTGGGAGAGTGCACGTGAACAACACAAGGCCAATCAGCACTGTCCAGGCAGAGGGTCAGGGGTCCTGCAGCCTCATAGGACAATCAGGAGAGACTGAAAACTCTTCCTACAAGTTTTATCCAGTGCTCTGCTAGACACTGATAGAAGTCACAAGACTGCTCTAACTGCTGATGAGAAAAGGTGTTTAGCAGTTTAAATTTAGCCCTGGTTCACACTGATGCAGTGCGGAATTTGCAGCGTTTTCTGTGCGAATTCCACACCACATCAGAATCGCACCCCATTAATGCAAATCGCTGTGGTTGTGTATGTTAAGTTAACAACACCCCGAAAGCGGTCCTCAAAACTCGTGCAATGTGCAGAATCAGATCACATAGATGTGAACATCCATGCAATCCGATTCTAGTGTGGACCAAAAAAAGGGTCCTGCACCTTTTTGGTGTATGTGCGGTGTGATTAGAGCCATACAAAATGTATGGCTCCAATCGCACCGCACACAAATCGCATGTGATTTGCAAAGGAATGCGGTGTGGTTCCTGTGCGAATCACATGTGATATACTGCACCGCATTTATTTGAACCCAGGCTTACTAAAATAACTGCATGGGCTATGGGTTTAGTATCACTTTTGACATTTATTTTGGCATAATGATAACAGAAATCACCCAAATGGTCCCATACAAAAGTTTACATACCCTGAAATGTCCGGCCTTGGTACAGACACACAAGGTGACAAACAAGGGTTAAAATGGCAATTATAAGTTAATTTCCCACATCTGTGGCTTTTTAAATTGCAATTAGTGTCTGTGTATAAATAGTCAATGAGTTTGTTAGCTCTCATGTGGATGCATTGAGCAGGCTAGATACTGAGCCATGGGAAGCAGAAAATGACTGTCAAAAGACCTGCAGAACAAGATAATGGAACATTATAAAGATGACAAAAGATATAAAAAAGTTATCCAAAAGCCTTGAATATGCCAGTCAGTACTGTTCAATCACTTAATGAGTGGAACACTTGGGGTTCACTTGATACCAAGCCAATGTCAGGTAGACCAAGAAAGATTGCAGCCACAACTGCCAGAAGAATTGTTCAGCTTACAAAGAAAAATGCACAGGTAACCTCAGGAGAAATATAGGCTGCTCTGGGAAAAGATGGTGTGGTTGTTTCAAGGAGCATAATACGAAGAGACTTGAACAAAAATTAGCTTCATGGTCTAGTTGTCAGAAAGAAGCCTTCACAGTGCCAATGCCACCAAAAAGCCCAGTTACAATATGCACAACAACACCTTTACATGCCTCAGAGATTCCAGCACACTGGAATCTAGAGTGACGAGACCAAAATAAAGCTTTATGGTCACAACTATAAGCACTATGTTTGGAGTGACAGGAATACCATCCCCACTGTGAAGCATGGTGGTGGCTCACTGATGTTTTGTGAGCTCTAACGGCTTGGGGAATCTTGTGAAAATTGATGGCAAGATGAATGCAGCATGTTATTGGAAAATACTGGCTGACAATTTGCATTCTTTGGCACGAAATCTGTGCATGGGATGCTCCTGGACTTCCTAACATGACAATGACCGTAACCACAAGGACAAGTTGACCTTCCAGTAGTTACAGCAGAATAAGGTAAAGGTTCTGGATTGGTCGTCACAGTCTCCTGACCTTAAAGCGGAGCTCCATCCAAAAGGGGAAGTTCCTCCTTAAAGTCTGGTCCCCCGCTCCCCATTAAGGATTGGCACCTTTGAGGAGCGCGTACCCGAAATTGACAGGTACCCGCTAACACTTCTGCTGCGGTTTCCTAGGCAATCAGAAGCGGAAGTTGTTCTCCTACTCGCACATGCGCAGTAGGCACCCAGCTGTGAAGCCACAAGCTGTCACAGCCGGGTGCCCACACTGAAGAATCCCGCGCCTGGAACACCAGACGGCTGGTGAAACAGGCTGCAGGGAGAACACCACAGGATCGTGGGACAGGTGAGTGGCTGTTTTTTAAAAGTCAGCAGCTACAGTTTTTGTAGTTTTTTACAGGTTGTTGATTCAAATCCCAACCAAAGCACCACCTGCCTGGAGTTTGCATGTTCTCCCTGTACCTGCATGGTTTTCCTCTGCAAGCTCTGGTGTCCTCCTACACTCCAAAGACACAGTGGTAGGTTAATTGGTTCCTGTCTAAATTGACCCTAGTATGTATGAATGTGAGTTAGGGACCTTAGATTGTACACTTCTTGAGGGTTAGGGACTGATGTCAATGTATATACATATGTATATATATATATATATATACACACACACAAGTAAAGTGCTGCATAAATTGATGGCGCTATATAAGTACCTGTAATAAATAAATAATTACACAGTGCAATGAATAGAACAGAAGAAATGCATACAATGACACCCCACAAGCACCAGGCTCAGCTGGCTAATCCTGTTTGAGAGCATTCGACCCATCTATTGCCAGCTTAAGGGTCTCCTTCTTTATGAACCAAACAAACAGAAATTCTTGTGTATGAGTAACCTAAATGATATACAATATTTGCAAAAGCATATCTAAACCCAAGAACAAACATTGATAGTATTACAGCTTATGTGTCCTTAGATGTGGTGCCTGCATTCATTTTCTTTTTCACATTTTTTTCTCCTGTATTTTAACCTAGTAATCCTGTCATTAACCCATTCCTGTTTTTAGGCTGACAACTGTTCTAGGCAGTGGTGTCACCCTATGACAGGGGTGTGTTGGGACTACAAAACATCTCCATCTGAGTCCACTGAGATAGTTGGGAACCAGGGGCGGACTGACCATTTGGAAACTCGGGCACTGCCCGGGGGCCCGGGGTCAGTAGGGGACCCCATGAGATGCCCCTGGTACCTTTTTCATATGCTCTTTTGAGTTTGGGCAAGGCCACAGGGGTCCCATGATCCCCTATTGCCCGGGGGCCACATGAGTTGTCAGTTCGCCCCTGTTGGGAACAATGCTAACTGATAACTGTCCAAAGGCAGAAAGCACAGATGTTATCAGCTCACAAGATTTCCAAATGAATGAACAGAGATTTTTAAATTGTTAAATTACATATTTAATAGACCAAAAAGGAGCAAATAACAGAAATACATTGTCAGAGTTTACACTATAATGTTTGTAGATTTTTTTTATACAAGTCAAATTATATCTATGTTTATATTGTTTTCAATAATTTGGACAGTAGAGACAATAAAGCTTAAAGAAGAATGTGATTGATTTTGTGAAAGCCAGCTCCACAAACGCCAGCATATAAAGGTCATGGATTGATGTCTAAACTGATATGATTTATTACAGAAAACATCTGAAAACTATTCTTGTCCTTGGGGTATATTTTATTTGTAGCATTATAAAAGATCCAACATAAACTTCCTCAAAAATGTTTCACCAACTGCTTTGAATTAGTTTAAGGCTTTAATAAAGTTAGGATACAATGGTATTAATTAACTTACATAAACCTTGTTAACAAAAGAAGGATAAATACAGGAGCTTATTTAGAATACAGATAATTTAACGCAATGCGCTTGCATATACAACCAGTACTGTCATGTTCTTCAATGCATTCATACCTGATTGTGTTGGACTTCTACAGAGAGTCCACTGCTTTAACACAGAGTACAGGTCCTTCTGTATAGCATGCTAGTGTGGACATGCTTTCCTACTTAGGCTGTCTGCTTTTGTTGGAACCGGGAATAACAATAATGGATGTTGTGTCTGTCTCTGGCCCATATGCAATTAAACCGAATGTACATGGCATTTATATATCACCAGGGGTTCTATATAGTGATCCCTACTATCATCTATTCTATGGCTATATGGGCTTCAGTTACATGGATGAGTTTCTGGGGACACCATTATGGCTTTTCATTGCATTTTTTTCCCCTGCGCTTTCAATTTTTTCCCTGTATCACTGTTTTAATGCCTTGACTCTTTTGGTAAAATTACTTCAATACCTTTGATGTCCTCTTTTTTGCTATTGCTGCAATTCCCATCATGCTGTAGTCTATGACCGGTTTACTTTATTTTATTTATCTTATGTAATATTTCGTATGTTATGCTGTAGTACCGTCTACTACAATATCACCATGTGTTCTATGTGTTACTACTTATGTGCACCTTGCTGCTGTTGTCCCTCCTGACCTCTAGGGATCAGACCTGCATTTGCTCCTTGCTGTTTCTGGGGGGTGGGGGCTGTTCTTAATTGGGCCTGATGTGAGGTCGGGTGGCTGCGGTGTCCTCTGCCCTCCCTTGGGGCTGGATTTCCGCGCCGTGGTTGGGACGGGCCCTCTCTGGACCCGTTCTTCCCTGTGCGCCTGAGCGGTCCCAACCTGCCGCGCCCCTTGGCGCATGCGTGGTGGTGGCACGCCAGCTATACCACTGATGGCTGGATGTGGTGGCGTGATGCGCTCCGACGTGAACACGCCATGCCTGGGGCGCTTTATAGACCTCAGTTCGATGCCTCTCAGTGCCATTCTTTTCAGGGCTGGCTGCCCTGTAGGATATCAGGTATATGTGCCTCTAGGCGCGGATGCCATTGCTTTTTCTTGCGGTTTGGGTCTCTTCCCCGGAGGACAATTTGCGCTCACCCTATCAATTTAACGCCGGTATTTTTCAACACTTTTAAGACACTTCATTCTGAAGCATCAGGATGATTTTATCCTTCCATAAGTAGCCAAAAAGATAATGTTTTTTCTTTCTATTTTTGTTTATGTTCCCAGGCCTACTTTCAAGCAGAAGGTTGGGACGATTTTTTCATTATCCTTTTACACTTTTGATAGGCTGACCCAGGTGTATTTTTGGTATATCTGGTAGGTTACCGTACTTTATGCTACTATGCAATGGGTTATCCTGGGGAAGGCCCTCTGAACAAGCATTATACATTAACGATATATATTATAATATTATAGGGAGCCTTTTTACCCTTTAAGTCTGTCCCACTCTGGTACTTCTCCATTTTTTCCGCCCTTGGACATTAGGGGGTGTGCCGCCTCTCCCTCCTCTACATCTCCTGCCTAGGCTTGAGAACAAGTCTTCATTCCTGCAAGAAATCGTGGTTTTTGTTAAAACAACACCTATTTAAGGTAACACTTAGTTAACCAGCATTTTATCACTGGTATGGCCTGATGTAAGAAAACATCTATATACCTTTTATATATCTTTTTATACCTTGGTTTGAGTTTTTTAGTATTTCCTTTCTTTTCTGTTGGTTGGTCTAGGCCTTCGGGGCTCTGAATTGTTGGCTATTACTGTGCCCCCATATTGGGCCCCCTGGATGGCCCCTCGCCCCATGGGAACGCAGAGGAGTCTTGCCCTCTATGACTCAGGGGTTTACCGCTGCATGGTGCAAATTAACATTATATCTAAGTCCTACTATATTGTTGTATGACTCTTTTCAGATTTACATTGTTGTAGCAATTTCTGCCAAATCAGATAAAACTCCGGACTTCTTGAGGAAAACAAATTTATTAAAAACAGTGCTGTAGTGACCCAGCAGACGGCAAGCCACTCTCATCTGCTAAGTGCCTGGTATACCCTCCTTACAAGCGTATATACTAACGATTACATCACAAAGCATACATTTTCCCTTTAACATTTCTCATAACTGTGAAAAGCAACTTATAGGATATCTGCAGTTTCAGCTCAGACTTGTCACCTGCTAAATTGAGACAGGCCATTGTTACAGGAAATATGAGGGAGAAGTCAGAGCTTAGCTGAATTCTGCAAACTAAGACCTTACATATTTAAGAGGAACTCTGCACTAGCTGGGTGTTACCACATTGGTCCATTTTAAAGGAGAACTCTACCATTACTGCATCATTATGATGTATTTTTGTAAATTCAAATATACATATATCTCTTTTTTAGATTTTACTACTAAGAAGCGATTGTTGTCGCGAAACATGTTGGGCCATTCTTCCAGTGGCTTAATGTCTCTCACCCCCCCCCCCCATAGGACTTTCCTGGTGGTTACAGTATGCCTTATCACTAGTTTTGTTCCATACAATATGATGGGCTTTGGGACATTGTCTGAGGGGACGTTGTACAATGATTTTTTAAGTGAATGATGTTTTTTGTGACACATTGTCAAAATAAAGTATAAGTCATTTTACCAATATGTGTTTTTAGTTTCTGTGCCTTTAAAGTCCATCTGCACTTCCCCTTTTTTTCTTTCTCTTGTCTGGTTTAACTGCCTCCCGCCCACCATATAGTAATATGACGGACGCAAGGTGGTTCTCTCGTTCTTATTTGATGTCCTTCCATTCTAACCGCGCATGCGCGGCTTCCGGAGCGTGCAGTGCGCCGATTGGCGGTGCGCTGTGTCCCTCGGAAACAGTGGATCACTGATCCACGGAAAGAGCCGAAGATGTCGGCTTGGTCATGTGATCAGCTGTGTCCAATCACAGCTGATCACATGTAAACAGGGAAATGTCAGTTATCGGCATTTCTCTTCCCACGAGCTGTCACGCTGACAGCTCATGAGAAGAGGAGAACCAGTAATCGGCATTCCTCGGAGGGGACATGTACACAGATCATCAGAGCACTGATGATCTGTGTAGCCCCAGCAGTGCCACCTGTCAGTGTCCATCAGTGCCAGCACTCATTGCTCATCCATGCCACCTGCCAGTGCCACATCAGTGCCACATTTCAGTGCCCATCAGTGCCACATCAATGCCACATATCAGTGCCCATCTGAGCTGCCTTTTAGTGTCACCCATCAGTGCCACCTATCAATGCCAGTCAGTGCCACCTATCAGTGCTGCCAATCAGTGCCACCTAACAGTGCCAGTCAGTGCCGCCTATCAGTGTGCATCAGTGCTGCCTATCAGTGCCCGTCAGTGCTGCCTATCAGTGCCACCTAAAAGTGCCAGTCAGTGCCACCTAACAGTGCCAGTCAGTGCCACCTAACAGTGCCAGTCAGTGCCGCCTATCAGTGCCACCTATCAGTGCTGCCTATCAGTGCCATATATGAGTGCTGCCTTTCAGTGCCCATCAGTGATGCCTGTCAATGCCCATCAGTGCCACCTACCAGTGCCTCCTCATCAGTGCCCATCAGTACCACCTATCAGTGTCCATCAGTGCAGCCTATCAGTGCCCATCACTGCAGCCTCATTAGCGCACATCAGTGAAGGAGAAAAATCACTTATTTACAAAATTTTATAACAAAAACTAAGAAAAAACTTTTTTTAAAAAAAATTTCAGTAGTTTTTGGTTTAAGAAAAAATAAAAAACCCAGAGGTGATTAAATACCACCAAAATAAAGCTCTATCTGTCTAAAAAAAAATGATAAAAATTTCATATGGGTACAGTGTTGCATGACCGCGCAATTGTCATTCAAAGTGCAACAGCGCTGAAAGCTGGAAATTGGCCTGGGCAGGAAGGGGGTATAAGTACCCTGTAGGCTAGTGGTTAAACAGGACGTGGCACTAGTGTATACATTTCTTGGAAGTGACCTGACACCCGAGTACACTCCAACCTTCCGCCTTTTTTGCTGAAACATTACAGGGGTGTTAACCCTTCCCTATGCTATCCAAAAAATGTAAAATTATTTTTTTTGGCTGGGGCTACACTTAAACAATGTACCTGTTCTAACTTTCATACAAATTTGACTTAAGAACAAACCTACAGACCCTATCTTGTTCGTAACCCGGAGACTGCCTTTAATGCAGCAGGCTACATTTTGGCCTAAATTTAAGATTACTTATTTGCAAAATTTTATAACAGTAACTAAGAAAAATTAGGTTTTTCTTTCAATATTTTTGGTATTTTTTGTTTATAGAGCAAAAAAAAATTATATATGTGTGAAAAAAGTATGTACATTTGATTTTGGTACAGTGTTGCATGACCAAGCAATTGCGAGGTAAAGTAGCAAACAATGCTGTGGTCATGAAGGGGGTAAAACCTTCTGGAGGTCAAGGAGTTAAAAGCAGTACCAGTATGCCTAGTGTGCTATTCTGTCTTGTGGTCTTCAGCAACAGAAACCCAGACTGCTCCAGTCTGCTCCTAATAACTACCCAATTCTATCTTGTGGTTATCAGCAGCAATAAACTTAGACTGTTCCAGTCTACTTTCATGTCCTACCCATGCTCTATCATTCTCCTGGCCTACGGCTGGCAGTGAAAGATAATTGCTACTACCTAGTGGAGAGGTTCCTCTGCTAATTCTGTGCCTGTAATGCCCTCCAGGTTAGTTTGGTAGCTTTTTGTTAGCTAGAGATAGAGTAGCAGCCTGGGGATGAGTCAGCCTGGTAGTGAGGTAACCTCAGGACAGGCTGGGAGGTTCTAACAGGTCAGGGCTTCTGGAGCCCTAACATCTTTCCAGAAACATGAGAGCTTTCTGGAGCAGGAGAAGGGAGGGGAGGAGACCCAGATCTGCATGTTTCAGGGACCTTGGCAAATCCCTTGTCATTGGAGTGGAGTGAGGAGCCTGGGAGGGGAGCCTACCTTCAGCCAGGATGCTGGAGAAGAGGATCTTCACTGCCTCAAGGTCTCCTGGGGAGGACAGCCTGGGGAACAGGGAAGGAGCCAGCCAAGCGTAAGGCCTGAAGGCAGTCACCAACACATGAAGATAACAGGAGAGGACAATGTGAGAGCTCTTACATCCCCTGGGCCAAATAAGGGAAGAGGGCAGTCAGGTGCAAGACCCAACTAGCTTTTCATATGGGCCTGTTCTAAATTGACAGCTTGTGGGCCCCCTTGCCCAGGGATACACTCAGGCAGCTGGGTGAATAGGAGGAATCATCCAGGGTCTGAGGAGCTACACTAGAAAGCCTTTAATGCTCTTCATAGAGAGACTATCTGCATTTTTGTACATAGTCACTAAGGAATTGTCCTCAAGTTCTACAGTTCCTCGGTCATCCCATATACCTCTAGACCCCATCCAACTTTAACCCCTTCATAAAAAACACAAAACCAAGCTTGAGGACTGTTTACTGACTCCAGTGTGCAAAGTGTGGAAAATGCGTGTTGCCTGGCCGTGCAGGATATAGGGGGACCAAATTCAAATCCAGCAGCCCTTAAGGGGGTAGTGCTACACTAATGTTCTCTTGGTCCACAGGTGGGAGTGAAAGATTGTGTTGCTATCACCTAGAGAGGTGTTCTTTGTAAAATTTGTGCCTAGAGGTTTTGGTAGTATCCCATACTCCACTGTCCTCCCTGGTTACAAGTTTCTGCAATCAATAAAAAGAAGAGACATCCCCTAGAATGATTTTTGAGCCAGAGTGAGTGAACTTTTGCTGTGTGCCTTGTTGCTTCTGCACTAACTTGTGAGAAGAACCTGCAGAATCAAGCAGGCTTTTTGGGGGTGAGCACTACATTTAGTAGAGTAGGGAAGGATTAGAACTTCTGTCAGGTTTTTATTGCTTTGCGCCCTCTTGTCCCTTTGATACTGGCACCCTACCCTTTCTGATCTTAGTGACTAGTTTTAAGTCTTACGCTATTGAAAACTAAAGAAAAATATAAGCTGGAGTTGGGTTTTAGGACAGTGAGATCTGAGTATTAATAGATAAGCAGGTAAGGGAAGGGTAGGCTAGTGGTACCTTCTCCATGTTCCCTTCCTCGTTGGATGCAAGTGTGGGTCACATAGGAGGCCTACCCTGGTGTGGGTTCTTCTGGGCTATGCTAGGCACCTGAGACAGATCACTGCCTTACACATGGGGTACTTGCACAGTAGACTGAAATCTAATACACTCTCTTGATGCTAATATGAACCACTACTTCACTTGTTGCATTTAGGAGGGACACATTGAGCCTATGCCCATTCCACCTGTCTAAAGTATCTCTACTACCTTACTCCCAGTAGCGGAATGGATCCCCACTGTGCACCTAGCGTGGACTCCATCCATGCATTCACTTAACTCCTCCTCTGTCATACCCAGTGTGCAGGCTGGGAACCTCTGCGCGCTCATCTTCTCCCATTACCATGGGAGACAGCCCGCCAGAGGAAACATGCCAACAACAACTACCTTGCTACAAGAGGCTGTCCCACCTCTCACAGGGACACACTTCACGACAGGTTGCTTGTGAAACCTTTATTACCCTTGGTAACTACTTGTGTCTTCATACCTCAATGTGTCTTAACTGACCCAAACTGTAGGTTATGTGTGCCCGTTACATGCATTACACCTCTTTTAGTACTTCAGACCAGGCAAACAACAAAGTTAAAAGGTTTTACTGGGAAATTACGAACATAACAAAGTTCAGGGTACAATACAGTTCTTTCCTACATCTCAGGCTTGTGTGCTGCCCTGGCATACCTTTATAGGTAAAGTTCATTCCTGGCATGTCCATGGTTGGCAGAGTCCCGTGGATGGTGTTTTCAGGGCAGACCTCCAGTCCCCCTACATGATGGAAGGCTACAGTAGGTCGGCAACCTTGAATTCCGCATGTGAGTCATGTGAGGCATGTGAGATGTAATTGAAGGAGGATTTGGCTCAGTCAGGGAAGGTATAGGAAGTTTTTGTTTACTTTACAATGCTTGTGAATCACATAGTAACTGGATGTGGGATTTGTATGGTAGATTTAGTTGTACTTTAACTTAGATTTTAATTTTGGACATGATTTGACAGTTCAGTCATATGAAAACCTTGGCCTAAAGCCGGGGGTAAGCTTAACTAATACCCATTTTACAGTTTTAATAACACTTTCTTTTAATGAGAAAATTCTTTCTTTGATTTTTCAGTCATACACTAGTGTTAAAATGTTTACATCGTATTTAGCTGTGCCAATTTCCCCTCATACAAAGGCCCACTATGTCCTTGTCATATTTAGCTTAATATCCCCACCAAAACATACAGCAGAGGTGCTGTACTGACATCCTGTTAGGCTAGGAAATAAGTGTCTGTCTGTGCCCATGGGGAAGCTTCACTGCAGTTTGGATAAATATCCTGGAGCTCCAGTTTCAGCTTTCAAAACTTGATTCAGAAAGCCTTGTTGTATTGTGAGAATAGGCAGAAACTGTCATCGCCTTGTCTTGACTTCATACTTTTAACAGTTGTACTAGACAAAATTGTCTTCATGGGCTTAGCAGCCCTGATTATAAATTGGTTGTTAAGTAATTTATTTTCTAAAGCTGATTGTAGATATAGAAGAGTGTTCAGACTAATGTACATGTCAAAGGGAAAGTAGCTGGACATTCCTGGCTCAAATCTTATTCCAACTATGTAGTGTAGACGTTACTATTGTAACACTAACCTCTTAGGAGTCTCTAAGTTTTGGGTCCCCCTATAGCCCTGCATAACCAGGCAACATGCATTTTCTTTAACACTTGCACACTGGAGACAGTAAACAGACCTTGAGCTTGTTTTGTTTAGTTTTATTAATGGGTTGAACTTGGCTGGGTTTGAGAGATGTATGGGATGCCCAAGAAACTGTGAATATGAGGACAAATCTCCTTAGCAACTATGTAAAAGTCCATAGACAAACAGGCTCTCATTGAAGAGCTCTCCAGCCCTTCTGGTGTACCTCCTCAGACCTCAGAAGAATCGTCCTCTTCAGCCGCCTACATGAGAGAATACGTGAGCAAGGGGACCAAGAAACTGCCACTGTAGTAGAGCAGCACCAGACGAGGAGCTAGTTGGGTTTGCCACCTGACTGCCCTCTCCCCTTATCTGGCCCAGGAGGTGCAGGATTACTCACTCAGTCCTCTCCTGTAAGCATATGGGTTGGTGGCTGCCTTCAAGCCTCACGCTGGGCTGGCTCCTTCCCTTCTTCCTGGGCTGTCCTCTCTCAGGGGACGGTTGAGGCTAAGTGTTCCTCCTTCCAAGATCCTGCCTGCAGGTGGGCCCCTCCCTTGATCCCCTCCTAGGTTCCACATTCCAGCCTTCTCACATCATCTTCCACCCGACACTGACCACCTCCTGATCAGGCTCACCAATGCTTAAGGATTGTCCTGACCCCATGCCAAGCCTCCTGCTTCAGTATTGGTCAGAGTATGCAGATTAGCCCCTCCTCAACCCCACCCAGTGCCTTCTAGAAACTTCTCAATCTTCTGGAGCAGGAGGAGGTATCAGGGAACTGACCTGAAGTGCCCTTAGCCCTGACCTAAATTTACCTGGCTGACTCATCCCAGGGTGACTCATACCAGGCTGCTATCCAGCCTCTAACTAAAAACCTAGCTAGCTCTCCCTGGCTACCTAGAATGGCGCTACACTATCATACAATTTTGTGAAATCTAAAGGAAATCATACAGGAATTGTACAATCATATTGTAAGGTACATGGGCAGCTTTACTGTGTCTCTTTGAAAGAGAAGTTAAGCCAAACTAGTAAGTAGGAGTACACATCATTCAGCCAGTAGTGTTAATCCAAATTAGAACTGCACCACCCTGTGCACTGGCCAGGGACTAACTTGATATGAAACCATCAGCATCCTCTCAAAAAAAGGCAATGAACTCGTCTGCTTGGTAAAACATGTGCCATTTATCTAACACTGCAATATGAATAATACCTAATACCCTAACCCCTAAAAACACATGAAAATCCCCATATAGTTCATCAAGGAGTCCTCTGAAACAGAAATACCAGTTAAAGATGATGTATTAACCTACAAGCACATGCAAATAAATAAAGATTTCATAATTGTATGTAGCCCCTGGTCTACAGCCATTGTCGGGGAAAAAAGGAGCCATGGTTGGTTGATTGTTTCGCCCTCTGTTTTGTGTAGTACCAACTATGCCATTTTGTGGACAGAGCTCAGCATGTCCATGCACTAGGGGTACCTTTGCCAGATGCATGCTCACCAATGCCTGGGAACTCAGTTCATATGACAATCTAACATTAAGGCAGTCTCCCAACTCAGAGATTTGCTGACATCGCAAGTAGTTTAATGTTTTATTTCTCTCTACCAAGAGCTGTTCCATTGCTCTACTCCCAGTGTGTTACATGTGTTACATTCGGGCAAAACCACACCACTCCACCAGTCAGCGTACCTCCACTACCTCACTTCCAGTAATGGAATGAAACCCCACTAGATGCAAGCGTGGGTCTCATGGCTGCCCTCTGTTAACTTCTTCTGTTCCATACCTATTGGTCAGGATAGAGCTCTCCATAAAGCTGGTCTGGTCCTGGTTGCTATGGGAGATGGATCGCTAGGGAGGGAAGCCAACTGGCACCCCCTCACTACCAGAGGATATCCTAATTTGCCAGGTACCACAACTAGGCTGGTTGTCTGTGACTTGACTTGGATGTCATTAGCAATGACCTTTTTCTTCAAGTGCAGCTTACTTGTACTGTAGTACCGTTTACTTCATACAACTTAGTGCTGTTAAAGGCCCAGGTTCTTTGTATACACCCGTGGTGGCGAACATATGACACACCTGTACTGCCCTGCAGCCGAGCATTGGGTCCCGCGCATGAGCGGTCGCGTCGTCGGCTGATGATGTCACGAGCCGCGACTACCTCCCTAGCCACTCCTCAGAGCTTTCAGTATGCCTTCAGCCATTCAGCCAGCACAGTCACCCATCAGTGGATCTGCTACATCACCTAGCTGCCGCAAACAAGAATGCCGATTTGCTGCACTGGATGTGAGTTTTTATACATATTTAACTGAGACTGACATTCTTTTATTGTTGTGCTGCCATTTAAATCTGCAGCATTAGGAACATTGCCTCTCTGTGCCCATTGCCAGTGGAACATTGCCTGTCTGTGCTGGTGTCCAGTGGAACATTGCCCTTCTGTGCTGGTGGTCAGTGGAACATTGCCCCTCTGTGATGGTGGTCAGTGGAACATTATAAACCAGCGCAAAACACAAGTGTTACAATAATAAGTGAATATAAAATTATTATTTTATAAATAATTTTTTAAAATAATTTTTAAAGTCCAGTGATAAATATAAGTGACCACAAACCCGTGACATATAAAAACTAAAAAATAATTTTTTTTTTAAAATTATTTCATAAATCAAAAGTCCAGTGATCCCCAAGAAAACTTTCTAAAAAATAAACTTCAGTGCTTCAAATAATTCTTCCACCATCCACCAGTGCCAAAACCAACATAAACCGCACTCACTAGATAATGGTGAGTAAAACACCTTTCAGGATTATTTAGGGCTCCTGGACCCCCTTTGAGGACTCCTCTATTTTCCACCTCAGATCTATGGGTATTTCTCCACTCGTCTCCTTGCCAAATCACCAAGTTCCAAAAAGGAGAAAAAGAATTTCATAGGATAAAAACCAGCATTTATTTAAGGACATCAATCGAATTTTCAAACAGCAAAACGAATTTCCACAGCTCCTAGGAACTCACAGCCTTGTATACAGCAGGATGACAGCCTCCATAAAGAACAACCTTCCTCCACTAGTCAAAATGGCCGCCTGGAACGCATCCCTCGGCGTGCGTTCCACTCACCGGAAATGACGTCGGACGTTCGGGAGACCAACCGGACATACGTCAACGCGTTTCGCCCCACCCACAGGGCGTTCTCAAGAGGTCTGGAGGTCTGAAGTTTATTTTTTAGAAAGTTTTCTTGGGGATCACTGGACTTTTGATTTATGAAATAATTTTAAAATTTTTTTTTATTTTTTAGTTTTTATATGTCACGGGTTTGTGGTCACTTATATTTATCACTGGACTTTAAAAATTATTTAAAAAAATTATTTATAAAATAATAATTTTATATTCATTTATTATTGTAACACTTGTGTTTTGCGCTGGTTTATACTGAGAAAATTTGTTTTGGTTTATATACCTATGCACAGCAGCATTTCACTTAAAATTGTTTGTTAGTAGATTGGTCCTGGGCGCTGTGTTTTTTCGATTTAAAGTCAGTGGAACATTGTCCTTCTGTGCTGGTGGTCAGCAAATTCAAAAGGAACTCCAGCTGTGAATGCATGATGTTAATGTACGAGTTGTTTTTTCTAAACTAAAACCTCACTATTCAGATTTAATAGCAGTATTGGCACTTTGTGATAAATAAGTTGGTTTTGGGTTGCAGTTTGGGCACTCGGGCTCCAAAAGGTTTGCCTTCACTGGTATACACCATCCCAATTATGCACACTTTTAGGGATATCTTCAGACCAGTCTTAGGAAAAGGTTAATGGTCTTTACTCTTCTTCTTTAGTGCAAACATGATACAGAGTAAATTACGAACAGTTCCTTACATCTCTGACTAACTATAAATCTGCCCAGGTATACCTTGCAATCACCTTAGAGTCTATGTATAGTGGCGAGTCTGTAATCGGAGACCCATGACTGGTGGCATTCCAGGAGACTCTTAATCTTCCCTGGTAGTTGTGATCAGCTGCAGCACAGATATTAGCCTCCCAACGTCCAGTTACAGCAGTTCCACAAGCAACTCTCTAGGAGGCTCCATTTGCGGCTCCCGGGTCTCAGCCTTCCACCAATTTATACCACATGTGGTCCGACTGAAATCCAAAAAGCCTAGAAAACTGGTGCACAAGAGTTAACCCTTACCCAAACCAGCTTAGGTTTCAACCTGTTTACATGCTGCTCTGTATGGCAGCATGGCAGCAGAGACTGTGCTACTATCACTGATGCTGCCCTGCACTTTTTCTCCACCTCTTAAGCTGTCCAGTGCAGAAGCTGCTGTGGGAAGATGTAGGGAAAGGACACAGATCAGTGTTGGGCTGTGAAGTGGCAGAGAGTCAGAGGGAGGACCCGCCCACAACCAGGAGAACACTGGGCAAGGAGACATGGAATGCTGTGCATCCTGGGACAACCAGAGCCTTCTGGAAAGAACTGGCACTAGTGGGGGATGTAGCACCCATGCAGAACGAGCCTGTGTGTCATATTGGCAAAGGAACTACATATTCCAGTATGACTGGGGCTCTGTTGTGAGGAAAAGGAAGGACTGTTCCAGGACTGGAGCAGAGGTGTTCAGTGCATTGGGGGAGACATACTATGTAGCAGGCTGTTACACAGTTACGCAGTTACACAGAGAGGCAGAGTATAACACATCTCCTGGTATGTGAGAATGCTACCGTGGCTGACTGGTGAAGTCAGCTGATTATTGGGGAAAACAGCACTGTCACTGACTGGTTTCCGCCTGATCATTTGGAAGAATGCCACTTGTATTGACTGGTGCTGCTGCACGATCGTTGGAGAGAACACTGCTACCGCTGACTTCTCTAAACCACGGAACAACTAAGGGTCTCCAGTTTTCACCCCAGGAGTTGGTAAGAGGCCACTAGCCAAACCCTACTGCACCCTAGGGACAGTAGTATTGTTTGCTTGAGACATCTTTCCAGCAGGTACCTATACCAGGATTCAGAGCAACTTTATCTGAGCACTCCAACACCAAGTTTGGGTCCCAACATACTGGCCAGTAGGGAAAAGGTTTGGTAAAGACTGCCAAACTATTATTTTAGCATATCCTAACCTAATCCGTGTAAGCAATATAAAATACCTTTATTTATTGATGGCAATACAATCAGCTATCAAAATGATAATTACTATTGGTCAGTTAAATAATCCCTCCATTAGTGTGTTATACTTTTTATATGTTAATTCTGGTAAACGAATGATAATACAGTCCCCACTGGTGCTAAATACATACATTTGTGGTTGATTCAAGAAGATTACATATATTACATGTGAACATCAGTGCTAGAACATCTTTAAATAATATATCACTAGTTAAGGTAAGGAGAAAAACAAAGAGCTACTGCCAGATGGCTGCGAAAGTAATCCGAAATACAGAGAGAGAATTTTGCAGTTTGCTCTACGTTATTGCTACTTCTGTGTGATTTTTAGGGGTTCAGCTTTTATTTTTATACTTAAGGTAAACTCAAATGAACCTGTACTTTGCCCAGAGCAATGGTTCCCCTAATTACTTCCCCCTCCCCTACACATACTGTTCATAATCACCTTCCCTTGGCTCCCCTGTATGAACCAAGAGAAGAAGTCTTGTGGCGCAAGCTTAAACAGGGCTAAGAACTCTCCCCCAGAAAGTGTATTTGGTGATTGATCCCCCCTCCTTGTGAGAGCAAGGAAAGTTCTGAAGGTGAATAAAGCAAGCAAAAAGAAGATGAATATATTCAGTGAAGGGGGGCAAGCATTTAGGTGAAATCAGGGGCATTGCTATGGTTATGTAAGTCCTTGGGCACCCTGGGACACACCTGTGGCAAATGATGAGCATTAAAACATTGTGGATTTTATTTGGAGTGGCATAGTTGGTAAACAGAACCTGAGTCTACTTATTGTAACCACTGCACACGTATGCCACAGTCCAAAAATCCTAGAAATATGTCATAAATACAGTGCAAAAAGTAAAAGTAATAGTTTTACAGACACAGATCAAAAGATTATTATCTTTTTTAATTAAACTCGTCAAATACATATGTGTTTCTGCACACAGAATACAATCATAGAATTTTAACAGAATGGGTAATCATCTAAATTAAATATTATTATTATTATTATATATACAGTTAGGTCCATATATATTTGGACACAGGCACAATTTTAGCTTTTTTCAGGTATTTACCAAAACATATTCAAGCTTTAGTTATATCATACATATGGCCTGAAAGTGCACACTCAGGTTTAATTTGAGGGTATGTACATCCAAATTGGAGGAAGGATTTAGGACGGGGCAGACTGACCATATGGAAACTCGGGCACTGCCCGAAGGCCCGGGGTCAGTAGGGGGCCCCATGAGATACCCCTGGTACCTTTTTCATAGGCTTTTTTGAGTTTGGGCAAGGACACAGGGGCCCCATGATCCCCTATTGGCCGGGGGCCCCATGAGTTGTCAGTCCGCATCTGGTATAGGAATTACAGCTCTTAAGAGCTACCCCCCCTTTTTCAAGGGACCAAAAGTAATTGGGCAATTGAATATAATCATAAATAAAATGTTCATTTTTAATATTTTGTTGAGAATCCTTTACTGGCAATGACTGCCTGAAGTCTGGAACCCAGGGACATTACCAAAGACTGGGTTTCCTCCTTTCTGATGCTTTGCTAGGCTGTAACTGCAGCTGGCTTCAGTTGTTCTTTGTGGGTCTTTCTGCCTTTAGTTTTGCCTTCAGCAAGTGAAATGCATGCTCAATTGGGTTCAGATCAGGCCATTGCAGAATATTCCGCTTGTTTTCTTTCAAAAGCTCCTGAGTTGCTTTTGCAGTGTGTTTTGGATCATTCTCCATCTGTACTGTGAAGCTCCATCCAATCAACTTTGCTGCATTTGGCTGAATCTGGGCTGATAGTATATCTCTAAATACTGCAGAATTCATCCGACTGCTTCTTTCTTCTATCACATCATCAATAAAACCAATGACCCAGTGCCCATGCCATCACACTGCCTCCACCATGTTTTACAGATGACCTTGTGTGCTTTGGATCATGAGCTGTTCCAAGCCTTCTCCACACTTTTTCCTTTCCGTCATTCTGGTACAGATTAATCTTAACCACTTACAGACCGGACACTTTTACCCACTTCCTGACCAGGGCAATTTTCAGCTTTCAGCGCTATCACACTTTGAATGACAATTGCGCGGCCATGCAACACTGTACCCAAATGAATTTTTTACCATTTTTTTGAGACAGATAAAGCTTTATTTTGGTGGTATTTATTCACCGCTGGGATTTTTATTTTTTTTGCTATGTAATTGAAAAAATCCAAAAATTTAGAAAAAAAGTGTTTTTTTAATAAAATTTTGCACATAAATAATATTTCATCATAAATCTTTGCCAAAATTTATTCCGTTATCTTTTTAGTAAAAAAAAAATCCAAATTAGTTTATAACCAAAAATGATAATTTTTAAACTTTTTTTACATTTTTATTTTATTTTTTTATATTATTATTTTTTATTTTTATTTTTTACATACTGTCACCCTAGCAGTACCCTAGTTGTGAATAGCCTTGTACCATGTGACCTCTGTGATCATTCACAGATTTCACACGTAGTAAGCAATGATGTCACAAGTGACATCTTGCTTACTACTTTGCATGTGATCACTGATTGGCCAATCAGTGATCACATGATCGGGACCTCGTACAGAGGTCCCGTCCGACGATCGGTGTTTCACTGTGTCCGGAGGACACAGCGGGCACCGGATCGTCGTGCTGCATGCTCCGAGGGAGCGCGCACAAGCAGGGTGTGGGGAGGCCGTTTATAAACGGCCACCCGACCCTGCACTGCCACCGTCCGGCCGTTTATATGCAACGGCCGGTCGGGAAGTGGTTAAAGAACCAGCAAACACAAATGCTCCTGCGCTTGGGGATGGACTCGATGCAGGCTACAACCACATTAGGAATGTCCTGGAACATGCACACCTTGCTGCCCTCAAATGGACCGGGGAAATCCAAATATACTGAATGAGGAAAGACAAAACAGAGGGCGCACAGGCCTAGTGCATTACCATAAAAAATGTTTAATAAAAAATAAAGTATGTGTTGTACTCATAAACGACAATATAGTCAAGGCACATCATAAAGAACAGCTGGGTCAACACCGCGCTGAGTAACAGTCCGCAATAGGGAGTTTAGACATCCAAAAGACTGACGCGTTTCGAGGACTTGCCTCTTCCTCAGAGCCACATGTGAGCTCTTAAAGTGTTACTAAACCCAGGACCCTGCATTCACTATAACTGGTCTCCCACAGTACACACAACATGGACATGCAATTATTTTAGTAACTATAAACTGCTAAATACCTTTTCTCATTAGCAGTTAGAGCAATCTTGTGACTTCTATCAGTGTCCAGCCCACCACTAGCTAAAGCTTGTAGGAGGAGTTTTCATTCTGCTCTAGGAGAATAGAAATCCCCTGACCTCTGTCTGGACAGTGCTGATTGGCCCTGCGCTGATTGCATGCATCTCTTCCAAGAAGAAAAAAAAAAAACCTCTCTAGCAATACACACCAAACTGAGCATGTGAATGGCCATGGTTCAGTGTGGTCACTTGAAAAAGGGGAGCAACAGAGAAGAAAGAATCAAACGGCCTTTTTACACAATTCAGAGGATTGATCCCCTATGTTCCACAGTGAGTATAACAAGCATACAAACTGATTCTACTGTTGTGGGTTTAGTAACACTGAGGCTACGTTCACACTAGCCTTGTGTGCAGGCGGCAGAGAGGCGTTTGGGAGGCGTTTTTACCGCTTCCCAAACGCCTCTGCCAATTCTGCACATTACAGCACATGGTGCTGTTCTAACGGGAGCGTTTGCGTCGCGTCGCGGCAAAACGGACGCCTCTGGTCGAGTCAGGAGGCTTTGAAGCCTCCTATTCTCGTCTATGGTGCCGCTCCGCAAACGCCCGGCCGGCGTTTGCGGTGCGGTTGCGGGGCGTTTGCGGAGCGGTAACACCACTCAAACTGCATTATAGGTGTTTGTGGGGCGTTATTAACGCTCGGCAAACGCCTAGCAACCGCCGCTAAACCGCGCATGCGGCGTTTGTGGAGCGTTTGCCGAGCGTTAAAAAACGCTCCGCAAACGCCGGACCAACGCTTGCCAAACGCTATAGGGGCGTTTGGCAAGCGTTAGCAAAACAGCCAAGTGTGAACGAGCCCTTAAACCATCACAGTGCCACAGGTTCAACAGCAGGAAGTGGGCTGGGCATCCCTGCACAGTTCTACAGGATCCAGCTGCCTGCACAACATGTGACATATTTCTGTAGCTAGTTGCTGGCTTTATCATTATGCCAGTCAAGGACATTTATAGATGACACTATGGTTAATCCTTTTCCCCCCTAGTGCCCAGTACCAGGTCTTTTACATCACTTCCTGTTAGCAGAGTGGATCAAGTTTTTCTAACAGCAGAGGATCCTGGGACCTGTAGTAATTTTGCCAATACATACTGAATTCTGAGTGCTGATTGAACTACAACTACCAGACAGCTGGGCAACCACAAGGTTGCTGGGAGAACAGATATATTCAGAGCAGGATTCAGAGCTGAACACAGGGGGACTGCTGTTCTCCTCCAGAGACAGATTGCGGTCTACTAGTGCAGGGCTCTGCATACCAGTTCAGCACAGCAGTGATGCCAATCACCACTCCCGGATCACATCAGCTTCTTTGCATCCAGACTATCACTCTCCAGTCTTCACCCAGTCATCTCTGCTTACCGCACTGACAGGCTATCAGGTGGTAACTCTGCACTTCTCTGCAAACAGCCAAGAGCCTGTCCAATACTCTGTTCCTATGAGACCATGCTATTCATGGGAGTGGTGAGTGGGTGGATGCCCAGCTTCTCTTGACAACACTCTAGAGACACTGCATGCAGACACCTTTACACCTCAGTACCAAGAAATCTTTGCTTTGAGCATATACCACAGCCTATCTGTTGTCTTCATTGAATTACCATTACGCACTACTGTATATGGTCCCCACCATTGCCAGCAGAAGACAATGGTTACTATCACACCAGGAACTTTAAACATTTCAGGACTTAAGTTGCTATTTTTAGATAAAGGGACCTTTTTGCATTTAAGCCATTGTTATTCAAATTAGGGTGTCTATATATATATATATATATGTAATCCCTTGCATTCCCTATTGTGATGCTAGCGGCTCAGAGGGAGCTGATAAGTCAACAAGCCTTTTCATTCCTCTTCCTGCTGCAGGTGTTGCATTTACATAGTTACAGTATAACATACCATTTGTGACCTTATAATCTGTTAGCCCTTGCTATTTGTTTATTTTTATTTTATCAGTATTTTGCTTTTATGCGTTAACTGGGGATGTACCTCCTAAATCTTCATTCTGTGGTCTATTCTTTTGAAGGAGCCGAATATAGAGGTGAGTTTCTTGCATCACTATTTCAAACTGTAGAAATATGTCTAAACCCAGAGGGGTTTATTTACTAAAGCTGGAGAGTCCAAAATCAGACTCCCTTCTGCATAGAAACCAATCAGCTTCTAACCTCAGCTTGTTCAATGAAGCTTTGGCAATGAAACCTGGAAGCTGATTGGTTTCTATGCAGAAGGGAGTCTGATTTTGGACTCTCCAGCTTTAGTAAATAAACCCCAGAGTGTCAGAGGTGTCGGGAGGCTTGCAAGGTCAGGGCAACCACTGGGGACAAGCATTATCAAGTGGCCCCTGCAGGAGTAGAGCTACATTTCATTACAGGTAAATTAGGCAACTAAAGCTATAGGGAAGAGTGATTTTTTTTGTTGAACTTCAGGAATAAAGATGTATATACTTACCTGTTTTCAGCCCCCTCCAGTCTGGTTATGTGATCCCCTGTGTCAGCCAGTTGCGGCTACAGGGGAGAAGAGAGAGCATTCTGGAAATTAATCAACCAATCACCACAATAGTGTAATGTGTAAGTGCTTCCAGTTCATCCTGATCCTTAAACACCAGGACATCTCAATGGAAACAGGATTTTTTTTTTTGCCTGTGTCCACAATAAAAAAAGCCCATTTCTTAACCCATTAAGGGGGAAAAACAACGGCAAAAGAAAACTGATAGTGTTCCATGGTTTATTCTAAGAGACTTACTGTGACATAAATGTACAGATTTGAGTAGCTGAGATGTGATCAGTAGCCATATGTTACCGTAAATTTAGTTTCATTCCTTGTTATTAAAGATGTATTCAGTCATATATTCAGTCATAGGTATTCAGAGACATGTGCTCACCTATTAGCATCTGAAAAGACAGAGCAGCTTCCTCAGGCTTGAAGTGACACCTAAGTGCCAATAAGATTTGTCATCTGTATATATAATCAGACTTTGCCACCTTCCTGAAGTTTAAAAGAGGAACACCAGACGTTTTGGCTGCAAGAGACCAGGGGGGCTCCGATCTGTCTGGGGAGCTTTAAAGTATATACACAGATCAAAGGAGTATGTTTCATCTCTCATGAAAGCTAAAATATTAGTTGCAGAGAGATGAAAATACTTCCTTCTGATTGGACACTATAGGCTACATCTGCATGTAAAAACGGTATTTGTGGCCTATGTAGAATGCCAGAAAAATGCAGGAAATGGTTATGTGGCGCCGGACTGCAACAGCTGAACAGTGATTGGTACTATCACGATCGGACTGATGCGCTGGTGTCGGAAATTTAATCCCTGACTTGGTGATTCAAGCCGTTCCTGGTCCAATCAACTTTGGGCAGTTCAGCACCCAGAACGTCCTGTGGGCTGGTACGGGAACACCCCCCAGGGTTGATTGGCCAAGGACTCATGTCCAGCCAATGTCCATATTCCCATAAATTGAGGACCCTGAGGTATGGACGGTGTGATTCATATGGATCCCGTCCCATTGACTGGTGGATCGTGGACTTTCCCTGACTTGCTCCAGTCGCAGGATAACTCTTGGTAAAAGTTTTATTTCTGTCTTTTATTCCCTTTTATTTTATAGTGAATAGTCAGTTGTGTGTCTTCTTGTATTTTTTGTATCTTATGTAACTTGTTTTATACTTTGTACATATTTTATGCACTGCCCACTTTCGGGATATTAAATCATAAAATTAATAAGTGACTTCTGGGTATTTAATCACGGGCTCATATCTCCGGAGAGATTAGATTGTATTGTATTTTAGTGTCTTGTCTTTATATGCTTGGTCAAGCTCGTTGCCAATCTGTATGCAATTGCACTGCGTGTTGGCAGATTGCGTGCAGATTGTAAAGGTAACAGATCTGCCAGACGGAGATCTGTGTGTGTGTGGTGTCCCAACAGACCGTTCTGTGGATAAACTGTTGGGTGGTGGCAAGCTACCGTTTGTGGTGTGTCTGGTGTGGGGGTGTGTGGACAGTGGAAGAGTGATTAACACTGGGGTTCTAGCTTGTAAGATAGCTGGAGGGATCCTAGAAGGGTGTGTCGATCGCTAGGCCACTCCTCAACCCTAGTTAGTGCACCAGATTGTATGTAAGATTGTATCTACCCGTGCGTGTGGTCAGCTAGCTGGATTGGAGTCTCCCTCCAGTGGTGGCCAGAGGTAGTGCGGGCTGTGAAAGTATATCATGGCCGGTCTTATATACTTATATATATTCAGATTAAGGCCCCCTTATTCCCTCTTACCCCAAGTCACGGCCGCATGTGCATGCCTCGGTTAGCTAGTCGCTGTGGGCGTGGCATGTGGGTGGATCCGTGACACTTACCATAACCATAGACCCACAAAGTTCTCTGTGGCAAACAAGTACAGTACTAAGTTGAGAGTGTCATATGCAGAAACTAGTGATCAATGCCACATTCCAGGAATGTTTCACCCTATAAATGGGAATACTTCAAAGGGAGACAGCAGGGTCACACCCGAGGGTGTACCACAGCCCTAAACCTGTAAAGCACTCTGCAGCTAATAAACCACTACACTAGGGGGTTTATTTACTAAAGTTCGAGAGTGCAACATCAGGCTTACTTCTTCATAGAAACCAATCAGCTTCCAGGTTTTATTGTCAAAGCTTATTTGAACAAGCTGATGTTAGAAGCTGATTGGTTTCTATTCTGAAGTGAGTCTGATTTTGCATTCTCCAGCTTTAGTAAATAAACCCCTAGGTGTCTGGGAAGTGCCAAAAGTAGATCCCAGTGCCTGAGGTTCATATTACAAGCAAGCCCTGCCATCTTTGGTACAATGGGTTGCAGATACTGTATGGCCTCCCAGGTGGCAATGAGGATTAGCCAATCAGGATAGTTGTGAAAGAGCTCAGCCTAGCAATGGAGTTATGACTACACGATTGAAGCAGCATATCTTGTTAAAAAAAATGAAAATGTCTGGTAAAAATGGTTAACCTTCTCTCCAAAGAGAAAAGATGTACATCCTCCTAGGACATTTGCATAAAACTGAAGCATCGTGGGAGTAGAAGGCATTATTCCTGGTTGTCAAATTCCTCCAGAAGGCATCAGTGTAACTTAGTTGCCTCCAATTTACTTCTGATCCTGTGTCCCTTAATGAATGCTATAGAAACATTCAGAATACTGAAAGCTGCACAAATATGGAGATTAAAGGAAAGCCGGGAGGATGCACTAAAGCACATATCCACTTTATTGTATAGAAAAGCAGCTTAAAAATACCATATGTATGGTATGCCAGTGGGGGAAAAAAGGTTCACACATATTATGCAAACCTTGGTGGGTTGTGATTAAGAGCTGAGGTTAGTGTGATGCACGTGACCCTTTTTATCCCTCACTGGCATACAGTATGATGTTTTTAAGCTGCTGTTCTATACAATGAAGTGGATATGTGCTTTAGTATGGCCTCCCGGACTTACCATTGAGCTACAGCACACGTGTGCGAACTGGGCCAACACACACGCTGAAGGATTGTGGAGTGTGGGAGTGGTGAGCTACCTGAAGCAGCGCTACCTTCTCTTGCACAAATATGTACTCTTCACAGCAATTTCTCTGTGACTTAATCAGGATAACGTGGCTGCATAGCATAGTTTCTTTAAAACTCCATGATTAAGCTCAAAATCACTATTTCAGTAAAACAGCATCCCCCACAGTTACGTCTAAGGCAGCTCTGGTAACATAGGTGAACATCCGGAGAAGTCCAAGGCCCAAGGACAAAGCATCACCTCACTGGAACTGGAGTACTCTGGTAGCATTCTGGGAGGTGCTCCCCACAGTAACTGGGCCTTTTGGAACACCTGCATGCAATTAGGCTCTGGCCCTGCTGCCCGTATATCCATATGCCAGTTTTGACAGATCACTTGCCTAGCCAACTCTGCCCCATCCGGTGTGGTCTTTCTGAGCTGCTGATGGAGGTAAGCAGAGAAGCTTATTATCCCTGGGCATGTAAAGGAACCCAGGGGGTTGTGGGAAAAGAAAGTAAAGGGATCTGAGCCTGCACCTGAACATGGTAAGTAAATATTTTGATTGAGCTTACTTTACAGAAGAACATTATTAAAATGTGTCCCAACATCTTTTGGGGGAACTGCTGATTGTAAAGTGGTAGAAGGTCCTGTGTGTTCAACACATTCCAACTCTCCGGAATCACACTTCACAAAAGCATATTGCATGCGGTATTGAGGTGCCTGGACACATTTTTCCTTAATATCGCATGCAATCCTGAAACTATCAATTCACTATACCGTTTTGCAGTATTTACTGCAAAACACTCGGTAAATACCACATGAATAGGCTTTAAATGCAGTTCACAGAAGGAAATAAATAATTAAATGCATGCAGTAATTATGTAGTGGTCCAGGCATGTGGTATTTAAGGAATGTAGATGTATAATAGGCAATTATGAGTAGTTTCTGCCTTTTTGGATCAGTTCTCTCAACAGTAATGCATAGAAACCTAAATATGATAATCACTGGGGTTGATTTACTGAAGGAAAAACTTTGTTTTTTAGTTGCGTAGAGCGGAGGTGGATTAGAACACCTTTCAGGTTTTTATTGCTGTCTGTGCCCCCCATTAGAAAAATAGAGGGGACATCTTCCAATAGGGACAAAGATCGCAAAAAAAACAAAAAAATCCTGACAGGGGTTATAACCCTCCCTTATTCTATCCAAAATGAAAAAAAAAGTTTTGCTTATAGTTCTAGTTCAAGGCAAATAGACGGCGCAATTTGCAAGTTGCTTCAGAGCTTAGTACATGAGGTAAAGCTTCACTTTACAAAGAATACCCAATCACATCCAAGGTAAAAAAAACATTTTTGCTTGCACGTGATTGGATGATGAAAGTCAGCAGAGCTCCCCCTCATTTACTAAGCTCTGGAACAACTATACTTGCAAATTGCTCACTCTATGTGTCTTTAGTAAATCCACCCCATTACATGTAGTAAAATATATTTATTTTCTCCTGTCATTTCGCTAGATTTTTAGAGACTTTTTTTGTGAATACGCAAGAATATACATAATTTTCTGCAAAAAAAACCCAATCATTCCAAACATAATATAATGTGCATGCATATCACAATGGTCTAATTCCTTGTTTGAACATACTGTAGTTTATTTTTTCACAATTATTTTTAGAGGTATGTTCCCACTGACATGTTCCCACCAGGGACAGACTGACCATTTGGAAACTTGGGCACTGCCCGAGGGCCCGGGGTCAGTAGGGGGCCCCATGAGATGCCCCAGTACCCTTTTCATAGGCTTTTTTGAGTTTGGGCAAGGACATAGGGGCCTCATGATCCCCTATTGCCCAGGGGGTCAGTAGGGGGCCCCATGAGATGCCCCTGGTACCTTTTTCATAGGCTTTTTTGAGTTTGGGCAAGGACACAGGGACCCCATGATCCCCTATTGCCCGGGGGCCCCATGAGTTGTCAGTCCGCCCCTCGTTCCCACAGACACTTTTTAGCTATCTCTAAGGGGGGAATTCCTTCCAATGACCCTAAGTGTAAGGAACATTCTTCCCATTGACCATCACACTAATGTATCAGGAGTTGTAGATATAGTCATTTTTAGCAGGGGTTTCCTGAGACTGAGAGTTTGTCTGTTTTGAAAAGGTTGAGAAAGGCTGCTTGAAAGTGTAACTAAAGACAAAACTTTTTCATTAATGGATAGAGTAATGGAAGGTTATATTCCCTGTCAGTTTTTTTCAATTTGTTGATATTACTTTTCAGGGGACAACCCAAAATGTGGGATTTTCTGTTCATTTCACTTTCAATGATTATGGTAAACAGGACAAATAGAGAGAGGGAATCTCCCTAATGAGGACAGACAACAGTAAAAACCTAAGGCCCCTTTCACACTGATGGACTGATCAGGTCTGCCTGTCAGTTTTTCAGGTGGACACAACTGGACCATCCATAGCTCTTTATGGAGCAGTGGATGTCAGTGGACATGTGTCAGTGGTGATCTGCTCCCTCTGCATAGTGGAGCAGAAACGGACCTGTCCTATCCACCGGCTCAGTGGTGATCAGCGGAGTTCCTTTGACTTTATTCTATTTTTATTTATTACAGGTACTTATGTAGCACTGTCAATTTACACAGCATTTATTTTATACATTTATATTCACATAAGTGCCTAACCCTCAAGGAATTTACAATCTAAGGCCCCTAACTCACATTCATAGACATACTAGGGCCAATTTAGACAGGAGCCAGTTAACCAACCAGCATATATTTGGCGTGTGGGAGGAAACCAGAATACCTGGAGAAATCCCACACAGGCACAGGGAAACATTCAAACTCCAGGTAAGTAGTGCCGTGGTTGGGAATCAAGTCAACAACCGTAGTGCTGCCAGATGGAAGTGCTAACCATTTAACCACTGTGCTGCCCTAATCACCTTTTTTTTCTTTTGTATTAATACATATGCTGCAGGGATCACACTGACTTAGTGAGTTGGTATATTTCTACGGTTTAAACCATTTTACCTCTTTATTAGCAATAAAAACTGACAAAAAAACTCTAACTCTTCTCCACTGTATCCATCTCACTGGATATTGCAAAAGATAAAATACCGCAGAGTTTTATGAGATAAATACAGCATATTTCTGAAAAATACCACATGCAGTATTTTAGAAGGGTTTTTGAGTGAATGCCAAAAAAAAGTTTTGTAAAATGCTGAGCGGTATATTACCACATTTCTTTAAGTTAATGGAGCCCACTGTCAGGTGGAGTGGTCACCTGCTTAAAGGTGCTGTATAGTCCCAGCTTTGATGTTGTAGTACAAAAAGGGCTCTGAACATGGAGACATGCATAGCTATACTGAACACCAATGCTGTGGAGGAAATGTTAGAATCCCACCCAACACCAATAATAGGGAGAACTTTCAGAATGCCCTCAAACACCAGTGCTCCAATGCTCCAATTTAAACTCTAGATGGCACTTTTGATTATCTTGACTTGTTGACTTCAGATACATTATTAAATGTAGAACAATAGAAGAACCCAACATACAACAATGGTATCTAAGTTCTCATTGTTGTAGAAGATAGCTTGTGTGTGTAGTTGTTACCAATGCATTTGTTTGGGAAGTCCACTCAAACATTCAAAAGTAACCTGATTTCTGTTTCTAAGACAAATGAACAACCAGATCCTTTCATGTAAGTCTGAGAAAAAAAATCATAAAACAAACATATATTTATATCAAATGCAACACATTCCGTCCTTGATTTTCTTTCTGACTCCACACAGAAAATCACTTTATTACTAACAAACTCATACTAAATATTCATTCACTTTGAATGAAACCCCTCCCCTATTTCTGCCACTGAGAAGGTGTTTCAATCTTTAACAAAAGTTTTTTATAAAATGTCCGTTATAAACAAGTCCAGGCTGGTAACACATCAAAGGCCTCCACAGCTCTTGCAGTCTTCCATCATTCTGTTCATCATGAAGCCACTTTCTCTGGTCTTCCTATTGATCAAATTGGAGACAGCCTGCGGAGTGGAAAACAAAGCGGATTATCTGTTCCTTCTAACAATACATACACAGTAGACCCTGACCTTTCAGCTACAATCTCTACTCTAACTGGCTTCTTGCCTGGCACTCTGACCAACACTTTGCCACCTGTCTGTATCCACTTCTGATCCACCTCAAGAACATTGATAGGGAGGAGTGGAAATATACTGATATTTCCCAGAGGATCATTACTGTTTATTTTGGAAGGTTAGATGTTATACAGTGCCCCTCGCCCCTCTTAATCGACCTGGTGGTGTACGTTTGGAATGGCCATTGTCGAACTTCTCCACACAGTTTACAGTTCCCTATTACAGTCTTTATCATGTCAAGTCAGGTGCGTCAACATGCCCCACTTTTATGGTGGGGGAGTGAACTTCCTTCCAGATGTAATACCAGACTTCCTTGCCTCCCCACACCACCTTTCCATGAATCATCCATTCATTGGACTTCCACGTGGGCATCCAGGTTGTCAGTTCTTTAAAGACTGCCCAGCTGTCAGTGTAGATAGTGACATTGGACGAAGGATCCTCCTGTAGAGTTTCTATAGCTTTCAACTCTGCATACTGACTGGACTCTACAATTCAGGTCTCCTGCAGGTCTGTGTCTGTACTCGGGTTGTAGGATGCTGTTGTTCATTGACGCCAAGACAAGGTGACTATGGCTGAACCATACCAACTCTTTTGTGTCTTCGACAGAGACTCAAAAGGTGGAGCTCCTTAAATGGGGGATGACTGCAGCACAGGAATTTCTTCTGGTTGGGTGTTGGTAAAAGTGACAAACCCTGTCAACTGTTTTGAAATGTCTCTGACATCCCCAGCTGCAATAACCCCTCTTTCTTGAAGGTACCAATTCCATTTCATCAGTGTCTGGTCTAAGCTACAGTTGCCTTAGTGGTCAGTCCGTTATCTATCACCCATCCTGCTTTTGGCAATGCAGTATGGATGGTTACTGGGCCCTTTCCTGTAATGGTCTTTAATGTTGAAGTGCTGTGTAGGCCCCAGATACTTCTCCAGCGGTGTGTATCTCTTCTGTGCCCCTGTCAGTTGCTTGTACCAAAATCTAATGGGTATTGCTCTCTGTCCTTTCTTTTCATTTGGCTGCCACCGACTCCAGGATATGGTACCATCCTGCTCCACTACATCCAGCTGATATTTATTGTCTCACAGGTCCAAATCCCCGATGCTGCTAAATGGCTTCTTTAGCAGCAAGGAGTACAGTCTGCTGCTCTGAACCCCATGAAAACTTTTTCCTGGTAACCTTGTATATAGGCCTTAGGATCAGTCTAAAATGTGGGATGAATGAACTCCAGAATCCCACAACTTCAATGAACTTCTGTGCCTCCTTTTTGGTAGTGGGGGGCGACAGTGCCTGGATAGTTTGCACAACTGTCTCTGGAATTCTCTTCTGTGGCACAATCCACATAATTCCCATGAATTTCACCTCTGTGGCATGTCCTTGAACTTTGTCTCTGTTGATAGTCCATCCTCTCTTTTCTATGTGCTGTATCAGCAGGTGCTGTGCTTCAGTTGCATCTTTTTTTTGTCCCAGAGATCATGACATAATTGACGTAGTGAAACACAGCGACTTTCAGATTCAGGGTACTTAAATCTTGGGCAATCAGTTCATGACAAATCATTGGAGAATGAAGGTAGCCTTGCAGAAGGACAGTAAAAGTGTACTGGCGGCCATCCCACACAAAGGCAAACTGGTCCTGACACTCTAGGGTCTATGAATATTGAGAAAAAAAGCATTAGCTAGGTCTATCACAGCATGATTTTTTTCTTGCCTCTTTAGTAATTTTCTCAGTGATGGAGATCATATCATGTACAGCTGACTTCAATGGAGGTGCCACTTTGTTTAGACCGCTGTAATCCCCAGTCATTCTTTATGTCCCTCCAGTTTCTGTACAGGGAACACCAGAGCCGAGAAAGCACTTACAGGAGGTCTAAGGATCCCTACTCTCCACAGTTCTCGAATAGTTTCCTCAATTTCTTTGTGGCCTCCAGGAAGTCTGTACTGCTTGAGACAGACTGGCTTCTCTGGTGGAAGAAGGTAGACAGGGGTCCATGTGGCATGATCTCTGACCACAACCCTCACCGCCCTAACCAGATACTCTTTATCAGGATTCCCAAATGTGGATATAACCCATTCAGTCTGAATTGACTGACCTTGAAGTACATCTATCCCAAGAATAATTTTGGGAAAATATGATACCAAAACATATGTCCAAAATCCTGGCCCCTGGTCCTGGAATGGACAATTTCATCCGTGTCCTAACTGATTATGTGGTTTGCCGTCCCAAACCTTCTACATGAGTTACTTCTTCTTTGTGAAGGGAAGTATTTCCTTGTAAAAGTGTAACTTTAGCTCCAGTATCAACTAAAGCCATCACATGTGTAGGAGAAGATGACTTGTCCTCACTGCTATCACAAGAGACCCACTTTCCCTTCATAAAGGACAAGAAACCTCCAAGCCCCCCTTTCTGAGTCTCTCTAACTCCTCCCCAGGATAAAGGGATTTGGGTTCATGTGCAGTTTTGGGGCTAACAGGAGTGGTCTGTTCTGTTTTCTCTAACTCTAGGCTGATGTTATCTTCACTAGGAGTAGTGACCCTAACTCTGTTTTCCCCAATAACTCTTTCCACCTCTTCAGCAATTCTGCAGTAGAAATCTATTTAAACTTTAGGTACTCTTGCCTTTAATAGGTCCACCCACATTTGTTTCCTAGAGAAAACTAGCATGGTTTTCTCTTCACCTCCTGTCTTCTATACCACATTCCCTTTCTTCTCTGTTTATTTCTGCTTGTTTTCTTCATGCCTGGCCTTGTCCTTATCTAATGCCCTAACAGGTTTTCTTTTAGTCCTCTCTAGCTCCCCTAACTGGCTTGAAAGGGTAGTGGCTTCATGAATCTTGCTGTTTATTCCCAGGCCTCCCACAAAGGACAATAAAGGAGCCCTAAGATTAAGTGGCTCAGACTTCATCAGCTTAGAGCGCAGAGCATACATAAAGGGTTCCATATCTGGACCCATCCATTCTGGAAACGTATTTAATCCGGTTATATAACCCATCTCACATAACCTGGAAATAACTTCTCCTATTGTTCTCCATGAGTAGGTCACTAGGACTAATGTATACTGAGACTATCCCATCTCTCACAAGGTCTAACAGTGAAAAAATCACAGTAAACTCTCAGGATTTTTGCATGGCCTGACGCAATTGTGGATCATGGGTTAATACTCCCATAGCCACTGCTTCCTTGCCTGACAATATAACACTGCCTGCCCCTTCATCCCACAAACATAGGAGCCAACTCAATAGGGGTTCCCCAGACCTCTGTTTATTCTGTTTTGCCAGCTCATGGAGTTCAGTTTGTGTAAACTCCCTTACTTCTTTAAATTCCACATCTCTGGGTAGTGCACCTCCCCATCTGCCATATCCTCTCATGTATTATGACTACAAGTATTTATTATACCCACCAATGTCAGGGTATTCATTACTTCCACTATGCTGGGGCATTTTTTATTCCAACTGATGAAAGGGCACTTATTACTTACTGACACGCAGGCATTTATCACTGATACGAATGCAGGGGCACTTATTACTTCGAGCTACAACTGATGCCAGGGCATTTATTATTCCAACTGATGACAGAGCCATTTATTACCCCCACTGAACACTGCTGCTGGGGCATTTAGTACTCATTTTATTCACTGGTCCATGCACATTTATTATTCTTGCTGACCATGGATGCCAGAGCATTTTGTACTCTCACTCACTTCTGGAACAGAGGCATTTATTTGCTCTTCTGGCCAAAGTCTGGCCCTTAGTTGCATAAATAGTCTGATTGAAAAAAGACACATCTACTTCAACCAATAAAAAAGGAAAAAAAAACATTAAAAATAAAAAAATAATTGTATACAAACCTTTATACACAATCTTATACCTACAGTTCATCCAGAGGAAGGAAAAAAAAAACAGCAAAGAATGAACCAATTTGCTCCAGCAGGGGAGAAATTCCTTCCTGATTCTCCCAATCAATCAGATATTCCCTGGATCAACTTTACCTAGAAATGTTAGTATCCAGTTACATTTACCAAAGAATTCAGGCCTTCTTTAAAACAATCTACTGAGTTGGCCAGAACCAGTTCTTGAGGGAGTCATCCCACATTTTCACATCTCTTACTGTGAAAAAACCTTTTCTGTATTTGGAGATTAAATGTTTTTTCCTACAGACGTAAAGAGTGCCCCCCTTGTCCTCTCTGATGACTTTAAAGTGAATAACTGTACAGTACACCAAGATCCCTATGTGGACCACCTATGTATTTATACATGTTGATTATTTTCCCCCTTAATCTCCTCTTCTCAAGAGCGAATACATTAATTTCCTCTAATCTTTCCTCATAGCTGAGCTTCTCCATGCCTCTTATCAGTTTGGTTGCATTTTCTGCACTTTTTCCAGTTCCCCGATATCCTTTTTGTGAATTGGTAGCCAAAACTGAACTACATTGTCCAGATGAGATCTTACTAATGTTTGTACAGGGCTAAAATGATATCTCTCTCTGGAGTATATACCTCTCTTAACCTCCCTGGCAGTCTGATTATGTCAGTATTTCTGTGCTCAAAGTGGTACATTGTTTTCAATGGAAATATGTTGTTTTTTTATTGTAGGCCTGTAATTCTTAGGAATAACTCACTGAAATCTGTCCGAACAAGAGTCTAGTAAACATCCCGGGTATAATAAAATTTGAAACCTACCTTAAAAATGGGCAGTGTCAGTCAGCAGGGCAGTGGATGGTGTCAGTAGGGCAGAGGTTGCTGTCAGTCAGTGGAGCACTGGATAGTGTTAGTAGAGCAGTAGACAGTGTCAGTAGGGCAGAGGTTAGAGTGAGTAGGGCAGTGGATGGCTCAGTAGAGCAGTGGATGGTGTCAGTCAGCAGGGCAGTGCATGGTGCCAGTAGGGCAGAGGTTGCTGTCAGTCAGTAGAGCAGTGGATGGTGTCAGTAGAGCAGTGGACAGTGTTAATAGGGCAGAGGTTGGTGTTAGTAGGACAGTGGATGGTGTCAGTAGAGCAGTGGACAGTGTCAATAGGGCAGAGGTTGGTGTTAGTAGGACAGTGGATGGTGTCAGTAGTTTTTATTTTTACATTATATCTTTTAATATTTTCACAATTTCTTCAGGAGCCCTGCTGGCAGGGGAGCACTAGGGGGATGGGCCAGGCAGCAGAAAAAAGGAGGAACAAGGATGGGAAGGGCAGCGGGGAAGGCGTTTACTATAACCAATCCCCTTGATTTTCCTCCTGCAGCAGCTTTATGCTGGTGGGAGGGCGGGGAGGAGATGCTAGCTGCTAGCTTTCAGCTGCTCCAGGAGGACAATAAAGGGGATCGTTGGAAGACAGGTAGTTTACAAATCTGAATTTCCAGCAAGTGGCTGTGGATCAGGGTTTTTCTGCCCCCCAGCTACCCTGGTGCCCTGAGGCGACTGCCTAAACAGCCGTATGCTGGAGGCTAGCAAAAGGCTACTTAAGCAGCTGCCTTAGGGCACAGGAGGGGGGGAGGGGGCAGAAAAATCCTTATCCCCAGCCACTTGCTGGGAATTCAGTTTTAAAATACCTGTCCATGGTTGGGAAGCTGGGGAGAGGACACTGTTGGTGGGGGGGGGGGCTAGAGGTCACTGCTATGGGGTAAAGAGGGGGAAGAGGACACTACTGGGGGGGAGATGATGTGCAGAGGATAGTGCTATAGGGGAAAGGGGGGGCAGAGGACACTACTGGGGGTGATGTGCAGGGTGGTAGAGGACACTGCTATGGGGGTGGCCCTGCACATAGCAGTGTCCTCTGCACAACACCCCCCCCCCCGTAGTGTCCTCTGCCCCCCTTTTCCCCCAGCGTTCTCCGCTGCTGCTGACATCATCAGTGCACAGCAGACAGCAAAAGGCAGCATGGCTCAGGACGGAGGATGGGAAGAGGAGCTGGCCAAATTAACTTTTCATATTAACCAGCTGGTAATTGGTTGCTAGGACGGTTCATTTTCCAGCTCCTCCTCCCATCCTCTGTCCTGAGCTGTGCTGCCTTCTGCTCTCCACTGAGCACTGAGGATGTCAACAGCAGCGGAGGAGGCTGGGGGAAAGGGGGTAGGACCTGTATGCGGTCTACCTGTCACTTGCCCGCGGTCAACAGATAGACCGCCGTATGTATAATACATTCATATTCTAAGCTCTAAGTGCATAACTTTACATTTATCAGCACTGAACCTCATTTGCCACATAGTTGCTCAACTGGCAAATGAGGTTCAACGTTGATAAATGTTAAGTTCTGAACTTGGGGACTAAGAATATGTATGCATCATACATAGTCTGAAGGACAGTAACCCAGTCTTTTATTTTAAAGTTTGGGTTCCTAAGATGACAATGACAATGCAGGCATTCCCCAACTCCTCTTGGGAGGAATCAAGAAAGGTCTGCATACCTGGGTGTGTAAGTGTGGGCTCTAGAGTTACCTTTAGGGAATGGGGCAATGGGAACATTACTAGAGAAATCAGTCTGACAGAGGCACCAGATCGGAATGTTTTTGACCCCTTCTAACAACTGAAAACATAAGCAGATGTGTCCAAATATGGCCATTAAGCATACTTCGGGAAAAAAAGGAAAACTGCTATTTTGTGTATCCAGAATGCTATCATATGTGGCAAAAAATTATGTACAGCATTACAAAGAACTGGTCTTGCAAAAAAAGACATTCCACTAATACTTGTATGAAATCAGTGTAAAGGTACATCCTGGCCAGACACTGCTCCAATATATTCTTTAAAAAAACACTGCTAAAACGCTACAAAGAATACAAAAAATTAAGTTGTAGTTACAGCATAATCGTAAAGTGTTACTAAACCCACAACAGTAAAATCAGTCTGTATATGCAGTAAAGCATGCTTGTTATACTCACTGTGGAAACTAAGGGCTTAATCCTCTGCATTGTGTAAAAAAGGCCGTTTGATCCTGTTTTCTCTGCCCCTCCTCTTGTTCAAATGTCCACCTGATAAGACAAACTGAACCTGTAGCCACATGCACATGCTCAGTTTAGTGTGTATTGCTAGATAGGTTTTTTGTTTTTTTTTGGGAGAGTGCATGTGATCAGCACAGGGCCAATCAGCACTGCCCAGACAGAGGTCAAGGGTTTTGCATCCTCCTACAGCAGAAAGAAAACTCTTCCTACAAGCTTTAACCAGTGCTCTGCTGAAGTCACAAGACTGCTCTAGCTGCTGATTAGAAAAGGTATTTAGCTGTTTATATTTTCTAAAATAATTGCATTTCAATGTTTTGAGTACAGTGGGAGACCAGATATAGTGAATGCAGGGTTCTGGGTTTAGTAACAATTTAAGCATAAACATCTATGCTTGTAAATCTTATAGCTATTGCTAGCAAATCCTAGCAGAGCTTATATATAAAGCATGTTTAACAGATGGAGATTGTTAATGTACAAGTGGTTTGTCAATGTGTTGTGAACTGTTGAAAACCTTAAAAGAAGACACATGGAAAGGATGTCTTTTTGATAGATGGTAAACTACGTTAAGCAAGAGTGGCATAAAACAAGTGCCAGTCATATAACAGGACCTTTGAACAGAGCATCATTAACTAATGTTGTCAGTGGCCTATTGATATCAGGAGACAGAATATCAACTGCAAAAGGCTGTAAATCTGACATAATGAAGTGAAGTTCAGCTCATCAGAGCATTTAAGAATGCAAAGCCTTCAAAGTAAAGATGAGTGTTTTAATGTGCTGGTGATCTAGGCTTCAATAAAAAAAAGTACTGTATATCTGTTCTTCATCAGGGACTTTGCAAAAAAGTTTGGGTTTTAATCACAAGATTCCCAAACTGCAACACCGTAGGTTCGCTAAATGTGGTCTTAAAGGATAAGTTTACCTTTTGGACAGAAATAATAAATGCACGTTTTTTTTGCAGGTAAAAAAATGTGCATATATCATTTTTGTCCAAAGAAGCCTGGAAAGCATTGCACCAGCGATCAGTAGATCACTGATGCCATGCAGGTCTCCTGCAGACCTGTCAGAATATCTGCTTGCTGTACAGGGATGTATGAGCAAGCAGATATTCTCACAGGAAAAATGACTGAACTACCACGGTGCTCCACAGCCATGGTAGTTCATTGAAAACTACAAGCCCACCGCCACTAAGGCTGTCAGGACATGCAGTTCATTCATTCACGCAAGTTCGTTAATGAATGACGTGTCTGTGTGGGCAGAGCCCCACATGGCCACGCTGTTTTCAAATCTGACAGATAGTACGGGGAAACTTCTCCCCATACTATCTGTCATAGGGGGGGGGGGGGGCGCGGGCATCGCTGCAGTATTGGGAAAATGTTACATGTTCCACCCTAAAAAACGGGTGGAACATGTAAAATGTTCCCAAAGGTGAACTTATCCTTTAAATCCAAAAGCAAACATTTATTATATTGCAGCTTAATAATTCTTTGATGTGGTGACTGCATTAGTTTTCTTTTGTAGGCTTTCTTTATTTTTTTAATCTTATCTTTTCTTTCTTGTTTTTTTTTTTCAAACAAGCTGTCCTGTAGACAGATGTAGCAATTAGGGGGTTGAGACAAATTATGTAGAACCTTTATAGCAAAAGGAAAAAAATATTGCTGTAACTGCTTATAAAGTGTTAGCTGGAGTTTGGCTTCAATTTGTTTAGTGTATTTAAATCTGCTAGTCCATCTAACACTACCCTCCCCTCAGACTGACAATGCTGCTGTCCGAAGGTGCCCCCTGTTATCCTTCAAACAGAGTGGAGGCACTCTAATACAGGAGGTGTGTTGCTGGTCAGAGGAAAATAGCCCAAAGAAAGAAAACAAATGCAGCCACATCTAATAATTTGTAAGCTGCAATATATTACATATTTGGTATTGGCTTTTATAGTTATGGACTTCATGTTTATTTTTATTACAAAAATAGTTTATAATATAGTAAAATATATAAAATGCTACTTTTCTCATTTTGGACATTAGGGATGGGTTAAAACCTCTATCAGATTTTATTGCTGGCTGCATCTACACTGTGCAACCATTGTTACAGGATGAAGAGTAGAGGGGAAATCTTACAATTGAAGCACCTGTTTTATTGGCAACTGTCAAAATAGAATTTAACTTTTGGTGAGATTTCCACTTACTTCTTGTTGCGTCCCTGGGGGCAGGAATTACGGGAACATCTTTCTCTTCATTCTCCTCTCCTCTCCCTTCTGTCTCTGCTCTCTTTTCTCTCTCTTCTCTCTTTTCTCTCTCTTCTCTCTTTCTCCTTTATCACTGTATAGCAAAAGCTTCAGGATGTTCTAGAGCAGAGGTCGCCAAACTTTTTAAACAAAGGGCAAGTTTAGTGTCCTTCAGGCTTTAGATGGGCTGCAATGTGGCCACCGGGAGTAGATAATGTCCCAGCATCAGTTGGAGTAAACAATGCCCCATCCTTGGTGTCATTGCAAGGAATTGTGCCCCATTATTGTTGTCATTGGGCTCCACTGTTGTTGTCATTGGTAGGCATAGTGCCCCATCATCAGTGTCATTGGTAGAAATAGTGTCCCATCACTGTAGTGATTGAGAGAAAATGTGCCCCATCGTTGGTGTCATTGGGAGGAATAGTGTCCCATCATTGGTGTCTTTGGTAGGAATAGTGCCCCATCATTGGTAGGAATAGTGTCCCATCACTGTTGTGATTGAGAGAAATTGTGCCCCATTGTTGGTGTGATTGGGAGGAATAGTGCCCCATCATTGGTGTCTTTGGTAGGAATACTGCCCCATCATCGATCGGAATAGTGCTCCTTCATTGGTGTGATTGGGAGGAATTGTGCCTCATTGATGTCATTGGAGGAATTGTGCCCATCATTGGTGTGATTGATAGGAATTGTGCCCCATCATAAGAGTCATTGAGTCTCATTGTTGGTGTCATGAGGAGGAACTGTGCCCCATCATTGGTATCATTGGTAGAAAGTGTGCCCCATCATTGGTATTATTGCAAGGAATTGTGCCCCATCATTGGCGTCATTGGTAGGAATTGCACCTCATCATTAGTGTCATTGAGCCCCATTGTTGGTGTCATTGGGAGGAACTGTGCCCATAGTTGGTGTCATTGGCAGGAACTGTGCCCCATTGTTGGTGTCATTGGCAGGAACTGTCCACCATTGTTGGTGTTAAGGAATGAAATAGTGCCCCAAGGGCCAGATAAAGGCAAGCAAATGGCCGTACTCGGCTCCCTGGCCGCAGTTTGGAGGCCACTGTTCTAGAGCACAAAGTCTATGACTGTATGTCAATAAATATGTTATTTTTTTTTTAAAGGTTTCAGAAAAAGAATGAATTCAAACAACTAGTCTTCATTTGCCCTGACTAAATGGAATCTACAAAATCCTGCAAATAAATGTGCTATGATAAGTTTGTAGAAGCGATGCTTAGTTAGGAAGACATGATGAAAGTACACATGGTATGCAAAAATACCTATGATCTTGTCTAAAGTTCAAGAACATACAGTGAGGAACAGAAGTATTTGAACACCCTGCGATTTTGCAAGTTCTCCCACTTAGAAATCATGGAGGGGTCTGAAATTCACATTGTAGGTGCATTCCCACTCTGAGAGACAGAATTAAAAAAAAAATTCAGGAAATCACATTGTATGATTTTTAAAGAATTTATTTGTCTTGCATTGCTGAACATAAGTATTTGAACACCTGAGAAAATCAGTGTTAATATTTGGTACAGAAGCCATTGTTTGCAATTACAGAGGTCAAACGTTTCCTGTAGTTCTTGACCAGGTTTGCACACACTGCAACAGGGATTTTGGCCCACTCCTTCACACAGATCTCCTCTAGATCTGTCAGGTTTCGGGGCTGTCGCTGAGCAACACGGAGTTTTAGTTCCCTCCAAAGATGTTCTATTGGATTTAGGTCTGGAGACTGGCTAGGCCACTCCAGAACCTTGATATGCTTCTTACGGAGCCACTCCTTGGTTATCCTGGCTGTGTGCTTCGGGTCGTTGTCATGTTGGAAGACCCAGCCACGACCCATCTTCAATGCTCTGACTGAGGGAAGGAGGTTGTTGCTCAAAATCTCACAATAAATGGCCCCATTCATCCTCTCCTTAATACAGTGCAGTCGTCCTGTCCCCTTCGCAGAAAAGCACCCCCAAAGCATGATGTTACCACCCCCTTGCTTCATAGTAGGGATGGTGTTCTTGGGATGCAACTCATCCTTCTTTTTCTTTCAAACACGACGAGTGAAGTTTAGAACAAAAAGTTCTACTTTGGTCTCATCTGACCACATGACCTTCTCCCATGCCTCCTCTGGATCATCCAGATGGTCATTGGCAAACTTCAGACGGGCCTGGACATGTGATGACTTGAGCAGGGGAACCTTCCGTGCAATGCATGATTTCAAAACATGACGGCGTAGTGTTCTACCGACAGTGACCTTTGAAACTGTGGTCCCAGCTCTCTTCATGTCATTGACCAGCTCCTCCCTTGTAGTTCTGGGCTGATTCCTCACCTTTCTTATCATCAGTGATACCCCACGAGGTGAGATCTTGCATGGAGCCGCAGTCCGAGGGAGACTGACAGTCGTCTTTAGCCTCTTCCATTTTCTAACAATTGCTCCAACAGTTGATCTATGTTCACCAAGCTGCTTGGCAATTGCCCCGTAGCCCTTTCCAGCCTTGTGGAGGTCCACAATTTTGTCTCTGGTGTCTTTTGACAGCTCTTTGGTCTTGTCCATGGTAGTAGTTGGCGTCTGACTGACTGTGGGGTGGACAGGCGTCTTTAAAGAGCTCAGACAGGTGCTACCAAGTTAGATTAATGAGTGGAGTAGAGGTGGACTTTTTAAAGGCACAGTAACAGGTCTTTGAGAGCCAGAATTCTTGCTGTTTCTTAGGTGTTCAAATACTTATGTTCAGCAGTACAAGACAAATAAATTCTTTAAACATCATACAATGTGATTTCCTGAATTTTTTTTTAAATTCTGTCTCGCAGAGTGGGAATGCACCTACAATGTGAATTTCAGACCCCTCCATGATTTCTAAGTGGGAGAACCTGCAAAATCGCAGGGTGTTCAAATACTTCTGTTCCTCACTGTAATTCTTTATAAATTCTAACTAAAATAAGCAGCCATCACATGCACACGTAAATTGGCCCAGACTTTTAGAAATGCCACAAAGCACATAAAGCAGCAACATTTTAAGGGCAGCAGACTAATTCTTCAATCTATTTCTCATATTACGTCATTTAACATGTAAGATGTCAAATAAAATGATTAGGGAAATCAGAATAAATCGTGTGTAGTATATGTTTAGTCACGGGGGTTCTACAGCTGTAGTCACGGGGGTTCTACAATAAAAGTTGCCTCCCAGTGGTATATAACTGAAGTATGGTCTTAGATTTAAAGAAGGAATGTAAAAAACAAAAGTATTTGTGCATATTACATCTAAAGAAAGTACACGTGAGAGGGATAGAAGAGAAACAGAGAAGGTAAGGTAAGTGCTAAAAATGCTAATATGTTTCATGTGCAGCCCACCCATGATTACAGTCTGGAGATACTCTTAACTATGGGACAGACCCCTCCATAAATCCTCATCTATGTATACACACAGTGGCAGAACTATGAGTGTTATTTATTGCTCAGAAATATTCTGGAACTCTCTGAAATTAGAGTGCAACACACTTTTTTACCTAAATACATCTGCCGAATATATTACATAACAAAGTCACAGTGAAAACAGCTTTACCCAAAAAAAGTATTGAGATAAAGAATAACCACACCTTTTACTTAAAATTATATTAAAAGCAATTAAAACAAAAAATAACAGACAAGTCATACTTACCTGTTCTGTTCAATTTTTCTGTTGTCTAGGGTAGCACAAAAACAAAGTACACCACTGCATATTACACATCCTAATAGAAGGCAGGGGGGTGTAAGGGACATGGGGTTATGAATTTTGATAAGGCAGCAGTATCATGTATAATCTACATCTGAGATCTGTATTTTGTATGCCTGTTGTGATTGGAATGCAGAAGGAGGTCATTCTAAAAGATTAGGTAAAAGGGGCAATTCTTACAATGTGTACATATTGCAATATTTGACTGTTCTGATTGTCCATTTGCAATTATGGTTATATATTCATTATTCATTCACTCATTTTATATATTTGGCCACACAAAGGTCAGCGCTCACATCCAGTATAGCAAAATAATAAATATCCACTTTCCCTCTGGAAGATTTACCCCCCTTCATGACCAGGCCATTTTTTGCTATTTGGTGCTACACTATTTCAACTGGTCATGCAAGGTTGTACTCAGACTAAATTTATATCCTTTTTTCATACAAATAGAACTTTATTTTGGTGGTATTTTATCACCAATGGGTGGGTGGTGGTAAATTGTGTAAACAAACCGATATTTTCTACTTTTGGTTATAAAAAATATCCAATAAACTCAAAGTTAGTCGTACATTTAGGCCTAAATGTATTCTGCTACATGTCTTTGGTAAAAAAATCCCAATACATGTATATTAATTGGTTTGTGTGAACGTTGTAGCGTCTACAATCTATGGTGTATACATATTGGAATTTACGCAGCTTTTACTTTCTGATTTCTTGAGGGGCTAAAATATCAGGGCAGTACAAAACTCCCCAAAATGACCCATTTTTGGAAAGTAGACACCCCAAGGAATTTGCTGAGAGGCATGTTGAGTCCATGGAAGATTATATTTTTTGCCACAAATTTTTGGAAAATGACAAGTTTTTTTTTTTTACACAAAGATGTGACTTAAATTATATATTGCTCACACATGCCATGGGTATATGTAGAATAACACCTCAAAACACATTCTGCTACTTCTCCTGAGTATGGGGATACCCCATGTGAAGAGACTTTTTGGCAGCCTAGCCATATACAGGACTCCAAATTCTAATTACCAACTTCAGGCTTTCAAAGAGCATATTTCCTCATGTCACTTCCTCACTACCTATCACAGTTTCGGAGGCCCAAAAATGCCAGGATAGTAAAAACACCCCTCCCACCCACATGACCACTTTTTGGAAAGTAGACACCCCAAGGAATTTGATAAGAGGCATGGTGAGTATTTTGCAGATATCATTTTGTCACAGGGTTTTGCAAAAAGAAAAAAAGAAAAGAAAAAATATATTTTCATTTTCTTTCTTCATTTTCCAAAAACTTGTGGCAACAAATGAGATCTGCAAAATACTCACCATGCCCCTTAGCAAATACAGAGTATCTACTTTCCAAAAAGTGGTCATTTGGGGGGGTGCTTCTACTATCCTGGCATTTCACAGCCAACATTAGAAGCTTATGCCACACATCACCCACTCTTCTAACCACTTGAAGACAAAGCCTTTTCTGACACTTTTTGTTTACATGAAAAAACTGTTTTGTCAGAAAATTACTTTCACCCCCCAAACATTATATGTTTTTAAATCAGAGGCCTTAGAGAATAAAATAGTGGGTGTTGCATTTTTTTTTTTTTTGTTGCAAGTCACAGAGCATTTATGCGACGATTTGTCAAACGCTAATTTTCTGTAGAAAATACACTTTTTGGAATTTTAATGCACAAAAACACAACATATTGACAAATTGTTTGATAAATTATAAAACATGATGTTACGCCGAGTAAATAAACACCAAACATGACATGCTTTAAAATTGCGCACGCCCATGCAATGGCAACAATCTATGTAAATTTTTAATATCGATAGGCGACATTTTAAAAGCCTTTACTGGTCACTAGTTTATATTTACACAGGAGGTCTAGTGCTAGAATTACTACTCTCAATCTGACGTTTGCGGTGATACCTCACATGCATAGTGCAATCTCTATTTACATACTGACATGAGACCGATGCTTGCATTTGCCTTTGCGCATAAGCACGGGAAAGAGGGGGCGCAGGTAATTTTTTTCTTTTTTTTAATTTTTACACTGTCCATTTTTGGGGGGGGATTATTTTTATTGTTATCACATGGAATGTAAATATCCCTTGTGATAGCAATGGGCAATGAAAGGTACATTTTTCTGAAAAATCTGGGGTCCATTAAATGCTAGATCTCTCCTCTGCCCTTAAAGCATCTGATCGCATCAACACCGGTGTGATCAGATGCTTTCCCAATTTAAAAAATGGCGCTGTTATATCCGGCGAAAAGGAAATTATGAAATGTTCACAGCTTCTGGTTTCTTAGACCATAGAGATGATTGGAGCCATTCTGGACTTCAGCTGGTGAAACTGCTGCCTGCATTCTCAGATTCCCCTGTGGGACGGGAGAGCCCTAGAAAGCCATAGAAGGTGTCGGGGGGGGGGAGGGTGTTATCTCTTCCCACTGCTTGTAAAAATGCAACTAATTAGCCACTAGGATTGCTTTTACATGAAAGCCGACCACCAGTTGAAAAAAACAATACCAGGATGATGCCTGCAGCTGTAGGCGTCATTCTGGTATAACCACTGAATGTCCAGTGACATACCAGTACTCTTGATGGGCATATACTGTATGTAACAGCAGAGAACATGGGCATATGATGAACCAGGTCTGTGGACCAATATGACCGCAATTCATTATTTTTTGTAATGTACATGTTGAGGGTTAGGCCCAAAAAAGTTTAACATTCAGAAACTGTGATAGGTTTCCATGTTGATCATTTGTCAAGAGCTGAATTTGGGTGGGCGGCGATGTATTGTTGTGCGTACACATTGCTTTGGCCCACAATCAATTACATACAAAACTTTGGTGAAAAACAGCAGAGGTGCTAAATGCTAGTGCTGGCAGTGAACAGTGCTGATCCTGCTAACACTGCATTTTTGGGAACACTATACTAAGGAGGCACTAATAGTTCTGTTCGTGATCAATACATGATCCGTAGAAACACAATACTAGTCATGGTGGTGATCAGCGACCTATAGTGTAAGTGCAATAGTGTGCGGGCGATCTAACATGAGCTGACCCTGGCTAGGAAGGGCTCTAACTAACCCTAATGCTATATGATGTCACTAGTGGCAGTAATACAGTGATCAATGAAAAAATCTATATACTGACACTGTACTAATGACACTGGCTGGGTGATGGGGTGATCAAAGGGTTAATAGGCGCAAGCAAAGGGTTAAATGTGCAAATCTAACGTGCATGTGTAAAATGCAGTACTTTTACTCGGTGTTCTCGTGGTGTTCTCTCTTCTCTTCCTGGACTGATGGGGCAGCTGGGGGGAACATGCGCGCTTACACCCAGAAATAGAAAGCGACGTAAGGGTACGTTACTTTGCCTAGAGTCACAACCGCTGCTAATTTTGCAATTGCAACTTTCATTTCAAAATTTCACATGTGTGCAGAAGCGCATACATGGAGCTGAACTCACACTTCCTGTATTCAGATCCTTGCACCCTCTCTTGCACACATTTCAAAGTTTTTGGCTGCATCTGGCTGTGACAGTGCAGCCACTGCATCTGCATCCACCTCTATATAGGCTGCCTGCATGCAGCTTGGGGGTGGATGCAGGTAAAATAACAAATGCAGTCTACGTGCGGAACAGGTGTCAATCTGAATGAAGACTTGGACTAAAGGACATCCAGTGAGGATTTAGATCAGTGGTGGTCAACTTTCTTTACATGGGGGGACTCAGGTGTGGCCCTCAATAACACCAAAAGGTCACAAGTTAAATTCAGTAAATATTCAGTGTCAGAGACAGCAGATACACAACAGAATATAGTCAAAGACTATGGACATGATTAAAGAGATGTTAAGAGATTGTGGACATAATAAAGGAGATGGCCAGAGACTGCAGACAGATAAAAAGATGGTCAGAGGCAGCAGACACGATACATGAGATGGTCAGAGACAGCAGACATGATACAAGGGATGGTTAGAGACTACAGATATACTAAAGGATAATGGTCAGAGACTGTGGACATGTTGCAGGAGACTCAAAGATTATGAACATGCTATAGTTGTTAGAGACTGGGGATAAGATTCAGGAGACAGTCATAGACTGGAGACATATTGCATGAGACTGCTAGAAATCACTACTATAACAGGGCAATAGGGAAACACAGATTAGAGTCTGCAGGGGACCTGAGGACCACACAAAAAGTGCCAAATGGCCGCATGCAGGTTGGGCACCATGGGTTTAGATAATCAAAGTTTGTTGTAAGTGATCAGTAATGTAATTTACTTAACTAAGGTATCCCTTGCATGATAGGACTGATGAGGTACACTTTGAATTCTCTCTGTGTCAAAATAGTTCCACAAGCTACCATGCTGGAAAGCACCCAGGTACACTGGGCTATTGCAGTCTTCTTTGCACTCTGGTACCCCCCAAGGTATGTTGGCAGGGCATTGAAAATAATAATGTACTAAAGGGGTAAATGAACAGAACCCTATCTTTCTACAAGCGTTTGTCAGGCAATACTCAAAATCTCTTGCTCATGGATGGTATACAATACTGGGGTATGTTTTTATAAGGGGTTATTTCTTCATAGCCAGATTCTTTTTAGTTATTTGGAGAAAAAGCAAATTCTACAGGGACCTACTATTTTTATAGGTAGTTTGAGGTAGTTTTGGGGCTTTGTTTTGCTATTGTTTGAGGATCCATGGTAATCTTTGAAACAGTACACATTTTTCTTTCCTTTTGGTCTTCTTTGCATAGTTTGCTGTTGGCTCTGGACCAGTAGTGGTGGGTTTGTAGGTACCAGATTTTCTCATGGGGTTCCCATGCTGCTAATGTATTTTGTGTACTTTGGCTATGTCTTTTGTTTCCCTGTACATAAATACAAACATATAAAGTATTTTTCCTCAAATATGAAGTGATCAATTGCAAGAAGCACTTTTGATACATTTTATATATACTGTACAATATTGAAAACGCATTAGAACTATAATAGGTTGAACCTAAAGTGGAACTAAAGTCAGCTTTTAAAAACTGGGACCAACAGATGTCTTTATTGCAGAAAAGACATGTAGGGGTTTATTTACTAAAGTTGGAGAGTGCAAAATCAGGCTCACTTCTTCATTGAAACCAATCAGCTTCCAGGTTTTATTGTCAAAGCTTAATTGAACAAGCTGAGGTTAGATGCTGATTGGTTTCTATGCAGAAGTGAGCCTGATTTTGCACTCTCCAACTTTAGTAAATAAACCCCTACATGTTTATTCTGCAATAAAAGAAACCTACCTGCCTGCTCACAGTCTTCTTTGGAATGTACACTGAGCTGCACAAGCACAGCTCAGTCTACATCCTGGCCAGGGGCAGACTGACCATTTGGAAACTCGGGCACTGCCCGAGGGCCTGGGGTCAGTAGGGGGCCCCATGAGATGCCCCTGGTACCTTTTTCATAGGCTTTTTTTGAGTTTGGGCAAAGATACAGGGGCCCCATGATCCCCTATTGCCCGGGGGCCCCATGAGTTGTCAGTCCGCCCCTGATCCTGGCACAGCGGCTGAGTGCCAGGATGACTGCAATCCTGGGCAGTGACGTCAACCTACACCAGCCATGTGCATGTGCAGCATCATTGCAACTACAGATCAGAAGCTAAGATGGCAGCTTCCTTGACAGTAAAGGATAGGATGGTTTATTTTAACTTTAACTGATTTATTATTTTTTGAATCCTATCTAATTTGTTGGTATGCCTGTTGACCATAGAAACCAGACTCCTCCATTCCTTCCCCAGGTGTAACATGGGAGGGTGAGATAAAAATACAGTTTCCATGGACAACAAGAATAGTTCTTTCTATAAGAGAATTTGATAAGAAATGGGGATTATATACTATATATACTGTATATAAAACCTAAAAGAGTGTGTTCTAACAATGGAAACAGTGTTTCAGCTAGGTCCACAGCAAAAAAAAGCTATGTTCTATACTGGACTCACATTTTGGTAATGTAATGGTTGCAGGATGTTGCCTGGAGAAAAGTGAATATTATTGCACACATTTGATCTTGCGTGACAGGGATATTCACTCAATTAGGAGCTAGACTAGATGAGAAAATCAGGCTATATTTCCCTTCTAAAAGGTATTTTATATATGCAACACCAATGTGAAACACATGTGTATGCTCTCTTCAACTCCAGCACTTATTCACATTTATGGATAGGCAATTTAACCCCTTGATTGACAATACTAGTCACAGGTCTTTATCATTCAGTTTTACAGAGAGTACTACAAGAAAAAAATAATTCCACTGAAAGTTATAAGCTATTTACAAAATGCAACAGACAGTACAGAGGTTTTTCTTAATGCTTGCTGATATAAGACAAAACTTACAGGCAGATAGCTATTAACCTGGCAAAATGAAATTTACAGTGCCAATAAAATGTCCTACAATGCTTTCAAAGGCATGGCAGATAAAACAGGCAATTATACAATACAATTTGTTGATGGCATGGGCTCATCTTCAAAGAGCACAGTAATGAGAAAAAGATGGGCATTTTAAGGTGATGGGTCAGTACAAAACATCATTGTTTTTTGCAGAGAAGTAAATACCCAACTAAAGCAAAAAGTTTTTTTTTTTTCTTTTAAGTTTTGGAAAGGATGAGGAAGACTTAGAAGCTGTCTAGTTTTTATTGCTGCCTGTGACTCCATTAGGGAATTCCCCCTCACATAATATCTTGTGACAAGAAGAAAAGAAGGGAAAAGGTGTCGCTGGGACAGAAGCACAATAACAGCCATAAAAACCTGACTTATAATGATTATTAACTTTTTTTAGACGCACAATCACTTTATCCATGCAAAATAAAGTGATAGTGTCTTTGTCCATACTAATCTAAGTGAATGTAACTGGTTTGGGCAGATGGGGGAGAGCCTGATAGCTTTACAAAGGTGCTGTTTCTTTCACCTAAATTAGCAAATGATATTACCTTTTTAAAGTAGTTCTCCCTGTCTCAGTATGAGAAATGTCCTATTACTACCTGTCTGTACCTCTCAACTTATAGAGATGAGAAAAAGGAACCTTTTTAGCTCAGAGTTTCTTTCAACGGGCGTCAAGCATTGTTCATTGTGATTGATGTGCATCTGCATTGCTGGAAAGGTAACTGATGATGGATTTACATTGTGGAACATTTTTTTTAAAATAAAGGAATAGTCATAAACTGTGTATCTATTTGCTTTTTACTTTTTTTGTGTGCGTCAATGAGTAGGGGTACTTTGTTTACCCATTCACTAAGAGGGGAATAAGTGGTATCTGAGGTCCTTTTTTTTGTTAAAGTGGGCTTATAGATTCTGATACGCCCAGGGGCGGACTGACCATTTGAGCACTTGGGCACTGGCCCAGGGCCCAGGGTCTGTGGGGGCCCCATGAAATGCCCCTGGTACCTTTTTATAGGCTTTTTTTGAGTGTGGGCGAGGACATAGGGGCCCCATGATCCCCTATTGCCCGGGGGCCCCATGAGTTGTCAGTCTGCCCCTGTCCATTGGGACAGGGTTGTGGGAAAGAAGCCCTTGTCCTTATCAACATGGTAACAAGGTGCTTTGCCAGATTGGGTCCACCCTGGCAAAGTGTCCCCCCCATGTTGAGGACATATGGCCTGGTATGGTTCAGGAGGGGGGTGTGCACGCTCATCAACCCACTATCCTGTCATGTCAGGCTACATGCTTGCATAAGGGTCTAGTATGGATTTTTGGGGGGACCCTATATTTTTTTGAGTGGGCTTTCCCTTTGAAGTATACTAGACCCTAATCAAAAATAAGGGTCTGAAATATATTTTTAGGGTGTACCACATGCCATTTGTTTTTTGTAGGGGTCCCCTATTAACATCTATATCAGACCGTCATCTTGGATAAGGGTCTGGTATACCTAAGGGGAATCCTGACTGTTTGTTTACAAGTAGAAGTAATACAATCAAAGCTGTCATTGGTTGGCAATTTAAACAGCATTTTTTTCCTTGTAAATATCAGTTTTGCTGCAGTAAGTTGTATACTTCACTTCACAGGTATGTTAGGGACACCCCCCCCCCTCCCCCAGGCAGGTTATTTAAAGGAATTTTTCAGTTGTGATGTTGCCATTAAAGCATTAGTGAAGTGGAGACTGAAATATCAAATTACAAAGGGCACTCAAGTCAAACCGAGACTTTTAATTTTACAAGGTATAAAAAGCGATGCTAGCGTGGCGGTATTACACACAGTAGTAAGTGGCAAGTGTGTTCTATTACTTAGGCAGGGTACACATGTCGCGGGCCAGCCCAGAGACCGTTAATCAAGAAGGCAGACAACAGTGTTAGTGCGTGCAAGGAACAGCATATGGTGAAGTTTCTTGTGAATGAAGGCGTAAAACCTGTGGATATCTACAGGAGACTTCAAGCACAGTACAGTGATGAGGCGCTCAGCAGCAGTAATACAAAGTTTCAAAGATGGCCATACAGACATCAGTGATGATCCCGGTCATGGTGCTTCCCAGCTCACAGCAATCATTCACTCCGTAATCAAAATGAGCATCAAAGCAGTAGAAGCGTGCAGACTCACCACCACCAAAAAAATTTCAAACAATTGTGCCTGCAGGTAAAGTGATGGCTAGTGCTTTCTGGGACAAACGTGGCATTATTTATATGGATTTTCTACCCCGCTGTACCACTATGAACAGTGAACATTACTGTCATGTTCTGAGTGATGTGCATATGAGTCTGCGGAAAAAACGGCCTGGTTTTATCACTAAGGGCATCCTGTTTCTCCAGGACAATGCACAAGCTCATGCTGCTCACTACGTGCACATTACAGTAACTCAGCTGGGAGGTATTGTCACATTCCCTTACAGCCCGGACCTCACTTCAAGTGATTTCCACCTGTTTGGGCCCCTATAAGAGTTCGTCAGAGGTCGTATTTCATCACTGATGACAAAGTGAAGTAGGCTGCCCTAGGATGGTGCAGGCATACTGAGAAATCTTTCTATGCTGAAGCCTTCCAGGCATTAGTTAAAAGCTGGGATAAGTTTATAAATGTAGCAGGTGAGTATGTTGAAAAATAAATGCAGTTTCCACTTCTTGAAATTTTTATTATATAAACTCTAAAGTCCCAGTTTGACTTGAACATCCCTCTTCTTTGGTACATGTTCCCCAAGACAGTGCCCAGCCCCCATGCCATTTTTTTTACTATTAGGCAAGAAAATGGCTATCACTGTTTTTTAACACTTGGCTCCCATGGACGTCAACAGGGTTCAGATTTAGCACCCGAACTTTACTCAAGTTCTGTGAATTTGTTCTCGGCTGAACCCAGGTATAATTGGCTCATCCCTAATGAAATGCAATATATTTAATGTTTGTTATTGAGTTTAAAAACACTCTACTACTGTCATACCATATACTAATGCTATATGATTAAACTCTTCCAATAATGTTGGGCAAGACTTTAGATTGGGATTTGACTTAAAAAAAAAAGAATTTTCTAGTTGTAAATAGAGTGGAAATAGATCCTCTATAAATGTTTTGAGATCACACATGCACACCTACACTCTATAAATGTGTAACTACTGCATGTCTAAAGAAAAAACATTGTTATGTTGTTCTGACTATCTTGCTGTCGGTACAGCAATTTGGCTGAAATTACATTGTAACAGTTACATATTTTAGCAGACATCAAGCATCTTATGGAAGTTAAAGTGGAATTTTACTCAGAAAATTAAGTCCTGATAGATCACTTCAAGCTGGCCACTTTTGCAGTTATAGCTATGTAAGACATTAAAAATGAGTGTCTATACTGTTTAAAATCCAGTAATGCACTATCCTGCCCTGCTCTGCACACGTTCAGTTTCTCTCTATTGTCAGCACTGAGCCTAAAATCATAGCCACTAGAGGTCAATCAACTGACAGCTTTAAATTTTGCTGTTGCTGAAGGGGGAAGAAAACAATGGGAATGGCAGACTGTGCAGGAAGGAACACAGATTTGGGAGAGTGAAAAGAAACGCAGGAAAGGTGACAGGAAAACCTCTGCTTCCAAGGAGACAGAAAAGAGTTACATTTACAAAGACAGTGTCTTATCTTAGTTCCCTGATATTCTCTTTTCTGTAAAGCTTTGTCAGTCTTCCTCTCTAACTGAGCCAAGACATACAATCAAGGCTGGAAATGTCCATATTTTAACTACAGAAAGTGACATAGTTTTTGAGACCAAGGAAAGGGGGAGAGTTTCCAGTAAGGAAGTAACTGCTCTAGGCTTCAACAAAATGGTGGTCTCCAGCAAGAAGAAACAGGAGCAATGCTGGAGGCAATTCACAACACACACTGCTTTTGGTAGCATAATTATTAGAGAGAATGTGTGTTATCTTGTTAAAGAACATTAATTGTTATCAAACTGTTAGAGCTGATTCATGCATATGTGGTGCGGATCTAAGTTCAGGTTTAACAGCTATTTGATGTAATAGCTGTTCAGCGGTTCAGGTCAAGTTTACATCAGGTTCAGGACAGGTTCAAGTCAGGATTTTATCCTGTTCACACGTGTGGTTTAGAAACAGTTCCCATAGAGGTCAATAGCCTGTGATTCGCATCAGAACCGGACAGCACTGCTCAGAAATTGGACATGACTCTTTTTCAATCCATACTGATTCCGCACTGCCAGTGCACTGGACATATGTGAACAGGCACGATAAGAAGCAATGTTATTTCACATGTCATGTGGATTGGATGTGGTTCAAGCAGCATCCAATCCCCATATGTGTGAACCGGCACTTGGGTAAAATTTTGCTTATATGTGCTTAGCAGACAACCAAACTGCCAGGGTTACCCCTAGGGAATAATACTTTATCAGCATTCCAAAATCCATGTAACTTTTCCAAAAAAGCCATCATTATTCTATACCTATTTAAAAAAGTCATATCCATTAATGCACACCCATTTTCCCATTCCATGTTCCTGTTGTTCAGTCAAGCTGTGCTGTTAGTAAAAAATTTTCTGGGGGATAGCCAGGAATCAGTGGATAACATACCACACCTTGAAATATAGAGTCCAAAAACATTTATTCAAATAGGCAACATGCTAATGCATTTTGAGGTTGGGAGGGTTTGGGGGTTGGTGGGCAGGACAAGCTACAGCCTTCTTCAGAGCTTGGAATGCTATGCATAATTAAAAAGAAATTGGTTTCTAGTCTAGTTCACCTTTTATACTGATGAAATCTTTTTTTGCTGAGAGAAAAAGACTTTGGCAGCTACCATACGCAGATTGTTTGTTTTATATAATCCTACAGGACAGTGCCCAGTCCACATGTGTTTATCTGCTGCTTCTCTGCTAACAGGAAACAGGAACTTTTTTTTTATAGAGAAAAACATGGGTGTTGATTTACTAAAACTGGAGAGTGCAAAATCTGGTGCAGCTGTGCATGGTAGCCAATCAGCTTCTAACTTCAGCTTGTTCAATTAGGCCTTGACAAAAGAAAACTGGCAGCTTTCTGCACCAGATTTTGCACTCTCCAGTTTTAGTAAATCAACCACATAAAGTTTAACCATAGATGCAGCTACAAACGTATAACACTGGCATCTACTTGTTGAAGAATATATCTCTACTAAATACTCCATAAATAATATAATATATGAACACTGTATTCCAACACTAAGAATTAAAAAAGGGGTCATAGCTTGGACCCAAAACGCACTGGTTTGTTTGTTTTAAAGTCAAACACTGACTGTAACTATCAGCAGGTTTGGGCAATGATCATCTAATGACAGAATACAGTAGGTCAGTTTCACATCCATGCATTACAATGTGTATTCTGCTATTTATTCATTATGGAAAAACTGTCAGGTACAGTTCTTGTGCGTTTTCACTCATTGAGAACTTATAGGAAATGAATGGGCATGGGTACTACTATTAACACGCAAATGAACATGTTCACATAAGTGTGAAGGTGTCCTTAAGTTATATGTTTCTAAGTGCTGCTCTTCAATCACACAAAATAAATTAATAGATTAATAAATTGTATGCCTTATACAGGTGAAACTCGAAAACATATTGATTGCGTGTAATATTCTAATTTTCTGAGATTGTGGATTTGGGGTTTTCATGAGCTGTAAGCCATAATCATCACAATTATGACAAATCACGGCTTGAACTATCTTGCTTTGCATGTAACGAGTCTATCTCATATATTAGTTTCACCTTTTAAGTTGCATTACTGAAATAAATGAACTTTTGCATGATATTCTAATTTTTCGAGTTTCACCTGTCTACTATAAAACAATTTTAAATGATTAGGTTCACACCTATGTAGTTTGTGTTTGACCCGTTTCTGCATTGCGTTTTGCTTTTTTGCACGTGTTCTTGACACGTTTATGATGTGTTTTGTATTTTTTTTTCTTGTTGCTAGGCAGATTTAAAACTGAAAACATCAAAAACGTAGCAAAAACACACTACCTGCTTTTATGCAGCGTTTCCATTGAAGTCTATATAACCAAAAACGCACTGGGTGGAAACGTGGAGATGTGAACGTGCCCTATAGGAAATCATGTTAAATAGATTGTACTGCATTTCTTCAAAATGTAAAACGCTGCAGAAAAACACTTAGGTGTGAACCTAGGGTAAGATATGTGCAGGGAAATTAACAGCAAAATTCTGAGAATTCACAAGTGTGATTGCTGTACTAAAGATAAATATATGTCTTTATTTGTAAAATTCTGGAACTAATTTCAGAATCAATGAAACTTAATGACTTGAATCTCTAACAACATGCAATTTTCAGGAAAGGCAAATGGTAAAAGGCCGTTTCCTCTGGGACACATTACTGAACATACTGTGCTTTTCCAGTGCCACTGGTGTGATACTAATAAGGATGACAGCAAGTTTGTAATACTATTCTGCTTGCTGGGGTTGGATGCCATCTTTATTCTTACAATTAAACATATGCGCAGTCAAAGAAATGGCTCATTTATTTAACTGTCTTTTACACGCATGATTAAAGCGAAAACAGACTGAAATAATAAAATTGTTACAGCAAACCTTTAAATGAAATCACATGTTACTTTCACATTTTAAGGTATATATTATCTATTGTATCTTGTTGTTTAACCACTTGCCCTCCAGAAGATTTACCCCCCTTCCTGATTCCTCACCAGGCCATTTTTTGCTTTTCGGTGCTTCGCTATTCCAACGGGTAATTGCGCGGTCATGCAACACTGTGCCCAAACAAAATGTATGTCCTTTTTTTTCTCACAAATAGAGCTTTTTTGAAGGTATTTCATCACCACTGCATTTTTATTTTTTGTGATATGAACGAAAAAATACAGAAAATTTTGAAAATAAAAAATATTTTCTACTTTCGGTTACAAAAAATATCCAATAAACTCAAAGTTAGTCATAAATTTAGGCCAAAATGGATTCTGCTAGATGTCCTTGGTAAAACAAAATCCAAATACATGTATATTATTCGGTTTGTGTGAAGGTTATAGCTAGAGATGAGCGAATCGAACCAGGCGAACCGGAATTCGATACGAATTTCAGGAAAAATTAGATTCGTGGCGAATCCGAATATTTGCCTACTTCGGGTGCGCGAATCGGATTTTTCCCGATCAGCCGGCAAAAGTGTCCCTGCAGAGAGCTCCGCTATTTCTGACAGTTCTCTGACAGAAGGAACACATGTACAGCGGTTGAAACATTGTATCTATTAGTTTCCATTTAGGATACAGATGTTTCAACCACTGTACATGTGAAGAAGCTGTCAGAGAACTGTCAGAAATAGAGGAACTCTGCACATACACTTTTTGCCGGTTTGGAATTCTTATTTTCATCCTACTTCTTCTTCTTCTTCTTCTTCATCCTCATCCTCATCCTCAGAAGAAGAAGAAGAGGATGAGGATGAGGATGAAGAAGAAGAAGAAGAAGAAGTAGGAGGAAAATAAGAATAATTCCAAGCCGGCAAAAAGTGTATGTGCAGAGTTCCTCTATTCTGCAGATACACTTAGAGGAGCTCTGCTGATACACTTAGAGGAGCTCTGCAGATACACTTTTTGCCGGCTTGGAATTAATCTTATTTTCATCCTACTTCTTCTTCTTCTTCTTCATCCTCATCCTCAGAAGAAGAAGAAGAGGATGAGGATGAGGATGAAGAAGAAGAAGAAGAAGAAGTAGGATGAAAATAAGAATAATTCCAAGCCGGCAAAAAGTGTATGTGCAGAGTTCCTCTATTCTGCAGATACACTTAGAGGAGCTCTGCTGATACACTTAGAGGAGCTCTGCAGATACACTTTTTGCCGGCTTGGAATTAATCTTATTTTCATCCTACTTCTTCTTCTTCATCCTCATCCGAAGAAGAAGAGGATGAGGATGAGGATGAAGAAGAAGAAGAAGAAGAAGTAGGATGAAAATAAGAATAATTCCAAGCCGGCAAAAAGTGTATGTGCAGAGTTCCTCTATTCTGCAGATACACTTAGAGGAGCTCTGCTGATACACTTAGAGGAGCTCTGCAGATACACTTTTTGCCAGCTTGGAATTAATCTTATTTTCATCCTACTTCTTCTTCTTCTTCTTCATCCTCAGAAGAAGAAGAAGAGGATGAGGATGAAGAAGAAGAAGAAGAAGAAGAAGTAGAATGAAAATAAGAATAATTCCAAGCCGGCAAAAAGTGTATGTGCAGAGTTCCTCTATTCTGCAGATACACTTAGAGGAGCTCTGCTGATACACTTAGAGGAGCTCTGCAGATACACTTTTTGTCGGCTTGGAATTAATCTTATTTTCATCCTACTTCTTCTTCTTCTTCTTCTTCATCCTCATCCTCATCCTCAGAAGAAGAAGAGGATGAGGATGAAGAAGAAGAAGAAGAAGTAGGATGAAAATAAGAATAATTCCAAGCCGGCAAAAAGTGTATGTGCAGAGTTCCTCTATTCTGCAGATACACTTAGAGGAGCTCTGCTGATACACTTAGAGGAGCTCTGCAGATACACTTTTTGCCGGCTTGGAATTAATCTTATTTTCATCCTACTTCTTCTTCTTCTTCTTCTTCTTCTTCATCCTCATCCTCAGAAGAAGAAGAAGAGGATGAGGATGAAGAAGAAGAAGAAGTAGGATGAAAATAAGAATAATTCCAAGCCGGCAAAAAGTGTATGTGCAGAGCTCCTCTATTCTGCAGATACACTTAGAGGAGCTCTGCTGATACACTTAGAGGAGCTCTGCAGATACACTTTTTGCCGGCTTGGAATTAATCTTATTTTCATCCTACTTCTTCTTCTTCTTCATCCTCATCCTCAGAAGAAGAAGAAGAGGATGAGGATGAAGAAGAAGAAGAAGAAGTAGGATGAAAATAAGAATAATTCCAAGCCGGCAAAAAGTGTATGTGCAGAGTTCCTCTATTCTGCAGATACACTTAGAGGAGCTCTGCTGATACACTTAGAGGAGCTCTGCAGATACACTTTTTGCCGGCTTGGAATTAATCTTATTTTCATCCTACTTCTTCTTCTTCTTCTTCTTCTTCTTCTTCATCCTCATCCTCATCCTCAGAAGAAGAAGAAGAGGATGAGGATGAAGAAGAAGAAGAAGAAGAAGAAGTAGGATGAAAATAAGAATAATTCCAAGCCGGCAAAAAGCGTATCTGCAGAGCTTCTCTAAGTATATCTGCAGAATGTCATTTATGGAAACAAATAGATACAATGTTTCAACCGCTGTATGGAGTGAATGTCCCCGAACTGTCAGAAATAGACTATTTCTGACAGTTCTGGGACATTCCCTCCATACAGCGGTTGAAACATTGTATCTATTTGTTTCCATAAATGGATCCATTTATGGAAACAAATAGATACAATGTTTCAACCGCTGTATGGAGGGAATGTCCCAGAACTGTCAGAAATAGACTATTTATGACAGTTCTGGGACATTCCCTCCATACAGCGGTTGAAACCGCTGTATGGAGTGAATGTCCCAGAACTGTCAGAAATAGACTATTTCTGACAGTTCTGGGACATTCCCTCCATACAGCGGTTGAAACATTGTATCTATTTTTTTCCATAAATGGATCCATTTATGGAAACAAATAGATACAATGTTTCAACCGCTGTATGGAGTGAATGTCCCAGAACTGTCAGAAATAGACTATTTATGACAGTTCTGTGACATTCCCTCCATACAGCGGTTGAAACCGCTGTATGGAGTGAATGTCCCAGAACTGTCAGAAATAGACTATTTCTGACAGTTCTGGGACATTCACTCCATACATGTCCCAGAACTGTCAGAAATAGACTATTTCTGACAGTTCTGGGACATTCCCTCCATACAGCGGTTGAAACCGCTGTATGGAGTGAATGTCACAGAACTGTCAGAAATAGACAGAAACTGTCACAGAACTGTCCTTCTTCTCATCCTTCTCCTTCTTCTCATCCTTCTTCTCATCCTTCTTCTCATCCTTCTCCTTCTTCTCATCCTTCTCCTTCTTCTCATCCTTCTCCTTCTTCTCATCCTTCTCCTTCTTCTCATCCTTCTCCTTCTTCTCATCCTTCTTCTCATCCTTCTCCTTCTTCTCATCCTTCTTCTCATCCTTCTCCTTCTTCTCATCCTTCTTCTCATCCTTCTTCTCATCCTTCTCCTTCTTCTCATCCTTCTCCTTCTCCTTCTTCTCATCCTTCTCCTTCTTCTCATCCTTCTCCTTCTCCTTCTTCTCATCCTTCTCCTTCTATTTCTTCTCATCCTTCTCCTTCTCCTCCTTCTCCTTCTCCTTCTCCTTCTCCTTCTTCTCATCCTTCTCCTTCTTCTCATCCTTCTCCTTCTCCTTCTTCTCATCCTTCTCCTTCTTCTCATCCTTCTCCTTCTCCTTCTCCTTCCTCATCTCCAAGGGCATTTAAATTAAAGGTACAGTGTTCTGCACTAATTTAAAGGCTCTCTGAAGCCTAGAAACCCTTTTTATAAGTTAACTTCGTAGCGAATTAATTCGCATCGAATCAAATTTCTTCCTGGAATTCGCCGAATCAGCTGAATCGAATTTTTGAAAAATTCGCTCATCTCTAGTTATAGCATCTACAAACTATGGTATATATACTGGAATTTATGCAGCTTTTACTTTCTGACTTGAGGTGCTAAAATGCCAGGGCAGTACAAACCCCCCAAATGATCCCTTTTTGGAAAGTAGACACCCCAAGAATCTGAGAGGCATGTTGGGTCCATGGAAGATTTTATTTTTTTGCCACAAATTTTTTAAAAATTTAATTTTTCTCTTTTTTACACAAAGTTGTGTCTTAAATGTTTTTTTTATTTATTACAGGTACTTATATAGCACCATCAATTTACACAGTGCTTTACATATATATTGTACATTCAGACCAGCCCTTAATCCTCCAGGAGGGGAGAATCTAAGGTCCCTAACTTACATTCATACATACACATACTAGGGACAATTTAGACACAATCCAATTAACCTACCAGCATGTCTTTGGAGTGTGGGAGGAAACTGAAGTACCTGGAGGAAACATTGGCTGACCTCACTGAGTGGCACCTCCACCTTTCCATATCAGAAATCTGCCTTTGAACAGCTTTGCCCAAAGGGTCCTGGAACCCTGGGTCTTGTTTCCCTACTTTATGCATTTTTACATAGGCGCTTGATACGTACTTCCCTATTATGTTGCTCAATGGGAGCGTGACTTGAGGGCTGTTGTGGATCCGGAGTACTGGAATAAGACCTGGTCGTTTATAGCTAAATGTCCATTCAACATAAACACACTGGAGGCGGAATACAAAGTACTGTTCCGTTGGTATTGGGTCCCAGCTCGTATAGCCCAGGCAAACTATACCTATAGTGATCGCTGCTTTCGGGGTTGTGGCCATCGTGGAGATGTGTTACATATATGGTGGTCATGCCCGATATTGATTTGGTTTTGGTCTCGTGTATTTGGCCTTCTCTACACACTGTTTCATCTCTGCATATGCCGGGAAGCCCCGTATGCTTTGCTTCATTGCCCCATACCGGGCCTGTTGGCTCCCAAGCAGAAGTTGGCTTCCTCTTTGTTCTTGTCAGCAATGAGAACAATTGCTCAAGCCTGGAAAAGTAAATCTGTTCCTCTTCAGGGGGTGCGGGACCGTATGTCCACTCTGATGCTTAATGAACAGATGTTGAGTATCCGTACTGACTCCAAATGCACATTTTTGAAAATCTAGGAGCCGTGGTTGACATATGCTTTTCTCACACTTCCCCTGGCTAGTCTGGGTCTAGGTTGTTGATAGGTATTAGGTGTTCCTGGATCCCTGCTGTTGGTCTTGTCTTTTTCTTCTTTCTTTTCTTTTTGCCTTTGTCTGACCTTTGTGAGGTGGTAGAGATCTGCCTTTGGTTTACTTCACTGTTAGAGTTATAACACTATATTTTTCAAATTTTCTGTGCCATTGATAGCCCCTACGTGGGCGTGTCTTTTGCACTGCTGGTGTTGTATCATTGTTCTTTTTGAACCCTATGTGCCATTGATAGCCCCTGCGTGGGCTTGCCTTTTGCTGTCTATACTTACCTGCTGTGTGCATAGAGCAGCCTGAATCCCCCTCTTCTCGAGTCCCACGCAGGCTTTTCTGGCCCATCCCTGCACCTCATACACATCCATTCACACATCCATTAACATGGAGCCACGGCTTGGCCCCCCCTCTTCTTATTGGCTCACTGGCTGTGATTGACAACAGTGGGAGCCAATGGCTCCCGCTTCTGTCTCAGCCAATGAGAAGAGGGAGTCCCGGGATAGCCAAAATAGTGCACAATGCTAGATAGAGAGGGGGCTTAGGTAAGTATTAGGGGGGCTGGGGGGGGATGCTGCACAGTGAAGGTTTTTTACCTTTATGCATAGAATGCATGAAAGTATAAAACCTTGAGCCTTTGCCACCACTTTAACAAAGAGTATAACCAACAGATTTGTAAACCAATGAATTAAAACCCATGGGAGCTTTAAAATTTTAGAATAGGTTGAAAAATTGTTTGCAGTATTTTTAAAAATTGCAGCTTTCATTAAAGAGGAAGTCTTATGAGCAGCAAATAAATTGTCAACTTCAGTCACAGAGGCACCAACTAAGCGGCACCAACAATTTGCCCTCTTTGAAGTTCAGTAGGCTCTGACATGACTCTGTATTACTAGCAGCGCACGCAGTGAATGACGAAAGTGAGGCTTCCTACATGTTAGCTAGGTGTCTCATCACACAGCGGAAACAAAAGAATGTTACTTCACATCTGCTTTCAAAACGAAACATGTTGTCACTTTCACACCTGCAAATCATGTAGTGTTTATGTTTTTTTGTCTAACCCCTTTATTTAAAATTTTTAATTTCGTCATTATACCTGACCATGGGTTGATAACAATCGTAGGTTGTCCATAGACCTAAAAGATGTTGCCATTTATCTTAAAGGGAGAACAATAGTCATATGTGTTCCCATTGATGGTGCCCAGCTAGGAAGAGTTAGGGGCTCTCAAAAGATGTGAGATTTTCACTTTATCCAGCCATCTATGAGTATCCACATTCTAGAAGTCATTTTTGAGATTTTGTTGATGTTTAGCCAATATCAACAATATAGTTGATTTGGTTCATAGCCTGGTCAGAAGGACCTGAATTCTAGCAGGCTTAGTCCAAAGATTCAGACTGAGTGGTGTACTGAATTTCTTTCAGTTCAACATGTGAAAATATACTAATTCCTCTTAATATATTTTCTCTGATCATCTAATCTCTGTTAAATCAAACCAGATTCCAGATATTTTTGTGCCATATCTGATACGTTTGCCTCAAATATCCTCTTTTTCACGAATGGGTTAGATCTAAAGTAATACTTTATGATGTTCTTGTTCTTCTGTATAGAGATTTTTTTTATTTGCAGAGCAGTTGGCCTGCCAGTAAGGTGACTGGCCTTCGGGAATCCTTGCATTCTTCAACTCTGGTTGCTTATCTGATGAATACAACTCATTTGTTGTCAGCAACCCAAGAACTGCTGACATGACCCTTGTTGATTCAGATGAAAAATGATCTGGTTTGACATTACTTTTCTTAGCTTCCCTTCGTGCTGCTCTAAATAAAAAGTGGATATTTTATTCAATAGTTTTTCCTATTTATAATAACAGCAACGATATTAACAAACAAAATAAAGGATTTTTTTAAATGAAAAAATGTGTATTACATCACTAGTACAGGCTCAAAATAATGCTTGTAAAGTCATGAACTGCCAATGGGATGCCTACTGACCGCAAGATTAAGTATAGGGGAAAATGGTGGCAAACAACTGGAAATCATAAAAAAAAAGGTGCTGGAGGCGTTAGGAACACTTTTGATGTTGCAGTTAGATTGAAACACTTTGTATACTGGATATGGGCAGCACAATGGCTAAGTGGTTAGCACATCTGCCTGGCAGTACTAGGGTTGTTGGTTCAAATCCCAACCATGGCATTACCTGCACAGAGTTTGCATATTCTGCCTGTGTGGGTTTCCCCCCACATTTAAAAGACATACTGGTAGATTAACCAGCTCCTGTCTAAATTGTCCCTAGTATGTGTGTGTATGAATATGATTTAGGGACCTTAGATTGTACACTCCTTGAGGGTTAGGGACTGATGTGAATGTACAATATATAAGTAAAGCAGTGCATAAGTTGACAGCGCTATATAAGTACCTGTAATAAAAATTCTGCTATAAACCTTTAGACACTGTATGTAAACATATCAAACAAGATTTTGTGCTCAATTAAAGCAAAACCATTTCATGTAAAGGGCAAGAATCATCCAAAATTAACCCATCCATTATGTGTACTTTTACAAATTTTCACATGACTCAATCTTGTCCTTGCCACATGTTAGTAACCGATTCAAAACAATATATCGCATCATTTATTTACTTTTTTTTTAGGTATATTATACGTATTATTGCATAATTGTTGAGTGCCCATTTAGATCTTGGCATCCTGGAGCATTAACATACTTTTTTCACACATTATTATGCATTGCATTAAGGCAGCCCATTCAACCAAATGGGCTGGCAACACACCCAAGTGTAAAAAAAAAATTAAAAAACATGTACCATTTTTGGCAGCACAGTGCAACACAATATACAATAGTGAGTTAATGTGCACAGTGGAGTGCAGAAATGCATGCATGTGAAGGTACGTTGGGAATGCATAGGATAAGGGGAATTATTTTGCTTGCAGTTTATTGCACTGAAAAAGATGGTGGACACGGACAAATGATTCACTAAATGATGACAGTCAGCACAGGGCAGAGAGCACTTTGCAGGTGCAAGCTATACTGACACGTGTTTAATCCAGATTTACAACTAACCAATCCATCTTCCATGAAGGCTTGCTGTGGAGGCAGGTAATAATATATGTTTGCTCCTTACCACCCTGATCCGACCAAGGATCTTAACCAATACAATCAAAACTTAGGGATCCTATAGCTTATAGATTCTGTATCATTTACATTTCAGAGCCTTTAAAAGTAAGTAAAAGTGAATGTTAGTAGTTATGTCTCCAATTTAGGAGCTTGTCTATGAATCTAGTGTTCAATTAAACAAGTGTCTGTCACTAATAAAGGCTTTGTGCAATCAAAATCTCAATTTGCACCCCATGACTAAACTGGTACTTTACATCAGAAAAGCTCAATGTCCTTTTTTCTTTTTTTTTTTAATTGTGGAAATATGCAATCCACCCAGGCCTATATCACATTTATTCTGGTCTTGCACAAATTTTAAGAAGTTTTAGCAGACAGAGACTTCATCTGTCGATCAACATTCCTGGATTTTTAGTTGAATTCATTCACCTGCCCACTTGCTAAAATATATCTTTAGCCCACTGGAAACATTTTTAAACCAGATGTTAATAGAAGCCAGATGTTCCATTTCCTTATTCTAGAAAAACTCAGCTCTACCTATGACTACTCTTTAAAAGACGTTACATTTCATATGCTTGATGGATAAACTTACAGCAGCTTTACGTAATTACATAGATGCCTCCAAGGTATGGAACCTACTATTCATGGACTATGCATAGAACTAAAACTTTACCTTTTTTACGGATTGTCAGAAAGGCTCATTAGTATAAATGTTATTGCTACAAGTGCCAGCACAACTAAGCACACTCACTATAATGTGCTGTGCCATGTCTGATACCCCCACCCCCTACACACACACATTACACACACACACATACTCACCTTACCTCTTCTCATCTGCTTATTCCTCTCTGATCTCAAAAAGATGCATCCCAGACCACATCTAAAATTTATTTACTAATTACAGGCTTACCAAGGCTATACAACTTATTTTGTATTATATGGTATAGTATGTGTTTATACAATTGCTTTGTCCCTTGACACAAAGGTTCTTGTTCTAAACCACATTTATTTGTTTTAATTAAAACGTAATGTAAAAAAAGACCAATAATACAAAATACTTTTTAGGGAGACAAGGGTGTTTAAATCTCTTTAGCAGCCTGAACCTTTGGCAATCACTACTTTCTATGGTGGAAAATGGCAAGTTTGGCATTGTTCCACTGGGTCTTCAAATTTCTTCCCATATAAAACATTATTACTGCTATAAGCAAGATCACCGTTGTAGTTTATGCATGTTTTATGTAATAAAATACAGAAACTGCCACTGCTAATTTGTTTTTGTAGGTGCAAGCTCCATGGCCATCACACTTATCATTTCTTCACTACTTGATGTGAAGGATACCAAGAGACATATACAAGAGATACAGTATGTCAGGACACCTGGTATGCATACTTGTTTTACATCAGTGGACCCCTATGAATTGAGACAGGGATGAGGTTAACATCCCAGGGGTTTGCATTTAAAAAAAAGCCAGTAATGGCAGGGATAATATTTCTGCTCTTAAATGTTTTCTTTTCTATTAATAGCATGAGGTATTCTAACCAGTATTAGATATAAATGAGAACATTATTTAAAACCTTATAAAACGTATTTGTTTTCATGGATTAAATCTAATTTTCTGCATTGCAAATGCACAGCAAATTATCATTTAAAAAGGGATTGAAATGTTTCTTTCTCTTCTTTCTACTGAGAAAGTGGTGTCACATTTACTGCAACCTTATCTTATATTGCTCACTTTCTGTAATAACTCAGAAGCTGTCCACAGACTATAGAAGGCAATCGGACATGCAAACAAGATACACTTGCTTTGAGTGCACAGCAGTCCCTAAACTTGTCCCTAAAACAGATTGGGGGTTATTTACTAAATCTTGAGGGCGCAAAATCTGGTGCAGCTCTGCATAGAAATAAATCAGCTTCCATGTTTTATTACCAAAGCTTAACTGAACAAGCTGAAGTTAAAAGCTGACTGGCTACCATGCACAGCTGCACCAGATTCTGAGTGTACCAGTTTTAGTAAATCTACCCCATTGAGGTTATTTACTAAAACTGGAGAGTATAAAATCTGGTGCAACTCTGCAGAGAAACCAATCAGCTTCCACATTTTGTTGCCAAAGCTTAATTGAACAAGCTGAAGTTAGAAGCTGACTGGCTACCATGTACAGCTGCACCAGAACAATCCAATTTTAGATTCGGAGAACAGAAAAGAATAGCTGGTTGTTAAGGAGTGTGCCACAGCATCCTTAACAATCATTCACCTGAATTTACTAAAACTAGAGAGTGCAAAATCTGGTGCAACTCTGCATATAAACCCCACTTTTTACAAAGTTTAAAGCTGAGCTCCACCCAAAAGGGGAAGTTCCGCTTTAAGCCTTTGTCCCCCACTCCCCATCAAGTATTGGCACCTTTGGGGAGTGGGGGAGGAGCAGGTACCCAAATTTGACAAGTACCCGCTTCCACATCCGCTGTGATCGCCTAGGCGATCGGAAGCAGAAGTTGTCCCCCCCCTCCCTCCCCATAGTCTTCTGGGATATGTGACAGGTCGCAGAACACTATGGGGCCATTCAAAAAGTGCAGTGCTTCTCACGCATGCGCAGTGGGCACCCGGCTATGAAGCCGCAAGCTGTCACAGCCAGGTGCCCACACTGAAGATGCCGGCGTCAGGCAGAGAAGATGGCCGGTGAAACCAGCGGTGGTGAGGACACCGCTGGACCGAGGGACAGGCAAGTGGCTGTATTTTAAAATTCAGCAGCTACAGTTTTTGTAGCTGCTGACTTTTTTTTTTTCAGGTGGAACCAGGGGCGGACTGGCAACTCATGGGGCCCCCGGGCAATAGGGAATCATGGGGCCCCTGTGTCCTTGCCCAAACTCAAAAAAGCCTATGAAAAAGGTACCAGGGGCATCTCATGGGGCCCCCTACTGCCTGGGCCCTCGGGTTTCCAAATGGTCAGTCCGCCCCTGGGTGGAACTTGATTTACTAAAACCAGAGGGTCCAAAATCTGGAGCAGCTCTGCATAGAAACGAATCAGCTTCCAGGTTTTATTGTCAAAGCTTAATTGAACAAGCTGAAGTTGGAAGCTGATTGGTTACCATGCACAACTGCACCAGATTCTGAGTGTACCAGTTTTAGCAAATCTACCCCATTGTTTCAACAGACAAGGGATGGGGGAGAGAAGATGGGAGCAGGAGACAATACCTAGCCAATGCCATGCAGCATTGGCTTATAGGGAAGGGGGGTTCCTTTAATTACACTTTTGAAAGGACTGCAAACTAAGATTGATACAGCATTCTTCAGCATGTTTATCCTGTGTCCTGTGCCCTTTTTAAATGGTATATATTTTCTCTAAAGCACAATTGCATTCTTTTGTTAAAATAAAATTACAAAATTGCAAATAGCAAAGAAGATAAAATGTTTGATTTTTTTTTGTATTGCATGAGTTTTACAAACGTGCCTCATTGCTCTAAAATAGCAGTAAAATAGGCCATATGTGTAACAGGCCTCTATGCTAATCTAGAGATATAATTCAGTCTTACTTCCTTATTTGGAGTGTTCCATTCACATAATGTGTATTTCTCAGCCAAATAGCTTGTTTCCATCTTTTGTAGGATTTTCATAAACAGCAACATGGTCTGCTTCTAGTTAAAAAGCCATTTAATGTGAATAACTAAAGACAATAAAATCAGAATTACTCTGACCATGCCACAAATAAAACATAAATAGTGTAATGAAACTTTAAACAATGTTTTCACACTCAACTCTAACATAAATGCAGAATATGCTAAAAAAAAGTATATGTGCTCTTAGCGGCTATGAATATTCCACTGTATTCACTGTGAGGCAAAGAAAAAAAGGATTGTGGGTAAATAGTGCCATAGTTCCCTGTTCTACTGGAATGGGAAAAAATATATCATCATGAAGGTTTAAATAAATACAACAATTTTAATGGCTAGTTATTATGTTATTATTATTATTAAACCACAGTCAAAAAGCATATTGATCCAGGTACAGTGGTTAACCTACACATGTACCGCCAGTCAGGGGGCTGCTGTTAGAAATCAGAGGGCCTCCTGACAGCTCCACCCCCCCAAAAAATCTCAAATTATATTTTCGCTAAAATGCCCCGGCCGTGATGCATGGCAAAAATTATACCCTCACAGGACAAGACCCCTTCAAGTGAATAGCTCCCTGTAACTGCATGTAAAGAACATGGTTGTGGTGTGTTAGTGCTGGGTTAAAGCATATTGCCTCCTCGCCGCCTGTCAAATGCTCTCTGAAGAGCAATCCAAATGCTGACTGTTATTCATAGAGCAAAGCACATGTGATCAAGCCCTTCATTTTCTTTTTAAATAATTAAGACTGGAACCGAGGACATAGAATCATCAGTCCCTTTTTCTACAGCCTCAGCTGCACTAGACAGTGAATGAATGGGAAGTGTTCTGTGCTGACTGTCTCCCTGTTCATTCACAAAGTGAAGCCTAGTAAACACAGTTTACTATGCTACACAGTGAGTGATCTGTACCAACCATGTGCTGTAATTATTCAGGAAGGGAAGGGGCTGGTAAATAACATATTTACCGCCCCACTATGCTCGCCGTCCTGAAACAATCTCCCTGTGTACTCTCAGCAGCTACTGATAGGATTGGAGGGGAGTTCGCAGAGCTGTGGGGGATGGGGGCTCAAACAATGAATGGAAGGAAGCACAGATACTATAACCTGTCCTCCTGCAGCTCAGCCAGAGGGAGAAAGCTGGCAGAACTGCAGATGGATCCACAAGAGTCACAAGGCAGTATAGCCAGCCCTCATGCTTGACAGGTGCCCAGGCCCCCCTTTGGAATTGATGGGGCCCTGGCCTAGTACAGGAGGGCCAGCTGTACTGCCTTATCAGCAGCCCTGGTGCCAGTGGAAGATATGGTCTAGAGGCACATAGTCTAAGAAGAGTTGTGTGCACACAGCTGCAAATGTCTGGTTTTTACCTTGCCCTCCTCCATTTTCAACCAACTGATGATCAGAGAAGTGGCCAGGAGAAGCACAAAATCTTACAGGCTGTACAAAAAGTTCTTTCTTTAGCCAATAAATACTGAGCAGATAACTCTTACTAAGCAAGAACTTAGTAAGATATACTATGTTGGCTCCAGTTTCTTCGCTCCTGTGCTTTAAAAGTATTCTTCACAGTCCTTTGGAAATAGTGCATTGTTTACATTCAGTTTATCTGAAGTGTGCATAGTACATGTCTGCAGACCAGCTTTAACCACCATGGAATGTATTTGTTCCTCATACCTATTTGATGCATTGTCTTTAATGCGAGGAGCTATAAACATTATATTCTGGAGAAACAAATTACTAACTCTTAGAAGAAGGCAGCCCCTGAATAAATGTAGTTATTCCCTGCCCATTCCCTTCTTCTATGTGATCCCACCTAGCCAATTGTAAAAACCAGAATACCTTCCTTGTTATCAGTTCTTGTTTGCAGATATATGTCAGTGCAGTGCAGACAGGTTAAAGCAGTGTTTTTTCATGGCATGTGATAACAGTTCTCAAACCATAAGCTAAAGACGTAGTAAACTTACCTTTAAAAACAAAAAATCTTCTCCTTGCAAGGTAATGTCATAATGTGCTAGTATGCAGTGCATACTAGCACAATATGAAAGACTTCCTTTAGAACAAAGCCCTCCAGTGGCGTGCTGTTACCGCTCACAGGGCTTCCATCTTTTCTTTAATTTCCAGGTTCGCAGGCTATGGCCGCTTGATTGGCCGAGCCGCGATGACGTCACTCCCATGCATGTGTGCAGGAGTCTTAGCTGTGTCACAGAGCTCTGAAGGAGCAGTACAGGTATGCCGTTCCTTCAGAGAGCATGTGCCGGTGACGTCACTAGCTGCAGGGACACTAAATATCTCCTAAGCAGTGCATGTTTAGGAGATATTCCTTGTACCTACAGGTAGGCCTTATTATAAGCTGTAGGTACAAGTGTCCAGTGAGAGTTTACTCCCACTTTAAGAAAAGTCAAAAGTATGATGTTATACAGTATTTGCTCTATCTACAATGGATATACTGTTGTTTTGAACCCCTTTTAAAAGTAGTTTGTGGGATAAATAAGATTTCTAAGAACCTGGGGACCCCAGCAATTTATTTTGGGACCCTGCTTGAGGTACCAGGCCTTATGACTAGGTTCTAGTCCATCCAACAGATATGTTTTAAAAGTATATGGAGAGTATCCTAAGGGCAAGTAAGAACTCATAGGTCACTATACTAGAGGTTGTTGATTTCTTATATTATCAGGCTGTCACGAGTGAACCTCTGTTATATTCTAGTATGACTGCACTGAAATGCAGTTATTACTTCCCAAACAATAAAAAATGGTATGTGTCTGTCTAAGAAACACTAAGGGAATATGAAACAATATAAGCATAATATGTGACTTATTAAATGTAACATTATATGACACATGTAGGTACTAGTCCTGTGTATCTATCAATGACATAATCAGTGTGTGTAACATCTGACAGACAATAAGCAGTGTTCCATATGAATGATATATTTCAGGACAAAGCTACATTCTGGCAAACACTTCTTCCAGTCCTCTACTGGTACAGCAGGAATTCATTAAATAGCTGGTTCTGAGCCAGTGCAGATAATTCCCAGTCAGTGTTGGTCCTTCTCAGCAGGTAATATTTTCTGGTGAGGCAGTAATCGGAGGAGGCCAATCAATTTTTTGCTGTAGATGCCTGCAGCTAAATGATTCCTTAATTTGGACCAGATCTGACAAGTCCTACTTAGCAAACAGCACAGTCTCCAAAGAAAGATGGGGACTTTTATTCCCCTGTGTAGTTTTAGTAACTGATTCACTAGCATACACAACCCTTCCTTTCTTAGAAAGTTTTCTTCAGTTTGCAAATGAAGAATAGTGTAGATCAATGAGACAGTAGCTTGGTGGGGATTCAGAAATCTCTGTAGGAAACAAGTTCTTTTTAATGGTCAGCACGTTTCATACTGATATTTCAATTTTCGCTTCATGCTGCAGAGTTAAATCCCCTACCAGTTTCATATATCTCTTAGGGACTCCGGAGGTGAGATCTCAGGATCCAAATCTGTACAGCTGCCATAGTGAGTCACTCTTCCTGCTGGATTTTTAATTTACTTTATGATGAAAGATTGCAAAAGGAAACGTGGGCATAACAAGGATGCTCCTGTTGTAGCAAGAAGAGCAAGATTCATAGATGATAGAGAACAGAAATGAGAATTATGGTAGAAACATTTTACTGCTGGAGCAGTCAATGGCTGACTCAGTCTACCAGCTGTAATTCAGATTTAACTTTTAGGAGGACTTTCCTTAAAAATTGCAAAGTTTCTTTAAATAACGGAATATATCAATGAGATTTTGAAAAGTTCTGTAAGGTAAATTAATATATATCTGATAATGCTTACAGGCAGCATAATGTTTCGGTAGCTGTTCCTGTTAAATATTACTAATCCAAAAAAAAAAAATTTTTTTTGTATTAAAAGGCCAATGTTTTGAAAAAAAAAACAAACAAACCAAATGGTTATCCAGTAGCCTCAGGGCCAAAAGTTAAATAGGGAATTTCCCAAGGCTACCCATAAATGGACAATTTTAGTTGTAGATTATCTCACAATAATCATCATTGGTAAGGGCCAGAATACTAAATCTAATGAGCCAAAGCAACAGGTTTGTGTTAAGATTCTTCCCTATGCAACACATACTCACATTTCCCCTGCTGCTCTATACAGCTAGCAGGAGCCAAGATCCTGCTAGGTACTTCAAAGTATGGATGAGCAAGTGACTCACTCCATGTGACAGTGCTTGGTCAATCAGCAAGCACCAGCACTACCTTGTGTAAGTAATGACTCAAACAACTTGTAGCTTGCATAGGGCAGCTTCCCTTGCTTCTCCACACATATGAAAACACATGACAAACTAAAAATGAACTATATAACTTGAACATACATATCACATAAGCTAAATCCAGTGATTTACTCTGTGTGTACATCAGAATTGTTTTAGGCCCAGTGTGTAAACCCCAACAATTGACTAGAACAACAGCAACCAGACTTCACAGGACCTCTGACCCCAGGTATTCACGAAATGTCAATCAGAGTATGTAAAGCTAAATAAAAGGGGAAATATTTAATAAAAATGCCTGTGAACGTAAATTATTTGAAGACTAGTTATTCATATTCTTACATGACCCTCCCCAAGGCTGGTTCCTTTACTTTACTATAACATCAAATCATATAAATAACTGGAAAATGTAGGATTGATTTGTAAGACTACTGATTGCAAAGAAGGTATTAGAATTTTTTTTTCCCTGAGCTAACATTGTTTGAATTGAATTTGTAACATGCCTGTCTGCGTGGCTGATTAGTAGATAGGACATACTGTTAAAATAAAATGTGTAACCCAGCATCTAGTGCCACGCAGCTGTGAACATCTGGATACGGTTTGATAATTCCTTGTCTATAATGATGAATGTGACCACAAAGCTGGCTCAGCAGGTACAAAGAATCACACTATACTTATTTTTTCAAGCTAAAAAAAGCTGCATTCAACAACTTGTCATATTATAACTCTCACTGGGTGCAAGCAATCTTTCAAGTGTGTGTGTTAAGTCACTATCTGCTAGAAAAGAAGGGTGGCACATCTCCAGGAATAATTTTATGTACGTTTTATTAAGCCTTACATGTGATTTTGGTATTTTTTTTTCTACATCCTAAAGTGCCACAATTTTACATTATACAAAAATTAGTTCATACAGAATTATGTAACAATTTTATTACTTAGTAATAAAAAACAACTTGTTACAAGATAATGGTGTTGATTTACTAAAACTGGAGAGTGCAAAATCTGGTGCAGCTGTGCATAGAAACCAATCAGCTTCCAGTTTTTCAGTTTTTGTCAAAGCTTAATTGAACAAGCTGAAGTTAATAGCTGATTGGCTGCTATGCACAGCTGCACCAGATTTTGCACTTTTAGTAAATCAACCCCAACACATGCTTACATCGCATTCAACCTAATAGCTTTAACTTTTGGTTATCAGCTTCAGAATTATCCAAAGTGGATCAAGGAGGAAGCATTGTTGGGTTGCAGTGACTGTCATAGGTGCCATTGATTCCTTTATTATGTGCATTTTTGATAATTCCGGAGAGATTTGCTTAGATGCACTTTACTAGGTATAAACTGACATGGTTTTGGATTTTGGATATGTAATCTAATTTGGGCATTGGGCTGCACAGTAGCTCAGCAGTTAGTACTTCCTACTGATAGCAAAAGGGTCATTGGTTTGAATCCCAACCACGTCACTACCTGGCTGGAGTTTGCACGTTCTCCTTATGCCTGTGTGAGTTTCCTCCTACACTCCAAAGACATGCTGGAAGGTTAATTGTCTCCTGCCTAAGTTGGCCCTAGTCACTAGGACCTAGTGTGTATGTGAGTTAGGCCCTAGTATGAATGTAAGTTAGTGACCTTAGATTGTAAGCTACTTAAGAGCAGGGACTGATGTGAATGTACAGTACATACAGTATATGTAAATTGTCAGTGCTATATATACCTGTAATAAAGTAATTTGGGCCTTTTGGATTTAACCAGGGAGTGGCAATAGTGCTTGCAGCCACTGGGAAATTGTTGGAAATTTTCTCTTTAAGTAGATCCTCCTTAGTCTCCATGTTATGGACCATTCAAAGATGTGAAGGATTCCCCTGATGATGTCTTCCTGATGACGAAATGCATTGGGTGGAGCTGGGGAGTGTGACGTCGCCGTGTTCTGGAGGGACGGCAGCCATGTTTTCGGTTTGAAAAATTTCACATTCAATGCTTTATTAAATTGGTCAAAATTTACTGAATTTCTACACTATGAATTGCTTTTGTTTTATATCCCTTATTTGATTATTGGATGGGAGTTTTTTCTGCTTTTGAAAATCTTTAAAGAGGAGGATTATTCATCATCTTAAAGGAGGATTTCTAGTGAAAATTACTTGCTTCAGTGATTTCCTATTTACTGCATATATTGACCGATTACGGTCTGAATGTCCAGTAAGGGCTTATCTATTTGGGTGTTTTGGTAAAAGTAGATGACGCCAGAATCTTCTTCTGCAACCTGTCTCATTTACTTGAGAATTATTTGGACTTTTACTTTGGACTGTTATGTTGATTTTTTATTAGCACTGCATTTTTTAATTTATCTTTATATTTGCCTTTAGTGTGCAAGCTGCTTTTCCCTATTAATTTGCATTCTTGAATTCAGATTTTAGTTACATCTATTGCCTGACATACTTAGACAGACATTCAGAAACTAGCCTGTCCTCAAAAATGTCATTACTTTTTATATTGGCAAATTTCACTTAACTTCCCTTTAATATTTTCCTGTCCTTCAAATGATATAGTAGGATAGCAGTGATAAATGGGCATGGCATAAACAAGTAGGGATAGTTTGAAAAAGTGTGGATGGCATGGATAAGTGAGGAAGACATGGTTGGATGCCTTTTATCATGGAACACATGATGTCTTCATCTCTTATATAACCTCAGCAGATTTAATAGTCACCTTGTTTTCAATCACCTAAAGTGGTAATAAACCCAAAAACTAAAGCCCGCTGTTGGCTGACGATGCAGAGCCAGTCCAGGCTGGGGAAAGATCACGAACATATGGTCGGGATCCACTCAGAAACCTGGACCAATACCTGGCTCAGCCTCTCAACGATCCACTGAGAGCCTGAGTCAGCCGCTCCCACCTCCTCCACAGCAGAGAGTCACCACTCTCTGCTCAGAGCGGTGGAGAACTTAGCAATCAGCGGTCATGTGATTGCTCAGTTCTCACCCTTGGAGCCATTGGGGGACAGATGCAGCAACAGATCAATGCTGCATCCACCTAGGTAAGTATGATTTAAAAAAAAAAAAAAAACATACGTCTCTTTTAATATTCATGATAATAGATTGACAGAAAAAAAAATTAAGTTGCATGCTGCCATAAACATGACTTGTATGGCCTGCAAAATAAAGTGTGTTTCACTGACAAAAAAAAAATACAGTTCCAGTTCCTTAATTTGTCATTTTATTTCAATAAAGTGTGGTGCTTGAAGGCACATCAAGGCTTTTTTATGTTCACAATTTATACACTTCAAGCAAATCAAGTAAATAACACTGTAAACATTTTAGATTACCTTTATTGTAATTATTGTCTTTGGATACAGTAAACCTTTTCCACTGTTTATAGAAGTTGGAATTGGGATTTAACTGAAAAAAAATTGAGAATGCCTGATTAAAAACATAAACTGTCATGTCAAGAGAGGTAGGAAAGGTTTGTTATTACTGCTACTAAAAGTTTGTTTATTCCTTGAAATGTAGATAATTTGGAAAGACAGGAGATATTTACCCAATAGAACATTTAGCTTATAAACAAAGTATAAGAGGAATACTGTAATCTCTTTTTAAAGAAGTCTTTTTGTCCATACTTTATTTATTTATAAAGCATTTTAATTCTGTTATTCTATGTTTTTTCCATAGGGAAAATTGACTACTGGAAAGTGAAAGGACCAAAGATTGTGCATGACTTATTGATACCATTCTTCACACTTCTGCTTTTGACTCTATCCCCCCCCCCCCCATTCATAGATGTGGTGTTTAAGAACAGCATGACATGTGAGGGGGATCAATACAATCTGTCCAGAGTATTATGGCTGTGCACTGAAAGATGATTTGAACAGTTATGATGCTTTCATTGCTGGCCTCCTTCTGAAAAAGCTAGTTTTCCGGTGCCTGTGGTCTCAATAGTTTTCAAGTCTCTTGACCAAATACACATATGAAGTAAGCAAAGTGAGAGGAAAGCCAGGATTCCTGAGCTTGTTCCATGTCAGTGACTCAAAGTATTAAAGCCTATTGACCAGCATGGCAACATATTTATATTCTCAATACAAGTTTTTTTAACGCTTGGTTCCATTCTCCATTTCACTTATCAGAAGGTAGAATTTACCGACTAAGCCAGCAGCAGCATAAGATCAACATAACAAAGTATTACAAGCTATCTATAGCTCCTTAGATAACTGTCCAATGGGAAACCCATATGCCCAGTTGCTAATAGCTCTCCAAAACATGAGGACGTTTTAATAAAATATCATTGTGTTTATGTCTTGTAGATTTTTACAAAAGAGGGTTTCTTGAAAATAATCATACAAATAGTCATTTACTTTAGGTAGAAAAATATGGTGCCTACTAACATACATGACATCTTACAAGCCAAAGCAATTTAAAGTATCTGCTATCACCATTTTTAAGATTGGGGAACATTACATGTATCAGATTACATATATAACATGACAACATAAAACATCTGTACTGCAAAACCTTGGCAAGCGACATTAATTTGTAAGTTATTTGTTGTAACACATGCAAAACACACTCTTTTGATAGTTACATGGGACTTTCAGCAACATAAATTTATGGTTAACAGATACTGGTATACCATAAAATTAAAGCTCAACTCCAACCTAAACTTTGTATTTTGTTCTGGTTAGAGCAGGAAAGGGTTAGAACCTCTGCCAGGTTTTCTCTATAATCAATTGAGGGTTTTAGTACTGCCTACAGGAGAAAGGGACACTAGACACATAGAAATTGAAGTTCAGTCCCCTAGAAGCTTTAACCCCTCTAACTTTCAGTTTCACTTAGCACCATCAGAAGAATGAATGAATCCTTCCTTTCTGCTGACTTTTTTTCCTCATGATTTGGAAGATTTTTCTGCTTTTAAAAGGTACTGCTAAACTCATGCCAGATATTGTAAATCCCAAAAATCTCTTCAGTTAGTCAATGATCAAACGTTTTACAGTTCATTATACTGGTGTTCTCTGTGCAATGGTCCTGTGGTTGGTAGTGACTTACCTAACTATTTCACTTGACACAGGACTGTGCTACTAAGGTCAGGTCAGCTTTCTAGGGATTCCTTGTTATCAAGGACAGAGGTGTGGTGGTTCACTGTCCCCATCTCTGGAGGCTCACTGTTGTGAGTTTCTGGAGGGCTACTGCTATACTGTGAGGATGGGCCTACATGTGGACCTATACAGTGGCTGCCATTTCTGGGGATTGTATACACAGTATGTGCATTATAGGTACGCCTTTCTCAATACACTGTGTTTGGGAGCTTTTTTTTTTTCTTTGTGTGCAATTTGTTTTAGGTGATGAGATCTTCAGCCTGCACGGCCAGTTTAAACTTTTCACCACCTTTCTACTGCAGTTGAGATCCTGGTGACCCACTTGCTTTGGTATACACACACACACACACACACACACACACACGTCATTGGCTTGTGTGGTTTTAGTGCCCCACTGCTCTTCTCCTGCTACTGGGACTTGATTACATAGTGGCAACCCTAAAATCTAGGAGGAGGATGTGTGGCCCTTATATTCTTTCCTCCCCTGCCTTCAGAGGTCTCTCTTTGGGAGAGCCCCTCACCTAGTACTCATTGGCCGATTTCAGCTGGGCACCAGGGGCAGGGTCTGCTGGACCTTTTGGTAGGTAGACAAAAGTGGTCTTTGCCCTGTCAAGAGTCTTGCGCCCTGGGAGGTCAGGGAAGGGTCTTTCTTTTTTGGTAGGGGACCATATGACACACCCTAAGTGTACTTTTTTGTGTGTGTTCACATACACTTTTTGGTTCACTTGCTTCTATGCCTTTCGGCTGAGATCAAGTGTGGCATCTATTCCTATCAGTTTTCGGAATAGAATGCTGCCATCCCTAGCCAAAGGGATGGGGGCAGTTAGTAATTCCTGATGTAATAATGTGGGTTCTTGGAGGGGTATACTTTCCACCTAGGTGTAATCTGGCCTTGTTTGTTAGGTTTGTTCCCAGTTGTAGGCAGGCTCTTCCTAAATGCTGGTAGTGATGGCTGCTGCATTTGTCTGGTCATAGTCTGGAAAGTGCAGAGAGCTCCCGTTGATGTGCTCTCTGGGGGTGACGTCCCAGGAGTGATGGAAAAACACTATGGGTTTAGGACTCTGGCTAGCTCAGAGGAATATTTGTGCTGACTGGAAGGCCCCCCCATCTTGTGTTTTGCACACAGCACTTTTTATTTTCTATTTATTTGTATGTATCATGATAACTTACACTGCATGTGTGTTTTCTTCTTTTTTTTTTTCAATCACAGAGACAGGTGGTCCATGTTTTATGTGGCCTGCCCTAATGTTAGTAATGTCAGGAAGAGGCTTTGGGTCTTCTTCCTCTTCTACCGGGAATCTCTCCTCAGAGAAGCCCCTCACCAAGTACTTGGAGGATTGGCTTAGCCTGGTCCCTAAGGAGAAGAGTCCACCTGGTTTTGGCCTAGACTAACCAGAGTGCTTTGCTCCTGTCAGAAGCCTTGCAATCCAGGAAGTTCAGGGATGCAGGCCTTTCAGTCCCTTCTTCTTTGGAGGTTGGTGCTGTTCTGTATACTGTGCACTTTTTTATATGCTGTGATTTTAAGGTTCATTTTTTTGTTCACAGAGATTAAGTAGGCATCATGCCACAGAGTTCTAAAAAAAAATTTGTAGTCCAGCTTAGAAGCATGCAATCAGATTAAAGCTGAATTCACACTGAATGGACAGCTGCTGAAGAGGTAAACCACAGCGATTTACCCTCCAGCAGCTGTCCATTCCGAATGCAGTAGAGGGCAGTACGTTGCCTGATTCAGCACATCACACAGCTCTTTTTTTAGTTTAATGAAGAAACTTTATTTGAAGTGCACAAAAATGTCACTTCATTCATGTTGCTGTACTGCATCTCAATGCACTGTGCTGCTGTACAAATGCATGTGATCTTGTGTGGTGCACTGCAACAAAATTAAGCATGCCTGTATTTTATTGAAGCTTGCTGCAGCACAGCTCCAGACTTGCAGTGCGAATAGAACACACAGAAAATAATTGTTTCCTGTGTGTCCTAGCAGTCACAGGCGCTTAACAGTGTAGTAAAATGCCAGTCACCACACATAGTATGAATTAGCCCTAAAACTCTACTGCTAAAACAGCTGTCAGTTTTTTTTTGCCATCTGTGACTCATTAGGGAGACTTCCCTTCACTTCCTGTTCATTAGACTCAATAGGAAGTACGAGGATATCTTTCCAATGTGAGCGATGATTTCTCCTCTGTTTCTGTTTTGGTGGTAACTCAAAATTTTGGATTTACCCTCACTTTCAGTCATGGTGACATTGGTGACCAAGACAATTAGAGCAAATCTCCCTAACCTGACAGCAGTTCTTCTAACTCTTGACCACTCTATTGAAAACTAACTAAAAAGTTTTGCCTTTTTGTTACACTTTAAAGCAAATTACTGTGACCATCCAGATGGCCTTATTTGGGTAAACAATGTATCTTAAATAACTTGCCAGCTCTCCTGTTCAGCAGTACAAGCAATAACTGACAATACAAACTGTAGTTTTTACGCATCTGCTAAACAACCCAGTTTTAGGAGTTATGACCAATATCCTCCTGCTGATAATATTTACATTTCTGAATTAATGATCCATGCAGGCCTGAACTGGCAGACCCTCTGTTTTTGATTATGAAAGAAAAAAAACCCTTAAAGTTGTAACCTAGACTAACCTAAAAAAAAGTGATTATTTTCTTTACGTTTCACACGGCATCAAGTTTCTGTGTTCCTAAAGCAGTTCAAATCTATGTAAGCAAGAAAGAGATCTCTGGATAGTTACTATGCCTCAGACAAACAAAAATGGCTGACTAAAGCATGTTGTCTTAAAAAATGGATCTTGAGTAAGGTAAAATGCTCTTGTATGAGATACTGTCAAATACGGTTATAATTTTTGCCACCTAACTTATTGTGGTCAGATAGTGGTTGATTACTGAGATTCTATTGCATTTAGGCCTCTAGCTAGCGCATGGGTGTCTGAGCCCAAGCAATATAAATTCAGGCCCCTGGGAAGCCCAGGCGCTCCATACAGCTGACCATAGACATGAATGGTTCTGTGTGGCTATACTCAGGTAAATGCCGATGCTCAGAATAACATAGGTGTAGCTTACAGGCGTATGGAAAAAACAGAAAATGTTAATTTTTTTGCACATGTCCATTTGCTATATGAGTGTTTACTTGAGAACCAGTGTATACCCGTATACAACCATTCACATCTATGGGTGGCTGTGATTCATTCACCTCTGCCAGACAGCTCAGCCAGGAGGGTGGCACCACTTAAATATGTTAAATACAGCAGTGTCACACTCTTCAGCCTTCTTGTCAGCTTTCTGATTGGACAGAGAAGGAGCATCAACACACTGATAAAATATCAGTTCTGACCACTCTGATTCTCCTTCTGCATGTTGCCTGTCAGTGCATGTGCTTGCAGAAGAGTTTGATTGACTCCCACTGCTGCCCCTCCCTCTCCCAGCCTCTCCCAGAGTAATGCTGCGAAAAGGGTTGGAACAGGGGCGGACTGACAACTTATGGGCCCCCGGGCAATAGGGGATCATGGGGCCCCTGTGTCCTTGCCCAAACTCAAGAAAGCCTATGAAAAAGGTACCAGGGGCATCTCACGGGGCCCCCTACTGACCCCGGGCCCTCGGGCAGTGCCCGAGTTTCCAAATGATCAGTCCGCCCCTGGGTTGGAAGGAGGTTGACGACCAAACAAATTCAGTTCCTTTTACTAGGTAAATGTAGCAATAAAATTTATGATTTTTAAAGTAATGATTTTCTTTTGGAAGATCTTATTCTCATAAACATTCATATTTGACCAAACAAATTTATGCACCAAGCAGATTACTTTGGTGTTAGCCTTATCTTTGGGAATTTATAACAAATTATAGCAGGAAAATCTTCAAAAGACCATCCCATCCTGTGTTGAAAGATAGCAGTGCCCAGGTTGGGGTACCAAAGTTTACTGATTTTGTCTAAATAAATAAATATATATATATATTTAAAATAAATATATATATACCTGTGTATATATATACAGTCAGGTCCATAAATATTGGGACATTGACACAATTCTAACATTTTTGGCTCTATACACCACCACAATGGATTTCAAATGAAACAAACAAGATGTGCTTTAACTGCAGACTGTCAGCTTTAATTTGAGGGTATTTACATCCAAATCAGGTGAACGGTGTAGGAATTACAACAGTTGGCATATGTGCCTCCCACTTGTTAAGGGACCAAAAGTAATGGGACAATTGGCTTCTCAGCTGTTCCATGGCCAGGTGTGTGTTATTCCCTCATTATCCCAATTACAATGAGCAGATAAAAGGTCCAGAGTTCATTTCAAGTGTGCTATTTGCATTTGGAATCTGTTGCTGTGAACTCTCAAGATGAGATCCAAAGAGCTGTCACTATCAGTGAAGCAAGCCATCATTAGGCAGAAAAAACAAAACAAACTCATCAGAGAGATAGCAAAAACATTAGGCATGGCCAAAACAACTGTTTGGAACATTCTTAAAAAGAAGGAACGCCCTGGTGAGCTCAGCAACACCAAAAGACTCGGAAGACCACGGAAAACAACTGTGGTGGATGAGCGAAGAATTCTTTCCCTGGTGAAGAAAACACCCTTCACAACAGTTGGCCAGATCAAGAACACTCTCCAGGAGGTAGGTGTATGTGTGTCAAAGTCACCAATCAAGAGAAGACTTCACCAGAGTGAATACAGAGGGTTCACCACAAGATGGAAACCATTGGTGAGCCTCAAAAACAGGAAGGCCAGATTAGAGTTTGCCAAACGACATCTAAAAAAGCCTTCACAGTTCTGGAACAACATCCTATGGACAGATGAGACCAAGATCAACTTGTACCAGAGTGATGGGAAGAGAAGAGTATGGAGAAGGAAAGGAACTGCTCATGATCCTAAGCATACCACCTCATCAGTGAAGCATGGTTGTGGTAGTGTCATGGCGTGGGCATGTATGGCTGCCAATGGAACTGGTTCTCTTGTATTTATTGATGATGTGACTGCTGACAAAAGCAGCCGGATGAATTCTGAAGTGTTTCGGGAATATTATCTGCTCATATTCAGCCAAATGCTTCAGAACTCATTGGACGCTGCTTCACAGTGCAGACGGACAATGACCCAAAGCATACTGCAAAAGCAAACAAAGAGTTTTTTAAGGGAAAGAAGTGGAATGTTATGCAATGGCCAAGTCAATCACCTGACTTGAATCTACTTGAGTGTGCATTTCACTTGCTGAAGACAAAATTGAAGGGAAAATGCCCCAGGAACAAGCAGGAACTGAAGACAGTTGCAGTAGAGGCCTGGCAGAGCATCACCAGGGATGAAACCCAGCGTCTGGTGATGTCTATGCGTTCCACACTTCAGGCTGTAATTGACTGCAAAGGATTTGCAACCAAGTATTAAAAAGTGAAAGTTTGATTTATGATTATTATTCTGTCCCATTACTTTTGGTCCCTTAATAAGTGGGAGGCACATATGCAAACTGTTGCAATTCCTACACCGTTCACCTGATTTGGATGTAAATACCCTCAAATTAAAGCTGACAGTCTGCAGTTAAAGCACATCTTGTTTGTTTCATTTCAAATCCATTGTGGTGGTGTATAGAGCCAAAAATGTTAGAATTGTGTCGATGTCCCAATATTTATGGACCTGACTGTATATATATATATATATATACACTATATTGCCACAAGTATCATTGGATGTTCCAATCACCTCCATGGCCACAGATGTATAAAATCAAGCATCTATTCATGCAGCCTGCTTCTACAAACATTTGTGAAAGAATGGATCGCTCTTAGGAGCTCAGTGAATTCAGGCATGGTACGTGATAGGTTGCCACCTATACAATAAGTCCATCCATGAAATTTCCTTGCTACTAAAAATTCCACGGTCAACTGTTAGTGGTATTATAACAAAGTGGAAGCAACTGGGAACAACAGCAGCTCAGCCATGAAGTGGTAGGCCACGTAAAATGACAGAGCGGGCTCAGTGCATGATGAAACGCACTGTCAGGGATATGGCGGTGCGAGTGCGCAGGCATGGGAGCGTGCCACCACGCATGCACAGTAGCACGGAAAACTTGCGCATGCGCAGTAAGTGCACACGTCATGTCTGGCGGGCTATTTAAACCTGCTAAGTAGTAAAGATCACTGCCTTCTGGTCTACTACGTTCCTGCATACATTCCTGATCCTGATACTTGTATTCTGCATTACCTGACTACGAAAGAACTCCGCCTGCACTGACCCCGGCTATCCCTGACCATTCTTCTGCCTGCTCCTTCTGTACTTATCTGCCTGCTTGATACTGACCCGGCTTGCCTGACTCTGCTATTATATTCTACCTGCACCTGCGCCTGACCCGCATCTTGTCAGCTACCATATTCACCTACCGCTGCACCCTCGGCTCTGCATCTGGCCTGCATCCGGATCACCGCCATACCTGTCGACCACCGCATACACACACCGATGCTCGGTCCCAAGACCCTCATCCTGACTGCCGCCTTACCTGCTCGCTGCTGCACCTACGTTCCTGCACCCACACCTGGCTTGTGTCCGGACCTCCTGGGTCCCCAGCTACCTGCCGACAGCTTCAAGATCTACACGGCACTCCTGCCCCTCCTGGCTCAGCGCCCCTGTTCCCACTTCCAGGGGTTTTGAGCGGGAGTTGTAAGAGGACGCCCTCTCTCCACTTCAGGCTCCCCAACCAGGTACGTGACACGCATAGTTCGCAGAAGTCACCAATTGTCTGCAGAATCAACAGCTAAAGACCTCCAAACTTCGTGTGGCCTTCAGATTAGGTCAGCAACAGTGCGTAGAGAGCTTCATGGAATGGGTTTCCATGGCCAAGCAGCTGCATCCAAGCCTTACATCACCAAGTGAAATACAAAGCATCGGATGCAGTGGTTAAAGCATGCCACCACTGGATTTTAGAGCAGTGGAGATTTGTTCTCTGGAGTGACAAATCGTGCTTCTCTGTCTGGCAATCCGTTGGACTTGTCTGGGTTTAGTGGTTGCCAGGAGAACGATACTTGCCTGACTGCACTGTGCAAGTATAAAGTTTAGTGGAGGGGGGATTATGGTGTGGGGTTGTTTATCAGGGGTTGGGCTTGGCCCCTTAGTTCCAGTGAAGGGAACTCTTAAGGCATCAGCATACCAAGACATTTTGGACAATTTCATGCTCCCAACTTCGTGGGAACAGTTTGGGGATGGCCCCTTCCTGTTGCAACATGACTGCGCACCAGAGCACAAAGCAAGGTCCATAAAGCAATGCATGAGCGAGTTTGGGATGGAGGAACTTGCCTGCTTTGCACAGAGTCCTGAACTCAACCCTATAGAACACCTTTGGGATGAATTAGAGAGGAGACTGTGAGCCCCTTTTGCCTTCAGAACTGTCCTTATTCTTCATGACATAGATTCAACAAGGTGTTGGAAACATTTCTCAGAGATTTTGGTCCACATTGATATGATTCACTGTTGCCTTTCTATTATCTCGAACCAGTCTGCCCATTCTTCTCTGACCTCTGACATCACCAAGGCATTTTCATCCACACAACTGCCACTCACTGGATATTTTCTCTTTTTCAGACCATTCTTTGTAAACCCTACAGATAGTTGTGATAGTTGTGCATGAAAATCCCAGTACATCAGCAGTTTTTGAAATACTCAGACTAGCCCATCTGGTACCAGCAACCATGTCATGCTCAAAGTCACTTAAATCCCCTTTCTTCCTCCATGCCGATGCTTAGTTTGAACTTCAGCAAGTCGTCTCCATCACGTCTAGATGCCTAAATGCATTGAGTTTCTGCCATATGATTGGCTGATTAGCAATTTGTGTTACCAAGCAATTGAACAGTTGTACCTAATAAAGTGGCTGGTGTGTGTGTATATATATATATATATATACACAGTGCATCCCAAAAGTATTCACAGCGCTTAGCTTTTGCCACATTTTGTTCTGTTACAGCCTTATTCCAAAATGGATTAAATTAATTTTTTTCCTCAACATTCTATAAACAATACTCATAATGACAATGTGAAAGAAGTTTGTTTTGAAATCTTTGCAATTTATTAACAATAAAAAAAACAAAAAAAAAAACACATGTACATAAGTATTCACAGCCTTTGCTCAATACTTTGTTGAAGCACCTTTAGCACCAATTACAGCCTCAAGCCGTTTTGAGTATGATGCCACAAGCTTGGCACACCTATTTTTGGGCAATTACTCCCATTCTTCTTTACAGTACCTCTCAAGCTCCATCAGGTTGGATGAGGAATGTCGGTGCTCAGCCATTTTCAGATCTCTCTAGAGATGTTCAATCGGGTTCAAGTCTGGGCTCTGGCTGGGCCACTCCAGGACATTCACAGAGTTGGCCCGTAGCCACTCCTTTGTTATGTGGACTGTGTGCTTAGGGTTGTTGTCCTGTTGAAAGATGAACCGTCGCCCCAGTCTAAGGTCCAGAGCACTCTGCAACAGGTTTTCATCAATGATGTCACTGTACATTGCTGCATTCATCTCTCCGTTGATCCTGGCTAGTCTCCCAGTTCCTGCCACTGAAAAACATCCCCACAGCATGATGCTGCCACCACCATGCTTCACTGTAGGGAGGGTATTGGCTAGGTGGTGAGCGCTGCCTGGTTTCCTACAGACATGATGCTTGGCATTCAGGCCAAAGAGTTCAATCTTTGTTTCATCAGACCAGAGAGTTTTGTTTCTCGTGGTCTGAGAGTCCCTCAGGTGCCTTTTACTGAGAGCAGCTTCCGTCTGGCCACTCTACCATACAGGCCTGATTGGTGGAGTTCTGCAGAGATGGTTGTTCTTCTGGAAGGTTCTCCTCTCTCCACAGAGAAATGCTGGAGCTCTTTCAGCATGACCATTGGGTGCTTGGTTACCTCCCTGGCTAAGGCCCTTCTCCCTCAATCGCTCATTTTGGCCGGGTGGCCCGTTCTAGGAAGATTCCTGGTGATTCCAAACTTCTTCCTGTTAAGGATGATGGAGACCACTGTGCTCATTGGGACCTTCAATGCTGCAGAAATTTTTCTGTACCCTTCCTCAGATCTGTGCCTTGATACAATCCTGTCTCGGAGGTCTACGGACAATTCCTTGGACTTCATGGCTTGGTTTCTGCTCTGACATGCACTGTTAACTGTGGGACCATATACAGACAGGATTATGCTTTTCCTAATCATGTCCAATCAACTGAATTTCCCACGGGTGGACTCCAATCAAGTTGTGGAAACATCTCAACGATGATCAGTGGGAACAGGATGCACCAGAGCTCAATTTTGAGTGTCATGGCAAAGGTTGTGAATACTTATGTACATGTGTTTTTTTTTTTCATTTTTTATTTTGAATAAATTTCAAAGATTTCAAAACGAACTTCTTTCACATTGTCATTATGGGGTATTGTTCGTAGAATGTTGAAGAAAAAAATGAACTTAATCCATTTTGGAATAAGGCTGTAACATAAAAAATGTGGCAAAAGTTAAGCACTGTGAATAGTTTCTGGATGCACTATATATATATATCTATAAAGATAGATATAGATATATATATCTATATGTATCTAATATCTATCTATATATCTATCTATATATCTATCTATATATATATATATGTATCTTAGATTTATTTTTCACTGTCAGCACCTCGGGCATTACTACGCAGATGCTTTTTCGTTTCCAGGCAAGAGAAAAACATAGAAATATGCAAAGAAATGACCTGTGACAAATTTACATGTCCTGCAAGTGATCTTCTTTGTTAAAAAGAAAAGAGATTTATAGACAATTAGTCATGTATGTTTACACATACAGAAGAGTGTTAACAAATCATCTGTCAGTTTAAGGGAGGTAACTGAATCAGTGACTGTGTGGCATATTTAAATAAACTGTCAGAGGAATCAGGGAGAGCAGTGAATCTGTTTTATAGAAGCATGCAGCATGGAAAGTCAAGAAGAAAGAATCTAATGTCTAAGTAGAAAGAGACTGCCGGATATTCCTTTTCATTTATTTTATCTGAGTATAGCATATACTACATTTAAAGTATATGTGAGCTCTCACATTGTAAAACAACCCATTCAATTTAAAATAGAAATGAAGGCCTGGTCGTTTATAGCTAAATGTTAATTTAATACAGCCACGTTGGAGGCGGCATACAAAGTACTGTTCTGTTAATATTGGGTCCCGGCTCATATAGCCCAGGCGAACTCTCCCTATAGTGATCGCTGCTTCTGGGGTTGCGGCGATCACGGAGATGTGTTGCATATATGGTGGTCATGCCCGAGACTGATTTGTTTTTGGTCTCGTGTATTTGGCCTTCTTTACACCTTGGTCCATCTCTCCATATGTCTGGAAGCTTGGTATGCTTTGCTTCATTGTCCCATACCGGGCCTATTGGCTCACCAGCAGAAGTTGGCTTCCTATTTGTTCTTGTCGGCAACTAGAACAATTGCCCAGGCCTGAAAAAGTACATCTGTCCTTCTTCAGGGAGTGCGGGACCGTATGTCCACTCTGATGCTCAATGAACAGATGTCGAGTATCCGTAATGACTCCCAACGGATATTTTTGAAAATATGGGAGCCGTGGTTGAAATACGCTTTTCCCACGTTCCCACCGGCTAGTCTGGGTTTCTTATGTTGTTTGGTATTGGCGTTCACGGACCCCTGCTTCTGGTCTTGTCTTCTTCTTCCTTCTATACTCTTTTTTCCTCTTTATTTTTGCTTGATTTTTGTGAGGCAGTAGATGTTTGCCTTTGGCTTCAGTTTCTGTTGGTGTCATATCACTGTTTTTGTATTTTATGTGCTAATGATATGCAGGCCATAGACGGGTCGAAAACCAGCCGCTTATAAAAAAAAAAAAAAAAAAAAAAATTGGTCGTTCAATAGGCCGCCGTTACCACCAACGGTAAAAAAAATCAGCTGATTTTCGTCCCCTCTACAGCTGGCATTTAATTACGTCTGTCCCTGCAGAGAGCTCCGCTATTATATTTGACATGAAAAAGTATAGCGGTTGCAACATTGTATCTATTTGTATCCATTTTGGATAGATGTTTTTATTTGGATACAAATAGATACATTGTTGCAACCGCAACACATTTTCATGTCAAATATAATAGCTAGAGATGAGCGAATTTTTCAAAAATTCGATTCGGCTGATTCGGCGAATTCCAGGAAGAAATTCGATTCGATGCGAATTAATTCGCTACAAAGTTAACTTATAAAAAGGGTTTCTAGGCTTCAGAGAGCCTTTAAATTAGTGCAGAACACTGTACCTTTAATTTAAATGCCCTTGGAGATGAGGAAGGAGAAGGAGAAGGATGAGAAGAAGGAGAAGGAGAAGGATGAGAAGAAGGAGAAGGATGAGAAGAAGGAGAAGGAGAAGGATGAGAAGAAGGAGAAGGATGAGAAAAAGGAGAAGGAGAAGGAGAAGGAGGAGAAGGAGAAGGAGAAGGATGAGAAGAAGGATGAGAAGAAGGAGAAGGATGAGAAGAAGGACAGTTCTGAGACAGTTTCTGTCTATTTCTGACAGTTCTGTGACATTCACTCCATACAGCGGTTTCAACCGCTGTATAGAGGGAATGTCCCAGAACTGTCAGAAATAGTCTATTTCTGACAGTTCTGGGACATGTATGGAGTGAATGTCCCAGAACTGTCAGAAATAGTCTATTTCTGACAGTTCTGGGACATTCACTCCATACAGCGGTTTCAACCGCTGTATGGAGGGAATGTCACAGAACTGTCATAAATAGTCTATTTCTGACAGTTCTGGGACATTCACTCCATACAGCGGTTGAAACATTGTATCTATTTGTTTCCATAAATGGATCCATTTATGGAAACAAATAGATACAATGTTTCAACCGCTGTATGGAGGGAATGTCCCAGAACTGTCAGAAATAGTCTATATCTGACAGTTCTGGGACATTCACTCCATACAGCGGTTGAAACATTGTATCTATTTGTTTCCATAAATGACATTCTGCAGATACACTTAGAGGAGCTCTGCAGATACACTTTTTGCCGGCTTGGAATTATTCTTATTTTCATCCTACTTCTTCTTCTTCTTCTTCATCCTCATCCTCATCCTCTTCTTCTTCTTCTGAGGATGAGGATGAAGAAGAAGAAGAAGAAGTAGGATGAAAATAAGATTAATTCCAAGCCGGCAAAAAGTGTATCTGCAAAGCTCCTCTAAGTGTATCAGCAGAGCTCCTCTAAGTGTATCTGCAGAATAGAGGAACTCTGCACATACACTTTTTGCCGGCTTGGAATTATTCTTATTTTCATCCTACTTCTTCTTCTTCTTCTTCTTCTTCATCCTCATCCTCTTCTTCTTCTTCTGAGGATGAGGATGAAGAAGAAGAAGAAGAAGTAGGATGAAAATAAGATTAATTCCAAGCCGGCAAAAAGTGTATCTGCAGAGCTCCTCTAAGTGTATCAGCAGAGCTCCTCTAAGTGTATCTGCAGAATAGAGGAACTCTGCACATACACTTTTTGCCAGCTTGGAATTATTCTTATTTTCATCCTACTTCTTCTTCTTCTTCTTCTTCATCCTCATCCTCATCTTCTTCTTCTGAGGATGAGGATGAGGATGAAGAAGAAGAAGAAGTAGGATGAAAATAAGATTAATTCCAAGCCGGCAAAAAGTGTATCTGCAGAGCTCCTCCAAGTGTATCTGCAGAGCTCCTCTAAGTGTATCTGCAGAATAGAGGAACTCTGCACATACACTTTTTGCCGCCTTGGAATTATTCTTATTTTCATCCTACTTCTTCTTCTTCTTCTTCTTCTTCATCCTCATCCTCATCCTCTTCTTCTTCTTCTGAGGATGAGGATGAAGAAGAAGAAGAAGAAGAAGAAGAAGTAGGATGAAAATAAGAATTCCAAACCGGCAAAAAGTGTATGTGCAGAGTTCCTCTATTTCTGACAGTTCTCTGACAGCTTCTTCACATGTACAGCGGTTGAAACATCTGTATCCTAAATGGAAACTAATAGATACAATGTTTCAACCGCTGTACATGTGTTCCTTCTGTCAGAGAACTGTCAGAAATAGCGGAGCTCTCTGCAGGGACACTTTTGCCGGCTGATCGGGAAAAATCCGATTCGCGCACCCGAAGTAGGCAAATATTCGTATCGAATTCCAGTTCGCCTGGTTCGATTCGCTCATCTCTAATAATAGCGGACTGGAATTCTTATTCTTTTTCTTCTTTTTCTTTTTTTTCTTCTTCTTTTTCTTCTTCTTCTTTTTCTTCTTCTTCCTCTGCTATCAGGTCATGGCTCATGTGCAGATTTTTTTATCGGTAAAAAGATCGGCCGATTTGCCCATCATTGCCGTGAAAATCGGCCGATCGGCAAAATCGGACGATTTTTTTCCAACTTTACTGATAAAAAAAATTTGCCAAAATCCCAAAAAACAGCCGACCAATTAACACACTAACAGTGCAAAAATCGGGCAATTTTTTTTTCAGCCGATGTTCGACCCATCTATGACCTGCAATAGTCCCTGCATGGGCACGCCTTCTGCACTGTTGGTGTTATAGCATTTTCCTCTTAATTTTTTATGTGCCATTGATAGCCCCTGTGTGGGCGTGCTTTTTGCTCAAGTCCTTCTTTGTTGAAATGTTTGAAAAGTTAATAAAACCATTGAAATACAAAATAGAAATGAAAGTCAAAACATTTGTGTATATGTACTTAAAAATGTTATAAATACCTTTTTTCCCCATATATATAAGTGATCACATACCCTCTGTTCTCAGCTGCATTATGAGTTTAGAGAGCTGGGGGCAGAGAAACAGCAGCACACTGAACTTCCCAATAAATGGCTGTGCAGGGAGGGGGAGGGGCATGTCAGCACAAGTCTAATCAGTGGAGGAGAGCAGGAGAGAACGCTGTGCTCCCATGCCTAGTGTGTTCAGTTTTTAATAGGAAAGCAGAGGGACTGGCAGGAGCACCAGGGATTTCACACAGTGGAAGCAATACCAAGAAAACAGGATACTTTTTCATATAAGTACATGGTACAGCAGGCACATATCAGGGATTTGAAATGTTGGGTTTACCTTTAAGTCTACAACATAACTAGCCATGTACAGTCTGTTTATATTGTAGATTTAAAGACCTCATATAGTTCTTGTTTTGTATTATAACACAAGAACACTTTTGTCTAAATTCATTGCAACACTGATGTATAATATTTTACACAATAGTAAAGAGTGGGGGATGAGCATTGCACTTCTAACCTAGATAGGATGACCTGCTGAAGTGAAGGTATCCACATTAATGTCATTTTACACAAGTCATTAATTTGATTTTGATTGTAGGGTATTATTAAGGTATTTTGTTTAGAAAGTTCACACAGCAGGGTTGATTTACTAAAGGAATAGAGGTGGTTCATTGGCAAAGTGTATGTTCACTTTAAAAAATGAATGTTAGAAAATGTGATGAACCTGTGTTCACTGTGAATACCCAATCATATTTGAGGAAAACAGGATTGGCAGATTGCAGTGAACAGAGCTTTACCTTATTTACTATAGCAATAACCTCCAAATGAGATGCAAATGCTGGGTTCTCAGTGGTGATCTGCACTGTAACTGAACCCAACTGTACACCAACATACCAATAGTGATATAATTGTGCTTTATTAAAACAGAGATTGCAGGCATGGAAGCATTGCACAAAGATTTGACAGAGGTAAAAGCAACAGTTCAATAACAGCAATAAAATTCAATAATGTAATGAGATGAATAGGACTGCAGTTCGTTCTCTTTACCCCCAGTTCGAGTCCTTGCTTTACACACTGGTGAACGGCTCTGCAAAGCAATAATGGACACCAATAGTGCTATAAATATCTCCAGTCTGCAGTGAAAAGTGTTCAGTTAATTATTATTATTATAATACAGGATTCTTATAGCGCCAACAGTTTGCCCAGCACTTAACATGAGGGCAGGCAGTACAGTTACAAAACAATTCAATACAGGAGGAATCAGAGTGCCCTGCTCATTAGAGCTTACAATCTAAGAGGGAGGGTTGAGTGATACGAAAGGTATTAGCTGTGGGGGATGAGCTGATGGAGAAAGTGGACATACAGTTGTTAGGTGGAGGAGGCATAGGCTTCTCTAAAGAGAAGGGTTTTCAGGGATCACCTAAAAGTGGACAGAGTAGGAAATAGCTGGACAGATTTGGGTAGGGTGTTCCATAGGATGGGAGAGACTTAGGAAAAGTCCTGGAGGTAAGCATGGATGGAGGTGACAAGGGAGCTAGAGAGCAGAAGGTCTTAGGAGGAATGAAGAGAATGATTTGGTTCATGTTTTGAGACTAGCTAAGTAAAGTAGCTGGGGGCCAAGTTGTGGATGGCTTTGTAAGTTATTGTTAGTTTTTTAAATTTACTTAATTGGGTGAGTGGCAGCCATTGAAGGGATTGGAGTATCAGACACTGAGAGGTTGGTAAGGTGGATGAGTCTGGCAGCAGCATTCATGCTAAATTGAAGGAAGGATAGCCTATGTAAAGGTAAGGAGATAACCAGAGAGTGAATTAGAAGCTTTGTGGTGTCATTGGCTAGAAAGAGGCATATTTTGGAGATGTTGCGGAGGTTGAGATGGCAAGCTTTGAACATTGATTGGATGTGGCGCAGAAAGGAGAGTTCAGATTTCAGGATTATACCTAGCATCCTGGCATGGGGGGATGGGTTGATGGTTGTGCCATTTATCTTGATGGAAAAGTCAGAAGAAGGGGCACATGGGGGAGGAAATAGTATGAGCTCGGTTTTTGATAGATTAAGTTTTAGGAAGTGGTGTGACATCCAGACTGATATTTCGTTCAGTAAATTAATGATGCGAGGAGACCGATGTTGTGAGCTGAGGGGTAGAGAGATAGACTTGGGAGTTGTCACCGTAAAAATTTGCCATAGACTTACATCTGTCTGGTAAGTCAAACACACAATAGACAGCTACAAGGCCTCTTACCATGCTCATATCTGATCAATGTATTCCTGGATACAGTCTGCCCTCTGAAGGTCACTCTTGCAAGTTTGATCAAAGCAGATGATTGGTATGCCGAACCATCCTGGCTGGATGATGGTGGACAAGAGGTAGGCTGCGTTATTTCCTACAGGTCTCCCCTCAGGCTTCCCAGTCACATGCTCGTCTGGGGTTCTTTTTTCCTCCCACACACAGCCGCACTGTACTGCTCTCCCTGCCCATACTCTACCAGCTTCACTCCAGGCAGCTTAACCTCCCTGGCGGTATTCCTGAGTGTAGATCAGGGTAAAGTTTCAGTACCACAAGCGGTAACCCCGAGCTACACTCGGGCTCACCATGCGGCGCTGCTCCGGGATCTGTTCTTCACTTACCTTGTCCTGCGCTTCCGTGATGTCCCTCCTGCAGTGTCCCCAGCAATGTCCTCTGGCGGATGCCGGCATCTGTCTTCTGGGTTCCGTCGCCTGCGAGCGTTGGGACGTATGGGGACAGAACGGCGGGAAATTTGAAAATGACAAAAAGTGACATTCACTAAATTCACTAAAATCACATAGTAAAACATTACTGTATCAAGCCATTTCACATACATTTTGTCCCTAGTGCTTTGTCCTGTGCCCTGCCTGCATTTTTACTGTTCTTTCTGCCTGGAAACTGAGAAATGTCCATGGCGTCCAAAAAGCGTCCCTTTAGGTCAAAAGCGGTTTTAGACCAGCTAGAGAACAGTGATAGTAAATTAGAACCACTTGCAGAATTGAGTGATAATGATTTGTGGGGAAATTCGTCATCAGACACTGAAAACGATTTTGCGACTTTGCTCAGTGATGTGCGAACTTGACGCCATATTTCAAATTTCAGTGTTTTTGGTTTGATTATATTATTGAATTAAATGTATTATATTATTATTATTTTTTTATGATTATTAAATTATAATTTATGATTTCATGTTTCAAATTGTAACATACCTGGGATGTTTACTAGACTCTTGTTCAGACAGATTTCAGTGAGTTATTCCTAAAAATTACAGGCCTACAATAAAAAAAATACATATTTCCATGCAAAAAAATGTACCGCTTTGAGCACAGAAATATGGACATAATCATACCGCTAGGGAGGTTATTCCCTGATGGAGGTAGTCAATCACATTGCCCTCTCCTGCTGGGTGGGTTGGGGCTTAGGTTTGGGGCTACTGATGCAACCAAATGTATCTCAATTCTCCGCTCACCCTGCCACATGGCCCTGTTGAGGAAACATAGGCTGCAGTATATCTGCAAGCATGAGCAGACTGTTGTTGAAAATTATAGTTGCCTGGCTGTTACGCCGACTCACTAGCTTTAATACTTTTTGAATTCCTGAGCCAGGATAAATATGCAGATCAGTTAAGTCAAAAAGTCCTTTCGTAGTGCTCCACATGGGTTTTGTGGAGGGCAGGCTAGGAGGTGGGGCACAATATCTGTGCCTCCCTACATGATCCCCTTTGTGGTTATTGCACTCTGCTCCATCCTCCCCTATCCAGCCTTATAGATAAGGCATGGTTCCAGGGTTACTGATCTAACCAATCGCATCTTATCCACTTCCCTGCTACACTGTTCTGCCAGTAGCAGAGAGGAAACACAGACTACAGCGTGCCCACAAGAAGGCCCAAACTGAATAGCTCCCACATAAAAGGTGACACCACCTGGGCTACATTACTAAGTTCAGTGAACATTCAACTTCCTAAGTGAACAGCCATCCCCAATTCTTCATCTTCTGTGTCTCTTTGTCATGGAAGAAATACAGTGGTTGTCAAATCGGTTTTGAAAATTCTAGCTTTATTATCTTCTGAATCCTGAATTATCTTCTGAAATCCTTGTCTGGCATCTTTGTTATGGATCAGTGTTTCAGACTACTGAAGCAAGAGGGTTAGCATGTCAGGCAGGCAAGTAGCAGTTTCAGAAGGAGAATTTAGCAATAGAAACCTCCAATTTTTCTTTTCATCGCAATTGTTTTTAGGCAACTGTTTTGGTACCTCCACTGTCTGCAGTGTTCCATCAGCATAAAAGAGAATTTTACACTGCCGGTAATTTAGATGATTATAAAGTGTTCATAGAAAGGGCAGAAAACTGCAAAACTGCAGAAAACTTGGGGTTGTTATGCTCCTGCCTCTTTGATGAAGATATTCTTTGGAAACTTCTCTACTCTTTTGCCTTAAATTTTAACAGTCCCACATTATGACCCAAGGTTCAGTGTTGGCTTTTGGTTTTTGTGTGTCTGTGGCCTTCTCTGAGATCCATGTCTACAATAAAGAATTCTTCAGACACATGTTGGAGCTTGAGGGGCCCAATACCTAAATGTTTTTCTTTTTTATTATACAGTCCTTTTTCAACTTTAACTCCAAAATGTTTTCATCATGTTAGATTAAAAGATCTGTTTTCTTACATCCTGTCATACCCCAGAAACACAGTAACTTAATTTTTTTATGCACATGCGGTAGACTTACAATATGTCTGACATATGTGTCTCTAGACAGTTACGTGCTTTAACTATGCTTTCATTCTTTATGCCTTCATTCTTCAGTTTCCTAACCTCTTACAACATTGTGCAATTTACCTCACACTTGAGATCACTGTACTAAAATCTTTGTTTACTGTTGGCCTACATTTTATTGTTACAGCTGAAGGCTGACTCACAGCGAGTCTCAGATGTTGAAATACTGTACAAAAAAGGCAAATTTGTTCGAAGCTTGACAGAACAAAGAAATGACCATTTGGCGATTGCAAATTCCAGACTCTGGGTTAATGAAGACTATGTCACATATTTGTGAGTTAGCTGTGTATAGCTAATTTTACATATCCCTTTACATAAAAAGCATCTCTGAGAAATTGAGAAAATAAGTAACCTTTTCCTAGTGTATGGCACCAAAGACAACAATTTCTGCATGTTCTGTAGGTTCCAGCAATGGAGACATACAAGTTGAAGGCTTATAGGGACAGGTTGGAAAGGAGTGTTGAAGGCATTTATCTACAGGGCTAGCATCCATAGTTAACCTCTTTGTGACCACCTAACACATACATCCGGAGGTAGGAAAAGTGGGCTTTAACACCCATTCACTGCATATACAGTGAATGGTGGTCTGAGGTTGTGTGCTGAGCTAGCTCAATGACTGGTCTGTCTCCAACAGCTCTCAGTCATGACTCCTGATCAGGACCCAGAAGAATGAGCTCCCGATCATGTGACTTCTGTAAGAGCCAATCACTGCAGTCACATGATCAAATCACCACGCTGCCCCCTCTATTAAAGCCCACGTAAAGGGCTGTTGGTAGACAGTGTGAAGGGGTTAAATTGAATGTATAGTCCAAACTTTTTCTTTGAGTTGTGAATAGAATCGGGAGGGGGTAAATTCCCTGTCAGTTTATTTCTTGCTGTCTGGGTTCCATTGAGCTAATTTCCCACTTTAAAATTCAAGATGCTACAGGATTTAAAAGGAAATCTCTACAAAAGGGGCAGAATTCCCCTTTTAGACAGTTGCCACAGACATAGCTGTCCCTATTGGAAGATTCTGTCTAACCTCTGCTGGTGACAACTGTAAAATCTTGGATTTCCTACATTTTCTGTCTCTGACGGAGGATTTCAATCCTTCCGCTCTGTGTCCAAACTGAAAAAAAGGTTTTAGCTTGCGTAAACATTAATATGCAGCAATTTTTGAAACAAAGTCAAATTCAGAAATAAACAGTTTATATAATCAGTGCTGCAGGATTGTTTCTGCGTGGACTCAGCCAAAGCAATTAAGGTGCATGGAATAACATATAGCACTTCACACATGGTGGCTGAGAGTAATGTCTTTCTCACTCACATTTTTCAGAAACCTCTCCACAAGGGTCATTCTGCTAAACAAGGTTATAGAAACAATGAAATCATTGGATCACAGAACAGGAGGACAAACAGTTCCAATGAGACTATTCAAAATTCTCCTTTGGTGTACCAGGGACATGGTTGCCACCTGCACACAAGTGACTGGACAATAAATGATCAACAGACCGCTAGAGACACTATAATATACTTTCTCGGGGTCCACCAAGCCAGGCATTTTCACACAACCCACATTACCAAGTCAGAAAGTTGTTCCAGCTGATTTCCTTTCATTTTGTGGGGGAAACAACTGAGTGCAAAATGAACACAAACACAAAAAAAATTTGTGTTTACAAGGGTGTTCCGCGTGCTACTGTCCCCACTTTCCTCTATCCCTGTTCCACTTTAATTCTAGATGGCCTTTTGAAAAAGAAGAAACCATACACATTTTACTCCAAATTACCAGAACCAACATGGAAGAATGGTGTTACATAAAATATGGAAATGTATGAAAATATGAATATGTCCATCAAGAAAATGTCAAAAATATGTAGTGAGCGTCAAAGAAAAAGAACTAGTGAAAAAGCAGCTAGCACAAAGTGGTAAACCCTCCTAGTCCACTAAAAACAGAAACATAAGTGCAGAGCTTATGTCCAAAGCATATGATGAACACAACATTATTCCTGTGTAAACTTATATAGGAAGTAATTATACAAAAATATATATAAGATTAACTTAAATTATGAATAAAGTCCAAAAAGTGCAGTGTCCAATGGTGTTATAGAGATCAACCATGGCCAGTGACATGAGGTGACATCTGCGAAGAGTGCATCCGTGACAATCCTCCACCAATATGCACTCACCAGAAGTAAGAGGCAACCAGGCTCTATACAGAAATCCCTCCGAAAGATGTAACCTTTTCACTGCACGGATAGATGGCCAAATATCCAGTGCGGCTGGGCTCTATATAGGGATCCCTCTAAGGCAGATGTATCAGCTCCAGTGCATGGATAAGCTTTCAATCCGTAGATAGTTAATCCTAGATGAAAGAGCTCATAAGCCAGAGCCCAGAGATGGCGGCATATAGTGTAGAATTTTATTGCATAAAAATATTAGTATCCACGTGGAGCACATAAAAGCAATACAGCTTCACTTATAAACATGGCCGCCGGACCATTATATGGACTCGGAGGCATGCCGTCAGCACTTAGGCTCCTCGCTGATGTGTTTCGTACACACGCACATTCTCAAAGAGACCCGCCTCCTCAGTTCCAATGAGACTATTCAAAAATTCTTCTTTGGTGTACCAGGGACATGGTTGCGACCTGCCCACAAGTGACTGGACAATAAATGATGAACAAACCGCCAAAGACACTATAATATACTTTCCCATGGTCCACCAAGCCAGGAATTTTCACACATCCCACACTAGGAAGTCCGAGAGTTGTTCCAGCTGATTTCCTTTCATGTTGTGGGGGAAACAACTGAGTGCAAAATGAACACAAGCACAAACAAGTGTATGCTACTGTCCTCACTTTCCTCTAGCCCTGTTCCACTGTAATTCTAGAAGGCCTTTTGAAAAGGAAGAAACCATACACATTTTACTCCAAATTACCAGAACCAACATGGAAGAATGGTGTTACATAAAATATGAAAATGTATGAAAATATGAATATGCCCATGTTTCCATGTTAAGGATCCAACCAAATGCATGTATATTTGTATGTCCACCCTTACGGACAGTGCTTTGTAGAACAACAGCAGCAGTCGGTTAGTTGTGGATAACCATGGAAGGCACTAGAGTCCCATCAACACACGGCAGATGTTCAGGCAGTGCAATAGAACAGCCATTATAGCTACAATGTTGCAGTGGTCAGACACTCAATGACGCACTGAACTGTAAAAGCATATTCCTCAAAAATGATATTGTAATGGAGTTGCGTCTCATTAATATTAGCAATAAAGCATTGTTCCAGGCAAGGCCTGTTTTAGAACTTCTTCAAGAAGGATGGCTAACTGGAAGACCAAATAGCAACTCTACTGTGCTGCACATGGGGTCCTTTAAAGCTGCTTTGGGAACCAGAATGTATTCTGAGAACAAGCACTGTCCCTGCATTATCCCTCCTTGAACAAGAACCTCTCTCTGGACTTAGGGTTTTCCTAACAAGCGGGATCTTTGTCCCTGACGTAACCATTCTCACAAAGCATGCCAAAAGAAACTGGTTACCCTTATATAAAAGGGTTGCCTTAGCCAAGATAGCCACCAAAGTTTGCCAGAGATTGCAATCAGTTGTTCCCTTTGTGACCCTACAGAACCTGCAAAGGAACAATGTTGCACTAAGCCTCCACTGCCATCTTTTCGGTAGCTCAGCACCACCTGCTGGATGGAGGAAACACTGCACCTGCCTAAAAGTGGGAAATTACATGCTTGCAATACCTCAGGGTCAATATTACATTTAATTATGATACATTATATTTGGCATTTATCCTGGCCCTCCTACAACAAACTTAGCAATTCCTTGAATCCTGGAAATACTACCAAATTTCATGGCTTTATTGTATTTTTGTACTTAAAATGTCCCTGCTACCTAAAAATCCGAAACCCCAAGAGAGCCTTACCAAGCAATATTTTGAGCTATATATTAAGCCTATTTTAAGGTGCTTTCATTCACTTCATCTCTCTTCCAGCACAGATTATATAGACCCAACCCAGATAGATTCCCTGCTTTCATACCACTCAGTTCCAGGGCCCCATGTTTGGGAAAGCCTAAAAGCAACAGAAACTGCCAAAACTGCTTTTGATACCTTATTATAGATCCTGCCATCTTAATGTAAGCACATAGTTCATCCCATTTTTAAGTATTCCTTGAAAATATGGGACAGGGTCAAACAGTCAGGTAAACTCATTTCCCCGCACCCGTTTTAGCAACTAGTACATAATCCTGACTCTTCCCCAGGATTTGATTCTAACATTGGTTAATGAGTTGCCTGTGGTGCAAATATCACTTCCTCTCCCTGGATGGGATCTTACCCTTTGACAAGCCAAAGATGTCCTGGTACTGAATAAATACAAAAACTTTCAGCAATATTACACAACTGCATGCACAGATTTCAAAAGGACTAGATACTATGGATAACACATAGGGGGTTGATTTACTAAAACCAGAGAGTGCAAAATCTGGAGTAGTTCTGCATAGAAACCAATCAGCTTCCAGGTTTTATTGCCAAAGCCTAACTGAACAAGCTGAAGTTAGAAGCTGATTAGCTACCATGCACAGTTGCACCAGAACAATCCAGTTTTAGATTCAAAGAACTGTGAAGAATAGCTGGTTGTTAAGCAGCGTGCCACAGCGTCCTTAACAATCATTCACCAAAAAAGTGTCAAAAATAAATAAAAACACAGACACAGTTTTTGACAAGTACTTTAAAAAAAAAAGCAAACAAAAACAATGTCCCCCAAAGTTAATCCAGCGTCAATCATGATGAGTGCCGCTGCTGACCCAAAAAATGTTTAAAAAGAGGTCCGCACTCATCGCTGGCTCCTGCTGTCTGACAGCTCCAGTTCCCATCGACAGTAAATAAACAGAGGAGCATAGCCACTGGTGACAGTGGAATTCGGAAATTCAAATACATCTAAATTTCCGAATAAGGAAAATTTTGTTTGAATTTCAATTCTGAATGAAACAAACTGCACGTGTCTAATCTTGTATTATACCCCGGTCACATCAAACCTAATTTTGAAATCGTGCAGCTTACAGTGAAGACGTACGATTTCAAAATCGGGTGGCCTGCCGATTTCCTTGCGATTTGCAAGACATCTGATACAGATATCTATGCAAATCGCAACAAAAGTAGTGCATGTACTACTTTTGAAATAAGTGTGGCTTTGACCAAGTCGGAACTACACTGATATGACCGCTCTAATAGTGGACAATAGGTTGCAACTTGGCATACGATTTGAAAGTCGCCTGGCATGCAAATCGCATACCAAATTGCAATGGATGTGACCGGGAGTTTAAGAACAGAAATAATACAATAATATAGTTTGAGGATACAAATGAAACACTGGAATGCACTGACAGAGCTACCGTTCCAGCATCCATCATTATTACATTCATTTTCTACTTAAGCAGAGTTTGATCCAAAACAAATACATTTATTTTTGGCTTTCTGAAGAAGAGAACAGAAGAGAGCTGCCAAATGCTGAATATTCCAATGCCTAGAGCAACAATCAGAAAAATACCAGAAATCCAGGTGGGGGACCTTTCACAACTAGGGCAGAATGGTTTTTCTGCTTTTGCACTAGAAAAGCTGGCCATACACTGTTATTTCTTTCTATGCGCTGTTTATGAAGCACAGGCACATACTGAAACCATGGCTTGCATAAGCTGATTTACTAAAATAATCTTTACTCAATAAATTCTGTGCTATTTTGCATCCATTATCCAGTCATGTGAAAAAATAAAATGAAAATGAATATCCCGTTAAGGGTACATGCACATGGATGTTTGCTGATGCAAATGTCCTTGGAAAGCCACTGGTGGTACAGTCAGCCATTGAAGTGAATGACTGTATGGACTTGTACTTATGTAAACGCTGATGCTCTTTTGCATCATGCTTATCCATGAATGTGTGCCAGAAGTATTCCCCGAACATGAAAATTCCACATTTGGAATATATGTCATATGCACACGCACAGAAAAATAAGTACAGGTGTGTATAGTCATTCACTGCTATGATTACGTGTCACCTACAGCTCACTTGGCAAAGGAAACCACTGGGAATTTTACATTAGAGAACATCTGCACATATCTGTGTGCATATACACTAAAAGCTAAAATTTAAAAAAAATCAACAAACAAAGGGCATGGGGCACTGCCAGGAGGGCTAGGAAGGAATGAGTAACCAGGGGCATAAAGTACCCCTTGCTCATTTACATACATGGGGCCAAATATTATCCCTTATTTGAAAGGTTGTGTCGAGATTTCAATAAACCTGCTCCCGACAGCATCTCCACATCTATTGAGCCAGGGGTTTTGGGAAGCGGTCCTTGTCCCATCAACATGGGGGCAAAGTGCTTTTACAGGTGGGGTTGGAGGGAGGATCAAGGTTGAAAAGCATGCGGCCTGGTATGGTTCAGCAGGGGAGGAGGTGCACACTGCATCCCCTCCTGGCTAGCCAGGATGCATGCTCGGGTAAGGCTCTAATATAAATTTTGGAGGGCCTCTTTTTTTTTTTTTTGCAACCAGGGTGCCAAGCACCCTGGGGTGCCTTCAGGTTTCTTCAGGGGTGCCTTGGCAAAATAGCTAAAAATTACCCAAACATTGTACACAAGCTAGCAGGTGGATCAAGCCTACTTTTAGTTACACACAGCCACAGGTTTCACTGGGCACCATTACAACCTTTTACCAGCCAAAGTCCTAATAACCAATGAAGTTAATAAAGAGGACATCGGGCGCCTGTACAGCATCCTTGTTTGCCCCTCCATTAGCCCTGGGGATATATTAGCTGAATAAGAGAGAGACACTGATGGAGAAGAGAAATATTGGAATACTAGTGAGTACCTGTGTGCAATGGTGTATTTGCTTTGGAACAATAGATCAACTCTAACATTGGGTGTCTTACATGTGTGGATATCGCTGCATTATGTAAAACTATTAGTTTGGTTTTTTACATTTTAGAATGTTGTGCCTCGAGCTTATGCAGAATTGTAAAGGGTGCCTTGGCTGAAAGAAGGTTGAAAAACACTGTTCTAGGAGGTAGCATGACATCAGCATTTCTACTCACCTTTTCGGTTTCTTTATAATCAGCCATGTATATGCATACGATATGTCCCCTGCATTTGATTGGATTATGGAAGTAAACTTCAGTTCACCTGATTTCACTTCTGTAATCTCCTTCTTTGTGTAAATGTCAAACAGCATATCACAAAGGTTATGTTCAGGCCTATGAAGCTGAAAGCAAATTACTTCTCTACACAAGTCATTCCCATCCTGGAACTAGCATTTGAGATACACAGTTGATTATTCCACAGTAGGTGCTTCTAATAAATACTAGCCATTAAATAGTGCAGAAAATGTTACATTTTCTTCTATTATAGATATTAGATGATTATTTTAAATATGGAATCTGTTAAGTAATCTGTTTGACACAGGGTACACTAAGAATGCTAATGTACTAAATATTTACTTTTGGAACATGAATGGTCTTCATTTTTCTGAAAGTGACAATGAATAGTTCTGGTTATCATCTCTTTACAAAACTAAAACACATGTAAACTTTGTAGAGAGGCACAATTTAACAGTGCTTCCAGAAGTGGAATTATTGATTTATATATCGCTTTTCCACAAGAACTCTATCTACAGAGAAGCATGGTCCAGCTGGCAACGTTTGTTGTAAAAGCCATAGAGAACGATTAGAAATGTTTGACTAAGTCAGTATATAAAGAAAAAGCGGATGAACTCGATGAAAAAATCAATAATTAGACAGGTGTTCATTATAACAAGATCCCTTTTACCCCCAACTTTGAAATTCATATTGATTTCCTGTTCCAGCACAAACATATGGCAGGAGCTTTTTCTCACAAACATGGGACACTAAAGTTTTAGAAGATTTTCTGTATTCAACTAAAATTTATATCCTGCGTGAATTGGCAGTAGCAGTTAATCCTGTGAATAACACACTTCCTGTGCATTCATTTCTACACTAACTTCTCCACAGTATCTATGGGCGAAGCCATGAATGTCATACAGGCTGGACTTCAAATATGTCTGCCTTTGGTCATCTCTATTACATGGTGGATTGATGGGATTAGTAGTTCACACAAGAAAGATAAGGATTTTTGTGCTTTCAGATCAGCTCACAGGAGGGGCAAAACACTGCATTTCAGGCAAGTTCAACAGGTATTATTCTTGCCAAAAATGTTCTTAGCTTGAAAAAGAAAACTAAGGTAGCCACCACATGTAAGGACTGGCGAGCCCAGCTGCAGGGGCCTCCTTCAGGAAATCCAGATATTGGAGCAATCACATAAAGCAGCAAAAGATCAGATTCTGGCATGATTAATAAAAAAAAGGGAGGCCTGAAAGTTTTGATTTAGCAAGATACTAAAAATTTAATGCAGTAGTAAAACATTATTATGAAATGGAAAACAAGCCAGGGAAATTACTGTCAGGGATATTACAGTCAAAGAAAACAGTGAACTATTTAGCTAAAATTAAGGATATGAAGGAAGAGCTAAAACTTTCCACAAGTGACATTACAAAAACTTTTTGGGAATATTATCAACAACTTTATAAAGTGAGGAATAATCAAAATCCCGAGGAGATTTATCAAGGAAGAATCAAGGAAGATTAAAGCCAGCCAATATCTGAAAGAGGTAAAACTCCCTATAATATCAGAAGAGATTATTTATAGTCTAGATAGAGAGGTCTCTAAAGATGAAATAGAGGTAGCAATTAAAATCGCTACTGTAGGTAAGAGTCCAGGTTCAGATGGCTACATCCCTATACTTTAAACTACTGATACCTCCTTATTTTCAGGCATATATGAATTTTAGTGGGAGAGGTACTGAGATGCGCTCAGAAGCCTTGGTGGCCCATATTTTAGTTCTCCCTAAGTAGGGTAAAGATCCGATGTTATGCTCCAGCTTTAGGCCTATATCATTAATAAATAAAGTTAATAAATCATATGAGAAGCTATTGACCGAAAGGCTGAAACGTTATATGCCGGATCGGATAGAGACAAACCATGTAGGCTTTGTACCTGGAAGAGAAGCAAGGGACAATGTTGTGAGAATGATTTTATAAACATATAAAACTAGGAGAGGTAAAAAAACAGTCCTTCTCCTGCCAATTGATGCCAAAAAGGCATTTGACAGAATGGATTGGGATTAACAGTACAAAATCTAGGTTTAGGTCCACGTATGCTTAAATGGATTGAAGCATTCTAAACTGTCTGCGTAGATTTTGGGGAATGGGACTCTGTCACAACTATTTCTTTTATATAAAGGAACACAGCAAGGATGAACTCTCTACACTTGCTTTTGCTTTTTGTGCTGTCTCTAGAACCCCTCTTGGTGGCAGTTCGAGCAAATCGGGAGATACAGGGCCCAGAGGTAGCTGGAAATGAACACAAAGTCTCTGAAGTTGTAGACCACATATTGTTTCACATATTGAAACCAAGACAAACATTGCCCAATGTCCTGAAGGAATTAAAAAGGTATGGGGAGATCTCAAATTTTAAAATCAATAAAGATAAATCTGAAATTTTAAATATTTATGTCCCTCCAGGGGAGTACAGGGCCCTTAAACATGTAATGCCCTCCAAGTTAGTTGTTTGTTTTTTCTGTTTTAGAGAATGAGTAGCAGCCTAGGATGAGTCAGCCTGTGAGTGAGGCTGGAGTTCACCTTAGGTTAGGTCGGGAGGCTCTATCAGATCAGGGCTTCTGGAGCCCTCCCACCTTTCCAGAAAGCTGAGAGCTTTCTGGAAGAAGGGTGGAGGAGAGGAACAGGCCCAGATCTGCATGTTTGAGGGACTCTGGCCAATACCCTGGCAGGAGGCTGGGAATAGTGACCAGGGCAACCCTCAAATGTCTAAATGCAATTTCTCCTGCGCTCCGGGACCCAGGCTGGTGGTGAGTAGATCAAATCCCAACAAAGCAACCATCGGGGCATACAAGGTCGTGCAGCTCCAAACCAAGGCTGGGGAAGCCCGAACAGAACTGTGAAGTAAAACAAGAAGAAGCGCACCAACCTTGCGCATTACCTCAGTAACCAAAATTTATTTAGTAAAAGAATGGTACTCACAAACAGCGAATAAAAACAGGCATGTAAGTCCTCCCAGGGACTTCAAAAGCAAGGGGCCAGCACGAATCCCATCATGGGGGTAGTCACTCAGTACAGCTGACGCGTTTCGAAGGTCATGCCTTCTTCCTCAGAGCTGACTGGACTGAGAGTGTAGGTTCCTATTTATACCCCCAGACTGAAATAAAGCCCTCCCCTAAAGGGTTGGGCTGTCCTGGGCAAGGGGGAGGGACCAGGGTGTCAACAAAGTGCAGTAACTAGTCATCAAAATATATATAAAACCCAATATACATAATGAACATACAATGTGTATAGATATATAAAATAAAATAATGATAAATAGTTCATTACTAAACGCAGCTTAAAAATGAAAGAGTAAAAATAAAAATAAATATTATCATTACCCTGATGGGCAGGTAAGGACATAGAGGAACTTGCACAGTAACATGTACCATAAATAACCAGTAATTTAAAAATTGTTCATAAAAGGTGGGCAATTCAGCCAGAGTGCTTGCTTGAAATAATAAAATTCATAGTTGCAATAGCATTAATTAATGATAATGCAATGCTCATAATAAAAGTATATGTACAAATAAATAGATAGATGAATGAAAGAATCTGGACATTAGGTCATATTACCAAATAAGGAGATGACTCATGTAGATGGGAGGGAGGAGATGGTTTAGTAATGCGTTTAGTAATGAACTATTTATCATTATTTTATTTTATTTTATATATCTATACACATTGTATGTTCATTATGTATATTGGGTTTTATATATATTTTGATGACTAGTTACTGCACTTTGTTGACACCCTGGTCCCTCCCCCTTGCCCAGGACAGCCCAACCCTTTAGGGGAGGGCTTTATTTCAGTCTGGGGGTATAAATGGGAACCTACACTCTCAGTCCAGTCAGCTCTGAGGAAGAAGGCATGACCTTCGAAACGCGTCAGCTGTACTGAGTGGCTACCCCCATGATGAGATTCGCGCTGGCCTCTTGCCTTTGAAGTCTCTGGGAGGACTTACATGCCTGTTTTTATTCGCTGTTTGTGAGTACCATTCTTTTACTAAATACATTTTGGTTACTGAGGTAATGCGCAAGGTTGGTGCGCTTCTTTTTGTTTTACTTCACAACCCTCAAATGTGGCAGAGCCTGTGGGGAGGTGTGCAATATTGGAAGTAAGATGGACTGAGAGGAAAGTTGGAGTGAAGAGCCTAGGAAGGGGCCCCAGGGAGGGGAGTCCACCTGCAGGCAGGTTTCCAGAAGAGAGGATCTCCTCTGTCTCCTTGGGAGAGCAGCTTGTAAAGTAGGATAGGAGCCAGCCCAGCATAAGACCTGAAGACACCAACCCACCAAGCAAACATGGAAAGACAGAGTGAGTACTCCTACACCCAATGCCCTGGATAAGGGGAGAGGGCAGTCAGGTGCTATACCCAACTATTCTTCATTCTGGGACTGCTTAACTGCAAGCTCTTGGGTCCCATGCTCAGAGCTACCCTCAGACAGCTGGGTGAAGAGGAGGAACCATCCGGGGTCTGAGGAGGTACACCAGAGAGTCTTTAATGCTCTTTGAAGATTCTGTTGCTATCTGCATTTTTTTGGAAAATAGTTGCTTAGAAGTTGTCCTCAAGTTTACAGTTCCTTAAGCATCTCATGAACTCCTAGACCCCATCCAAGTTTAAACCCTAATAAAAACCATAAAACCAAACTCAAGTACTGTTTACTGTTTTAAAATGCAAAATGTGGAGAAATTGCCTGGCTGTGCAGGGCTTTGGGGGACCCAATTCGAACTCAGCGGTATTTATGAGGGTAGTGCTACAAACATATGTACCCATTGGAATGGAAACAGAAGGGTCTGAAATACCTGGGTATAAATATGTCCTCTTCAGTGAAAGATCTGTATCAAGTTACCTATATATTTATTTTAAATAAAATCAAACAGGATCTGAACGTGTACCCTATTGGTGGGCTCACTATTCTCCTCATCACTGCACTGTATATGTTATGTTGTCCATCATACTCCTGACCACTGCATTGTATGCACAATGTTGTACGTTATACTCTAGACCCGTGCACTGTACATGCTATGTTGCAAATTCTACTCCTAACCCCTGCACTGTGTTACCTATGCTGTACATTATACTCCTGACCTCTGCACTATATATGCTATGCTGTACATTCTTCTCCTGACCCCTTCACTGTATACACTATATTGTATATTATGCTTCTGACCCCTGCACTGTATGCACTATATTGTTCATTATACCACTGCCCTTGCTGTTATTCACCTGACTCCTGAACTCTATATGTTATGTTGTACTTTATACTCCTGACCCTTGCATTCTATAAGCCATATTATATGTTATACTCCTGGACCCTGCACTGTATACACTATGTTGTAAGCTAAACTCCTGACCAGTGCACTGTACATGCTATGCTGTATATTTTACTCCCTTGTGTCAGTATTTTGTTGAACACCTTCTGCTTTAATTACAGCCTTTAGTCTGTTGGGATATGTGTCTACTAACTGCACATCTAGACTTTGCAATATTTGCCCACTCTTCTTTGCAGAACTGTTCAAGTTCACTTAAACTTTGTGGTGTCCATTTGTGGACAGCAGTCTTCAAGTCATTCCATAGATTTTCAATGGGGTTTAAGTCTGGGCTCTAACTAGGCCATGCAAGGACATTCACCTTATTCTCCTTCAACCACTGTGTGGTCATTTGTGCTGTGTGCTTTGGGTCATTGGCATGTTGGAAGGTAAACCTTCTTCCCATTGACAACTTTCTGGCAGAGGGCAGCAGATTTTCCTCAAGAATTTGATGGTATTTTGCCCCTTCCATTTTTCCTTCTATCTTGACAAGTGCTCCAGTCCCTGCTGCAGAGTAAAACCCACATAACAGGATATTACCACCTCCATGCTTTACTGTAGGAATGGTGGTATTTGGATGATGAGCTGTATTGGATTTCCACCAGACATATCACTAAGTGTCGAGGCCAAATAATTCAATTTTAGTTTCATCTGACTATAACATCTCTTCCATGAATCTTCAAGGTGCGTTTAGGCAAAGCTCACTCATGACTGCATGTGGCCTTTCTTGAGGAGTGGCTTTTTTCTTGCAACCCTCCCAATTTGTAACATTGTTGTCACATGCATACAATGACCACTCTTTGTCATATATTCCTGAAACTGCTTCAGAGTTGCTGTAGCCACTCTAACTGATTTCCTTATGGCTCATCCAGTTTGGAGCAACGTCCTGATCTGGGAGGGGGGGGGGGGGGGTCTGTGTTGTACCAACAACGTTTAGCTTCTTAATAATAGACTTCACTTTGCTTCTAGGCCTTTGAAAAAATAAAGCCTTTGAAATTTTTTTCTATCCATCTTCTGACTTGTGCTTGTCCACAACTTTATCCTGGAGGTCTTTTACATATACAGTTGTGTTCAAAATAATAGCAGTGTGTTGAAAAAAGTGAATAAAGGTCAAAATCCTTCTAATAGCTTTTATTTCCATACACTCAAATGCATTTGGAACACTACACATTCTATTCCAAATCAAAACATGAAGAAAAATATATTACATTTGTGTTGTTCTTCTAAAAAAATTGAAGTGAATATTAGACTGTTCAAAAAAAATAGCAGTGTTTGTATTCTTCTTTACAAACTCAAACATTCACTATATAAACTGAAAAATATTTGAAGATTTTGCTTTCCTTTGAATCACTTAATGAATATTTAGTTGTATAAGCACTGTTTCTGAGAACTGCTGTACATCTGTGTTGCATGGAGTCAACCAACTTCTGGCACCTGTGAACAGGTATTCCAGCCCAGGATGATTGGAGTACATTCCACAGTTCTTCTCTATTCCTTGGTTTTGCCTCAGAAACTGCATTTTTGATGTCAGCCTACAAGTTTTCTATTGGATTAAGATCCAGGGATTGGGCTGGCCACTCCATAACGTCAATCTTGTTGGTCTGGAACCAAGATGTTGCACGTTTACTGGTGTGTTTGGGGTCATTGTCTTGTTGGAACACCGATTACAAGGGCATTTCCTCTTCAGCATAAGGCAGCATGACCTCTTTAAGTATTCTGATGTATTCAAACTGATCCATGATCCCTGGTATGCGATAAATAGGCCCAACACCGTAGTATGAGAAACATTTCCATATCATGATGCTTGCTCAACCATGCTTCACTGTCTTCACATGTACTGTGGCTTGAATTCAGTGTTTGGGGGTCGTCTGACAAACTGTCTCCAGCCACTAGACCCAAAAAGAACAATCTTACTTTCATCAGTCCACAAAATGTTGCGCCATTTCTCTTTAGGCCAGTCAATGTGCTCTTTGGCAAATTGTAACCTCTTCAGCACATGTCTTTTTTTCAACAGTGGGACTTTGCGGGGGCTTCTTGCAGATAGCTTGGCTTCACATAGGCGTCTTCTAATTGTAACAGTACTCACAGGTAACTTTAGACCTTCTTTCATCTTCCTGGAGCTGATTGTTGGCTGAGTCCTAGCCATTTTGGCTATTCTTCTATCCATTCGAATGGTAGTTTTTCGCTTTCTTCCACGTCTTTCAGGTTTTGGTTGCCATTTTAAAGCATTTGCGATCATTTTAGCTGAGCAGCCTATCATTTTCTGCACTTCTTTATATGTTTTCCCTTCTCCAATCAACTTTTTAATCAAGGTATGCTGTTCTTCTGAACAATGTCTGGAACGACCCATTTTCCTCAGAATTTCAGAGAGAAATGCACTGTAACCAGCATGTACAACATTTGCTGCCTTCCTTCCTTAAATAAGGGCAATAATTGCCACCTGTTTTTCAAAGAATGAATGACCTCACTAATAGAACTCCACACTGCTATTATTTTGAACATGCCCCTTTCAATTAGTGATTCCATTACACAGAATCAGCAGCATGCATGTCATGACTGTTGGGTCTGTTGGATTTCTATTACTCTACTACACCTGCTAGTAAATTATTTGCCATGTAGAAATATCATTTCTACCAAAAACAGTGATTGATCAGGTTAGTGATGTCTGACTGCTATTATTTTGAACACAACTGTATATGTACATGATTTTGTATTTCCAGGTTGGCGGCTACAGCTGTCGATCACCAGCATGCTGCTTTGTATTAGCATATTGCATAGCAGAGTAATACAAAGCAGTGTACTTACACAGTAAAGCACACACAAACAACACAGTAAAACAGCACACAGTTAACCCTTTGATCGCCCCACATGTTACCCCTTCCTGCCCAGTCCATTAGTACAGTGTCAGTGCTTTTTATTAGCACTGATTACTGTTTTAGTGTCACTGGGGATGTCAGTGACACCAAGTCAGTTCCCCTCAGTGTCAGAATGCCCGCTGCAGTCCCGCTATAAATCGCTCATCGCCGCCATTACTAGAATTTAAAAAAAAAATTCCAATATATACCGCCATATGTAGATGCTATAGCTTTCACATAAACCAATTAATTTACACTTATTGGGATTTTTTTTAACAAAGACATGTAGCAGAATACATTTTGGACTACATTTATGACGAAATTTGATTTTTAAAATTTTTTCACTGGACATGTTTTATAGCAAAATTCAAAAATATTGTTTTTGTTTTCAAAATTGTCGGTCTTTGTTTATAGTGCAAAAAATAAAAAAAAGCAGAGGTGATCAAATACCACCGAAAGAAAGTTCCACCTGTGGGGAAAAAAAGGACATAAATTTCATTTGGGTGCAGTGTTGCATGACCGTGCAATTGTCAGTTAAAGTAACACAGCGTCGTATTGCAAAAAATGGCCTGGCCAGGAAGGGAGGTAAATCCTCTGGGGGGCAAGTGGTTATCCATTTTCATTTTTATTTCTTATAAATATAAAAGAGAAGTGTGTTGTCTTTTCTAAAATGATGACAGCCTGTTGTAATGACCTGTGGCCTTTTATAGCATTGGAACTGCACAAACTGTACACTGTTACTTATCTAGGTCAAAAGGATAGAGGATTTCTAGGCTGATCTTACACGGGGCACTCTGATTGCCTGAAAATCAGATTAGACCATTAAGTGAGCATCTATCCATTTCATAGGCATATCTAGTACTCAGCAGAGATGTACAAGTACAGCATATCAGGCAACATTCCAAAACCTGATTGGAAGTGACAATGACACCAATCTCCAGCATTCCAGTTCAGCGGTGCATGCAAGTTCTTTAATCTGTAAATGTAACATACCGGTAGGTATTTATTAACTCTCACAGAGACCACAGTACTCTTGACAATACTTTCTTCATCTTCTTCTGTAGAAGGATGGCTCCATTTCATTCAGGGTCAGCATCTACTTACTGGACCACAATACTGGTGTATATCCTGAAGAATGCAGTTAGAGGTTGTCCAGATCAGGCAGGTCTCGCTGTGAGGATGCATGTTACTGAACATTGCTGACATTAGTTTAATGCATCAATGCACACAGGTCCTCAAATAAGGCCCCTTTCACATGAGCATGGTCAGGCTGCAAAACAAGGTGGCTGAGGCACATTTTTAGGTCACCTCAACTGCCTAATAAAATCAGGAAATAAGCATTTGGCAAAACCTCATAAAGAAAGAAAAAAACACTGATTCATATCACATATAGGTCTTTCTTTTACATATACCGTATTTTCCGGCGTATAAGACGACCCCCTACTTTTCCTGTTAAAATATAGGGTTTGAGCTATACTCGCCGTATAAGACTACCCCTCTTCCAACGCACACCAAATAAAAATGAAAAAACATCAGATTTGATTTCAATATGGTATGCTATTTCAGTATGGTATTCCAATGATGGGGTGCTATTCCTCCCACTGACACCAATGATGAGGCACTACTCCTCCCACTGACACCAATGATGGGGCACTATTTCATCCACTGACACCAATGATGGGGCACTATTCCTCCCACTGATACCAATGATGGGACACTATTCCTCCCACTGACACCAATGATGGTGCCCCATCATTAGTGTCAGTGTGTGAGGAATAGTGCCCCATCATTAGTCAGTGGGAGGAATAGTGCCCCATCATTGGTGTCAGTGGGAAGAATCGTGCCCCATCATTGGTGTCAGTGGGAGGAATAGTGTCCCATCACTAGTGTCAATGGGAGGAATAGTGTCCCATCATTGGTGTCAGTGGGAGGAATAGTGCTCCATCATTGGTGTCAGTGGGAGGAATAGCGGTCCATCATTGGTATCAGTGGGAGGAATAGCACCCCATCATTGGTGTCAGTGGGAGGAATAGCACCCCATCATTGATGTCAGTGGGAGCAATAGCGCCCCATCATTGGTATCAGTGGCAGGAATTGCGCCCCATCATTGGTGTCAGTGGGAGGAATAGCGCCCCATCATTGGTATCAGTGGCAGGAATTGCGCCCCATCATTGGTGTCAGTGGGAGGAATAGTGTCCCATCGTTGGTGTCAGTGGGAGGAATAGTGTCCCATCATTGGTATCAGTGGGAGGAATAGTGCCCCATCATTGGTGTCAGTGGGAGGAATAGTGCCCCATCATTGGTGTCAGTGGGAGGAATAGTGTCCCATCATTGGTATCAGTGGGGAGAATAGTGCCCCATCATTGGTGTCAGTGGTTGGAATAGTGCCCCATCATTGGTGTCAGTGGGAGGAATAGTGCCCCATCATTGGTATCAGTGGGGAGAATAGTGTCCCATCATTGGTATCAGTGGGGAGAATAGTGCCCCATCATTGTTGTCAGTGGGAAGGAATAGTGCCCCATCATTGGTGTCAGTGGGAGGAATAGTGCCCCATCATTGGTATCAGTGGGGAGAATAGTGTCCCATCATTGGTATCAGTGGGGAGAATAGTGCCCCATCATTGGTGTCAGTGGGGAGGAGGAATAGTGCCCCATCATTGGTATCAGTGGGGAGGACAGTGCCTCATCGTTGGTGTCAGTGGGGGAGGAATAGTGCCCCATCATTGGTGTCAGTGGGGAGGAGGAATAGTGCCCCATCATTGGTATCAGTGGGGAGGACAGTGCCTCATCGTTGGTGTCAGTGGGGGAGGAATAGTGCCTCATCGTTGGTGTCAGTGGGGGAGAGGAGCGGCTGCTCCTTCTTCCAGTTCGGCCGCTCGATTTACGCGGGGCCGCTCGGCTCCGCCTCCTCGCCGGTGATTGGTCCCCTGTGTGCCTTTCCAGTGCTGGCGCCCAATCACCGGTGAGGAGGCGGAGCCGAGCGGCCGCGTGACCATCGAGCGCCCGAACTGAAAGAAGGAGCAGCCGCGCTTCCTGGACCGGATCGTCGTGGGACCGGATCCAGGTAAGGTACAGCAGCCCCTCTGCCCACCCCTGTACTTAGTGTCCATTGGAGGAGGAGGGGGGGGCGGCGCCGCGCCGCCCCTCGAAAAAGTGCCGCCCTGACACCCCGGCTCGCACCGGCGTATAAGATGACCCCCAACTTTTCAGAAGATTTTCAGGGGTTGAAAAGTCATCTTATACGCCGGAAAATACGGTACTATTACTATTAATGGTGTTATTTACACTACATATGTTATGTGTCTTTATAGTGCTGCACTTTATTATTTTTTATATTTTTAATGACCATTGGACAGCCCCATACACATTGCTGTGGGAAAAAAAATAGGGTATGGTGTGTTTATCAGACTATATCACCTGCTACTGCACACCTTAAAGGTGAATGGGGCAGGGCCATAACCATGTCCAGTGGATGCAACTGTGGCACAAGGAAGAGGGATTTCAGGGTGAAATCGATCTTCAAACAGGCATGTCAAAGGTACCTTTCGATTGTGTGCTAAGTATAGGTCAGCCACTGTGGATCACAAGTCAGCAGCTAGGCCTATGTGGAAGAGACTTAAAGCTGATCTCCAGCTTTCTGTGGAGTTTACCATTGTTTTGCAACACCCTCCAGGTTAGTTAGGTAGGTTTTGTTAGATAGAGGCTGAGTTGCAGCCTGGGAATGAGTCAGCCAGTGAGTGAAGCAGCAGTTCACCTCAGGACAGACTAGGGAGGTTCTGAAGGTCAGAGCTTCTGGAGCCCTCCCACCTCTCCAGAAACATTAGAGCTTTCTGGAGGAGGAGCAGAGGATGGGAGGAGGCTCAGATCTGCATACCTGAGGGAACCTGGGCAATCCCGTGGCAGAAGGCTGGGCATGGTGACCAGGCAACCCTTAAGTATCACAAAGCCTGGGAGCAGAGTCATTGCAGTGTCGGTTGGAAGATGGGGTGAGGAAGGCTGGAATGTGGAGCCTGGGAGGGGACCCCAGGGAGGGGAACCCACCTACAGGCAGGTCGCTGGAAGAGAGCATCTCCACTGCCTCAAAGTCTCCCAAGGAGGACAGTTTGTGAAGCAGGGAAAGAGCCAGCCCATCATAAGGCCCGAGGGCAGCTACCAACCCACCAAGCTAACAGAAGAGCAGAGTGTGAGTACTTTTACACTCCCTGGGCCGGATAAGGGAAGAGGGCAAGCAGGTGCAAGACCTAATTATCTTCTCATCTAGGACTGTTTATAACTTAACAACTCTTGGGCGCCCTTGCCCAACTCGGAATACACTCAGTGCAGCTGGGTAAAGAGGAGGAATCAGCCGTGGTCTGAGGAGGTACATTAGGAAGAGTCTTTGGAGCTCTTCATGGAAAGAGACTGTTGTCATCCACGTTTTTTTACATAGTTTCTAAGGAGTTTGTCCTCAAGTTCTGCAGTTCCTTGGGCATCCCATATACCCCTTAGACCCCATCCAAGTCAATACCCCTTAATAAAATCACAAAACAAAGCTCAAGGGTAGAGCTACAGTTTGTTTGGATCAAGCTGGTTCAAGCAAACTATTCTCTTCACTACTACGTTTGCTCACAGTGTGAGCTGTACAATCAGTATGTAGCCTCAGTGTTCTGGCACCGGGACACAAACTTCCAGTCCCATTCCTGAAACCAATCTGTGCGGGATTATTCCTGCTCAGCCATTCAGAGGGAGCTGTGTATTCTTTGAATGAAAACAAGGCTTCCTCTGGCTGATTTGGAAATTGTGATGTAGCTGAGTCTACACACTGTTTATACAGCACACAGCAGGCACATCTAGTATTGGAGGAAATAGTATTTTTGGACCAGCTTGGTCCAAATGAACTATTTATAGTGACATTAAAGTTTCCTTTTTCTTTTAATTAAAATATTAAACATGCTTTACTTACCGGTTCTGGTTTAGCACAGAGCCATCCTGATTCTCCTCTTTGGGGGTCCCCTGCCAGCACTCCCTGCTCCTCCTGTTTGGCAAGTGCCCCCATAGCAAGCTGCTTGCTATGGGGCACTCGTGCATGCTCGCTCCCAACCCGCATAGAATGCATTGAGGTAAAAAGCCTTAAGGCTTTAGAACCACTTCACCAATAGCTTTAAGATGATAAGGTGAGACCATATGTCAGATAGCACTGGAAACAAGCATAAATGCAGCATTGCCAGTTTTATTATCAGAATTCTCAAAATCTGTAATGTTGACATGAAATGAAAACCACGAAGAATGCTTAGACTGCAGAGAGGTTATAAAATATTCCTTTGTTCATTGTTACTGATCATTATCTTTGTTATTTTTATTAAGTGCAAGCATTGATTTGGTTGTTTTTAAAGAACTAAACGCCAAGAATTTGTCAGCTAAGATGTGCGCAGTAATTCATTGCAATGTATGCCGTCTGTAACACACTCTTCAAAGTAAAACACTGCTGCAGCTTGTAACCGCCTACTGGCCCAATGATCCAAACTATGCTAAATTCATCTAGATTCCAGATATTTGTCTTGAACAGAATTCTGTCTGAAAGAATTGGGCTTATGTTGTGATCTATTCCAAAACAATGAATTCACTTCATACTACTGCCAGGTCTATTGTAGAAACTTGGACAATAAGATATTGAACTCTGTGTCACTGTGGGGTTGATTTACTAAAGGTAAACAGACTGTTCACTTTGCAAGGGAAGTTGCACTTTGGAAGGGAATATTTCTCCAGAGCATAGTGAACGAGGTAAAACTCTGCTGACTTTTATTATCCAAACATGTAAAAGTGGAAATACTTTTTTGTTTTCCTTACACAATATTGGGTATTATAAGGTGACATGTCACCTCAAGTTCTGGAAAAAATTCCCTTCCAAAGTGCAACGTCCTTAGCAAAGTGAACAGTCTGTTTGCCTTTACTACCTCAGGCTCAGTGTGTTTGTACAGGTGAGGAGGAGAACATAAGGCGCATCTGCACAAAAAGACCATTCACATGCTGAGGATGGAGAGCACTAAAGACTGGAGAGAGCATTGAGCTAGCACTTCTTAGAGTATAAGCAAGACTTTGCATAGAAGAAGAGGAAGGCGAGAAGGCGCTTCTAAGTGCAGTATTTTCAGTTGTTTATTCAGAGAAAAACGGTTAAAAACATTTACAGGATCGTGGACAAATTTAGGCTCATCATATATACTCCTGTGCAGGGCTCCTGTCACTGTGTTCCCTTCTCGCTGTGCTGGCCAGCAGCTGCAGGGGGGGACAGAGAGAACAATTATCTTCTGTGACTGGTGTGGTACGCACGCCATACGAATGGTTCGCATTTTGGAGCATGCGCAAATCTCTCAATCTTCAAGACTAGGGCTGGCCATACACTATACAATTTTCTTGAGAATTTTGCTTTAGATTTACCAATAACCATATAATAGGAGGTCAAACCTTAACAACACTTTCAGTTGTATCCAATTAGGCAGGCTCTTGCACTACATAGTTGAAGGTAAATCTGAAGGAAATTGGGCAGAAATTGTAAGAAAATTGTATAGTGTATGGCCAGCCTTAGCATGTCTTGAAGAAGGAGTGATCTGCACATGCTCAGAAACATGTCATCACCCTCTCCTGACATCACTTCCGGTCCATGTGTTCCACAGGTGCCCGGAAAGAACGGAGCGCTCTTCTCCCCCTGCAGCTGCTGGCCAGCACAGCGAGAAGGGAACACAGTGACAGGAGCCCTGCACAGGAGTATTTATGATGAGCCTAAATTTGTCCATGATCCTGTAAATATTTTTAACCATTTTTCTCTGAATAAACAATTGGAAATACTGCACATAGAAGCGCCTTCTCGTCTGTCTGTACAAGTGTACTACATTACTGCAATGATATTTTCACTTACAGACATCATACGAAGGAATAGAAATGCTGAGCTTCAGACACAGCTGATCACAGATTGTAGTAAAGAGCCAATCACAGCGGCCCTTTATGACATGATCAGCTGTGTTCAATCACAGTTGATCACACTGTAAACAGACTTGCCGGTTATCGGCAGTCCTTTCCCCACACACTGTCACAGCGCGAGGAGAGCCGGTAACTGACAATTCACACATGGGCCATTTACACTGATAATCAGGGCACTGATCATCAGTGCCCTGATTATCAGTGTAGCCACATCAGTGCTGCCTATTAGTGCCCATCAGTGCTGCCTATCAGTGCCCATCAGTGCTCCCTATCAGTGGCGATCAGTGCCCATCAGTGCTGCCTATCAGTGCAGCCTCATCAGTGCCCATCAGTGCTTCCAATCAGTGCCCATAAGTGCAGCTTAACAGTGCAGCCTATCAGTGTCCATCAGTTCAGCCTTATCAACACACATCAGTGAAGGGTAAAATCTTATTTGGGCACAGTGTTGCATGACTGCGCAATTGTCATTCAAAGTGCGAAAGCACTGAAAGCTGAAAATTGGCATTGGCAGGAAGGGGGTAAAAGTGCCTGGTATTGAAGTGGTTAATCATGTGCAAGCAAACATACGTTATACAAAATTTTACATGCATATGATTGGGTATTTTCAGCAAAGTGAATTTTCATCACATTCACTAATCTAAGGGGAAATTCCCTTGCAAAGTGAACAGCCTATTAGCGTTTAGTAAACCAGCCCCCATGTGTCACTGGCTGATCAATATCTGAATGGAAAGTATCATGAATCAGGGCCACCAGCCCATTATATCAGTGCTCTCATGCCCAAATACCCTCATTCCCCGTAAGAGCCCAACCTCCTTTGTCAGAGTCATATTGCCAAACACAAAATCATGTGATGGAATATAGAGTTTTATTATATGAGAGCTTAAGCTTAAATGGATGGATCAAAAAACCCGCGGTTGCTGGTAAGAAAACTGAAATATTTATGGCTTGCCTTAGGGCTTGTTCAGATGTGTAGCCAGGCCGTGGTAAAAGCCAGAGGCTAAGACACAGTTTTACCATCCCCAACTGCCCACCTAAACAAAGAAAAGCATGGCTTGGACGAGCCCTTAGTGAAATGTTTCTAGAGGCCAATGTTGGGCCATTGTGGTAAAAAATGGCCATAAATATGTCACAAGATTTTAGACAGAACCAAATTAGGAGACCATATTTGCAGCACCAAAACCATGCTAAGAGAATTGGCCCTCCCATCTCTGATCCTACTCACCTTTCTCCCTTATACTAACAACTGCTTCAGCATGCTTTACATGGGAAGGAAGGTAGGAAAATTATCTACACATAATTATTATTTATTATTATTATTATTATTATTATTATTATACAGGATTTATGTAGCGCCAACAGTTTGCTCAGCGCTTTACAATATAACGGGAGACAATACAGCAACAATACAGTTCAATACAAGAGGGAAAGGAGGGCCCTGCTCCTTGGAGCTTACAATCTAGGAGGGAGGGGCTAGAGGTACAAAAGGTAGTAACTGTGGGGGATGGACTGGTTGGAAGAGTAGAAGATTCCATTATTAGCTGAGGGCAGGATAGGCTTCCCTGAAGAGAGCAGAGTAGGCGATAGTCTGATAAATTGGGGTAGAGAGTTCCAGAGGATGGGGGAAGCTCTGGAAAAGTCCTGGAGATGACCATGGGAGGAGGAGACAAGGGAGCTAAAGAGTAGGAGGTCTTGCGAGGAGCGGAGAGTATGGTTTGGGTGATATTTAGAGACAAGATCATTGACATAATTTGGTTCTGAGTTATAAATGGCTTTATACATTATTGTTAATGTTTTGAATTTTATCCGTTGGGCAATGGGAAGCCAGTGGAGGGATTGGCAGAGAAGGGTGGCTGATACATAAAGGTTAGTAAGGTGGATAAGTCTGGCAGCAGCATTCATGATAGACTGAAGAGGGGATAGCCTGCGATTAGGTAGGCCAATGAGGAGGAAGTTACAATAGTCAAGGCGAGAGATAACAAGTGAGTGAATAAGTTGCTTAGTGGTTTCCGAGGTTAGGAACGGGCGTATCTTGGAGATGTTGTGGAGGTGAAGTCTACAAGATTATTATTATTATTATTATAATACAGTATTTATAAAGCGCCAATTGTTCGCTCAGCGCTGTACATTACAAAGGGAGACAGAACATGTGACAGAACAATACCAATACAATGCAAAACATGAGGGGATTGAGGGCCCTGCTCTTTCGAGCTTACAATCTAGGAGGGAGGGGATAGTGGCACAGGAGGAGATAGCTGTGGGGGATGGAGTGGTAGGAAGAGTGGAGGAGGTCGGCAAGTTAGCAGGGGGTGGGGTAGGCTTCCCTGAAGAGATGGGTTTTCAGGGTGCGCCTAAAGGAGAGGAGAGTAGGTGATAATCTGATGAGTTGGGGCAGGGAGTTCCAGAGGATGGGTGACACCCTGGAGAAGTCCTGGGGGTAGGCCAATGAGGAGGAGGAGACCAGGGAACTAGAGGGAAGGACTTCTTGTGAGGAGCGGAGTGTGCGTGCTGGGCGGTACTTGGATATTAGGTCAGTGATGTAGTTCGGGGCAGTATGGTGGACAGCTTTGTACGCCAGTGTTAGGATTTTGAATTTGATCTGTTGCGCAATCGGAAGCCAATGGAGGGATTGGCAGAAGGGGGTGGCGGAAACGGAGCCGTTGGAAAGGTGAATGAGTCTGGCAGCCATATTCAGGATCGACTGAAGCGGGGATAGCCAGCGGCGAGGCAGGCCAGTGAGGAGGGAGTTGCAGTAGTCGAGTCGTGATATGATGAGAGAGTGGATGAGCTGTTTAGTGGTTTCTGGGGTTAGGAACGTGCGTATTTTGCGGAGGTGGAGTCTGCACGAGTTTGTTAAAGATTGGACTTGGGGCTGCAAGGATAGGTTGGAGTCCAGAATGACACCAAGTACTCTGGCCTGCAGGGCGGGTTTGATGGACAATCGCTGTGCAGGGTGCAGCTGGGTGGGGCCTGATTTGGACAGTGATTGGATTTGGGGGTGAAAGGACAGATGGGAGTCTAGGAGTACACCTAGTACTCTGGTATGAGGGGAGGGAATGATGATTGTGTTATTGATCTTGATGGAGAAGTCAGGGGAGGGCGCACGGGCTGGGGGGGAATACTAAGAGCTCAGTTTTGGAAAGATTGAGTTTGAGGAAGTGGAGTGACATCCATGCCGATATGTCGCTTAGTAGGTTAGTAATGCGAGAGGAGACTGAAGGGGTGAGGTGAGGGGTAGAAAGATAGATCTGTGTGTCATCAGCATAGAGATGGTACTTAAAGCCATGGGAGTTTATCAAGTGACCAAGGGAGGAGGTGTAGATGGAGAATAGAAGGGGTCCAAGGACAGATCCTTGAGGCCCCCTTACAGAAAGAGGGAGTGCAGAGGAGGAGGCAGCGTTATAGGTAACGCTGAAGGAGCGCTGTGATAGGTAGGAGGAGAACCAGGAGAGAGCAGAGTCTCTGAGACCAAGAGAGTGGAGTTTTTTGAGGAGGAGGCGATGGTCAACCGTATCAAAAGCCGCAGAGAGGTTGAGTAGTAAGAGTACGGAGTAGTGGCCATTGGTTTTAGCAGTTAGTAGATCATTAATGAGTTTTAGTAGGGCAGTTTCAGTGGAGTGTAGTGAGCGAAAGCCAGACTAAAAAAGGGTCAAGAAGGTTGTTGTCAGTGAGGTGGGAGATCAGGCAATTGTAGACTAGGCGTTCTAGGAGTTTAGAGGTAAATGGCAGTGGGGAGATGGGTCTTAAGTTGTTCAGGTTGGTGGGGCCAGGGAGGGCTTTTAAAGTATGGGAGTGATGTACGCATGCTTTAGAGGGGAGGGGAAGGCACCGTTAGAGAGGGAAAGATTGAAGATGTGAGTGAGGGAGCATAGGATGGAAGGAGAGGGTGACCGTAGTAGTTGTGAGGGGACAGGATCCAGGGGGTAGGTAGTGAGACGGGCTTCCGAGAAAGCCTTAGTGACTTCTTTGGTAGTAGCAAGGTCAAAAGAGGAAAGTGTTGAGGGAGGTTTAGTATAAGGTATGCTAAGTGGGATGGATGTCTGTGCAGTGGCGATGCCCCTACGAATTGCGTCAATCTTGTTTTTGAAATGATTTGCAATCTCGTGAGCAGTGAGTGAGGTACTGGGTGGAGCTGGAGAAAGTAGAGAGTTAAAAGTAGAGAAGAGACGATGAGGACTGGATGAGAAGGTATTAATTAGAGTGACAAAGTAGGCTTGTTTGGCAGCATAAAGGGAGGAATTGTATGTTAAGAAAGTAGATTTATATCGGGTGCATGCTTGCTGGGATTTGGTTTTACGCCACAATCGCTCCGGCGCACGACTATGTCGTTTAAGATTTCTGGTGTCGTCAGTCTGCCAAGGTTGCAATGGTCGGGGCCTGATGCTTCATGTTGTTAGAGGAGCAAGTGAGTCTAATGCGGATGAAAGCAAACTGTTGTAGACAGCAGTAGCCAGGTCAGGGCAGGAAAGGGGAGAGAGTCTGTCGTAGAGTTGGTCAGTGGAAAGAAGCAGGGTTCAAGTTGTGAAGGTTTCTGCGGGTAATTGTTTGCCGCTTGGAGGGATTGTGAAGGTGATGAGATTGTGATCAGAGAGAGGAAAGGGGGTGTTTGTGAGGTTGTAGGGAGCACAAAGATGGGAGAAAACAAGGTCCAATGTATTCCCATCAGCGTGAGTGGAGGACAGTATACATTGTGCTAATGCAAAAGATGAGGTTAGGTTGAAGAGTTGGGCTGTAGCGGGTTGTTGACATTGATAGGGATGTTAAAATGATGTTAAATGTTGATAGGGATGTTAAAATCTCCGAGAATGAAACACATGAAACTGTCAATACCACATTCAGGCACAATGTGTGCGATCAGGTATTACATATTTTCTCTGATCTCTATTTTTTTTAAATTACTGCTTCTTCTTTGTGGAAGGAAATGCACCAACTGTTGGCAAATATGGCAGCCATTATTTATTCATTGAGTGTGTTCGCATGGTTGTAACATTCCTGCTTAGGAGATCAATAACAGATGTAAGTAGTTAATGTCATCCACTGATTGCCAGTAGAAATCAAACTTAAAAAAATGATTACATTGAGTTCTGGAGTAAATTTCCTGACTGTGCTTTTTTTTTTTACCTATTGAGTGTTTTTTGTCTTTTACTAATGTCCAAACCTCATACATAATTGGAGTTTTATTTGTGATTATTACCAGAGAGAAAATGATAAAACAGAGGAATGCTAACAATGCAGGGTTTAATTGCTGCCAGAGAGAATAGGAAATATTTGTGATGATTTTCTATTCCTTAGGCAAGCCATACAGAAGAAGTGGGAACGGATGTGGTCCTGCACACAGCAACATATACATTTCTCTCTGTCTAGGTGCTATGTTCTCACGGGCATTGGACCGCTTTTTAGAGGGCAGTAGAGCAACGGCTGCTAGGTGTGCAGGAGGCAATCCTGGTGCCTTCTCAATGTCAGTTTTACTTTTCTTTTTACCCCAAGGGGGGCCACCGCAACTGTGAACCAAGCATTTCGCTCATGGTTTTTGTGCACTTCCATGAAATTCAGTGGGCTCATTTGACAGGCAGTGCCATCTGTCAGTCACTGCAAATCAAGTTAAAACTGCCATGACCCTTAAGCAAAGCATCATGGCCGTGGCATGTGTACATCCTTGTGCCTCTGTGATGGTAGAATTTAGCTGTGTGGTTGTTGTTCGGTAAAACCGTGAATAGGCCACCTGTGGGAAAGCCCGTTAGACCAAAATGTAGGTGGTAAGTGTAAAGCTAAGTATGCATGCGTGTGCGTTTTTTTTTTTTTTGGTATTCAGCGTTACAAAATTAAAAAAAAACAGATTCCTTCATCCACACAAGTAAGGAAGATGGAGGTATTCTCCCTACAGTCCTATTGTATTACAGCTGGACTCCTCTGCTGTCAGAGTACACTGATCAGCTATCAGTGCTGCAGCCAGCAGCTGATCGAATGAAATTTTTCAGCAGGCCCAAAGAAGTTGATTTATCGATTGACTTCTGTAAGAAACAGAGAGCCACATGCAGATCAAAATTTGGCTGGTCCCTGCTAAACCAGCTGAATTTTGATCCATGTGTACCAAGCTTAACTAGCAATGCACATATTAAAGAGTCCTAACAAGCTGGTATTACACATCACGTATTAACAAAAGTCACCATACACAATACACAGTGGTCCATTGCAAGGATTTCAGCAAATCATTTCAGAGTTTGGCCTTTTTTCTGTTCTAATAAAACTACCTTACTTTGACCTTTTCCAAACTAACTGTTAAGTGGGATGGTCATCATTGAAGTAACAAAAAAGATCTGCAACCCTTTTGTTAAATTGCAGAAAGTGTAACAGCAAATATACAACTCCTTACTGCATGTACAGTATCTTCTAGTTATGTGAAATGACAAAAAAGAAATGTCTGGGGGCATTCTGTACAAAAATGGTATACAAAACATCCCCTTTTGCACTGGAAGGCCATAGGTATGAATTTTCTAAAAGAAGAAAAGATTAAATGAAGCTTAAAATAGTTTGAACATGCTAGTTGCTTGGCTGTGTCTGGCTCTTGTGTTGAAGATGTTAAATCAGAATTACAGCCAGACAACCAGGGGTGTATTTACCACAAGGCAAACAATGCATTTGCCTAGGGCGAATTTTTCAGGGGGGCAGAACCCCCCCTGGAAGAGGGATGGAACAGGAGACACATGCGGCATGGGGACCAGGTGAGATCCAAGAGAGGTTGCGGGCTGCCTTGATGATGTATGGACAGCCCAACTCTCGTCCCCAGGGATTTCCAGAGCTGTGAAGGTGGGTGTCTTCTCTCTCTTCCGTGGGGGGGGGGGATGTTAGTGGAAGACCCTCTCAGGTGGGAGGTGGCAGGGGTTTTGTTGGTCAATGTCAGGGTCTCTTTGTGGGGGGGGCAGAAGATTTTTGTGTTGTCTAGGGCAGCACAAAACCTAAATACACCACTGCCAGACAACTAGCGTTTTCAGAAGACATCAGCAATGGCAACCAATATTGTTATTTTGTGACCGGTTTCATTTAAAGTGTGTGTATAGCCAAACCTTTTCTTTAGTTTTGGATAGGGTAAATATAGGTAAAACCTTTCAGTTTATATGTCATCGTATTTGTCCCATTGGGGAGATTTCACTTTACTTCCTGTCTTGGAGATGCAATAGGAATCTTAAAAAGTAAGGGGAATTCCCCTCTGTGAAAACTATCACCCAAACACTTGACCAGACTGAAAAATGTATTCTCACCATCTGATCTGTCACTGTATCCAAAAACTAAAAAAGTTTGGGCTATAAATATACTAATTTTGTTAGAATCTACATTGGATAGAACTACTGGATGAATGTACTGTGCTTTTTCCAGTCCTTAAGAGGAGCTCGGCATAACTAATAACTTGTGTTGTACACACTGCCTCGAACATATGCTCTTAGTGAGGATTTTAATACTTGGATGTTGGCAAACCGCACCAGCGTGTAAGATGTTCATTAGCCGCAACAGAATTTCTTCTTGGTAATTTTATGGTTCTCTAATATTTGCTATTTTTAAATTTCCTTTTCTTCAACTTTTCAGGAAAGTTCCTATTTCAACTTGTTTTGTATTCTTGTTTTATTTTTTTCTTTCTCTTTTTTTGTGCTGACAACTGTTTTCTATTTTCAATTTATTTTGTGCCGACTGAGAATGTAAATTGAATTTTAATGCTATTGTCCTTTGTTCTTTCGCTTTGGAAATATGTTCTGCATTAAAGAGCACATATAAAGCAGAACAGTCCTGCGTATTACCCTTCAGCTTCTTGTGTAGTGAAAGAGCCAAGGAGAGATAATGTACAAGATTTTATGGCCAACAGATGGTATAATTGGTATCATAGATTGTTTTTATGCAAGGGGGTCACAGGTTCAGTCTCCATCTGGAGCCCTCTTGGAAACCAATGTGTCCTGATTGTCCTGTTCAACACTGTAATACCATTATTGGGTATATTCTTCATTTCAGTAATGACCAAAGGATATATCAAATGAAATCCTTTCATTTGCATCAAGCTGTCTGTCATTTCAACTTCACAAACAGCTGTAGTTTGCACACCCAGTTTGAAGCCTGAGTTTAGTCAAAATTGTTTGTAAAAATCAGCATATTTCTTAAGCAGGAATCTTCTGGTGTCATGGGGGTTAATACAGCCAAGGGACCTGCGAAAAGCTATGCCCACATTTTCCTTTCGCCTTCTCTATGCATAGAAACTGCACTATTGCTTTAAGAATGAAAAACAACCTGTGAATGGAAGATGATCCACCTCCTCATTCATAGATTGTTCTTCATTCATAGTAGCTATAGTATGGCTTCTATGAATGAAGTGTTTTGGACTAGGTCACTTACAGACCATTTACCGTGATCTACCAGTGAGCCAAATTAATATGAGAATACGTGCACGTGGAAGTAAGACACTGACACTTCGCAGTTTGCCAACTTCCTAAAATTCTGTTTTATTGAGGAACTAACAGTATCATTTATAGGGCTTATGATGCAGGCAAAGCATATACATTGATTGGCTGAAAAGTCCACTGGGTTTCTGCGTGTTCTTCCATCCGTGTTAATATCTTCCAATCATTGTCCCCAAAGAGACTCATTCCCTTTTATGAGGGTTGTTTACATTAAAAGATACTTTTCTCCTAATGAGTCACCAAGGGTGAGACTCCAGATGAAGGCACCATCTTAATTATCATCATTGTTCTGTCAACCTATATCTGATTGCATAGCCAGCACTTTTGATGAGTATGTTTCACAGGTCCCTTGGCTCTGAATCTTTGAATCTTTTGACGCACTGGGAAGATTACTATTATGAGGCTAGTGGGGGATGGGAGAATTGAAGATTTAAACTAAAGCAGCCAGCAGCACAAGGCACACATCACACCGACTGTAAGTCATTTCCATTGTGCTGATTTTTTAAAAACATTTTTAGACTACGCATTCAAGTACAAATGCAAACATTAAATGTGTTGTCTTGAAAAGCATAATCAGAAGAGTTCTGAAAACTACTATTTATGAATGAACACTTCCTGGCCTAGGGTAAATCCACTCACTCCTCCACTGCATCTATGGAAATTGCCAGGCTGCCCTACACACATGTCCTCCTCTCCTCATATTCAGTAAGGATGACCTTGAATTGGACTCTGGGTTCAGTCAATCCCTATGTTGGTCTGAACCCGAACGTAAGCTGTAGCAGTGCTAGTACACAAAGGGGCAGGGATGCTTGTGACATTATGACTTGATATATGGCTACATAGCCATATTAAGTCAATGGTGATGTGGTCATATGATATCAATGATATCAGGAGCATCCCTGCCAAAAATGCAGCTACTCATTTCTTAAAAAAATGAATGTGAATAATTCCACCAAAGACCAGACCGTGCACTCATATGGCGCTAACAACTTTACCAGTAGGTGTAAGCATAAAAGAAAGAAATTCCCTGTCCTTACTCTGATAACAGTGCACAGCGTATGACACTCGCCCACTCCAACGACTCACTGGTAGCCTCTGCCATTCATCTCTAGTAGGCAAGTACCCTCTATTCAAATGCACTCAAGTTCCTTCTCCTGTTGCACTTTGTCACAATAAAACTTTGTTAAGGGCTGAGGTTATCCTAAACAGACTACTATATATACTAACTAACTGCCACTAATTAACCCTAAAGTGACCAATTGATAAATCACTATTGGCCAACACAATTATAATTAAACAATCAACGTCTCCCAGTGTGAGTGTATGGTTTTTCGTCTTTGGTGAAATAAAAGTTGGTATTTACACTATATGGAGCTATTTTGCTTGTTTATATTGGTGGATTATATAGATTGTCAGGCACGTTAAAATATAAGTGCAGTACCTTAAAGATGAATTCCAGGTATGACAGTTTTGACATAGTTATATTAATTCACTTGGACCTTTATAAGTATATATGCGCCATACCTGTGTGATCCCTGCTTAAGCTGAAAGCAATGTAGTAGGCACCGCTACAACAGTGATCTCCACTGACTTCCCTTCATGTGTCCAGCGACTGCCCTGCTGCATTTTGAACACAGGAGGTTGCTCCCTCAGTACATGTGCCATTCAAGGAACACTTTTGCATTTTCCCAATGAATGTAAAGTGTTTTCCGATTGAATAAGGTGCAGAGGTGGGGTAGTGACTTCACGATCTCCACCTCGTCCAATCAGAGAACCCTTTGTATTGATTGGGAAAAAGGCAAATTCTCTGAATTGCAGGTGTGCCAAGCAAGTGACTTCCTGTGTTCCGTAAACAGCAGCCACTTGGCATGGGACCCAGAAACTAGTGGTGATCCCTGTAGTAGAAGAGCCTACTGCACATGCACTAAGTAATAAAATTAAGAGAGCAGCAATTGTAGCTTCTTTGTTCCTTTCTTGAAAGATTCTCTTTAGCATGAAATTGTTGGGAAGGGTAGTGAAATCAACAGCTTTGCAAATGGCAGATATTACTTATTGTAATCTAAGGTACCTCTATCCACAATGATATTTCAGTTTTGTTTGGTTGCTGAAGAGTTCTGAAGTGCCATTAAACTCACACTATGAAAACCTCTCATTACATGCTATATAACAGTGTGTGCATACTCACAAAGCTACTAAAGCATTTATTTTGTGTAGAGTGAAATATACCAGGTTGTTCCTACCTTCAGCTGTCCCTTCTATCTTCTCTGTGTCCCCACCGCAGCCTGAGCTTGTGTAGACCAGCTGGTGTCCTCTACTAAGCATACTCATATTTCAGTTCCCTTCTAAGCTCTTCATTTTCTCCATGTTATTGTCTGTGTAGCATGACTATAGAGTCACACATGTGGGTGTATACACACTGGTAAATGACACTCCTCCTCCTCCTCCATGTACTCCTATTGCTAAAAACTATGGAGGTGGGATATAGTATGCTGATTGATTACATTCAGTAATTCACAAAAAAAAGTTTTAATACAAATCAGTATTAAATATATGAAATGTAATTGCTAATACCCGTAAAGTAAAAAAAAGAGCAGATGCTGTCTGAACAAAATGAAAGCTAGTGTCAATCATATTTGACTCCACCTACATCATATTAACGCTCAAAAATACACGTTGCCTACCACCTACAGTCATTTAACTGTGGGCGGGCAGCACGTGCAGGCACAATCACGTATCATTGTGTCTGCTCCAGAGTAGGAGCATGCTGAATGAACCCCCTCCCCCTGTGCGATTGACATAGTGGATTGTGGCTCCCTGTACCGGGACACTTTGAGCAGCCTGGGGATCATGTGATTGCTATGTGATCACATTATCACAATGACAACAAAGTGGTTTGAAATTAATCTCATACCAGTGAGCTGTGATTGGCCCACAGCTATCACATGGTACCTGGGCCAATTACAGCACCCTGTACCATGTGATTAGCTGTAACCAATCACAGATCACTGATAATCACAGCTGTTATGAATGAAACTCATAATAAATAACTGGGAAGTTAGGTAAGAATGCTACAGTGGTATGATCCTACACAAAAGGGTGGGTATAAATACTACTAAAAGGAATTCTTGCTAGCTTACAATCCATGTGCCTCTGGGAGATGAAGCTGAGCTGCTAATACAATGCACTAGTAAAGCGGAGGTCCAGTCAAGCTGTAAAAAAAGTAAAAGTCAGCACCTACAAAAACAGACATTCACCTGTCTCTCGATCCTGCGGTGTCCCCACACCGGCCGGCTTCACAGGCTGTCCTGTGTTCCCAGCATCTTCAGTGTGGGCTTGCGGCTTCACAGCCAGGTGCCCACTGCGCATGCACAAGTAGCGTTGCGCTTTTTGAATGGTCCCATAGTCTTCTGGGACCTGTCACATGTCCCAGAAGACTATGGGAAGGGAGCAGGGAGGACAACTTCTGCTTCCAATTGCTTAGGTTATTGCAGCGGAAGTGTGAACAGGTACCTGTCAAATTTGTGTGCTGTCCAGGCCAAAAGTAAAAAATTGCTAATATATTAATATACCATCACAAAAAACTCACAGACCCTATAAGGGCAAGTGGACACCCCTCCAAATTATTCAGTTCAGGTTAAAGTGAAGAGTACTGTTAATGCCACAACACTTTGGACCAGTGTTTCTCAAGCTTTTTTCATTCAAGGCACCCTTTAGAATTATGGACAATCTCAAGGCACCCTTTAAAATTATGGACAATCTCAAGGCACCCCATTCTACAATGTAAAAAACTATTATAATAGTTTTACATAATGCATCAACATTCAAACACGTAGGACACCCAATGTTAGATATGATTTATTCTTTCAAATCAAATACACTTTTGCACACTGGTATTGACTAGATTTCTCCATCACTCAGCTAATGTGATCCTAAAGATTGAACGGGACTGTTCAACTTACTGTGGCAGGCACTGGATCCCCTTGCCCAGGGATTTCCTCATGTAGCTGGATAAGAGGATTTATCTAGGGTCTGGGGTGGTACACCAGGAGAGGCTGGAGAGCTGTCCCAGAAGAGTTTTGCTGTGTAAAGACTTGTATAGGAAAGTTGTCCTCAGTTTGCAGTTCTCTTTGGCATCCCATACACCCCTTACCCCATCCAAGTTCAACATCCCTAATAAATCTACTAAAAAAAAAAAAAAAACGTTCAAGGACTGTTTAATGTCTCTTGAATATACGTCTGTGGAAAATGCGTGTTGCCTGGTTTGCAAGACTATAGGGGCACCCAAATATTTAGTGACTCCTAAGTGGGTAGTGCTACACTAGATAAGTGTAGGCTGTCCCACACAGCGCTAACCCATACAGTTTCACTGATCAATCACACTATGACAAGCCTTGAGCTCTGGGCACATGCTGGCTTCCATCTACTAAGGGTAACCACTGCTTTCAATTGGTTTGTGCAGAAGGCTCTCACCTAAATGAGTAGTAAGTTAACGTTAGCTGACTGCCAGGTGCCAAAGAATGGGAACAGCCATTCTAAGGGCCCACTCGCACCCGTCTGTTTTAGGGCTTCTTGTTAACAACACTGTTGTTCTGCAAGTAAACCTGCAAGGTGTTAAGGTGGCCCATTCATTTTGATTGTGCTGCCAACGCACAACAGTCAGGCTAAACGTACCTGTGATTAATTTTTAATGATGCAGTGCACAACACCACCAAAGACGCATTGTGGATGTGCCTTGGGGTGCCATTTGAATGAAAGGCACTTCAATGAACATTACCACAATGCAATAGTGTGAGCAGGCTTAAATATGAAAACTTTCTTTTTTGAGATACTCCATTCATTTCTCATTTATTATTCATTTCTTTTTACGCAGCACAATATAATTCTCTTTTGTAGGGTTTAGTGATTTCCTTGGTTGCCCTTATATAGCCTTACGTGAATGTGATGATTATTTTCAGGTGCTTTCATATCCCAGTGATTTCATCTTGCATATTCTGGTAATGTCAAATAAAAAATTCCACTTTTAATGCTGCATTCACACCCTGTTTGTTATGTCAGAATCATACCAGAATGGATAGCGGTTTGGAAAATATGCTTTTATTAATGTCACTAGTCAAGCACACAGTCTTTGTCAAAGGAAGCCAACAATGGCAATGCATTCCTCCCAGCTTTTGGGAGACATTGAGACATGTGGGCACACACATTCTTTCATACTTTACCAATAGATTGTTTGCTTTAAAGCAGCGTTTCTAGTACATTTATATGGATTTCTGAAGTTACGTTAGTAAATTAGGAGACCCGACACTTCATAGATCACTAGATGCCAGTTTCCTACGAGTGGAGTAATCATGTCCAGATGCAGTGACAGAAGGAGAGACAATACACCCTTTTGTGATTGGGCCCAGATCAGATTTCAAAAGTGTAAAATCAAAGCTAAAACAACTGTTCCTTTTTAATAAATTCCTCATGCATTTCTTCTAAATAATGATGTCTCCCAATGAAAACTGGCTAAACATATTTGCAGGAACTATGGGAAATGCACTGGATTAACTGAGTTGAAACAATTGCTCATAATTTGGTGGTTTTAAAAGACTTTCAATGCTGGGTAAGCATTTCTAGCGATTAAGCAATACATGTAAAGCTATCAAGTTATTTACCGTCTTATTATGATTTTAATGATGTAGTGGAACTGGTTTGTTAAAATTGCTTTGGTAACTTTTAGAAGCAGAATTGTATAGAGATTTTCTGAGCAATTAAAGTATCTAATTTGTAGCCAATGGCATTCGTGCAGTGAACTAGTAAGTGTAGTGTAGTGCCATACTGTCCAAGAACCAAGGACCCCAACTGTCAGAAAAAGGAAACACTCATACAGAGGAGTTTGGTACTAAGAAATATAGCTTGTGAGAAGCAACTTATAAAATAATGTGGTAAGGAAGATGTACTAAGCTATGGTTAAATATTCTAAAATGAACAATTCTGATTGCTTTGTAGCACACTCATAAAACCTAGCAAATCATTTTCATTAAAAACACCTTTAGTAGCATAACTGTGAACATGTACATTTAATTCAGCCTCTAGTCCTTTGTTCAAGGTTATTGAAAAGCAATATTTTGGAAATAATGTCCTTTTTCAGAATTACTTGTAAAATACTGTCAATGTACATTGCATATAGAAGCAATTTAAATAACACCATAGTAGACAGAACACATTCGGACATTTTTCATCCAAATTTGCAGAGAAATTCTGTAAGGTGTGGCGTTTTTACAGGCTGAACTAAACTGACTCTTCCCAGCCTTCCCCAGCTCCAGGCTGTGTGTCTAGGGGTGCGTCCTAAAGTGTAACAGTAGTACATGCTGATCTGCTAACCTTCCACACAGCAGGAGGATGGGAAAGTAAACAGCTTACTGACACTAGATTTTCACTGCAGCAAACATGAACTTTTTTCTGTCCCTAGGACTAATTGTAGGATTTAGCTAAAATGGATAATATGAAAACAGCAGAAAGAATATTGTGTTACGATGCTGAATGAAACATCTACTCAGGCTTGACAAATTTCAAACACTTCCAAGTGAAAGGATATCTGAACCCTAAACAAAATATTTTATATATTGCAGGTTACCAGTAGGGATGAGCATAGTGCCTGAGTCTGGTTTGCAGGGGATTTGTTAAATCCATATTGAGGTGCAAAAATGGCGAACTTAAATCCGAACGCCATTAAATTCTTGGGGGTAGGTCAGATTGGGATTCCTCCGTTCCAGTTTGTTCCCATTCAGTGTGTTTTGACAGCCTATTTGTTTTAATGGGCTGCAAAACAGACTGGACCATGCAAAATGTATTGCTTGCGCTACTAATAAAAATGCACTGCACCAAATCGCATGGTACTCATGTACCATGCAATTTGGTACCTGCAAACGCATTGCATTTTCGATCTGCGTTTGGGATGCCGTTAACAATACAATAACACCCACATGCAGATTGCAAGGTTCTGGTGTGATCCAGCCTTACTGGGGCAAATAAGTTCTGACCATTTTCAGACTAATAATAAATAGACTGTCAAGCAAAGGGTGTGGGAGCAGAGCACTGGCAAGGGGTTAACTATATATATTTATTACAGATACTTATATTGCGCCATCAATTTATGCAGCGCTTTACATATACAGTATATTGTACATTCACATCAGTCCCTAACCCACAAGGGGCGTGCAATCTAAGGTCCCTAATGTACATTCATACATACACATACTAGGGACAATTTAGACAGGAGCCAATTAACCAACCAGCATGTCTTTGGAGTGTGGGAGGAAAGCGGAGTAAACCCACGCAAGTACAGGAAGAACATGCAAACTCCAGGCAGATGGTGCCGTGGTTGGGATTCAAACCAACACACACAGAAATCACCAATTCTTTCACTTAAATGCTTGGGAGATGCTGTCTACCAGGGTACATTTATAAATGGTATGATAAACAAGGGGTTACATCAAGCTCAGGACTGCTTTAACCATGAGCTTGGTGTGAATTCTACCAGCTGGCAAAGTGCTTTCAAGTAAAAGTGATCCCTCTTTACAGGGCTTTAAAGGTGTCATAAACCCCTGATGTCTCCATAAAGAGGACCTGACACCTGCCCAATGCTATCACATAGGGGCTTGTTAGCCCACTTGAGATATCAATTTAATGAAAAAAAAAAAACCTGTAAAAAAAATACATTTTAATAGCAATTGTGTACATAGGCATGTGCGTGTGTGTGTAAACAGAGGTTGTGCCACACATGAGGTATCACCGCAAATGGAGTGAGAGCAACAATTCTAGGGCCATAATTCACGCGTAACTCTAAACTTTTAACCTGTACAGGCTTTTACATTTAACTTTCAGTTTTTCAATGTCACAGGCAACCTCATCTTTTACAGAAAAATGCATATTATATTGTTTTGTGTGCACTAAAATTAATGTATTTTTTCCTGCAAATATGTTTTTGTTAAAAGGCTATGCAATTATCATGCGACAAAAAAAATTGCAAAGACCATAATTTTATTCTCCGTGATCTCTGCTTTTAGAAAGTATATACCTTTTGTCAGAACAATTTCCAAAGTAGACAAGTGGTTATATAGGATGAACTTCCCTCGCTATCTGCCTATAAAACGAAAGAGGAAGCTGCTATAAACTTGACTATATGCCCAGATAGGAAAAAGTGTATATGCAAAACAAAATGGTGTAGTGCTATCCCTGAAATGCTAAAACTTCATATACATATAAAAATCAAAATAAACAGTGTACCTCGATACTGATTAATCCAGGGAACCAATATGGCATCAACGCCGGATGTAGAACCTGAGGAAGTCACGTGATTTGACACGCAACGCATTGGAACAGCATACGTAGCGTGGTGACGTCACATCCGGGGTGGACGTCATATTGGTACACCCATACATGTATACCTAATTATACCAAGTGGTGTAAATGCTATTGTTTTTTGTATTACATGTGAGTGGGCATTCTGTCTATACATTTTAACATTAAAAGTGTAGAATTTACTACATTATGGGAGAGTCTTTTTTTCTTTCCCCATGAGTTTATATGAGATGGCTGCACACAGAGGAGCATTTTAAAGAGAGACCGGAAGACAGGAGCTTCATTGGTGAACAGGGGGCTACCACCATCATTGCCGAGACCAGGTTTAAGATCATTAAGATCAGAGGCATCTTCAAGGTGCATTTTTTCTTCTAGCGCACTGGCCCTGCAGGGTCTATGTGTTGAGGTGAGAGGGCAATCCAGCTGGTGATTAATTAATTTCCCGAGACCACCTGCATCGGAAATTGTTACCTGCATTTATTTCATAACAATAGGACTTACTCTTCTCCTGGATTTTCTCTGTGGTCATTGCCACGATTGTTATTGTATTTCTGGAGATTGGTCGTTCTTTTTCATACTTTAAACACAAGGTGTTTCTATCATGCAGGGTTTTTCCCATGCACGGGATTGATCATATTGGAGGTGTGTTTAAAGGGGCATGTGTTTTTGTAAGAGTTTATTTTTGTTCATGAGGGTTTTTTTTTTTTTTGTATAAGTGTCACATTTTTTTTCACTTTATTTATGGAGATTATTTAGGACCTTTTTGGTCCCAGTGATAATGTCATTGCATTCACATTTGTGCATTTAAGTTATTAGGGTCACTTATGTGGATGCCATTCTCTGGGAGCACACTGTATATCACTTTTTAGCCTTCCACGTTAGGACGGCTATTTAGTATTCACCATTCTTAGTGGTTTCAATACTGACCTTTTCCCTCGGTCAACACTTTTCTGGAGTAATTCTTGTCATTTTATTTCACCAGTCTATATTAGACATTATTAGATGTCACTTTCAGACATCTGGGCGCACATTATTTTATTGCATTAAGGAGGTTCTTTTCACATTTTCATTGTACACTTCTATATACTGACCATTTTTCTTGGTCAGTCTGTGGCTTTGTTTCTTTTGTTTACTGAAATTTATAATATCACACATGTGTGGTTTAATAATTTTTACTGGATCAGGGGCGGACTGACCATTTGGGAACTCGGGCACTGCTTGAGGGCCCGGGGTCAATAGGAGGCCCCATTAGATGCCCCTGGTACGTTTTCATAGGCTTTTTTGGGTGTGGTTAAGGACACAGGGGCCCCATGAGTTGTCAGTCTACCCCTGCACTGGATTAATCAGTATCGAGGTTCACCGTTTATTTTGATTTTTATATGTATATGAAGTTTAGGTATTTCTGGGATAGCGCTACACCCATTTTGTTTTTCATAGACAAGTGGTTAAGCTGCATGTGGTATTATGGAATCTGAGATGTTCAAAGCTTGGGATATTTCACGTTATCTCTGACCTGTCTGGTGTGTTCCTTGGTCTTCATGATGCTGCTTGTTCACTAATGTTCTCTAACAAACCTGAGGGCTTCACAGAACAGCTGTATATATACTGAGATTAAATTACACACTCTATTTACTAATTAGGTGACTTCTGAAGGTAATTGGTTCCACTAGATTTTAGTTAGGGTTATCAGAGTAAAAGGGGCTGAATACAAATGCACACCACACTTTTCAGATATTTATTTGTAAAAAATGTTGAAAACTATTTATCATTTACCTTGCACTTCACAATTATGTGCCACTTTGTGTTGGTCTATCACATAAAATCCCAATAAAATACATTTACATTTTTGGTTGTAACATGACAAAATGTGGAAAATGTCAAGGGTTAGGAATACTTTTTCAAGGCACTGTAGCATAGCCACTGCCAGAAAGAAAAGGCAGAGGTGACCTGCCTTTATAAAGTAAAGTCTGACCACAACATCGTCCTGCACATGCAGGACCTGACTGTCCCCTATTAAACGCCACATGCAGAACCTCTGCCTCTCCCTTTAGGCCTGCCTGGCCTTATGACTGCATGAGATTGCCTAATTTTATTATGGCAAAAAGGAAAATAGAAATATGGTGTTTTGGTTTACTTAAAGGCTTAGTTCACTTTGTGACCATATTTAATTTACACTCATATTTCAGGTATAACATGAAACAGTTACATTCCCCAACCCCCACTCTCAAACCACCCCCTAACTTACCTGAATAGCAGGGTTCTTCTCCATGCAAAGAGGTTTTACTTTGAATTTGGCGCAGCTGTGTGTGGCTCTGCCTCCACAGCCACATCATCCATTCACAGATCCATCCACAGTATCTGTGAATGGGAAGACATTTTTCATTGTGGCATAGGTGGCATGGTGCACTAATGTGGTGCCTACAATGGGCACGTGAGCATGGACCAGAACTGGACCACAGAGCAATGGAAAAAGGTGGTCTGGTCCATAATTATATTATAATATATATATATTTTTTTTTATGCATTGTGTGGATACCTGGGTGGGTATGCATCCGTTACTTGGGAAAGAGCTGGCAACAGAATGCCATAAGGAAAGAAGGCAAGCTGGCAGAGACTTTGGCAATCTTGGGTACTGCCATTCATGTGTACAGTATGTTACTTGAAACGTACCACCTACCTAAACAATGTTGCTGACCAAGACATCCATTCATGGAAATGTTATTCCCTGATGGCAGTGGCCTCTTTCAGTAGGATAATGGACCCTGCGACACTGCAAAAATGGCTCAAGAATGGTTTGAGGTGTTTTGACTAAGCATTTAAATTCTTAAGATCTCAATCTATCTCAATGGAGGATCCACCTCGCAACTTACAGGACCTAAAAGTGGAATTCCAGGCTCTAATTATCTAATCTTAAACTTGCTACCACCCCCCCCCCCACCTCTAACTACTCTGTAGAAAGTTGCTTATACTTTCCTACTTTCAGGGTGCTCTGGTCCAGTCACGATTGGCTCCCAGTGGCTTCAGGGGTGAGGAGGGACAGATGGCAATGGATGCCTATAGTTAATGTCAATGCTCAGGCATTACAGTTTGGGAACCGTTTTAGAGTTAGTGCCTGACATTACACTTTAAATGATCTTCTACTGATGGCTTGATACCAGATACCACAGCATACCTTCAGAGGCCTAGTGCGGTCCACGCCTCGATAAGTCAGGGCTGTTCTGGCAGCAAAAGGGGGACATACTCATTAGGTTGATGGTCAATAAAGTTATGGCTGATTAGTGTATATTTTCATTTACCCAAAAAGCTCTAACAATTAACATCTAAAATTGTATCTTTATATTTACAATTCTCCATATTGTATTAGCAAAACTATAGGATATTATGTGTTACACATCCGCAATATTGTTGAGACATCACCCCCATGAATGCAAAAGATAGGAACAGATTCAAATAAATCTTGGGTTGTTAGGACATTTATAAGTATAAAACTTAGGACCATACTTCCCCTTCTACAAATAAAAGTACTATAAGTATTTCATTGCAAATCATCCACACAATTCTGCTGTGACTATCATTGGCTGCAGCAGAAACCAAATCAAATCAGCTAAAAAATAGTAGGGGCTTTCTGTTTATATTCAAAATTATAAAGATCACAGATAGGACAGTCATCCATTGAACCTACTAGCCAACACAACACAAAAGTCTATGAAATTCCTTATCAACACATGCAGATCTGAAGAATATAAAACACTTGTACGAATATTTTCAACATGAATCGACAGCAAAGTAGTTAAAGTAAAGACAAAAGTCAGAATAGATTTGTAACTGCTTTATTTTAACAAAGTTTTATTTCATTTATAGCTAGTTTTTAGCAGCAACAAAAGGCACATGATTAAAAAAAAAATCAAACATATATACAGTACAAAATAAACTCAGTCATTTCAAAAAGCTTATTTTGGTGGTTTGTGTTGGGATACCCCAAACTGCGATCATTTATGGTCAAGTGCCAATCTGATTATTTATTTAAACTCCTTTTCAGCCATTTTGTAAAAAAATGTTTTGGATATACAGGCGTACCTCAGTTTACGAACTTAATGCGTTCTCCGGGACGTTTCGTTTTGTGAAAAAGTCATAAACTGAAACTTGGTTTCCCATAGGAATGCATTGAAAACCAATTAATCCGTTCTGGAGGTCAGAAAAAAAGTCAAATAAAGTCTTATCTGTTCAAAACGTTTTATAAAGTGCACTTTAAAGGCACGGGCCAATGCTATAAACCTCCCAGGCGCAATGCATCCTGGGGAAACTTGCTTCGTATTGTAAAAATAAAATTCATAAACCGAGGCATTATTTTTTATGGATTTTCATTCGTAAACCAAAAATTACGTTAACCGAGGTGTTCGTAAACCGAGGTATGCCTGTAGTAGAAAAGTGTAATGCCTGTGTCAGGTTGTTATTGCCGTCTCTCTATAGTCATGTATAAGTATCCCTCACTTCCTGTCCCAGTTAAGATTGGTACACACTATAATCAAATCGGAAGAAAAATTCTATACAATGACCGATTTTCTGTTCGTTAGTATAGTGCTTTTGACAGGGGATTCCTACTATTTGGATGAAAAAAATGAAGGTGCAAGCTAGATTTGTATCATACATGAACACAATGTCTGGAAATAAACAAAAAGGAAAACATGCACATGGTCAGAAGCAAAGAACATGGAAGGTGGTGGCATGAACAAATGTAATTGTACACAAGAAATGTTTTCTTTTATCGCTACAAACTTTTTGTACACGTTAATACCAGTTGTCGAGTACATCATGATGGGCACCTTTTTGGAAAATTGGATGATAGTTTGTCTGATTTTCTCATAGAATGTACCCCACTTTACTCTTTGACAAAGCAAAATCAGGAAATAGGGGAAAATCTACACATTAAAATACAGACAGCAATTAAAATGTTATTTGGTTTTATGATCGGGTGAAGGGAGGGGAAAATCCCACAGACATAGATATAGACCGCTATAAAAACCCGACAGATGTTGAAAACCCTCCAAAACAATCCAAAACTTAATTAAAAAAAAAAAAAAGTTTGGCTGAAGTAGGACTTTAAAAGCTTTATCTTTCTTTTACCACATTTGGTTATAAACAAGGAACATACCTAATAAAAATTAACAAAAAAAAGTCAATGTGTCTAAGAAAACACAGCAGCTTTTTTCTTACTTTTATAATTAAAGGGCCAGAAAAAAAACCTGAACCATGGTTTGATACTATATTTAAAAAAGTATAGTGTAATGGAACAAATTATATTAAGTACACGTTTTAACCAATGGCTTTTACGCATTACAGGACTCGAATGGTAGCCACAGCGAAGAACTATCTCAGGATGCATGGCTCAGCACTCAATATACTGCACAAATTCATAAATAAGGGTCATTAGGTATTACAAAATCCCCTTACAGTTCAAGATCACTTTTGTGATTATGGAGGATTATATATATATGTATATATATATATATATATATGTGTGTGTGTGTGAACTTTTCTAAAAGTGAACAATAATTTACACAGAAACAAGAAATATGAGCAACTGGTAGTTCTTAAATATACATCTGCCTTAAAGTACTAGTTATAACAATGTGCTCTGAAGTAATAATTAGGCAATATCACTAAAAACACATAGGAGTACTCTATGGCAGTGTATGCTGCAGTCTACACTTGTAGTCCAATGCAGATAGTACCCTCTGACTTGGGATTTTAGTCCCATGACTCTGGCATAGTGGTCCAACAGACTCCATTATAACAGATCGCATCCCAAAATCTTTAGTATTCTGAAATGTATTTATAGACATCAAAGTCTTAAGATATACTGATATTAGCTATTGTTCTATTTTTTTTTTCTTTGAACAAATGATCCTTAGTTGAAATTTCGATGTTCCTTCTATCACGCATTTTCAGGTCTAGGCACAGACCATGAAAACTGTCAAAAAGTAACATATGTAGACTTTCTTACTTTGATTTGTAAAAATATAACAAAATAGCTTGGTTTGAAATATTATTCTCACAGGGATTAAACTTCATAAAGGCCATCTTGTATGTCAGTTACTGAAGCACTTCCCTGCCATAATTTACACACCCATAATTAAAAAGTTTTACACTGGCTCTTCTGTCTTGTATGTTCTTATCAAAAATTGTTAAACAGCTTTAAAATAACAAAAAAAAAAAAAAACAACACTTTTTGCACTGGCTCACTCATGGCAGACTTCCCTGAGAACATACTCTCAGAGCTACATAACATGGCAAGTCTGATCTGGTAAAAGCAAACAACTTTGCTTTTAAAGGATAACTGTACTTTTAACATACATTAGCTCTTTTAATATAGTCAGGGACATTTTGCAATGTTGCAGAAATTTCATACCTTTAACTGTTCTGTTTGTAACAAGATCAATAATCTCCGGTTCAGGCCATTGTAAACATTGCCCTTTTACATATAGCCTGCCTGTAGTCTGTACTGTTTAACAGTACAATGAAGACATAACCAGATTTAGCATCTTAAATGCCAGAAGTCATACATTAGTCCTTTTTGAATTATAAATATTCAAAGTATTTTTAAGTAATCGCTAGGGGATTAGATTACAAACTGCTAGAAGCAGGTAGATCTCACATGAGTTTAAATACACACTAGGCCAACCCCCTTGGCATGCCCTATCCTACATGATTGTAGGCAGCCAATTGTGAAAAGCAGAATATACAACCAGAGGTGTTCTTGGTGCCTCCTCTCTCTATGTCATGGTCTGAGGCATGCTGAAGTTTTTGTACAGTGCAAACAGCAGACAGTTTGAATGTATACAAAGTAGTGCTTACACTGGCCTGGGTCTATGATAATAGTTGTAAGCTCCAAGGATCAGGCCCTCCTATCCCTCTTGTATGGAACTGTATCATTGCTCAGTGCTTTACAGTATAACGGGAGACAATACAGCAAACTGTTGGCGCTAGATAAATCCTGTATAATAATAATAATAATTTTGAAATCACAGGAGAATGTAGAGGTAAGAGATTATATTTATAAAGTAGCTCAGAATCCCTGGGTATTTTAAAAAGGCTAATCCTTCCAAAAAAAAAAAAAAAAAAGTCTTCTGTTTACAAAAGTACGGTGCTGTTCCTGTAAAGTTTTAGGTGTGTGGATGTAAACCCGTGTTTTTGGTCAGACAGGGTCCTATTATTGCTTAGTTCAATATTGCACGTCACTGAATTCCTCATTGTGGAGGAAACTTTAGTCTCAGTGCTAAAAGAAATAGGGACTAAAGGCTATACAACATGTCCCACTGGCATCTGTTCAGCATTTAGTTTGGTTAAAGTATATTTCCACTTTTGCAGCCAAACTGGGATGGCACCTACCTTCTATTTGTTACATGTTCTCGTATAACGTCTTGCCATGCATTTACTTGCTCTCACATGTAAACTCAAAAAATGAAGTTTTCCTCTGCCATGCAGAGGGATCCTGGATGTTAATGTAACCCTTGTCTATACTGTGCTGGGAGATCTCATTATCAGTTGTTAACTAGATTTGACTGCTGTCTGCCCTAACAAAGGATAAAGATCTAGGAACTGAATCACTATAGCTAGATCATGGCAGTCTCCAATGGTTCAGTGAGAATTATTGAAGACAAAGATGTCTTGGGTCATGATCATTGAATGCCTATCGGCACTCTTAAATGAGAGGCTGCCTTTGTTTGAAAAAACGTGAGATCCTTGAATCGGATACTTGACAGGTAATACTGAACTAGAAACATTTCTACCGGCTTTGGAGCGGATGCCTTCCCCTCCCACTACTTTTCTTTCTTCCTTTGTCTACTATACCCTCATTGACTTATCTTCATCGATTTACACATGGTTTTTTGAGACTTTGCATTACCTATGGATAACTTTTTGATATCCTAAGTATCAGACAGCATAATACTGGAGATAATGGACCCTCTGGGTCTGCTGGTCAAGTCATGAGGGACTTTGTCATCGGCTTTCTACTCAGCATTCAGGGACTATTCTTATTCATGCATCTTGTTATGTAATTGTAACCAGATGATTTAGTCTATTGTACTTTCATATCTTCTTCATGTGTACTTCATTTGTTTACTGAAAATGTAATTAAAAAAACATTGAAAGTGACCTAGGAGCTGGGTTTCTGCATGTTATGTTAATGAGGGGAAACTCCATGTGTCCCTCTTTGTCAGGGGACACATACTGAGTTTTCTTTCATTTCAAATTTCTCCAAGTGGCTAGTTGCGTATAATCCAACAGATGCCTGCGCCGAGCAAACACTTAGAAGGAACATACAAAAAAAATTATAAGTATTGTAAGTGAATGGGAACACATAGCAAACATATAATGGGTTTTTCTCAAATTTGGCTGCAAAAGTGGAAATACACAAACACTGTCCCTACACTGAATTTACCAACAATCTGTGTAGTACAGACTGAAATCTGTTTCCTATAAAATTAACAGAAATTAAAAGGTACACAGATACCAACAGAACACATCTGTGAAAAAATGCAATGCTTTATTACTTGCAGCATGTTTAAGTCTACTATTCTAGGTCTTCCCAACAGTACTGACTGGGTCAGCAAACATTGATAATTCACACTTAATGCATTAAAAAAAAATCATAGCTAACTAATATGTTTTTGAATACACTTCCCTCATTGGTTTAATCAATAGGCCTGTAAAAACAAAACACTGTTTGAATGTTATCACTTGCAGGAGGGCCCGGATAACTTTGTGCTATAACTGCAGACTCTATACTATAGTTAAAGCTGATGGAATTGTAAATAGTTCACTAGAAGTCTGTGGCAGCGACTTGTCACTTTCAAGCATAATGAAATCACAGTGTTTTACACCAAAAATGGAGCTTACAGTAGCATTATAAAAAGTGATGATAGAAGACTATGATGCAGGAAAAATGCATTAGTTTATAAAAATTTGTAAATCCCTATTTTTTACACAAACAAAATTAACAAATCAAATTATTCTTGGTTTTAATTGGAAGCAGTGAATGAAAAAAACCCCGAAATCAGTGCATTATACATCTCCAAATGGGTATACATCTGTATATTAATATACAGCTAATTATATTTACATTTCCACATTTATATTTTGTAATAAAAAAAACTGAAATTTCATTACATTAAGGGCATTTTGTGAGCTTAAAAAAAAAACATTAAAATTTCCAAAGTGATGCTATCGTGCACTTGCAGATATACGATAGGGAATAAGTCACCTTTTTTTCTGTAAACAGTTATTCAAAAAAAGTAGAAAAATCACAGCGTAACAGCAGTAAAAAAAAAGGCACACAACAACATAAGTGCATGTACCATGATTTGGTTTTCTGCTATATTTGTTCGGCAGTTTGGCTGCCCATTCTCCCCCTTAGTCCCGGAATGTACGCTGCTCTAACATTTCATCATTAGATATGCAAGCACCTCTGTGTGGATTCCTTATACCGTTGAAGAGATTACCAACATCAGGACAAGCTCAAAATTATGAGAGATGCATTGTCCCCTAAAAACAATTTAATTTAGTATTAAAGATGTAGCTTGCTTGATCACAGAGGCAGCTGTATCCAGTTCTTCATCTGATTGTTCTACTGTGACTATCACTCGTAGGCTGCAAAACACCCAAAAGAGAAAATATGAGCCACATAGTACATGAGACAAATGATGCTGCATCTATTGACAGGCTGCTTTTAAATACTGACGTTTTAAGACAATATAACAGATGTTTAAATATGACATGTACACAGACTATAAGAGTTTATCTGTCCAGAAGATTTTCTGGTACAGTGCATCTATGTTTTTATATAGATTTATGATGAGACAACTCTAGAGTCAATCAATCCTGAACCAACACTGAAGTGTCACTGCTGTATTGACCCCTGGTGTTTACCATCCAGACTACCAATTTAGATATTAAACACATTTTCTTCACTAGCATTTAAAGTGATTGTAAAGGCTCAAGGTTTTTTTTTTTTTTAACTTCATGCTTTCTATGAATAAAGGTAAAAAATATTCTGTGTGCAGCAGCCCCCCAACACTCACCTGAGCCCCCTCTTGATAAAGCAATATGCACGGGATCCTTGGCTGTTCCTGGTCTCCCTCTCCTCATTGGCTGAGAAAGCAGTGGGAGCCATTGGCTGTCAATCACAGCCAGTGAGGAGAGAGCAGGGGCAGGGCCAAGCCATGATTCTAAGTGTCTTATGAACGCATAGAGTGGGGCTCGGGAGCGAACATACACCAGTGCCCCCACAGGAAGTTGTTGGGCGAGGAGCCATGAGTGCTGTCGGGGGACCAGAGAGGAGGATTTGGGCCGCTCTGTGCAAATCCATTGCACAAAGCAGGTAATTGAGCATGGCTTTTTTATTATTCTTTTGGAAAAAAAATTTTAAAAATCTGAACCATTAATATCACTTTAAAAGGTGCTTGGAATGCATTTTGAGCCCATGACAAGCACCCTCTTAATAACACATTTGAAAGAATGTACAAAGTTGAAACATCCCTATACATTTGGTTGGTATGGCTTCTTGTCACAGTGGCTGAAACATTGAGTGCAATGTTAAAGTGGAACTGCACTGCATCTGAGCACCACAAAGCAAAAATGCTATTTAATTCATAGTTAAAATTCAGAGCAAACTCACCCATCCATCTCTCTATGCTTTATTTTTCTGAGAAATCATTTTGAAATAATGCACCCTGGCATTTCTGGCAATAGCCATCTTGAGTAAGGGCATATGATCCATTGAGCATTTACTTCCTGGAATCCACCTGCCCCTAGCTCAGTCATTGGCTGAGCTGAGAACCCTCCCTCCCCTCCTGAAGACTCCTGGGATGTAATGTCTAGGCATGGAAACCAGGAAGTAACTAATGAAATGTATATAAAAAAAAAAAAAGTAGTAGTTTAAAACAAATAAATATGATATACTTTCCTATTCATTTATTAATGCTAGCAGTATGAGGATTAAAAATAGTCCATGTTGACAGAGAGTGAAGTTCCACACCATAGAAACGCAGTCCAGATGCGTTCCGGATAAGTTTTCACATGCACTTTTTTGATGCGTTCCGGTTCATTTATTCCCCCCCCTCTTTTTCTTCAATGTAAATAAGGACATGTGCATTCCAGTGCATTTTTGATGCGTTTTACCATAGTTTCAGTGCAGTTCTGTGCAGGAAAAATGTAGCCTGTTCTACTTTTTTTTTCTGCAACTGGAACACACTGGAACTGCAAGCACTGATGTAAACTATGACAACCATATTACCTACTTTCTGTGCGTTTTGGAGGCAGAAAAAAAACCACTGAAATGCATGTCATGTGAAATGGCCCGAAAAGCCTGACAGACTGCACCAGCCTACTGATTAACACTGCCTTCACCACTGGGTCCTCCTGGTGAAGGGAGACAATACAGAACATAAGTGAATTGTTGACCAAACCTACACTAGTGCTGTAAGACAAACTCAACCCTTTCACCTCTCACAGGCTGGCGTGTATCCACTTTGATTCCCTGAAATCAGCCGGGTGTCAAGGCCTTGAAGTCAGCTCTTGCGCCACTGTAATCCACCATCCAAGCAAGGGGCCGTAATTCAAAGGTGGTCAACTCGAGCCAAGGTTTACTGCACACTGCTCACTCCCATCCAAAGCCGTGCCCTCAACATGTTTCACCCACAGCAGGGCTTTACCATTGCGAGGCTGAAATTGGATGCCTTTGGTGTACGGCCTGTCATTTGGATGGTGGACTATACCCAGTGCTAGATACACTTTAACTTCTTACAAAAACCACTACTACATAGTAAGAATAAGATTAAAGGAATGCTAATCAAGCCCATGTAAGACTACCAAAGTTAAAAATATTAAAACTAGAAAGTCATTTTTGTTTTATCCAGACAGTAAACGTGAAGAACAGTTTGAAATGTACAGCTATTGGGATCTCTGAAGGCAGCTCTAAAGAAAATGGAGGCTGGCATGGACTTTGCTAGTTTGGAAGCTTACGTCAGCTTTAAATTGAAAACATGATTGCATAGAACTGATTGGTCCAAAGCAATCCAACACCTACATTTTCCACTGTTCTCATTTTCATAGACGGAATAATTAAAACTGGGGTGGATATTGATTGAAAAGGTTTTTCAGCTGGCATTCTTGTGGTTTTAATCAAATTAAAGAGGTGTGAATTGTTTGGTTGCTTGAATGTGAAAAACAATATAGTGGGTGACAGATTGCAGCAAAAATGCCTTATTTTAAAGCAGGTACAACAGTTAAAGTGTTAATAAACCCAGGAGCCTGCATTCACTCTATCTGGTCTTCCAAAGTACACAGAAAATGGAAATGCAATTATTTTAGTAAATGTAAACTGCCAAATACCTTTTCTCATCAGCAGTTAGAGCAGTCTTGTGACTTCTACAAACTTTAACCAGTGTTCTGCTAAACACTGATAGGAGTTTTCCTTCTGCTCTAGGAGGATGCAGAACCCCTGACCTCTGTTTGGACAGAGCTGATTGACCCTGTGCTGATCACATTCTCAGTTTGGTCTCTATCAATACACACCAAACTGAGAATGTGCAGAGTGTCTCCACACGATATATGTCTTATCAAGAGATAAGAGGGGGCACTGGAAGAAGGGGAGGATCAGAGAAGTCAGGACCAAACAGTATTTTTACACAATGCAGATGATTAACCCCTTAGGTTCCATTGTGAGTATAACAAGCATGCTTTACTGCATATACAGACTCATTGGGTAGAAACAACATAATACTTTTTAGTTAATAAACGGTTTATAGCTTACTATAGGTGTGCAGACGTGTATGCTTTCAGTAAGAATAATAGTCCTGTAATTAGGCAAATGTCCATTCTGCAGACAGAAAGCTATAGAGTTTTCTTTAGTCATACATATTTGATCATTAAATCATAATAAATCTACCTGGTTTAGCATTAGATAAAACCGATACAACATCCCTTTAATTTTGAATGTTTGTTTTTAGCATTAAAGCAATAACAATCCCCACTGAAAATACAACTATTAAAACTACAAATACTAACCTTGGCGGTGGAAGATATTTTTCTTCTTTTTCCAAATAACGAGCTTGGGTTAAGGCAATTTTCCTATTCATGCACTGCACGAAAAATTAGTTGTGATTAAGGTATTATAAAAAGATATCACACAGCAAATAGGGCAATGCATCATATATGCTATGTCTCTTATTCCTAGTCCAATGACTACTGTCCTCAATCCTCGAGGTAAGTGAAAGGAGCACTAACTATCCACCTGTGCTGCTCCCTGGTAAGTGTTTGTTTGTCGAGTGACCTTGGGATATATGTCAAGGTCTATGAACATCCTAAAGCTGGTCATACACTGATGAAAATTCGGCTGGGAAAGCAGCAAGGACCAGCTGAATTCCAATCAGCTTGTGCCCATCCCCGCTAGACAGAAGTTTGATCAACTTCTGATGAAGGGATGTTTTGGAAAACTTTTCTTGATCAATGTATTGGGACAGTGGCAGGTGCTGCTTTAAGAATACAATATCCCGGGGGTGGGGGGTGGTTGAGGGATGGGGAATGATGGAGGATTCCTCTATCCACAACGTTTGTGGGAAAGTTAACAATGTATGGCAGATTTAGCAATCAGAAATATCCTTAGATTAAAAAAAGAAGAAAAAAAAAAGAGAATTCCCTAAGGAATTCAAGTCTTGTAATAATATGACAAATACTGCACTTCATCATTGCAAACTGAAAAAAGATGCCATAGATCATTTCTTAGTTTCCTTATAATACCAAAGGGACTAAAACTTGTGAAACTTGACTGTTTTAAACAGTTATTCAAAAAATTAATTTTAAGGAAGTACCAATTCAGAAAACAAAAAATTGTACCGATTGTATTACAAAAAAAAAAAAAAAAAAAAAAAAAAAAGAAGAAAAAAAAAAAAGGGAGCTCCCCTCCTGGCTCTTTCCCTTAGCCTTTCCTACGATAACATTCTGCCCAGCTCTCCTTTGCTGGTTTTCTAGATTAGTGTTTCTCAACCTTTTTTTAGTCAAGGCACCCTTTAAAAATGATGGACAGCCCCGAGGTACCCCATTCTAAAATGTAAACAATTATTCTAATAGTTTTGTACAATGCAGCAACATCCACACATGTAGGACACCCAACATTAGAGGGGATTTATTCTTCCAAAGCAAATACACTTTAGCACACATGTACTGACTAGTATTCCAGTGTTTCTCTATTTCCCCAGTTTTTCTCCATCACTGAGCTAATGTGGCCCCAGCACTGGCAGAGAGGGGTGGGGTGGGGGGGTCAAACAAGGATGCTATGCAGGCAACAGACATCCTCCTTATCAACTGATGTCATTGGTTGTCAGGATGCTAGCGGCTAGGTCAAAATGGTGCACATTGAAAACCTGTGGCTTCATGTAACTATAAGGCAGGCTTGTATACAAGTTTTGGGAAATTTGTAGATATTTTGCAAAGGCACCCCTGAAGAAACCTCAAGGCATTCCAGGGTGCCTGGCCACATTGGTTGAAAAAGGCTGGTCTACATGCTTGAAGGGCATAAAGGAATTTGCTGTTGAACAGATGCATCTGATCAATAATATAAATTGATTCTTTGCAGTATACTGATGACCTGTTGTAGAGTTATGAAATTAAAAGTCCCAGCAGGCTATTCAACTTTATTAAGCTCCAACATGCCAAAAGAATTATGGCTGTACTGATATAAACAAAGTATATTTCCTGAGGGAGAGCAAAAGGATTTACTTTTATATTATTTAGCCTATAGATCACTCTCTGGCCAGAGCATGCTAGGACTTATTTTACAACTTCAAGAACATTTTCAAATAACGTAAATCCATATTGCATTATAATAAATATGGATTTGTCATCTGCTGTACGTCACTGCCCTTGAATTAGACAACACTAGCCTCACTCAGAAAGGTACCTGGGTGACAATACATTCCCTTTAACTAACCTCACCTCCAAAAACCCAACTCCATAATCTACAACCTTCACATTTTAGGAAACAGCATCTCATTCTAAGCTGTTGGGTATCAGGAGGTTTCTCTGCACACTTTATGGACTTGACATATACTAGAGAGACTAAGACTTTGAGGTTGCAAGCTGGTCGCCTTTTGGGAAGTAATGACAACACTAAACTCACTTTCACATTAATCCTTATTATACCCAGTTTCAATCAAACAAGGTTGCGGGTGTGTATTGATCCTCATTCCCAGCTGAAGTCAACAATGATTTAGCCAAGCCATTTATTAAAGAAAACCACAGTATGACACAAAAACTACAGCCTATATCATGGGAGAGGGATCACATTTCATCATCCTATGGCAAGGGGTATTTCTGTGTAAAATCACAACACTAGTCTCAAAGGATATGGTTGAAAGGGTCAAGGAAAAATCTGCTGGATCTGGCAATGATTAGTGTCAGTTATTATAATACTTTGTCTTTGTACATATGTGGGAGTTTACAATCAGTCAGAGTATAAATCAATGGTCATTTACAGCACTTACATGATCTACAATATCTTGTAGCAGTTTCGTATCTTTTTCCCGGCATCCGGAGCTGTTCTCTAACTGCAGATGAAATGCAGGGGAGAAGCTCTCTCCCACAACTTTCAAACCCTGAATACTGAATAAAACCAATACAAAGTCACAGGATTATTTACAGAAAAACTTTGTTTATCGAAATATAAAAGGAAAAGGCATCTTCTAGATGTATGGCTAAGCTTACTGGACTTGTTTTCATGAAGTGGTAAGACATTTTTTTTCTACCAGAGCCTTCTGGTGTTATTGGAATGCCCCTATCTGCATATTATCTCAAGTACGTTCCCCCATATAGCAGTGCCACATGAAATCCAAAGTACACACTAATAGTTTCATTTAGATACAATATTAATCCATCTAAACATTCAGACCTTCAAGCAATCTAATAAAAAAAAAAAATGGGATAATAATCCTGTTATTTGAAAACAGAGTGGCAGAAAGTTATTACAAAAAGGGAACACAAGCATAGGGGAATTTAGTGTAAAATCTAATTTATCTTTGAACACATACTAGTAATAGGAAAGAGTCAGGGGCGGACTGACCATTTGGAAACTCGGGCACTGCCCGAGGGCCTGGGGTCAGTAGGGGGCCCCATGAGATGCCCCTGGTACCTTTTTCATAGGCTTTTTTGAGTTTGGAAAAGGACATAGGGGCCCCATGATCCCCTATTGCCCAGGGGCCCCATGAGTTGTCAGTCCGCCCCTGGAAAGAGTACATTAACAGTACACAGAAGCAGGAAACTTTCTGAGCCCAAAAGCAGAATGTGAATCAAGGCTTCTCATTATTAACAACACTGAAGTAGAATTCAAGGTTTTGTTTCACTTTAAATCGTTTGTATGGGCCAAGCCATACAAGGTTTCCTCTGATTGGCTAAGGTGGAGAGGCAGGCAGGACATTTTGATTTCCACTTTGGACAAACAGAGGAAGCCTTGTATTCATTGATAAAAATACAAGGCTTCTCCTGAATGGCAGAGGCATTAAGCCCAACCCAATCTAATTCTGGCAAGAGAAGGGGAATTGCCAGTACTGACGCTGGAACACGATTACTGTATGTGGCCAATGCTACTATACAGTCCATTACAGTGCACACAGCAGCTGCATCATTCTGTTTTGGAAATAGTCCATTTAGGTCAGCTTGGCACAAACTAACTATATAAAATGAAGTAAAAACTGGAATTCCACTAAAAACATACACTGAAATGCTTTCATTCAAGTTGTCAAATCAATCAGCATAACAAACAAACATGCTAATTATGCTTTCAGTTGAGCAACTGGGAAAAGAAACAGGCATTCCTGAATAAGAACAAAAAATGTGCTCCAAGCCAGTGGGCCTGGTATTAGCTGCTACATCAGTAAAACACAACTGCCAAGAGAAAAACTTTGCTATAAATGTATATAATATACTTGTAAACGTAAAGCATTTTTAATTAAAATGGCATCTTTTGAAAAATATAATGCTTTGTTTCTATTCCTTTTATTATACCAGAAGATAAAAATAAATCTGGCTTTGTTTCAATATATTATAATCTGTGTACATCAGGAGTAAAGGGGGTCATGGCAATGCCTTTTTATTCTGCCAGTTCAGGCAACTAACGACTCCTTTTATTGTAAACAGATTTTTTCTACTTGGGTTTCAGAAACACAACACTGTTAATGTGTGAAAATCACTGTTTTTGGTAGTGGCAAACCTTAAGAAAAGAAATGTCCAGCACAGTGATGGATGATAATTTATTACCCAGTCACTAAGGGGGAGATTTACCAAACTGGTACAGCTATGCATGGCAGCCAATCAGCTTCTAACTTCAGCTTGTTCAATTAAGCTTTGACAATAAAACTTGGAAGCTGATTGGCTTCTATGCAGAGCTGCACCAGTATTTGCACTCTCCAGTTTTAGTAAATCTCCAAGTGCCAATTAAAACTGTACTACATTCTGTAGTCAGCATATGGAAACTGTATGTTTGAAATTCAAAGCAGGTCATTTTTACTGAATTATTTTGTAGTTCAAGCTCACTTGCTGAGTTTTGTTTTGCATTTTTCAAGCTGTTAACACATAACTTCTAGAGTTCCTGTACTCCCTGGAGTGTCCAAGATTACAATGATTAGAGAATACTGCACAGGGTCAGAAGGAATGTGATGATGACTGAACGGTGACCTCACCAGCAGCCTTAAAGTAGAGGATAATGCTCCTGGACCATTATTCCTATAAGTAGTCTGAAGTTTCCCACTACCTCCAGGCGATCCTGAGTCATTAATGAAGCTCAAGGAAAAATTACAGACAGCTAGGAGAGGATTGCTGAAAGTTTTTGGTGGGTCAAATGGGATTGGAGACATCTGCCACATTTCTTGTGAAGACTGCAGTTGCCTAAGGCTTTAAGCCAAAACAACCTCAGTGAGAGAAGAACACCACTTACACAGAAGAACTTGCTTTTAGTTCAAAAGGATATTTGACAATTGTGTCTGCAATCTAAGACCATATTGCTGTTAATCACAGATAACAGAAGGTGTAAAAAAAATGAAAAGGAAATATGCTTAAAAAAAGGACAGGTGGTCAGAATTGGCTTTCTTTGAAGCTCTATATCACAGTGTTCTGCGTATTTTCACCATTAAATTCAAACTTTCAAATTCTCATTGCAATGAAACCTTAACCGTACATAAAACCACATGTTTCCATATTGACTTTTGTCCTTACTTGACACATTTTTCTCAGCATCACTAAGCGTTTATTTTTTTTTCATCCATTCAGTCACTTTTTTTTTTTGTTAGAAAACCAGATCTGGAGTTCAGTTTTTACAATGACCTTTTCTAATGACCCCCCAATCCATACCCGGCCCTTCAGGTCTGGAATTGTTTTTTTAAGGGGAACCCCACAACAAATAAAAACAGTGGATGAGCACCATGTTGATGGGGGCAAGGGCCTCTTCCCTACAACCCTGGACGGTGGTTGTGGGAGTCTATGGGCAGGTGGGCTTTTCGGAGTCTGAAAGCCCCCTTTAACAAAGGATCCCATGCCCCCCCCCCCCAAAAAAAAAATGAATGAGTATGCGGTACATACCCCTATTCATTTACCAAAAAAAAAAAAAAGACAGTAGGCAGTTTTTGGTGTAGATCCATCGTCAATCACAATGCTCCCCACCACCGCCAACCCAACGCCAACTTTTTCTGTTTTTGAAAAAAAAAAAAAAATTGTGAAAAACTGCCTACTGTCTTTTTTTACACTACACTTTTTTCTTGGTGAATAAGGGTACTTGTCAAAGGGGGCTTCCGATAAGTCCCCAGCCCACAGACCCCCACAACCACCGGCCAAGGTTGTGGGGAAAAGGCCCTTCTCCCCATCAACATGAAGACTAGGTGCTGTTTGGGAGGGGCGCAGAATCCCCCCTCCCCCGCATACTTAGGGCATGTGGCCTGGTATGGTTGGGTGGGAGGGGGGGCTCGCTGGCTTCCCCTTTTCATACCTGCCAGACTGCATGCTTAGATAGGGTCTTTTTTACAAAATTTGACCGAAAGGTTCTGGTATGGATTGGGGGAGGGACCCCATGCTTTTTTTTTTAACAATTTTTTGATTGCGGCAATGTTTTTGTCTTACATTCAGCTGTCAGCAGGGAACCCCACTGACAGCTGATGACTCATCTGTTAAGGACATGGCAGCTGGCTTGCTAACCTGCTCCTTAGCAACCAGCTATTCTTCAAATAGAACTCGGATCGATCAATCAATTTTTGACCAATTCAATTTATAATTGTTCCAAAACTTAGAAATTCATTAGAAAATGAATGTAAAATGGATGTACCCAAAAGATGTAAAAACTCTTTCATCCGATTTTCTAAAAAAAAAAACAAAAAAACAAAAAAAAAACCTAAAAAACCCCCAAAAACGTGATTGAATGGATGAGGAAAACGGAACACCTGTGTGAAAGGACCCCAAGGAAGATTTTCAAATTGGATAGCAAATACCTAGAGCGGCCCTTCCACCTATGTCTGCTTATTCAGGGTGTCCCCTCTCTTCCTTAAATTGCTGCATAAAAGTACCTGTGAGACAAAAATATCTAGATAATATACTTATCTTTCCTTTACTTAGGGGGTGAAGTCATCAGTGGGAACATCCCTGGGAATGCTGGGTAGACCAAATGTCATGAGAAGCCACTGCATAGTGTAGAATCATCTTCTCCAGAGATTTGGGCTACCCAACATTCTCAGTGATCTGGCCAAGAGGAAGTTGTTAAAGGGAAGTCATTTGTCTAAATTTTTTTTTTTTTTTCTTTTACTACTTTTTAATTTTACACCTTTACAACTTTTTACAATTCATTTTTTGCAACATTTTAAGGAAAGGGGGCAACTTGAATAAGTGGAGCTTGCGACTAAGGTGAGAGGTCTGTTTTAATTCTACAAAAACAGTTTTTGTAATTAGATGTATTTTCAGCAGCACTAAACCTATTATTTACAGACAAGAGAGTGGTCAGCTTAACCTCTGATCTGCAGTTGCCATGGTGCAGTACATGTGATCAGTTAGGATACCAGTTATTTGATGGCTTGACAGTTCGGTTGAGGGCATAAGCAAATCTGACAGTTATTATTCACAGCATGCCTTGAATGTAACGGTTTTGGGAATCCATTAAATTGATGGGTTTAATTCTACTTTAACCACTTGCCCTCCAGAGGATTTACTCCCCTACCTGACCAGGCCACTTTTTGGGATATGGCGCTGCGTTACTTTAACAAACAGTTGTGCAGTCATGCAACATTACACCCAAATGAAATTTCTTTTTTTCCCCACAAATAGAGCTTTCTTTAGGTGTTATTTGACTGTCAGAGTGCTTTTATTTTTTGAACTATAAACAAAAAAGACCGACAATTTTGAAAAAAAAACACAATATTTTTTTACTTTTTGCTATAAAAAACATTCAGTAAAAAAAGTTTAAAAAAAAAATCAAATTTCCTAATAAAATGTATTCTGCTATATGTCTTTGCTTAAAAAAGTCCCAATACGTGTAAATTAATTGGTTTACATGAAAGTTATAGCGTCTACAAATGGCAGTATATATACTGTTATTTTTTTTTATTTATTTTTTTTTAATACTAGCAATGGTGGCGATCAGCAACTTCTAGCGGGACTGCGGCGGGCATTCTGACACTGGGTGGGAACTGTCAAACCATCACTGACATCCCCCCCAGTGAAACTAATACAGTGATCTGTGCTAATAAAAAGCACTGACACTGTACTAATGACACTGGGCAGGAAGGGGTTAACATTAACATGTGGGGCAATCAAAGGGTTAACGGTGTGCTGTGTGTGTTTCACATAGTGTGCTGTTTTACAGTGTAAGCACGCTGCTTTGTATTGCTCTGCTATGCAGAGCAATACAAAAGCAGAATGCTGGTGCCGACAGGGAAGAGATCTATATTGTTTACTTACAGACCTCTCCCGTCAGTGTTCCTCAGCAATGACGGGGTATCTCCGGCCAGGACCTGGTGATCGGCAGCTGTAGACGCCAATGGCGGTGCGGGTAGGGCGGAGCGCGCCCCCCTACCCAGAAATACAAAATCACGTATACAGGTGAAACTCGAAAAATTTGAATATTGTGAAAAAGTTAATTTATTTCAGTAATGCAACTTAAAAGGTGAAACTAATATATGAGATAGACTCATTACATGCAAAGCAAGATCGTTCAAGCCGTGATTTGTCATAATTGTGATGATTATGGCTTACAGCTCATGAAAACCCCAAATCCACAATCTCAGAAAATTAGAATATTACATGCAATCAATAAAACAAGGATTGTACATAGAACAATATCGGACCTCTGAAAAGTATAAGCATGCATATGTACTCAGTACTTGGTTTGGGCCCCTTTTGCAGCAATTACTGCCTTAATGCGGCGTGGCATGGAAGCTATTAGCCTGTGGCACTGCTGAGGTATTATGGAAGACCAGGATGCTTCAATAGCGGACTTCAGCTCTTCTGCATTGTTCAGTCTCATGTCTCTCATCTTTCTCTTGGCAATGCCCCATAGATTCTCTATGGGGTTCAGGTCAGGCGAGTTTGCTGGCCAATCAAGCACAGTAATCCCACGGTCATTGAACCAGGTTTTGGTGCTTTTGGCAGTTTGGGCAGGTGCCAAGTCCTGCTGGAAAATGAAGTCAGCATCCCCATAAAGCTCGTCTGCAGAAGGAAGCATGAAGTGCTCCAAAATCTCCTGGTAGACGGCTGCGTTGACCCTGGACTTAATGAAGCGCAGTGGACCAACACCAGCAGATGACATGGCTCCCCAAATCAACACAGACTGTGGAAACTTCACACTGGACTTCAAGCATCTTGCAGTGTGTGCCTCTCCATTCTTCCTCCATACTCTGGGTCCTTGGTTTCCAAATGAGATGCAAAAATTGCTCTCATCAGAAAAGAGGACTTTGGACCACTGAGCAACAGACCAGGTCTGTTTTTCTTTAGCCCAGGTAAGACGCTTCTGACGTTGTTTGTTGTTCAGGAGCGGCTTGACAAGAGGAATACCACATTTGAAGCCCATGTCCAGGATCTATCTGCGTGTGGTGGCTCTTGATGCACTGACTCCAGCCTCAGTCCACTCCTTGTGAAAGTCCCCAACACTTTTGAATGACCTTTTCTTGACAATCCTCTCCAGGTTGCGGTCATCCCTGCTGCTTATGCACCTTTTTCTTCCACACTTTTCCCTTCCACATAACTTTCTATTAATGTGCTTTGATACAGCACTTTGGGAACATCCAACTTCTTCTACAATTACCTTTTGAGGCTTTCCCTCCTTATGGAGGGTGTCAATGATGGTTTTCTGCACAACTGTCAGGTCAGCAGTCTTTCCCATGATTGTGATTCCTACTGAACCAGACTGAGAGACCATTTAAAGGCTCAGGAACCCTTTGCCGGTGTTATGGCTTAATTAGCTGATTAGAGTGGGACACTTTGAGCCTAGAATATTGCACCTTTTCACAATATTCTAATTTTCTGAGATTGTGGATTTGGGGTTTTCATGAGCTGTAAGCCATAATCATCACAATTATGACAAATCACGGCTTGAACTATCTTGCTTTGCATGTAATGAGTCTATCTCATATATTAGTTTCACCCTTTAAGTTGCATTACTGAAATAAATGAACTTTTGCACGATATTCTAATTTTTTGAGTTTCACCTGTATATACCAGATTTTGTGCAGCCCTGCTGCCCTGTAGCAGTGGTTCTGCTCTAGGGTGGTCGGAAAGCAGTTAAAGAGAATAATGTGAAAACTGTATAACTTACAGACACTTGATCACTAGCATTTATTTTTAAGAGAATTTTACCTAAACATGGATGGAGAAAGATTAGGTACACATACATGAAAACTTGCCCTTTTTATTGATGGGACTTTGTACTTGATGTAATCTGCCTAGTTCCATTAATTTTCTAAAGATTTTAGTGGCTTTAAGGCAGGCAAGTAAATAGAGGAGTAACGGAAAAAGGATAGGCTTAAATGCTGCGTTTATCAAACCAAAGGGCCAGAGGCATGGTGGTAATAATTACTTTAGATCTACATCATCAACATCCAGTTAAAATGACAACACTGAACCATTCCTTATAAAATGGATTAGTAAAAAGTATTGTTAAAAAAAAAAAAAAAAAATATATATATATATATATATATATATATATATATATATATATATACATACACACACATAAAGATGTAAGCAACCAAAACTTGGCTTAAATGTTACAAGTAGACATTAGACGAACATTCAATATCTCATCTATCAACCAGAAAGCACTAATACCGGAATTCAGCAGCATATACTCACCCTTGTAATGCTTTGTGGATACGCTTGCACTTTTCTCTTAACGTATAGAAGATTTCTGTTAAAAAAAAAACAAAAAACCTCTGTCAATGAATAACGCGGTTGTATAGAAAGAGCTACGCTGTTTTCAAATTCTGACAGCAGGTGTGGGAAAAGGATCTCTCGCCTGCTGTCACAGAAAGGGGGGGAGTGACTCCCCCAGAAGAGACAGGAGCTGGAACATGTTTAACCCTAAATACGGGTGGAATATGTAACATTTCCAAAGGTGAACTTATCCTTATTAAATTCCAACTGGTGATTTTGCCAGGAACACACTTTTTGTCCTGGGGTGAAAACACTCACTGTACTGTATCTATGGAGCAGCACCATTTTCACCCAAGGACAGAAAATGTGTTAGGACTAAAAACACAGGGAAGATGCTATATGGTTTACATTAGCAAGGCTGATAACAATGCTTGATATAAGACTGCAGAGTGAACAGGACACAAAACATCACTGGATTTCTGGCAGGATCAATAGGTAACAAATGCTATATTTAACAGACTAAAAGGGAGCAACTAAGAGAAGTTTGTTGTTAGGCTTTACTTATACCTTACATTAGCCAATAAAGGGAATCAAACTCTCTCTGTACTGACCAACTACTCTTAGCACTGTTGCAATTTTCCATGGAAATGTATCTAGAATTACAATTTTACCAAAACTGAACAGATCATACAGTGATAACCAGCAGCAATGTCCCGCCATATCTGTCTTGCCTACTCATGTTTCCAAATAGAAAGCTGTAAACACATTTTTTTAAATCTAAAAAAAAAGAGTGGCCACAATGAGTATCGCAGTGTCTATCCCCTGCAAAAATAGTATTTTTTATTTTTCTAAAGAATTTGCTGCACTATAAAAAAGGTGTCCACACTTTAGGGCCCGACTCCAGCTTTTTGTTTTGATTGACTTATTGGGGAAGTTTTAAAAGATCGAATTTTGATCCATGTGTGGGCAGGCTGGTTGCACAGAAGCTGATCTACCGACCAGTCTGTAGCGTCAGCTATAGCAGGCAACACTGATCATTGTGTTCTGATGGAGGAGAAGGCCCCCCCCCCCAAAGAACACAACATCACAACATGAGTTATTCCCCCATCCACATAGAGTGTGTGGATGAGGGAATGGGTCATTTTTTTTTCCATTCAATCTGCTGGCTGACCAAAAAAAATGATTAATGTATGGCCAGCTTAAAAGAACATCTCAGTATATTGATGGCAATGAAACCCTGAATGAAAAGGCTTTAACAGTTCTCTGTTCCATCAAAGTCAAAATAAAAGGTTCTGGCTGGAGCTGGGGCTCAGAATGAATTTGATTAATCCACTTGATCAATCAAACCACAAAAAATTCAACCTGTGTGTTGAGTTCTTAAAGATCAGTATCAATCCATCTTTATTATTTGTTAAATCTAAAAAGAAGCAACAGTTCAGTTCAAATAATTTTTTTTTTCCAGTCAGGTTTTAAAGTGTACAGTGTATCAAAAGTTTTTTAGTTTTAAGTGTGATGCTTAGAAATGCCATTTGCAATCAAATCTAAAGCCAATAAAAGCGGTAGTCGTGTAGAATTTAACAACAAATAAAAAACAAATGATAACTATGTGGCTTGCAGAATATTCCTTTTAATGAACACACTATAACAAAAATATATAGGAAAAGTATGCCAACATGAAAATGCTAGTTGCCTGGCTGAGAGGCCAATGTTCTGCCTTCATTATTTTCACTGACCAGGTATTCCATAAACTTAGAATTCCTGATCTGCATCTATCCCAGTGACTTGAACTGAAATTAGAGCATGATGGCAGAGCAACCTGAACTTTCAGGAGTGGTAGGCAACATTTTAATTTGAATAAGATCTATGGTATACAGCTGAGTCAAGAAACAAGCAACTTAAAATGTTGAATGTTTCAGGTACTTGCTGGTATCATTCACTGATGCAAAATACATACAATTGCAAAAATAAAAAAAAGGTACCTGAGCTTTCCTCCATAATGTTAAGACCTTCAATGGCAGCTGAAGCCAACAAAGGAGGCAGAGAGGCTGAGAAGCAGTAGCCTTGTCCAGAAAGTCTCTGTAACAATACGAGTCTAGTCAGGCAAAGTCACAATAAGGATATACAAGATGCTGACCAGTCTCTTTTATATCATGAATTGAGGAACATGCTATTCATACAAAGCCTAATAATAGTCACTAAGGGGGAGATTTACCAAAACTGGTGCAGCTGCGCATGGTAGCCAATCATCTATCTTCAGCTTGTTCAATTAGGCTTTGACACTAAAACCTGGAAGCTGATTGGTTTCTATGCAGAGCTGCACAAGATTTTGCACCATGCAGTTTTAATGGCTCGCCCCCATTCAGACCTTAGTCTGAATTACTAAAGGCTAATGCATTGTTCACTGTGCAAGTGAATTTGCCCTCAACGTCAGCGAATGAGGTGAGGCTCTGCTGACAATCGCTCCCTTGTGTGGGAGCCGAAAACCCACCCATCACACTTTGATGTCAATATGTCCCAACATCACTTCTGATTTTGGCCCTAGCACTGGCTTGCGTTCCAGTGCAGATATATTTGCTGCTGGAGGAAAACACAGCCTGTCATATGGACTTAATATGCATTCTGACAGAGTTCAGATTTATACCACCTATCCTGCAGAGCTGTTTTAAGAATACATCTCATCCTTCCATCCACCTACCGTCCACCGAGGCTTGCCAGCGAATAAGGACTGATGATATGCCCATTTACTCTCATCCTTTTGAATGTATTCTAACCCTTTCCTTTACTTGTTTTTAATTAAATTGATACACTTAGATGGCGGCATCTTCTGTTTGTTTATTGTTTTAGTTGTTATTGTTTTAGTGCACAGAGATATCCAATACCCTGTTGGAAAAGCTGCAGCCATTATAGAAGTGGATTAACACACCTGGATCCACCATACAGAGACTACAGCTTCTTGCTTGGGACCTTAATCACACTTTCTCCATTTGCGCTAAAGAGTTTATGTTTTTGTAGTAAAACTTTGCAGGCTACGATCTTTCAAAGGCTTCATTTTTTTTGTTTAATCTGAATTTATTGAATGTTTATAGAAAAACTATTGAGGGATAGAGAATGAATAAATAAATTATTAAAAAAAAAAAAAAAAAAAGGAAGGAGGGAGGCAAGTGGATACACAAAGGGTATTTCAGAAGCAACACTCTTCAACACCACGAACATGTTGACTTTATTTCTTCAGCTGTAAGGTAACTCACAGATCGGTATGTTTGGTGGACTATGGAGATCAATCACGTAAAAGTAAAACATTTACACACACACACACGGGGAAAAATATCATGCTGGGTATCTATACTGATGTGGACTGGGTAATGTGTTAAGAACGGAAGGATGCCCCATTGTTTCATTGCAGCAACTAAAAATGGTAGTAGTTTGTATGGCCCCCCTGCATGCTTGTATGCATGCCGGACAAAGTTGGGGTGTGCTCCTAATGAAATGATGGATGGTGTCCTGGGGTATATCCTCCCAGATCTGGACCTGGGTATCACTGAGCTTCTGGACAGTCTGAGATGCAACCTGGCGGTGTCGGATGGACCGAAACATGATTTCCCAGAGGTGCTCTATTGGATTTTGGTCAGGTGAGCGAGGGGGCCATTCAATGGTATCAATTCACTCATGCGCCAGGAACTGCCTGCGTACTGTTGCCACATGAGGCTGGGCATTGTAGTGCACCAGGAGGAACTCAGGACCCACTTCACCAGTGTTGGATCTGAATGGGTCCAAGGATTTCATCCTGATACCGAATAGCAGTCAGGGTGCCATTGTCTAGCCTGTAGAGGTCTCTGGATATGCCTCCCCAGACCATCACTGACCCACCACCAAAACAGTCATGCTGAACGATGTTACAGGCAGCATACAGTTCTCCATGGCTTCTCCAGACCCTTTCACATGTGCTCACGGAGAACCTGCTCTCATCTGTGAAAAGCACAGGGTGCCAGTGGCAGACCTGCCAATTCTGGTGTTCAATAGCAAATGCCAATCGAGCTCGATGGTGCCAGGCAGTGAGCACAGGGCCAACTAGAGGATGTTGGGCCCTCAGACCAACCTCATGAAGTCTGTTTCTAATTGTTTGGTCAGAGACATTCACACCAGTGGCCTGCTGGAGGTCATTTTGTAGGGCTCTGGCAGTGCTCATCCTGTTCCTCCTTGCACAAAGGAGCAGATACTGTTCCTGCTGATGGGTTAAGGACCTTCTACGGCCTTGTCCAGTTCTCCTAGAGTAACTGCTTGTCTTCTGGAATCTCCTCCATGCTCTTGAGACTATGCTGGGAGACACAGCAAACCTTGTGGCAATGGCACGTATTGATGTGCCATACTGGAGGAGTTGGACTGCCTGTGCAACCTCTGTAGGGTCCAGGTATCACCTCATGCTACCAATAGTGACACTGACCCTAGCCAAAGGCAAAACTAGTGAAAAAACAGTCAGAAAAGAGGAGTAGGGAAAAATGTCAGTGGCCTCCACCTGTAAAACCATTCCGGTTTCCTGGGTTGTCTCATTGTTGCCAATCTAGTGCACCTGTTGTTAATTTCATTAACACCAAAGCAGCTGAAACTGATTAACCACCCCCTCTGCTACTTAACTGACCAAATCAATCTCCCAAGAGTTTAATTGACTCTGATTCCTTTAAATTTTTTAGCAGTGTACAGATACAAACACACTTATATACAGTGGGTAAAAAATAAGTATTAAACATGTCACCATTTTTCTCTGTAAATATATTTCCAAAGGTGCTAATGACATGAAAGTTTCACTACATATCGGTAACAATCCATGCAATTCATACATACAAAGAAACCAAAACAAATAAGTTCAGAAATTAAGTTACGTGTAATAAAATGGAATGACATAGGGGAAAAGTATTGAACACCTGAAGAAAGGGAGGTGCAAAAAAGGCATGGAAACACAAGACACCAGCTGAAATCTATCAGTAATTAGAAAGCAATCCTTCCCCTTCTCAGTGCAAATTAATATTAGCTGGTTCAGTCTCAACTGATGGCCTATAAAAAGGTGTCTCATTACGAAGGTGTCAAACAAGAAACATCTCATGATGGTTAAAAACCAAGGAGCTTTCTCAAGACCTTCCCAACCTTACTGTTGCATAACATACAGATGGCATTGGTTACAGTTCCAGTGAGCACTATTTGGGCCATAATCCAGAAGTGGATTATCATTTCACCATAAACAGGCCACGACCAGGTGCTCCCTGCAGGATATCTGAGTGAAAAGAATTATCAGAAGGGTTCTCCAAGAGCCAAGGACCACTTGTGGAGAGCTTCAAAAAAACATGGAATTAGCAGGTACAATTGTTTATAAAAAATTAAAAAAAAAGTAATGCACACAACCACCATGGCCTGTATGCACACTCACCACACAAGACTCCATTGTTGAAGAAAAAGCATGTCGAAGCTCATTTAACTCATTCTCGCTGGCGCCTCCCGGCCCTTTAAGAGTTTCAGAAGTCGGGAGGTAGGACAGGCGGGGTTTAGGGATCATGTGACCGCCGTGACGCGTCATCACGGCAGTCACATGATCGGGAAAGGTCCCGATCGAAAGAGCAGACCGGGTCCTTTCCGTGAGTACCGGACATGTGTGCTGGGAGCGCGCAGGGTGTGCGATCTCATCACATATGTTTGTTAATTGCACCCAAATGTGCGGCCGCTCGGTGTCTAGGCCCAGACGCCAGGAGGCCGCACATTTGTGTGCTGCCGGCGTGAAGAGGTTAAAGTTTGCTGCACAACATTTAGACAAGCCTGTGAAATACTGGGAGAATATAGTCTGGTCAGATGAGACCAAAACTGAACCCTTTAGATGGCATAACACATTCCATGTTGGGAGGTCAAGTGGCACTGCTCATCACCCCAACAACACCATACCAACAATGAAGTCTGGAGGTGGGAACATTATGGTGTGGGCAATTTTTCAGCATATAATACTGGCAAACTTCATGTCATTGAAGGACGGATGAATGGAACATTCTTGATAAACATCTGCTCCATCAACCAGGTTGATGAAGATAAAACAAAGGTGGACAGTTCAGCAAGACAATGATCCCAAACACAAAGCCAAGGAAACGCTCTCAATTGGTTTCAAAGAAAGAAAATAAAGCTGATAGAATGGACCAGCTAATCACCTGACTTGAATCCAATTGAAAATCTATACATACATACATACATACATACATACATACATACATAAGGATAGAGATGTGGGGGAAGAAGAAAATGTTGGAGAAGAGGGGAGGGTGAGAAACAGGTGGGCTTATGTAAAGAAATGGGTGTGTATGCGCACTCATTCTATTTATTTTTAACATTGGGAAGCAGTATTTAACCAAGTTGACAGTCTAACACATTGGGGTTGATTTACTAAAAGGTAAATATACTGTGCACTGCATGTAAAGTTGCTCTAAATCTCAGGGAAAGCTCTACTGATTTCTGTCATCAAATTGTGTGCAAGCAAAAACGTGTTTTTTTTAAATTTTCCTTGCATGTGATTCGATATTTTTGCAAAGTGAAGTTTTACCTCATTTCTAAGCTCTGGAGCAACTGCACTTGCAGCGCACAGTATATTTGCATTTAGTAAATCAGTCCCTATATGTTGAAGTTAGGCTTATAAAACAGCTGAAGAAATGACTGAATTTCTGTGAATAGGACTTAGTGGAAATCCAGTCAAAATTGGAAATTTGCCCATGACTACTATGTTAACCATCTTTAATTCTGATATTATTCCTTTTTTTAGCTTGGTGACTGTCTAGCTTAGAAAGTCTAATCTGAGCTAGACAATCAGCAGTCTTCTGTTCAAATGTTTGCTTGCTCAGCTGAATTTGACAGTTCTCAGGCACTTCCTGAAACGGTTGTGGTATCTTTGAGAGATCCAGCAGAGGTTTGAGTGAACCCGCCCCTGTCCTTCCCAGTCCCACCCAGCACCACCCCATCCCTCCCAGCCATCGGCAGAACGTGCAGTTTAGCAGAGAAGCTGGTGGTGAGAAGTGAGCCACTGCAAAGCTAGCTCACCTCTCACCACCAGCTTCCGTGCTAAACTCTGCTATTACAGCCACTTATCTGCTGAACTTTGGTCCCAGTAGATCCTTCTCTGAGCATGACAAGCATCATCTTCCCTTACACAGAGTGAGTGCATTATATTAATCCTTTACTTCCCATTAAACTTCTACACTTAGATGGTTGCACATTTCTGGTTTGTTTGCAGCTGCAACCACCAATATAGTGACTTTTTGTTATCCACCCACCCATTTTTGTTTTTAGCATTAAAGGGCACCATTCAGCAAAGTAATTTTTTTATCCTTTTACGTAAAGCACACTGCACAGGTATATAGCAACACACACACTACAACCTGGAATCCAGGGGATATTACTGCACAGTTTGAGTTATACTCACACTACAAGGAGGAATTGTGTGGAGTTTTCTGCTTGTTGTGCATTACACCCATTCTACAAGGTGGAATCATGTGGTGTTACGGTATAGTGTTAATTGTAGACTGTGAGCTGAGTTGGGACCCCGGATCATTTCCACCGATAGTTCCCCCTGCATCTAGCTCCCTTCTCCTCTGGTAGTCTTTATTCAAAGCCCTGCATAGCTATACTGTATATGTGCAATGACCTTCTCAGCCCTCCTGTGTCCTGTGTGAATGGTTCTTTTTTATCTTTTAAATTTTCTCATGAATGAAAATGCACAAAGCACCTTATTCATGAAAGAGCATTGACCAGAGAACCTATGATCAGCTCCTCTCATCCTGTATATGCCCACTGGCTACACAGAACAGTGTCATTGTGGAAGTGATGTCACTAGCCTTTAATAAACACACCCACTGGCTGCTCTTGGACTCAGAAGGGAGAGGGATTGAAGTCATGTGACAGGCACTGAATACTGTAAAATAAAGGTATAAAAACAGTTTTGTTTTGTTTTGAGACATAAGGCTGACCTTTGTTTATATTAATGCTTGTAAGGGAGAATTTAAGTATTAGGCTTTTCTTCCACTTTAAGTAATCATAACCGTTACCAGTGTTGCCAGTTAACCTGCCACAAATCTTTATTTCAGAGATCGATGTTAAGTGGTATGCTGGAGAGAAACAGAAATCGGGTATATATCCAGGGCAGAGGGAGTCTTTTTTAGCAATATGTACTCAAATGCTTCTGTCATTTTTAGCAAACAGGTTAAACTTCAAATGAATACAAACCTGGTGATCAATAACAAATGATCGGCCACAGCAAAAACCTCCGATCGAAGCCAAAGCATTCTCCATGTTTGCACTGATCAAATCAATGTCATCAATCTGAGGAAATGAATAAAAATAGTTGAGTTGACATCTATTTTATACAATGAACTGATTAATGAGATCACTGGTCTTCATCACTCAAATTCTATCTACCATTAATGCAGAAACTGGTGCTCTAAGCTCTCTCTAATACAGGCCATATGCCAATAGAGAACAAATGCCAGACAATTAGCCAGGCAATGTGTACTGAAGGAGAAAATGAAGGTTCAGGTCAGTGTCCTGAGCCCCCTGCAGCAGAGATCACAAGTGGTACTATTTCAGTATGGGTCTATTTTACTAGATCTCCAGCTACTTCTCTTTGTAAAGACCATAAACAAATTACAATAAATAACATTGTGTTCAGAGATGTAAAACAAATGTAAACAGCAGAATAACAATGTGTATTAGTTACATGGGGATGTAAGACAGGGTTGGAAATTTTATGATTTTTTTTGGATGCGATAAAAGTGGTTATCTGAACTCTATTACAGTGGAATATTCCTTTTATTCCAGATAAAGAGTAGGGGAAAGGAAAATATGCCATTCATTTTTTACTTTTTTTTTATCCCACTATTTGATTTAAGCACAATACACTGAAAACATAACACTATTCTAAAGCAGCTTAAGTTTGTACAGTAGATCTATGAAATCCCTTTCTACAAAAAACAGACCCAACAGTTTGCTGAAAAGGAAATTTGTGACAATGCCATAAGACCGGAAGCTTTCTACTGCAAATAATAACTCTATAAATCAGTTTTAATTGGCTAGGGATCAATGCTGGCAGGTTTGGATTACAGATTTATAGAACACTTCTTTTGGAGACCCCATCGCTTACCTACACTTAGTAAGGATTTATAACTAGGGTTCATAGTTAAATAATGACTGTTTTGTGTAAAAGTTCCAGAAAGCACCGAACCAGTTTCCTAGCACATTTCAAGGCATACATCGGTCTACGCTATTCTTCATGAGAACACAAATGGACTGAACAGTAATTTAATGGCCATAAAATTGATATCAATTTCCTCTGCTGAAAGAAAAATGAAATCATGTTCTTTAATTTGAAATATTTCTACTTTGTTAATGCCTGGGAACACATTTAAAAAGGCAAAAGTTTCTTTAGCAGTTTTATTTCTAAAGAAACATACATGCAAGAATCCTACTTAAAAAATTACATCTGTTGTACCAACTATTTATTCCTTTCATCGTTAGACAAAAAAAACTCTGCTAAAAAAGGTACAAGAAGCCAAGACTAGTATTACAATATTTTTAGTTCCTTTTCTGCCACCTGTTTGATTGTTTCTTGTATATAAACATTGTCAGCTGTGTTTAAACTACTTATATTTATTTGCAGTCACTTCAGCTACCACTATCTTTTTGCAGTAACAGGTCTCACTGTTGCAGTGAAATGCAGGAAGGACATACAAAAATTATGTTAATGAGGGTGCAAATATGCATATACATCACTGACACATGAACACTGCTTTATCTTTAAAACCTACAAGAATCGGAATATATAACAAAAGTCGCTAATGAAGTCTGGGAATGGTGTGTGTGGTCCTTAGCTGACAAAGACATTCTACATTCCCAAATATAGCTTAACAAAATCCCTATACTAGTTATCCCCAGGCAGTGGCTCTGAGCTGCTCTGTACTCACTAGCTGCGTGTGTGCGTGCATTCTTTTTATATCACTTATCACACCTGAAAAATTCCAAAAAAAATTCCAATTATAAACACTTAAAAATAAATTATTCCAAAAAAGTATCCTCAGACAAAAAAACTTTTCTATAAAACTTGTTTGGAGCAATAAAAGAACCCCCATTTTATTTTTTTTTTTTTTCTGCTGAGTGTCACTGGTTAGACTAGACCACACACACACCTTGTCATGCTGAAAATGTCACTGTAGCAGAAAGTGAAAGGAAATGTCCTATGGAGACTTAGGGCCAGTTCACACTACATGCTTTTCAATTGCTTTTTTTTTTCTGCATCCAAAACACACAAAAAGTAGGTTATAAGGTTGACAATGTCATAGTTCATATCAGCGCTTGCAGTTTCTGTGTTTTTCTGTACAGAACCGTACTGGAATATGGAAACGCATCTGGAACACACCAGAACGCACTAAAATGCACCAAAAATGCACTGGAACGCACAGGTCCCTATTTAAATGGAAGAAAAAGGAGGGAAAAAAATGCCCCGGAATGCACCAAAAACGCATCTGGACTACGTTTTTTAGTGTGAACTGACCCTTAGACAACAATAAAGTCAACAGGTTTCTAGCCTTTCCAAACCTTAGTAATGAACATGTTTTTATTTCTATTGGGTTAGAGAAATGTTTTCCCATCCTAGTTAGAAAGCTATCACTAGGGGGGCGTGGCTTGGAGCTTGAGCCGCATGGCAGCACACTGAGTGAGCTCTGGGAAGAAGTCAGCTTTTGAGCCATTTAAGCGGTACACAGCAGGACGATCATGGGCAGGATCGTTAAGCCCACTTCACACAATCGCCCAAAACAGGAAGAAGGGTCAGCCGCACACCAGAGGATAGATGAATCTAGTGTGTATTTATTGATCCATAGCACACGCAAAACACCAGGACATGAATACAGGACTTAACGCGTTTCACACGATCTCGCGCTTAATCATAACCACACAAATCGCCCACACCACTCTTATTTCGGGTATTCAACACGACAGATCCAGGATCTTTTTCGGAATAGAGGCACACAGAGGAGCAGCCCTGCTGGGAGCAAGATGGCGCCTATACAGCATGAGGAAGTTCACAGTGAGGAGTCTCTGCCAGCATCTGAGGATAGGGTAAGAGAGGACACTCACCCCGATCCACTACTCACATATTGACACAGATCAATGCACATCTGAAGAGATTGTTCACAGCTGCCATAACCGATTTGAAGGAAGATCTCTTATCTCTCTCTCTGAGCAATTGATAACTGTGCAGAGGGCTGGTGCTTATAGGGACAGGGCGATCTCTAGGCTGGAGAACGTTTCTGAAACACATGCCACACACCTGATTAATGTGAATCGCCGCTTAGAAGATCTAGATAACAGAGGGAGATGGCATAACAGAGTCAGAGGTGTCCCTGAATCTGTGTCTGCTGAACAGCTCATGTCAGCCTTACAATCCATCTTCAATAATCTTTTAGAGCAGCCTGCGGACACTGTCACTGTCTCCTAGAGACATTATTTGATGTATTGTCAATTTCACACAGAAAGAAGAAATCCTTAAAACAGTCTGGCAAAATGAGCTCATTACTTTTAATGGTGATGAACATGCCCTCTTTCAGGATCTCTTCCCTATTACGCTGAAAAATAGAAGATCATTACTCCCCCTACTGGCCATTATGCAGGAGAAGGGGATTCTTTACAGATGGCGGGTTCCTTTTGCCTTACAAGTGACTGTGAATGGCAAACACCATCTGCTCAGACTGCCTGTTGACCTTTGGGGTTTCTGTGATGACCTCCAACTTCCACACGTGGAACTTCCTGAATGGTATGAGGATTTCCATCAGCAGTGCCTCTCATTGCACACACGCCTAAGTAAACCCCTTCCAAAGCACAGTTCAGGAAGACCAGGCACCAGAAGCAGGCCGGTCCAGGCTCCAGTTTGTCTTCTCCAAAGTCCAAACAGCGCAGAGCTATAGAGAATTTTGATGATACCTGACTGTGCTTAGTCAATTTGTGTCCTTTCTTCTCTTTTGAAGACCTTACTGTCCTCTTTCAGAAGGATGAGGTGTTGGGGGTTCACATGTTGGGGGGGGGGGGTCTTTCATGCGGCTAACCACCGCGGTCTGGCCTCCCTGGATACGTGTTCGTCCTAGCTTCCTGTGTTACTGTCTGTTATAGGTAGCCTAATTATTGGTTGTGTATTTAATCAGCCAGGTACAAATATTTTATATTGCTTATGGCCTGATGGTGAGGCTGCTATCTATAAATGGCCAGCAGGGCCCATATGGTCTAATAGTTTTGTGCCCATTGGCGTTTTGTTTGAAATTGTTGCACTTATATAAGGGTTATTTCTGTTTGCAACTGATTCTTGGATATATGCTGATATAGTTCTTGCAAATACCTGAAACATGCATTTAATATTTGTGTTGTTGGCTCTGAGCTCAGACCTCCCTTCATGTTTTGACATCTGTTTACGATCATTTTAGCCGTCTTTAGGTTGTACCTTACAATAGGCACTATTTTTTCTTAGTGACTGATGGCTTTGCTTGTGGAATAACCCCACCCATTAGCCCCGCAATTTGGCAGAGTACCACTTTGTGTTGCACATTACAACATTTAACATTCCTGCTTACTTCTGCTGGTACTTATTTAACCTTGCGATATGGTACTTTATCCCTACACCATTTCTCACTTGCTTTTATTGGTATGCAGTATCCTATAGGTTAGCGATTAACGAGATATTTATTTCTTTGCATGTTTGTTTGGAGCAGGCCCACTCCAGCATTCTTTGTGGTTTCTTCTTGTCATCACTTTCCCCTCCCCCCCTTTTTTTTTATTCTCCTCTCATCTTTCACCGGAATGGCCTTTTCAAATTTAGGAAACAAGCCCTTGCTTATCTCTCACAATATCAGGGACTTAAATGTTCCCGAGAAGCGATCCCAACTGTTACGGGAACTTGATAAAGTCAAGCCTCCATAGTGTTCCTGCAGGAAACGCATTTTAAAACTGGACAGATACTGAAGTTGTCAAGTAAATAATTTATGAAAGCATACCATTCTACTAATGCCTTGGCTAAGACTAAGGGGGTCACCATATTGCTAAGTAAGGAGGCAAAGATTTCAATCACAGACCAATCAATTGACCCGGAGGGTAGATACGTCTTCTTAAAAAGCTCATGGGCGGGTATGCTGATCAACTTGGCTAATGTCTACTTCCCCAACTCAGCCCACATCTCCTTCTGTCAGCAAATTGCTGATGAGCTTAAAGGCTTCACGTTTGGTTGCTTAATTCTAGGGGGAGACTTTAACATTCCTCTTGTCCCTGCTTTAGACACGTCTACTGCGGCAACTTGCATTGCATGTAAAAATCTTAAAGATCAAGCTACTCCTGAGATCTTTGCAGCTGATTGACGTTTGGAGATCACTTAACCCCAGTGGCCGTGATTACACGTGATACTCTCCACCGCACAATCGTTATGCTAGGATTGATTATCTTTTTATCTCACAGAAAGACCTCCCTCTGCTGCTTGACACTAAGACTAGGATCCGATCCTTGTCAGACCACACCCCAATAACACTTAGTTTGACTCTCCCCTGCCAGGTAGCCAAGATGTTTAACTGGAGACTTAACCCTGCCCTGTGGACTTTTATGGAAATTCTGACCGGTCACCACTACTATTAAGCATTATTTTGATGCCAACAAAAAGATGGAAACTTCGACTTTTAACATGTGGGAGGCACACAAATGTGTTGTTCGCAGAGTGTTTATTAAGTGGGGCGCTAGGCGGAAACGGGAACAGACCAGAAGAATTGCAGAAATTTCTGCAAACATCGCAAAACTTGTATCCCAGCATAAACTATCCCTTGCTAATTCTATGGTGGCTGCACTTCAGAAGGCGCGGTTGGAATTACAGGCTATTCTAGACACTAATTACAAGCGTTCCTTATTCTTCAAAAAAAATTAGTTTATTAGGCGGAAGCAAATAAAGGTGGGCATTTCTTGGCCAGGGCATTGCATGAGGCCAAGCTAAATGAAAATATCTATGGGGTCAGGAACTCGAAAGGTACCCTGGGACACAATAGTAAAGCGATTGCTTCATTGTTCTATCAATACTACACCAACCTGTATAATTTGCCCCCCACTCACACCCCTAAAGATCTTAAAGGTGAAAAATTTGACTTAATTGAGTATTTTCTTAGGAAAAGCAAACTGCCCTCCCTAAACCGCTCAGATGTCAAATTACTAGAATGCCCCATTGGGGAGGTGGAACTGGCTAATGCTATCAAAAGCATAAAACTGGGGAAAAGCCCAGGCCCAGACGGGTTGACGTCACAGTATTATAAGACCTTTAGTTCTCTGCTCTCTACACTTCTACTCCTGACCTTTAACTCTCTGACTACATCTCAGCCAATACCCCCTTCTTTCTCTCTTGCACATATTACTGTAATCCACAAAAAAGATAAAGTCCCTGCTGAATGCACAAGCTACAGACCTATTTCCCTACTCAACACTGACATAAACTGCTTGCAAAAATACTGGCTAACCAGCTTAGGCCTTATCTCTCTGATATCATTGGCCCGGAACAAGTCGGTTTCATACCGGATAGGGAAGCGTGTGACAATATTGTCAAGGCGCTTAACCCAATCTATAGGGCGCGTGTTGAGGGCTTTCTCCTCTCGAATGATGCGGAGAAGGCTTTCAATCGTGTGTCTTGGAACTTCATGTTTGCTACGTGTGCTCATATTGGACTGGCACCTAACATGTTGAATTGGATTGCTGCTCTGTATCAAAACCCCACAGCTAAGATCAAGGTCAATGGCACACTGTCTGACACAATCACTATTAAGAGGCGATTCATGGATTTCACATTAGCAGTGAGACTTAGAAAACGGCGGCATACAAGGATGACCTGTTATTTTTCATATCCCAACCTCACATATCCATGCCTAACCTTTTGAGCTATTCGACTGCTACCATTTCCTCTCGAATTTGAAAATTAACTACACTAAGTCAGCGGCCTTGAATTTAACTGTCCACTCTTCCTCCTTACACCTCATTAAGCGAAATTGCTCTTTCAAGTGGGTCACTGTAGCCTTTAAATATTTAGGCATTTGGTTTACTCCAAATTTGGAGGATTTGTACAAGCAAAACTTTGTCCCCTTATTACGCAAGATTCGGAATGATCTTAAAATCTGGCATGCGAAAACCTTTTCTTGGTTTGGCAGAGCAGTGATCATCAAAATGAATATTCTTCCTCGGATACTGTACTGCATGAATGCTCTCCCTATTAGGCTCCCCTCCATCTTTTTTAAGCAATTACAACAGGCTCAGAGAGCCTTTGTATGGGCCAATAAAAAGCCATTGATTCGATTTCAAGTAATTACGCGCACTAAAAGTTCTGGTGGTATGGAGTAGCCAGACTTTAAAAAGTATTATTATGCTACTCACATTACCAGAAACATAGACTGGAATTGTCATTCCATACATATACACTGGGTTTCCCTTGAAAGCTCCTATTCTTCAGCTCCTTTAAGATTTTCACCATGGTTGTCAAAGTCTACCTACTCGAAGTGTCTGATGGCTCATCCCTTAATTGGTGCAACTGTAGATGCGGATCATGGTCTTGCGAAGGTTGAGGGTTTTGCTAGCGCTCCAGGCCCCCTCACCCCCATTGCTGATAATTCCGAGTTTCCGCCTGGGTTGGAATGGGGAGTGATTCTGGTGCACGAGTCGGGTCTATCTCTATTGGTGACTCATTTTCTCAAGCGAGGGGGAGTTGGGTCCAAAGGAGAGCTTCAGGAGATGTGGTCAGGTTACTTTCCCATACTGGACTTATTTTTTAAATACATACAGTATTTATTTAACTAACCACAGACGGAAGGCAGCCTTCTCCAGACCTCTTACCACTCTAGAAACGCTGTCTGAAAGGGAAACCCGTTGACAAAACCACCTCTTTGGCCTATACTTGGCTTCAAAACAATCTTTCACCCACAACAATTTTCGGCTAGGTTGGGAATCAGCCTTTCAGGCAGAGTTCTCCGATTACCGTAGGAGAAAAGCCTACATTTCTGCTCACAAATGCTCCATTAGCACCAGGACTCAAGAAACCTCCTACAAACTGTTAACACGTTGGTACGCTACATCAGACAGGTTAAAGAGGTGGTTTCCCCAGACGTCAGGCTTATGTTGGCATTGTGAGTCAGCGGAGGGCTCCTTGTTCTATGTTTGGTGGCAATGTCCATGACTTAAGCCAATCTGGGATGACGTTCGAGAGTTGATCTACTCTATTACGGAGACTGAATTGCCCTTAACTCGTGAATGTTGCCTCCTCCATATTTCTGAGTGCTCGATGAAATCGTACAAGAGATCCTTGATGAGGTACTTTTTGAATGCGGCTAAGTCCTTAATTCCCAGACATGGGAAGACAACTCATACCCCCTTGATTCAAGACTGGATAAGAGAGGTTAATGTTATTCAGGAATTGGAACGGACACCAGCTATGACTGATGACATGGTTCCCAGGTTTCACAAATGGTGGTCCAGTTGGTAGGCTTTCACTTTTTCAGAAAGCTATAAAGGGCTGATGGGCGAATATCGCTTTTTCTCTTTTGGACGTGTGGGGCATGCTGAGTTCTGGGCATCTCTTGCAGAGATGGAGCTGTCCTTACATAGGCTATTTTCTTGCTTTCTTTCCTTGCTTTTCATTTTCCTCTGTTCTTACTTTTCTTTCTATCAGACTTGATGATTGTACCTGCAAATTGTAAACGTTTTACTAGTGAATGCTTCCTAATGTTTTGATTATACTACCGAGTTTGCTCTCCGAAACTCCCTCTCAGCTAGGGAAAGCTTCAGTTTTTGTAGAAATCCATAAACCACAAAAACAGAGGGGCGGGATCCCTGTGTCCTGTGATGTACTCCAAGAAAAGGACTTTACAGGAAACCAAAAATCCTCATTTATAGCACATTCCAGGACACAAGGTATTTTCATTTCCATTACAATAGGAATGTCCTAAAGCACTAAATATGAGGGGAGGGCAACACAACAAACAGGCCCTAAACAAATACCCAAACAGGCTAGAACCTCACGCGACAGCCCCCAAAAAACTTGCTGACCAAAAGGAGGCCTCCTCTGCAGCTTGAACATCCACATTGCACCAAGATATGCATTAAGGAAAGTGAAGCCTTATAAAAACTACGCAGCACATGGTCATAAAACAAAAGAGTGTAAACAGTAAAAGGTTATGGCAGCCCAAGCTAGCAATTATTCCAGAAAGTTGCTACTATGAACCAGCGATAGATGAAAAATTTCTCCCTTGTCAAAAAGAATCGGTGCCCCAGAAAGAGTGGATACCAGATAGGTGGAGAGAGGTGACCCACAAGTTAAGCAACTGCTGAAGGCCATCATACAGATTATCCAACCTTTGTGAGAAGAAGTCAGACTGGAGGGAAAGAGGGAAACTGCAGCAGGAGGCTGTCAGGTGTCCATTATTTAAAGTGGGGGGGTGCCCTATCACTGAAAGGGTGGTTTGGAGCCAAACTTGGGTAGCTTGGGAGTCTAGGACTTGCAGTGAAAAGGCAGGCCAGTTTTAGATTTTGTAGGAAGAGTCCTAGTCTTCTTCTTGCTAGACAAAATGTGTACGCTTTCCACTGGTAACTTCCTTTTAAAAAAAAAAAAAGTCTAGATGATTGACAAAGAGGGTCAACATGCAAACTGCAAACACTTCAGGTGCTTTTTACACGCTAGTTCAGCAGGCCAGTATTTGAGCCAGGAAATCCAACACATCTTAATGGACAGAAGGGCTCACTTGGAAATCTACTGGAGGGAATTCCCCAAGACCGTCCACGCAATACCATAAAGCATTTTGTGAAAATTCCAAGCACTGAAGAACAAACAGGTCTGTAAGAATTGCACCATGGTCATGAGCCTTCCACTTGGACCAGATGCAAGGGTCTCTCAGATATCCATGGCATCAAACAGCTTGCATGGCAGGACCCACCATCGTAAAAAGAGACTCAAGTTTCTTGTCCACCACATCCTTAACCGGAACTATAAAAAGGGTACCTGCTGAGGCAGGCATTGCAGGATCTGCAGAAGGACATGGCCATTTTTTTTTGCAAAACTCCTCTTCCGTAGAGTAATGTTGAGAACACTTGAAGGAACAAACACTTTCAGGATCTGGCCAAAGTATAATGTTTCCTGTCCATAGGAAAAGTCTTTGGCAGCTTGGGAGCCTTTTGAGAACCCATACTAGTAACTTAAAGTCAAATGGACTCTGAAGCCTGCAGTTTTAAAACAGAAGCATACCTTGTCGACCAGGACAGATATGGTGTCTCCGAAATTAAGAAAGAGCACAGCCAAAGTGGCCTTTTCTACTGTAGAGTCGAATCCTAGGAATCAGAGGAAAGTAGACCCTCAACTTCCTCATCTTTTAATACTGCTCTCCCTATCCTGTAATAAAACAGGATCCAATGCAGAGTATGGGATAGAATGAGAAGGAAAAACCGAAGTGTACCACCCACAGCCCCTGCAGTCTGCTGTGATTTTTCCCATTAAAATTTGCCCTAGAAGCGGAGAATTCCTTCCCTCTTAAACAAAATGAATGGGAAGCGCCCAAGCAAACTGAAGAGGAAGATGAGGAAGGAGGACGACATACCCCTGCTGAGGGAAACCAGATCCTTCTTGAGCACAGAAAAAAAAACAAAAAAAAAACAAACATCTTGGACCCACTGAAAGAAGTCTGAAAGTATGATAACCTCCCCCTTTCTCCACTGTGAACCCTCCACAGCAGTAAGCTAATTACTAACAACTGCTGAGGAAGGGGCTAATAGAAAAATAAAAACCCAAGACTATAGTGATGTGGCAACAGCTGTGCCAACTATTCCCCCCCTCTTCCCACCTATCATGCCTATCAAGTGTTAAAAAAAAAAAAAAAAAAGGGACAGCTTTTTTTTCCTTTTTTTTTTTTTAAAGTCCACTCTGGTTACATGATCTTACAGCTCTGGCTCCCCTGTGTAAGTGGGCGGAGGCTGCAGGGCAGAGGAAAGAGCCAACAATGGCTGGGCCATGAAAGGGCCGGGACAATTCCCAGAATTCCATGAGCACTCCATGAAACAGGGGAGCCAGAGCTGTGGAATCCCTTAACCAGACTGCACCAGACTAAAAAATAAATATGTATACAGATCTTTTTAGATCTGTCTGGACCAGATGGTTTTGGCACCAGTCCCAGTTCAGCCATGTTAAAGAGCTGAGCTGCATGTAGCCTGTCCTGACTGCTCACTGTGTACTGGAGACAAGTTGTTAGACATCACTTTTTTTTTTTTATTCCCTTTAAAGACAAAAACCCAGCCACCCGAGAATGCCCATTAGCGAAACGCGTTGGCACCGACATCACTTCCGGTCAGTGGGACTTCCGGATTAACCACGGTGAAGTGCACACCAGCTCTCGTTACAGCTGTACAGAGCGGCAGCGGCTTCTAATAGAGTATATACTGTTAATATGTGCCAAAAAAAAACTTCCTGGGCACCGATATATGTGAATTAAATAAAGTAGTGGTTTATGTTTTTATGCGATGAGTCCCCCTCTTTGTTTCTTCTTAATATGAGCGGAGTTAACCTAGGTCTGAGAGAGAGAAGATCTGGAGATACAGTACCATAATGCGCGTTTTGACCTGTTGTATAACATATATCCATTTGTTTTGGCGACTTGAGACTGGGGAGGAGTGGGAACGATTGGTGTGGTAAAATTTGGTCAACACTGTGAAGTTAAGCACTCATAAGGATGTTAAGTGGAGCACTTGATGAACACACAGTACACACTTATGGTAAGCTCCACAATGCAGTGCCTAAAGGTTGCATTTCAGAACAGCCCTACAATTATCCAGTCCAGTGATGTCTGGGTACGTCCAGCAAATCTATTGCAGAAGAAATGCCAATCTGGATTGTGGTGTATAGAGACCTCCTCAAGCAGTTTGCAGAGGAATTTAAAACTTAGGAATGAAGGTAAATGATGGAAGAAAAAGCATGCAGTGCTTTCTTCAAGCCACTTTCTTCATGATCCATTACGTTAGAAAATTTTCAAGACAGCTTATTATGCTATCTTGACACCCTAATTGAGAGGCTACTCAGTCTACATTTGTTGTTCTGTACAGGTTTGCTTCCTTCTTTGGGCCTTTAGAATTTCCAATCGTTTTAAAGAATATGTTACCTCAACATTTCATATTCCTGATATGTGTCTATTGTACCATGTACTTGTATGAAAAAGTATCATGTTTCCTTTGTATTGCTTTGTGTAAATTATCTGGTGATCCTGCCAGTCCCCCTGCTTCTCTATTCAAACTGACTGTGTTAGGCAGAAGACCACATCTATCACAGCATGATCTGTTTTCTGGCTGTACTTTGAGAACAGCCTGTCTGTCCTACATTGGCCAAGACATGCTGACATCCCCCCTACACAACCATTCACTGGGAAGAGCAATGTACTGGTGTTTCCCCACCCCTAGCTCTTAAAGCTCCTTATGCAGCTGAGAACAGTGATTATGAAATCACTTATATAAAAAAAAAAAAAACAGGAAAAAAAAAAGATCATCCTGAACACTGGAAATAAAATGAGGCATTCTGGGAGTAGGAGTTATAACAGACTTATCCTATAGATGGCAGTACAATCCATCACTCTGAATTTCTGTGTCCCTCAATAAAAGAGAAAGAAACACTATTGCTGGTAAGCTAATGGCTGAAATGTAAGTAGTGCTTTGGTCCTTAAGGGTAATTCATATCTGGAAGCTAAAGTGATTATGTGTGGGATATTAAAACTTATACAGTTTTTTAATTAAGAAATGGCTCTCATGTTCTTATAACAAACCTGTACTCTATTTTAGTTTTAAAATAAAAGTTGTGTCCAAGGGCAGACACTAAGTAAAGCCAACAATTGCCTTATATTAGTAAAAAAAACAAAAAAAAAAAAAAACACATCTGTGTTCCTATCCAATTTAGTTCACTTATTTTGTTTGTGCTGTCTAACTTTTTTACTTCATGACATTCTCCACTAGGTTCTAGCTACTGGCAGGAGGCTTACTTTCTAAAGGTTTAAAAGGGAGTAAAAGTTCACTTTAAATTGATATACAGTACTGTGCAAAAGCTTTAGGCAGGTGTAAAGAGATGCTGTAAAGCAAGAATGCTTTCAAGAATATATATTTTAAATTATTTATTTATATCAATTTACAAAAAACGCAAAGTAAGTGAACAGAAGAAAAAAAATTTAAAATCAAATTAATATTTTGTGTGACTACCCTTTGACCTCAAACCAGCATCAGTTCTTACATTTGCACACTTGCACAAAGTCAGGGATTTTGTAGATTAGAGTCAGGTCTATGATTAACCTATCATACCAAGCAGGTGCAAATGATCATCAATTTCATGTGTAGGTTGAAACACAGTCATTAACTGAAACAGCTGTGTAGAAGGCTTAAAACTGGCTGAGGAACAGCCAAACTCTGCTACTAAGGTGAGGTTGTGGAAGACAATTTCACAGGTCATACACCACAGCAAGACTGAGCACAGCAACAAGACTTAAGATAGTTATACTGCATCAGCAAGGTCTCTCCCAGGCAAAGATTTCAAAGCAGACTGGAGTTTCAAAGCTTCAAGCGCTTTTGAAGAAGTCCAACAAAAACGGACAATGCTGAGGACCACAGATGGCCTAAGAAACTTAATATAGCAGATGAAATCATGCTTACGTCCCTTTGACATCGGAAGATACTGTATGCAGCAATGCAATCAGAACAGAAGTGGCAGAAACCAGTAGGACCCAGGTACACCCATCTACTGTTTGGAGAAGTCAGACCAGAAGTGGTCTTCATGGAAGAATTGTGGCCAAAAAGGCATACCTCTGACATGAAAACAAGGCCAAGCAACTCAACTATGGACAAAAACATAAGAACTGGGGTGCAGAAAAATGGCAGCAGGTGCTCTGGACTGATGAGTCAAAATTTGAAACATTTGGCTGTAGCAGTAGGCAATTTGTTTGCCAAAGAGCTGGAGAGCGGTACATTAAATTGAGTGTCTGCAGGAAAAATGAAGCCTGGTGGAGGTTCCTTGCAAGTTTGGGGCTGCATTTCTGCACATGAAGTTGGTGAGGATCAATGGTGTCCTCAAGGCTGAGAAATACAGATATTTATCCATCATGCCATATCATCAAGGAGGCATTTGATTGGCCATAAATGGATTATGCAGCAGAACAATGATCTCAAACTTACAACCAAAGTCATTAAGAATTATCTTTAGCGTAAAGAGGAACAAGGAGTCCAGGAAGTGATCTGAGGCAGTCTACATTCACAGAAGATCTGTGGTTAGTTCTCCAAGATGTTTGGAACAACCTACCTGCCGAGTTCCTTCAAAAACTGTGCGCAAGTGTACCTAGAATTGATGCAATTTTGAAGGCAAATGGTGGTCACAACAAAATATTCATTTGATCCATCTTCTGTTCATTTACTTTACATTTTATTAACAGTCAAAAATTTACTATTAATGCTTTTATTTTTGAAAGCATTCTTAAAGCCTTTGTTAAGTTAGCGAGCAAAGTAAAAAAATGGCCCCCCCCAGCAGGTTTTAACCATAATGTGCTAGTATGCACTACATACTAGCACATTATGACAAAGTAGCCGACAAACTGATCTCTTCAGTGCTAAGCGGTCACGGCTCCCCGACGCTTCCATGTTCGCCCAGTTTTCCTTCCGGGTTCTACATTTTCGGCCACCTGAATGGCCGGGTCTGGGTAATGTAAGTCCCGTACATGCGCACAGGAGTCACATTACCGCAGCACAGAGAGCAGGCTGTAAATGTGTTCCCTATGACATTCTTTTTTTTGGTGACAGGTTCCCTTTAATGAGACATCCAGGGACTAAATGACCCTGGATATCTCCTCTATGCTCAACTGAATCTGATGCAGTACAGATCGCACTGCATTCTTCTTTCCCATTCATGATGGCCAGGTCTGCAGAGGCACCGCACTGCTTGCATCTGACAGCCAGAAGTTGGCTTGTCAGATGTAAACACAATCCCAGTGTGTAAAATCCCCCAATGTCACTTGCACACAACTGACCTAGCAGCAAATGGGTTAAACTAGTAAAAGGGAAACCAAAAAGTGTAGAGCAATGCAAACATCTGCTGAAACCAATGGGCAAAAAAATCTGGAAAGTTATCTGAAGGTGATTGGTGCAAAAATGTTCCTTTGTAAACAAACCTTTGTTTACTACAAACAGGTTTGCATTCCTATACAAGTCATTAGGAGGACAAAACCTGCTTGAAGCAGGTCGAATGCAGGTCAGAAGGAGGTCAACTGCAGGTCAAATGCATCTATCAATGATTTGTGAATGATCTCAGGAGAGTGTCATATTGAAGCCATGAAGACAGTCATCAAGCTTGTCAACACAGGCCCCAAATGTTCAGTAAAAGAGAAACACAGAAACGAAAGGGTGCACCAGCCTAATGCATTATCCAAAAAGCTTTTATTAACATTAGATAAAAAATTACTCACAAGCATAGGAGCTAAAAGAAAAAAAAAAAGTTTAGGCTCTGAGGAAGAAGGGTATTCCTTTGCAACGCGTCAGCCTGCAGGAACCCTGATGTGGTTCCCCCTATGCTTTGAAGGCTGTCCTATCTGGATACATTCAGCCATGGATGTGTGGCTTGATGAGCGCTTTTAACTCCTATGCTTGCGAGTAATTTATCGAATTTTAATAAAAGCTTGTTGAGTAATGCACTAGGCTGGTGCACTCTCTTTTTTGTGTTTCTGTTTTAATGCCTAAAAGAAATCACCAATCCTTAGGAGCAGTAAGGCTTTATGAGATTATCCATATATTTACTGGGCCATTGCAATTATACACAGATCATTCTTGTTGTTTGTTCGTCCCCAAATGCTCAGTACTCATGACTGAAAAACTAACTAAGATAATCCATTTCTCCAGTGCACACTTACCTTGATGCCAAAATGCTCAGTTACTCCTCGGCCATGTTCTCCTAGTACTCCAAAGGAAAGACTTTCTTCCAGGAATATTCTTACTTTGTATTTGTACTTCAACTCAACCTGCAATTTACAGACAGTAAAAGCCAAAACGTTTCAGAGAACTGTGGGGCAGAGATTGCTCTACAATACAGTTAAGCTACCGTTAAAACGTGCATATGTTGATTTATATTTCAGTTTATTAAATAGAGGTTTGTACTCTGGAATAGCCACAGCCTGCACAGCGAAAGTAGGTAAAAAATGTACTACACATGCATTAAGTCTATAAATCCAACTTATATTAGGTAACGAATGGAAGACTTTTCTATTTTTAAGTGATTTGAGAAATAGATGAAACTAACTAAATGTATTTCAAGAAAAGCAGACCATGAATGCAGCTGGTAACTAAAGATAACGGTATGCTACTAGTTTTTGGTTTATTTCAGAATGAACGTCACTGATTTATATACACACACATTGAATATATGAAAAGTGAAAAAAGTGAATAAAGCTTAAAATCCTTCTAATAGCTTTTATTTCCATAAACACAAATGCATTGGGAACACTACACATTCTATTCCAAATCAAAACATGAAGAAAAATATATCAAATTTGTGTTGTTCCTCTAAAAAAAAATTGAAGAAAAGTGAATATTAGACTGTTCAAAAAAATAGCAGTGTTTGTATTCTTCTTTACAAACTCAAACATTCACTATTTAAACTGAAAAATGTTTGAAGATTTTGCTTTCCTTTGAATCAATTAATATTCAGTTGTATAAGCACTGTTTATGAGAACTGCTGTACATCTGTGTTGCATGGAGTCAACCAACTTCTGGCACCTGTGAACAGGTATTCCAGCCCAGGATGATTGGACTACATTCCACAGTTCTTCTCGATTTCTTGGTTTTGCCTCAGAAACTGCATTTTTGATGTCACCCCACAAGTTTTCTATTGGATTAAGATCCAGGGATTGGGCTGGCCACTCCATAACGTCAATCTTGTTGGTCTGGAACCAAGATGTTGCACGTTTACTGGTGTGTTTGGGGTTGTTTCTTGTTGGAACACCCATTTCAAGGGCATTTCCTCTTCAGCATAAGGCAGCATGACCTCTTCAAGTATTCTGATGTATTCAAACTGATCCATGATCCCTGGTATGAGATAAATAGGCCCAACGCGGTAGTATGAGAAACATCCCCATATCATGATGCTTGCGCAACCATGCTTCACTGTCTTCACCGTGTACTATGGCTTGAATTCAGTGTTCGGGGGTCGTTTCACAAACTGTCTCCGGCCACTAGACCCAAAAAGAACAATCTTACTTTCATCAGTCCACAAAATGTTGCACCATTTCTCTTTAGGCCAGTCAATGTGCTCTTTGGCAAATTGTAACCTCTTCAGCGCATGTCTTGGGACTTTGCGGGGGCTTCTTGCAGATAGCTTGGCTTCACATAGGCGTCTTCTAATTGTAACAGTACTCACAGGTAACTTTAGACCTTCTTTGATCTTCCTGGAGCCGATTGTTGGCTGAGTCCTTGCCATTTTGGCTATTCTTCTATCCATTCGAATGGTAGTTTTTCACTTTCTTCCACGTCTTTCAGGTTTTGGTTGCCATTTTTAAGCATTTTCGATCATTTTAGCTGAGCAACCTATCATTTTCTGCACTTCTTTATATGTTTTCCCCTCTCCAATCAACGTTTTAATCAAGGTACGCTGTTCTTCTGAACAATGTCTGGAACAACCCATTTTCCTCAGAATTTGAGAGAGAAATGCACTGTAACCAGCATGTACAATATTTGCTGCCTTCCTTCCTTAAATAAGGGCAATAATTGCCACCTGTTTTTCAAAGAATGAATGACCTCACTAATAGAACTCCTCACTGCTATTATTTTGAACATGCCCCTTTCAATTAGTGATTCAATTACACAGAATCAGCAGCATGCATGTCATGACTGTTGGGTCTGTTAGATTTCTTTTACTCTACTACACCTGCTAGTAAATTATTTGCCATGTAGAAATATCATTTCTACCAAAAACAGTTATTGATCAGGTTAGTGATGTCTGACTGCTATTATTTTGAACACAACTGTATACACACACACATATTTTATATATATATATATATATATATATATATATATATACACACACACATACACACACACACACACACATACATACATACATATATACACATACACATATACACACATATACACACATATACACACACACATGCATACATATACACACACATACATATACACACACACACATACATATACACACACAGTCCATATATATTTGAACACAGGCACAATTTTAGTTGTTTTCCAGGTATTTACCAAAACATATTCAAGCTATAGTTATATAATGGATATGGGCTGAAAGTACACACAGGTTTAATTTGAGTGTATGTGCATCAAAACTGGAGGAAGGGTTTAGAAATTACAGTTCTCAAGGAGTAGCCACCCCCCCCCCCCCTTTAAGGGACTGAAAGTAATTGGACAATTGAATCAAAAGCTGTTCCATGGCCAGGTATGGGCTACTCCTTCGTTATTTCTTCATCAATTAAACAGGTAAAAGGTTTGTAGTTGATTCTAAGTGTGGTATTTGCATTTGGAATCTACTGCTGTGAACCTACATCATGCGTTCAAAGGAGCTGTCCATGCAAGTGAAACAGGCCATTGTAAGGCTTCAAAAACGAAAACAGAGAGATAACAGCAACATTAAGAGCAGCCAAATCAACAGTTTGGTACATTCTGAGGAAAGAGGAACGCACTGGTGAGCTCAGCAACATAAAAAAAATGCATGGACGTCCATGGAAGACAACAGTGGTGAATGATCGCGGGATCTTCTCTATGGTAAAGAAAAATCCATTCACAGCATCCAGACAAGTGAAGAACACTCTCCAGAAGGAGGGCGTATCATTGTCAAAGTCTACAGTCAAGAGAAGACTTCACGAGAGCAAATACAGAGGGTTCACCACAAGGTGCAAAACTATTCATAATAAAAATAATGTGAACAAGGAATTCATAAGAAAAAGCGGTTACATAAAAGGACAATGCGATACTCAAATTATCAAAATATGCTTTTGTTAGCAAAGTTGCAATGTGAGACAATTCAGTAAAGACTGCTGGTAGCCATCACCTCAATGTAAGACAAACACAAAAGACAACCTAAAACAAACAAAAAAAAAATATCAAAAGAAAGACATCATGGCTAGGCCATAAATTGTACTATGCTGCAGAGACGACTCAAAAGTCTTTTGCTCATACAGCAAAGACACATCAGGGTGCACCACTATAGACCAATCATCAGAACATACGAGTGTAAACTCTATTGGCATGGAAATAGAAGCCCAACTAGGGAAGATAGGCAGTAAAGAATATACATCATGACCATGTAACTGGCTACATTCCACATATAAACCGCTTGTGTCAAAATGGTGGTGAATAAGGTACTTGTTGCAATCCAGGTAGTGTATAGCCCATAGGCCAATTTCTGAGACCAGAACACAAAGCCTCCGAATAGAATATGCGATAGTGACAGATAAACCCACATAAGGCAGTGGATATTGCATTAAGGTCTACGTTTTGTTAACAAAATATGGGCAAATAGCAGTTCTCTGACAGCTAGATGTAGATTAGAGTCACTATCCAGAATTGAGGAGTGACAGGTAGAAAGTCCGTAAGGCAGCCGCCGTATAGAGACTTCCAATGGTAGAGCCCTGTCTACATGTGTGTCCAGTGATCCATCAGGCGTGAGTAAATGTGTCACTCACCACCTACTTCCTTGAGAGTACACATGGTGGTTGGTCAACGCCAAAAGTTAGCGTGGTGCTCAGTATCCCCCTAGGTGTACTCTCAAGGAAGTACAATTTGACCATCGGAGGTCCTGATATGGCGGCTGCCTTTGGGACTCCAAGCATGGAACCGAGCGACTAAGGAAAGGTCATACTATCTCCATCTGGCGGAGTAGAATAATACTAAATAATACTCTTTACTGCATATCTTCCCTAGTTGGGCTTCTATTTCCATGCCAATGGAGGTTACACCCATATATTCTGATGATTGGTCTATAGCTAAATTGCAATTTCTCCATATACAGTTGCAAGAAAAAGTATGTGAACCCCTTGGGATTACGTGGAGTTTTGCATGAATTGGGCATAAAATGTGCTCTGAACGTCATCTAAGTCAGAACAATAGAAGAACACAGTCTGCTGAACATAATACTATACAAACATTAGATGTTGCCATGGTTTAATTGCACATAACATGTAAACATTCACAGTGCAGGGAGGAAAAAGTATGTGAGGCCCTAGCTTAATGACTTCTCCCAGAGCTAATTGGAGCCAGGAGTGAGCCAACCTTGACTCCAATCAGTGTGATGATATTGGATGTGTTGCTGACAGCTGTCCTGCCCTTAAAAAACACACACCTGTTTTGGGTTTACTGGTTTCAAGAAGCACTGTCTGATGTGAACCATGCCTCGCAGAAAAGAGCTCTCAGAAGACCTACAATCAAGAATTGTTGACTTGCATGAAGCTGGAAAGGGTTACAAAAGTATCTCCAAAAGCCTTGATGTTCATGTGTCCACGGTAAGACAGACTGTCTACAAATGGAGAAAGTTTAGCACTGTTGCTACTCTCCGCAGGCGCTGTTGTCCTGTAAGAATGACTGCAAGAGCACAGCGCAGAATGCTGCATGAGGTAAAGAAGAATCCCAGAGTGTCAGCTAAAGACCTACAGAAATCTCTGGCACATGCTAACATTTTTGTTGACACATCTACAATAAGGAAAACATTAAACAAGAATGGAGTACATGGGAGGACACCACGGAGGAAGCCATTGCTGTCCAAAAAGAATATTGCAGCACGTTTGAAGTTTGCAAAAGAGCACCTGGATGTTCCACAGCACTACTGGCAAAATATACTGTGGACAGATGAAACCAAGATTGAGTTGTTTGGGAAGAACACACAACACTATGTGTGGAGAAAAAAAGGCACAGCACACCAACATCAAAACCTCATCCTCACTGTAAAACATGGCGGTGGGAGCATCATGGTTTGGGCTGCTTTGCTGCCTCAGGGCCTGGACGGATTGTTGTCCTTCATGCGAAAATGAATTCCAGAGTTTATCAAGACATCTTGCAGGAAAACGTCCGCCAACTGAAGCTCCGCAGAGGATGGGTGATGCAACAGGACAATGACCCAAAGCATACAAGTAATTCAACAAAACAATGGCTGCAACAGCACAGAATACGCCTTCTGGAGTGGCCCAGTCAGAGTCCTGACCTCAACCCGATTGAAATGCTGTGGCATGACCTTAAGAGAGCGATTCACACCAGACATCCCAAGAATATTGCTACACTGAAACAGTTTTGTAAAGAGGAGTGGTCCAAAATTACTCCAGATCGTTGTGCAGGTCTGATCTGCAACTACAGGAAACGTTTGGTTGAGGTTATTGCTGCCAAAGGAGGGTCAACCAGTTATTAAGTCCAAAGGTTCACATACTTTTTCCTCCGTGCACTGTGAATGTTTACATGTTATGTGCAATTAAACCATGGCAACATCTAATGTTTGTGTAGTATTATGTTCAGCAGACTGTGTTCTTCTATTGTTGTGACTTAGATGACGTTCAGAGTACATTTTATGCCCAATTCATGCAGAACTCCACGTACTCCCAAGGGGTTCACATACTTTTTCTTGCAACTGTATATGTATGTATATATATATATATATATATATATATATATATATATATATATATATATATATATATCCCCACCATGGTGGTGCACCCCGATGTGTCTTTGCTGTATGAGCAAAAGACTTCTGAGTCATTGTCTCTGCAGCATAGTACAATTTATTGTCTAGCCATGACGTCTTTATTATTTACATTTTTTTGTTTTAGGTTGTCTTTTGTATTGTCTTACATTGAGGTGATGGCTACCAGCAGTCTTTACTCCATTGTCTCACATTGCAACTTTGCTAATAAAAGCATATTTTGAGTATCACATTGTCCTTTATGGAACCGCTTTTTCCTTGTTCACATTTTTCCGTAGGCTTTTTTGGTTATTGGGCAATATTTTGTACTTTAAAGCGATACTTATTATTTAAAAGCCTCCATCTACATGGTTATTTGCAAACTATTCATAAGCCTGAAGAACAGAAAAACCAGATTAGACTTTGCCAAAAACATCTAAAAAAAAGCCAGACCAGTTCTGGAAAAGCATTCCTTGGATGGATTAATCTGCACCAGAATGATGGGAAGAAAAAAAAAGTGTGGTGAAGGCTTGGAACAGATCATGACCCAATGCACACAACGTCATAGGTAAAACATGGTGGAGGCAGTGTGATGGCATGGGCATGCATGGTTTCCAGTGGCACTGGGTCATTGGTGTTTATTGATGTGACAGAAGACAGAAGCAGCCGGATGAATTCTGCAGGGTTTTGAGATATACGGTCAGCCCAGATTCAGCCATATGCAGCAAAGTTGATTGGACGGCGCTTCACAGTACAGATGGACAATGATCCAAAACACACTGCAAAACAAACCCAGGAGCTTAGGAAGGAAAAGAAGTGGAATATTCTGCAATGGCCGAGTCAATCACCTGATCTCAACCCAATTGAGCATGCATTTCACTTGCTGAAGGCAAAACTAAAGGCAGAAAGACCCACAAAAGAACAACTAAAGAGAGCTACAGTTAGAGCCTGGCAAAGCATCAGAAAGGAGCAAACCCAGTCTTTGGTAATATCCATGGGTTCCAGACTTCGGGCTGTCATTGCCAGTAAAGGATTATCAACAAAATATTAAAAATGAACATTTTATTTATGATTATATTCATTTGTCTAATTACATTTGAGCCCCTGAAAATAGAGGGACTGTTAAACCCCTTGAATTAAAGCTGACAGTCTGCAATTCAAATTCATTTGGATGGTTATTTTTCATTTATTCTGGTGGCATACAGATCCAAAAGTATGAAAATATATATGGACCTAACCATACACGCACACACACGCACGCACTAAAATGAGTACACGCCATTTTAAAAGTAAAATTTTAATCAATATCCCAATGAACCCAAGAACAATTTCCAAAATTTTGACAAAACAGTGTTTTACAGAACATTTGTTTATCTTAGGGGTAGGTAAGCTTAAAGAGGTAGAGATCTACCTGAACAACATGGGAGAAGTCGATCACCAAGCACAGTGTTGCCTCCTCACACCTGATTTACCGTATTTTTAGCTCCATAAGAGGCACTTTTTTCCCCAAAAAAAAGGGGGGAAATGTCAGTGCGGCTTATGGAGCGAATATGGAGCGGCCGGTCCGGTATTTCCACCGCTGCCGTGTCAGAATACCGGGCCGGCCACTCAGCTCTGCAGTGGGACCTTACCTGTTGCTCTATCCAGCGGCGTGCTGTCTTCCCGGCTTCTGTAGTGTGCGTGACAGCCGCGTGCCAAGTGCACATGCACAAGAAGCGGTGCTCTTTGTGAATGGTAAGGCGGTACCTGGGACACATGACAGGTCCCAGAAGCCGCCGGACCAATCACAAAGCGCAGCGCTTCTCGCTCATGCGCACTAGGCATCCGGCTGTCCGCCAAGCGCCCACACTACAGAAGCCGGGTAGACAGCGCGCGGCTGGATAGAGGAACAGGTAAGATCAAAGAACAACTCCGCGGAAGTAAGAGTGGGTACCTGTCAAATTCAGGTACCCGCTCCCCCCCCCTCCCCAAAAGGTCAGCAGTCATCTCCTGTACTACGTCCGCAGTCTCTGGTCATCTTCTGTACTACGTCCGCAGTCTCTGGTCATCTCTTGTACTACGTCCGCAGTCTCTGGTCATCTCTTGTACTATGTCCGCAGTCTCTGGTCATCTCCTGTACTGTCTGCAGTCTCTGATCATCTCCTGTACTATGTCCGCAGTCCATTAGTTCAGAATTTTTTTTTCCTGTTTTCTGCCTCTAAAACCTAGGTGCGTCTTATGGTCAGGTGCGTCTTATGGAGCGCAAAATACGGCAAGTATCAAATTGCCGTACTACATGTCACAATCACATGCATTGTACAGCAATCGTGGGTTTATATCAGGTGGTGAGGAGGCAACATATCGCCTCCTCACCATCTGCCAAACACAGTTGGATCGCTTTGCAGAGGAACAGCAGTGCCTGCTGCACTTATGAATGGGCAATTAGTTGCATTTGTCAGCAGCACTCTTAGGGCTCGTTCACATGTAAGGTTAGGGGTAGTAAAACTCTGTGGTTGAGTCATGCTTTTATCCCTACCCAATCCCTACCCTCTTTAGCTGCAGAGGCAGCAGCCAAAGGTGTGCACATGCTGCAGCAGGAATTACACCCCTTTTTGCTTTTGGTGGGTGTTACTGCCTGCCAATCAGACACATTCAAGTAAAATGGGGCCACTCTGCAAGTGCCTTCTAACTGCATGCTTCTGCGGGGTCCAAGGGGTTAAAGCAGGTGGTGAGAATGCAACACACCACTGTTTAACCCCTTTGTTTGCTGCACTGCCCAAGGTTGCAGGGCAATTGCAGAGCGGTCTCATTCACTTGAATGGGTCATGCTTTACAGGTGTTACACCCACCAACCATGACAGGGTATAGGGTCCAGCACTACAGAGGAGACATTGGCTTATGCAGCTCCTGCTCCTTACTACAGCTCCAACTTTACAAGTAGTCCCTCTGCATTACTCTCGGTTTGATGCTCTGGGATAGAAGGTTAGCAAGTCCAGACTGTGATTTACCAGTCACCTGGCTGTGATCTGCTGGTTGCTGAACCCTGGTTTAGCTCATTACATGCAAGTAAGAATAATATAACTTCAATTACAAAATCTCAGCTTTACTGAAATTAGCCGAGGCAAAAATAAATACACCCCACTACAAAAACTACTACATCTAGTATTTTGTATGACCTCCATGATTTATAAGGACAGCACCAAGTCTTTTAGGAATGGAATGAACAAGTTTGAGACATATTGCAACATCAATCTTTTTTCCATTTTTCAAGAACAACCTCTTTTAGAGCCTGGATGCTGAGAGATGCTTAACTTATCTGTTCAGAATTCTCCATAGGTGTTCAATTGGGTTCAGATCAGGAGACATACTTGGCTGAAACACTTTCACCCTGTTCTTCTGCAGAAATGCAACAGTGGCCTTAGATGTGTGTTTTGGATCATTGTCATGTTGGAAAAGTGCATGACGACCAAGGACACGGAGTGATGGTAGCACCTTCTCTTTCAATGTAGAGCAGTACATATGTGAATTCATGATACCATCAATGAAATGCAGCTCCCTGACACCAGCAGCACTAACGCAACCCCACAGAAGGACACTGCCACCACCATGTTTCACTGTAAGCACCATGCATTTTTCTTTCTACTCCTCACCTTTGTGACACCATACAGTTTTGAAGCCATCAGTTCCAAAAACATTTATCTTGGTCTCATCACTCCAGAGTAGAGTCCCAGTAGTCTTCTTTTTCAGCATGGGTCCTGGCATATTCTAAGTGGGCTTTTTTGTGCACAGGCTTTAGGAGAGGCTTCCTACATGGACGATACCCATGCATGCCATTCCTCTGCAGTGAACGCCATATTGTGTCATGGGAAACAATCACCTCTGTTTGGCTTTCTACTTCATTAGCTAACTGCAATGAACTTGCATGGCTATTTTCTGCAACCCTTCTCATCAGAAGATGCTCCTGTCGAGGTATAAACTTCCATGGATAGCCTGGACATCTCTGTGAGATTGTTGCAGTTCCATCTTTGTTATATTTTTGTATTACTTTTGCTACAGTATTCTGACTGATAAGTAAAGCATTGCTGATCTTCTTGTAGCCTTCACCTTTCTTGTGTAAAGAAATTATTTTCTTCTCCGGCCTTGTGACATTTCTCTTCCATGTGGTGCCATTGCTGACAGCATGAAATGGGAAGGGGTTTTCTTTGTTAAGCAACATCCTTTTATAAATCAACTGTCAGCTGGGCACCTGTTTAATGAATAATTAGACTCAACTAAAAGTTTAATTCTTATTAATTAGGATTTTGTTGTCTAAAATTTAGCTTTGTTCCTAAGAATTTCATTGGGGTGTATTTCTTTTTGCAATATGGTCTTGAATGAATTTGTAGGAAAAATACTTTTTTGTGTGTGCAAATTAACAAATCTCGTTTGCAATCCCATTTGTGGGAGTATTTTGTAGTTTAGTGTCCCATTGAAAATGTTGAAGGGGTATACTCATCTATGCTGAGGTGTGTGTGTGTGTGTGTGTGTGTGTGTGTATACACACACACACACACACACACACACACACACATATATATATATATATACACACACACACACATATATACACACACACACCCCCGTGGAGAATTGTATACAGTATGTACCATTTTTAAATCAGAGAATGCAGGCAAAACATTTCTTTTATCTCTTATGGGATTCATATGCCCTTGTAGGTCATAACACAATGGCACAATAATAAAACAAATGAAATGACCCCTGTTCAAAACTTTGCATACTCTTGGTTCTTAACTGCATATTGTCCCCTTTAACAACAATGACAGTGTGCAGTCTTTTATAATAGTTGTCTATAAGGCCCCAAATTCTTGCAGGTGGTATAGATGCCAATTCATCTTGGCAAAATGCCTCCAGGTCATGCAAAGTCTTCGGTCGTCCTGTATGAACCGCACAATTGAGATCTCCCCATCTCTCTTCATAGTGGGGATGGTATTTTCGCTATAGGCCTTGCTGACCTCTTTCCAAACATAGTGCTTATGTTTGTGACCATAAAGCCCTATTTTGGTCTTGTCACTCACTCCAGATTACAGTGTGCCAGAATTTGCGAAGTGTATCAAAGTGTTCTCAGGCATATTGTAACTGGGCTTTTTGGTGGTACTAGCATTGACAGGGTTTTTTCTGGCAACTCAACTATGCAGCTCATTTTTTATTCAATTATCTTCGTATTGTGCTACTTGAAACAACCACGTCTTTTTCCAGATCAACCTGCATTTCTCTGAAGTTACTTGTAGGTTTTTCTTTGTATCAGGCAGTTGTGGCTGCATTCTTATTTGGTCTAGCTGACTTTGGTGTCAAGAGATCCCTGAATTTGCCAATTCTTAATAAGTGATTGAACAGTACTGACTGGCATATTCAAGGCTTCAGATATCTTTTTATATCCTTCTCCATCTTTACAAAGTTCCATTACCTTGTTACGCAGGTCTTTTCATTTCTGATCCTCATGGCTTAGTATCTAGCCTGCTCAGTGCATCCACATGAGAGCTAACAAACTCACTGGAGTTGGTTTACTAAAGGAAAATAGTCTGTATTCTGCAAATACACTGCAAGTGCACCTATAAGTGCACTGTAGTTGCAAGGCAAGTGCAGTTGCTTTAGATCTGAGGGGAAGCTCTGCCGATTTCTATCATCCATTCACATGCAAGTAAAAATGCTGTTTTTATTTTTTTTTTAATGTCCCTTGCATGTGTTTGGGTATTCTATGCAAATTGAAGCTTTACCTCATTTACTAAGTTCTGGAGCAAGTGCACAGTATATTTGCCTTTAGTAATCAACCCCATTGACTATTTATACACAGACACTAACTACAATTTAAGAAGCCACAGATAAGGGACATTAACCTTTAATTGATATTTTACCCTGTGTGTGTCACCTTTTGTGTCTGTACCAAAGCCAAACATGCCAGGGCAATTTGGGTGACTTATGTTATCATTATGATTTAAAGGAGCCAAACAACTATGTGATAATAAATTAATACATTTTTTTTTACATGAGCAGTCATTTTCAATATCAATCCAGGGTATGCAAACTTTTCAGCACGCGTGCGTATATATATATATATATATTTTTTTTTTTTAACAAAAATATTCTGCTTCCACTGGTTTTGCCACTCAGGAACAGAAACAAAGGGACACCTAAAACCACCTAACAATGTGTTTCTGTTTCCGGTCCCCAGTGGCAAAAACCCAATTAGACCTACAGATCAATAATCTGCAGTGCAGTAAGCGGAACTACTGTCATACTCTATATGGTCCTTCTCTGGTCAGCATGCACAGGGTAGCTGAACACTTTGAATCTAGTCAGCTATACTTTCCTCCCTGTGTGACAAATGGAGTAGGAGCATTCGGAGTCCAGTGGCCCATGCTGCTTCCTCTAAACAAACCTCCTTTGTGCACTGCTTGCCTCCCATTACAGTCTCCTCTGCACACTGTTTCCAAGTGCTATACTGCTCCTCTCTCACCACTGGTGCCTCTGTAGCACCTCCTCTACAAATTGCTCCTCTGTAAAATTGCTCCATTGCTCTTCCACACCTTAAGCCAAGGATCTGGCTGCTCTGCACAGCATACACTTGCCACAAACCTCACCCTCTGAGCCATAGGGACTACTTCCTACTCGCCTCACTCTTCACGCCCCCTCCCCCCCAACACAAACAATAACACTCAACCCACACTCTGCTTACCCCATGGTCACAAAGCCTCCCCCCCAACTCATCAAACAGACACAGCAAACTTCCAGTCACAGCACCCTCCTTTCTTTTTTTCCACCCTCTGTTGCAGTATCCCTTTTTCCCCACACTTGATTACAGCACCCCCTGCCTCCCAACTCACCCTTGATCACAATGCGCCTTTCCCCCACACTTACCCTGCTACCCACAGACACACATACAAACATCTGTACTCTAGACATGGAACTTACTTACCAGTTGTGGAAGAGGGCATATGTCACCTGTGTTCATATATAGTCCTTCAGCAACAATAAATCTTCTCGTCACTCTGGCCTTGCGTGGATTCTAATTAACAAACAAGCAACTCAGGATTTAACAGAACACAGCAAAACACCACAAGAAAAAAAAAAAAAAAAAAAAAAAACACAAGCAGTACAATATTTTATTATATTCAGTGCCTGACGCTCTGAAGAGACACACGCTGCTCTTATTGGCATTCCTTTAATGTTTATTTTCTAATCTGTCGCACATTTTTCCTGTTTCACGGTTTACTATTCCCATGTTGGGTCTTGTACATTTTTGTCAGCCGCAAACAACGTGAGCTTTCCTAATGATATACATCAGTGTGGCTATTTATCATGCAACACTATGTTCTTGGCACAGAGGTTTCCAAACCCAGCTTGCAAAAGCCAAAAAAAGGAGAAAAAAAAAAAAAAAGAGAGAGAGAGGGAGTGCAGAAATGGCAATAAATCAGAGTGTTTGTTATATTTACTCTGTCCAAGTTCCTTTGCCTTTAAACATCACTCTCCAGTGCACTGGCCCATACACAGGAATGCCAGTAATTATTCAAATCTGTTACCCGTAAACTTTACAAGAACATGTGTGTGATCTCTCTCAGTGTGGGCCAGTAGGCTATCACCACTTTGGTTTCCCTTCTTGTCACAACAAAGAGAAAACAATACAGATAAGTGTTCACTATATTATCATTATTTTTTAAATGCAGTGTTTTAGAGGCACACGCGCTTTACCTAGTGGGATAATTTACTTCTTTACTGGAATCATGTACATTAAATCCTCGTGTTCCATTTGTATGCAATTTGTTACACCACATTTAAAAAAAAAAGAAAAAAAAAAAAAGGAGACTGACCTTGTATCCAAAGAAGTTATTATTACTTCTACTTTTATTGGCCAGTTGAGGTTACTAGGCCTCATTTTTCTAGTGTTGTAAAGTAGTCAAATAATTATCATATACTGCCGCAAGTGAAATTTACATGGCTACATGATTTAGCTGTAAGTCTTGCTATAAACTGACATCAGTTAAACTGTGTTTAATATAAAGATTTCCATAAAAGCTCATTTTTCCCGGTGGAACAACTAAGAACATACAGCTTCAGATTGCTTCAAAATAATTTCCTATGTCAAAAAACTTGCCAATACAACGTGTACTACTTTTAGGAACCAAAACTTTCCTTATAAATTTGATTTCAAAGTCAGATTAGTAAACAAAATTGCTGGTAAAGGCAAAAATTAATAAATTGATTATGTTAAAGACAAAAAAATGGGGGAAAAAAGGCTAAGCATTTTCAAAAGCAAAATTGGTACTGGCACAGCAAATGTAGGAAGTAAAAAAAAACAAAAATACACACACACGTTCTTCCTAGTTCTACAGTGGACTAAAATGTATGAAGATTATTAACACCTTCCCGCACTTATAGCAGATTGATGGCCGAGCGGGACGTTCCTCCTTCTTAGTGGGCGTCATATGATGTCCTATCAGAAGGCACCGCTCATGCGAAGCCAATGACTGGTCATTAGACCGGCACACTACCAGTGTCATGTGATCGCTGTGACCAATCACAACTGTAAACAATGGATGGCTTCCTTTCATGCCATCTTTTGTATACAATTGATGGTGTTAGCTGTGATTGGTCACAGCGATCACATCGTACAGACAGGGCCAATCACAGCCCATCTGTACCATGTGATTAGCTTTGGCCAAATCACAGCTAATCACATTAAAAAGACAAAGATCAATGAAATACATTGGTATAAGCCAGTGCTTCTCAATTATTTTCTGTCATGCCCCCACCCCCCCCCAGGAAAAAGAAAACATTTCGCGCGACTGTAAATAGTATCATTTGTCTATAAAATTGTTATAAGTACACCTCTGCATAACACTGTATCCTTATTAACGTATAAGAGAATAAAAAAAGAAAGAAATGTGGATCAATTTACAACAAAGAATAGCTTTATTAACTGTAGCAGAAAAGATTTAAAGTGCATTAGAAATTCAAAAAAAATTAAATCCTTAATTAAAATATAAACATTTTTTGATTGGACATGTCAAACCATATGATACTGAAAAAATACATCAATAAATAATAATGAATTCAAACCGATCACCAATATTTACTTAGGACCTAATCATTGGCGCCCCATCATTGGTGTCAGTGGGAGGAATAGTGCCTCATTATTGGTGTCAGTGGGAGGAATAGTGTCCCATCATTGGTGTCAGTGGGAGGAATAGCGTCCCAACATTGGTGTCAGTGGGAGGAATAGCGTCCCAACATTGGTGTCAGTGGGAGGAATAGCACCCCATCATTGGTGTCAGTGGGAGGAATAGAGCCCCATCATTGGTGTCAGTGGGAGGAATAGAGCCCCATCATTGGTGTCAGTGGGAGGAATAGAGCCCCATCATTGGTGTCAGTGGGAGGAATAGAGCCCCATCATTGGTGTCAGTGGGAGGAATAGAGCCCCATCATTGGTGTCAGTGGGAGGAATAGTGTCCCAACATTGGTGTCAGTGGGAGGAATAGTGTCCCAACATTGGTGTCAGTGGGAGGAATAGTGTCCCAACATTGGTGTCAGTGGGAGGAATAGTACCCTGTCAGTGGGGGGGGAGGAATAGTGCCCCATCGTTTGTGTCAGTGGGAGGAATAGTGCCCCATCATTGGTGTCAGTGGGAGGAATAGTGCCCCATCATTGGTGTCAGTGGGAGGAATAGTGCCCCATCATTGGTGTCAGTGGGAGGAATAGTGCCCCATCATTGGTGTCAGTGGGAGGAATAGTGCCCCATCGTTGGTATCAGTGGGAGGAATAGTGCCCCATCGTTGGTGTCAGTGGGAGGAATAATGCCCCATCATTAGTATCAGTGACACCAATGATGCGGCACTATTCCTCCCACTGACACCAATGACACTTGCAGACCCCTGTTGCAGTATGGTGCTGCTGCAGCCAGCATATGTAGTTGCAGCAGCACCTCTGCACTGCACACTTACCGGCTTTTCCCTCACTCGATTTTCGAGGGTCCGCTCGGCTCCGCCTCCTCGCCCGTGATTGGCCGCCTGTGTACCTTTCCTGAGCTACAGTTCTGGCAGCCAATCACCGATGAGGAGGCGGAGCCAAGCGGCAGGAGTGACGGAGTGGCCGGAGTGACGGAAGGAGCAGCGCTTCCTGGATGGATCATCCTGGGAGCCAGGTAAGAGACAGCAGCCCTCTGCCCACCCCTGTACTTAGTGTCCCTTCTGTCGGAAGGGGGGGGGGGGGGGGCGGCGACAGCGACGCGCCCCCCTTGCTGGAGCCTCGCGCCCCACTATTTGAGAAGCACTGGTATAAGCAATCACAAAGGTGTAAACAAAAGAAAAAAAAAAAATCCTGATCACTTCCCCAGAGTAGTACAGTGTTACTATAGTAACACTGTATTGCTTTAGTCAGAGTGTTAAAAAAAAAGAAATCGTAAAAAATAGAAAAAAAAAATTAAAACTTTTTTTGTAAAAAAAAAAAAAAAATTTAAAGTGGAGGTACAGTCAAAATTTGAAGAAAAAAAAAAAAAATTAAAAACGTCATCAGCTACAAAAACTGCTGACTTAAAACACAGACACCTGAACCTCGATCCTGTGGTGTCCTCACACCGGCCATCCCGTGTCCCCGGCATCTTCAATACAGTTTCTGTCCATTTTCTGATTGAGCAAAGAAGGTGCCCGTTTTGTAATGCGAACCTTGTAATGCAAACCTGGTATGCCTTTGTATTTTGAGTTTTATGTACTCACTGCTTACTGTTGGAGATGTATCACTGCTATGTGTTATGCTTTGTTAAACTTGAATAAAGTTATTACTAAAAAAAACTGGCAACTCTTCAAACGGGAAGCGGGGGAAGAAGCGGAACTTCCTCTTTTTGGTGGAGCTCTGCTTTATATAAAACATTAAAAACTATTAATTTTTTTTTACATACTGTCACACCAGTCAGTGTCCCTGATCACCACCGTGCAATTTATATGATAATGCTGTACTGGATGTGTGACAATATGTAAAAATGGTCTTTCTTCATATTCCTAAAAGTGGTAGTAAACTCCTATTTTTAACTTTTACCTACAGGTAAGCTTATAATAAAGCTTACCTGTAGGTAAAATTAATATCTCCTAAACATGAACCATTTAGGAGATATTTTCTTTTCTTTAGAGCCAGTGCAGGCACTCTGGAAGAACTGTATACCCATGCCGTTCCTTCAGAGTACATTGCCAAGACCTGGAACTCCCACGCGTATGCGTCATCGCGGCCCAGTCTGTCAGGCTTGAGTTTAAGGTAAGTCCTACATAATGTGCTAGTATGTGATGCATTCTAGCACACTATGACTTTACCTTGCGGGGAATTTTTTTTCCCCCTGCAGTTTACTACTGTTTTAAAAATTGTGACAAAAAAAAAAAAAAACCTTGCTATGCCTCTTACTAAAATACCTTGAACTGTCTATTTTCCAAAAAGGGTCATTTGGGTATATTTATACTATCCTAGCGGTTTTGGGCCTCAAGAAATGAGATCGGATAGATAGGTAGATAGATACACACACACACACATACATACACACTATATATATATATATATATATACACACACACACACACACACACACACACACATATATACATACACACTAAATAATATACACCAATTTGGGTTATTTTCACTAACGAAATGTAGCAGAATACATTTTGACCAAAAATTTATGAAGAAATGTTTTTTGAAAAATTTTGTAATAGAAACGAAAAATAATGTGTTTTTTTATTTAGAAAAAAAAAAAACAAAAACTCAGTGTTGATTAAACTACCACCAAAAAGAAAGCTCTATTTGTGTGAGAAAAAAAGGTAAAAATGGGTACCGTGTTGTATGATCACACAATTGTCGTTCAAAGTGTGACAGCGCTGAAGCCTGAAAATTGGCATGGGCAGGAAGGGGGTAAAAGCACCCGGTATTGAAGTGATTAATGACTTGAAGCCTACGTTTAGGGAGTTTAAAATAAATAAATATCAACACAAAAAGGACATTTACTTATTATCAGTCCGATGCGTCCCTTGTGATGCTGGCTCCAGCAAAAGCAGATGTGTGTCAATAGGCCCAAACAACAACAGGGGTTAAAGTTCAGAGGTGTGCTGCAAGATCCTTGAGGCTGAAAGCTGCATTTGGAGAGTATTATCCCCCTAATAAAAATTTGAAAGAGTAGAAAACAGAAGACCAGGTGGGTGGCCAAAGTCCTCGGATAATCCAAAAGCACAGGTGGAGAAGTTTTTTTTTTTTTTTTTTTTTTTTTAAAGCATAGGCTCTTGTAATTAAATTTCTTGTCCACTAAGCAATGGTGGATATTGAAGCTGGGTAACCCTTGCAAGGTCTTGAAGGAATAAATAAACAGGCATCTATTCGTCTAATGTAAGGAGTAGCTTTTAGGTAGACTAGTCGCTCTGACTAGGTCCAGGTGATGTAGACAGAATTTCTTTGGATACGTAGAAACAGGGCACAAGGATGTCAGAACAATGACCTAATTGAGATGGAAGGCTGGAACCACCTTTGGAAGAAAGGATGGTCTTGGGCGTAAGCCTGATGTTGTGAAGTATGGGGAAAGGCTCTTTACTGGAAAGGGCCATTCAGGGGGCATTTCTGACAGACCTGTTGTCTGCCAAAAAAGGCTACTTTACTGGCAAAAACCTCCACGGGAATATCTCCGATGAGTTAAAAGTGTGGGGTGCTGCAAAAAGGGGCCATAGATGAAAAACACCTCAACTAAAGGCTTTCACAAGAAATTGCAAAGCCAAAAAATGGATAAGACCAATACCTGCCCTTTTTGGGGTGCCAAGAGCTCAATTCTGGTCAAGACCTGTTTGCAAGACCAGAATGTCAGGAACAGAGTAATCTCTGAAACTGAATTGACGGTGCTCACACTAGGCAAAGATTTCCAGTACAATAAAAGATCTTCCAGGATGTAGCCTTTCTTGCTTTCAGCAAGGTAGGATTTACAGAATCAAAGCACGTTGTTGTTTCTAGAGGCTAGGATGTCCAAATCCGAAGTCCCCCACTTTTGGCATATCAGACTGTACATGTGGATGAAGAGACAACTCCCTTGGTCCATGTGGTGGCAGCTGCAATAATCCGCCTGCCAGCTGTCCACACTCCTGGGATATGAACCGCATAAATTGCTGCCCAGTAAAAATTTCTGTCCATGAGAAAATCTGATTAGTTTCCTCCAAGCTGCCATGCTCCTTGTGCCCCTTTGATGGTTGATATATGTGATTGTGGAGGAATTGTTTAACTGCACCTGAGTTTAGTGTCCCTTTAGAAGGGGGGTCCATACAACCTGAGAGCTCCAAGTTCCAAGATGTTGAAAGAAAGTTTGACTTCTTCTCCCGACTATGTTACCTAACTATCAAGGAGTATAAAAGACTCCTCCCCAGCCTAACAGACTTGTGTCTGTTGTAAATGGGACAAACAGGTCAGACCACAGCCATGTTCACCTGGTAACAAAATGACCGGTGAACCTCACACAGCACGGTCACTGATACACAACAATGGCAATCTCAGCCTCACCCTACACAAAGATTTTCCGGCTTGCTGGACCACAATCTAGGTGGTTTGGTTAATTACGCAATTAACCCATTAAACCACAAACTGCCACCAGATATTGTGAAGGGTGGATAGGCCCAAAACTAACAGCAATGCCAATTATGAATCTAAATAAATGTCTGTACACACAGTCACCAGAGTGAGGTATATCCAGAGATTTACCGTGTAGTAGTGCTCTTCAAGAGACAGGGATCTTGGAGTTTGTGCTAGGATATTAGAAACACTTAATTTTAACAATTTCCAAAATATTGTTTAATAATGAAAGGGTAAAAATGGTGCAAAGAAAATATTTACATAAAAAGGATATTACAAAGAAACAAAAAGAGACAATAATGCAACAGAGAAATTTTTGAAAATGGAAATACTTGCAAGTCCTGGTTTCAGCAACTTCAGTCAATAAGCAAAGTGATATACTGGCTCTCAACTTGAGAGATCTTCCTTCATTTGATGGTACACAAGAGCTGTCAACTATGGTGAAGTCCACTTTTCTTTGGCGTCAAGAGGGTGTTGCCAGATACCACCTGACCTAATAAGTGGCTGAGGAGTTGCGCTGGGATGTCACTGTGTTTATGACTGAATCCCAGATACAGTTTTCAATAAGTACTAATATCTTTGAATACCTACAGGTTACAGTCTGCTAACCAGCATGAAATTAGCTTTGAAATGGATATAAATATGGCAGGTTTCGGATGTCTACTTTACCCAGGAAGAATAAGGTGTTTCAGTGGTTCCCCATATCATCTAATATAGGGGTGTTTAATCAATATCTCACTGAAAACAAGAACAATTTCCAAAATTTGGACAAAACTGAGGTTTATAGAATACTTGTTTAGCTCATTACATGACAGCAAGGTTAATAATATAACTTAGATTACAAAATCTTCAGTTTTACTCAAATTAGTTAATGCAAAAATAAATATACCCCACAACAAAAACTACTACATCTAGTATTTTGTATGCAACATCGATCTTTTTTCATTCTTCAAGAACGACATCTTTTAGAGCCTGAATGCTGGATGGAAAGTGATGCTAAAATTGTCTCTTCACAATTCTTCATAGGTGTTCGACTGGATTCAGATCAGGAGACATACTTGGCCACTGAATCACTTTTACCTTGTTCTTCTTCAGAAATGCAACAGTGGCCTTAGATGTGTTTTAGATCATGGTCATGTTGGAAAAGTGCATGACGACCAAGGGCCCGGAGTGATGGTAGCATCTTCTCTTTCAATGTAGAGCAGTACATATGTGAATTCATGATGCCATCAATAAAATGCAGCTCCCTGACACCAGCAGCACTCATGCAACACCACAGACGGACACTGCCATCACCATGTTTCACTGTAGGCATCATGCATTTTTCTTTGTACGCCACACCTTTGCGATGCCATACAGTTTTGAAACCATCAGTTCCAAAAACATTTATCTTGGTCTCATCACTCCAGAGTACAGAGTCCCAGTAGTCTTTTTCCGCATGGGTCCTGGCAAATTCTAGGCAGGCTTTTTTGTGCATGGGCTTTAGGAGAGGCTTCCTTCGTGGATGACACCCATGCATGCCATCCTCTGCAGTGTACGCCGTACTGTGTCACAGGAAACAATCACCCCTATTTGGTTTTCTACTTCTTTAGCTAACTGCAGTGAACTTGCATGGTGATTTTCTTCAACCCTTCTTTCTTGTGTAAAGAAATTAATTTTCTTTCTCAGGCCTTGTGACATTTCTCTTCCATGTGGTGCCACTGAAGACAGCATGAAATGGGAAGGGGTCTTCTTTGTCAAGTAACATCCTTTTATAATCAACTGTCTTTTGAACACCTGTTTAATGGATAATTAGACTCAACTAAAGTTGAATTCTTGTTAATTAGGATTTTGTTGTCTAAAATTTAGCTTTGTTCCTAAGACTTTCATTGGGGTGTATTCATTTTTGCAACATGGTCTTGAATGAATTTGTTAGGAAAAATACTTTTTTGTGTGTGCAAATGAACAAATCTTGTTCGCAATCAATGGCCAGCATTTGTGGATTATTTGGTAGTATAGTGTCCCATAGAAAATGCTGATTCTGAAAGGAAAGTAAAGGTTCTCTGACAAATCTGTTGGTTTGTACTCATTTATGCTGAGACCTGTATGTCCGGATTCTGGCTCTGCTATTATTATTTCATGAGTTATGAAATATACTGAAGTTTTAGAGTCTTGCCTGATAACCAGCCTACCAGGAATGTGTATTGCTATTCTATTTATGATTGGGGGAGAGCTGGAAGATGTCTGTTAAAACTCCAGTCACTCAAGCAGGCAAGTCAGACAGACATTTTTATTTGGGTTTTCAGACTGAAGTGTGGATTCGCTAATAGGTATGAGAGGGTCTGCATCTCTCCTGATCTGATCTGGCATCAGTTATCAGTTTGTGTATTGCAACAGATACTTCCTGAGGGGGGGGGGAAATGAAGAAAAGAGGACCACTGCGGCTTATCACCAATTTGTGTTACAGACTCTCATGGCTGAACTTTGAACATGGCATCCTTGCCCTTTCACACAGCTTTGTGAGGGGCGCAGTATGTGCTACGATTACAGTAAGAGCTTTCCAACTGTAGGGAATTATTTTCCCACTGTTACAGAAAGGTTAAGCAAGCCTCACTATGATATTTCTTTTGGATCTCAGATGTCGAGCATGAGCATTTAGAGAAAGAAACCATTTTTGTTTTTTAAAGAAAGACTTCTGCTTGGGCTGTATCCAGGATTAGAACCAAGTATTCCAGGCAAAGGGAAGGCTGGAGAACAGATTTGTTGAAATTGATCACCCAGCCAAATGCCTGGAGCAGCAGAGTTGTCTTTTAGATGTTTGCAGAGAGTTTTAGGGGAGACGAATCCTTCAGGAGATGATTATCTAGATAGCCTGTCACTTAAATGCCTTGGTTATAAGGTGGGCAAGCAAAGGTACTAAGATATTTGTGAACACCCTGGAAGCAGAGGATAGGTAAAAAGGGCAGTGTAAAACTGGTAACAGTTGTCTGCCACTACACACAGAAATCACTGATGAAATGGGTAATTGGGAACATGCACATCTTGGCATCTTGGTTGTCCATGGATGCCATTTATTCTCCCGGTCTTAGCGAGGCAACAGGCCGTGGATTCCATGAGAAATTTGGGGATTTGTTGATGGATTTTATGTACAGGATAGGATGAATACCTACCTTGGGCTTGGGTACCATGAACAGGTTTGAGTACAATAGCCAGAGTGGGAGATTCGTCCATTTGCACTGTGTAATAGGCAGGTACACTGCATCCAGAAAGTATTCACAGAGCTTAACCTTTGCCACATTTTGTTATGTTACAGCCTTATTCCAAAATGGATTAAAATTATTTTTTTCTTCAACATTCTACAAACAATACCCCATAATAACCTGAAAGAAGTTAGTTTTAAAATCTTTGAAATTTAAAAAAACGAAAAAAAAAACCTACACGTACATAAGTATTCACAGCCTTTGCTCAATACTTTGTTGAAGCACCTTTAGCACCAATTACAGCCTCAAGTCGTTTTGGAGTATGATGCCACAAGCTTGGCACACCTATTTTTGGGCAATTTATCTTATTCTTTTTTGCAGTACCTCTCAAGCTCCATCAGGTTGGATGGGGAGTGTCGGTGCACAGCCATTTTCAGGTCTCTCCAGAGATTTTCAATCAGGTTCAAGTCTGGGCTCTGGCTGGGCCACTCCAGGACATTCACAGAGTTGGCCCGTAGCCACTCCTTTGTTATGTGGGCTGTGTGCTTAGGGTCGTTGTGCTCTTGAAAGATGAACCGTCGCCCCAGTCTAAGGTTCAGAGCGCTCTGAACAGGTTTTCATCAAGGATGTCTCTGTACATTGCTCCACTCATCTTTCCTTTGATCCTGACTAGTCTCCCAGTTCCTACCGCTGAAAAACATTCTCACAGCATGATGCTGCCACCACCATGCTTCATTGTGGGGATGGTATTGGGCAGGTGGTGAGCGGTGCCTGGTTTCCTCCAGACATGACGCTTGGCATTCAGGCCGAAGAGTGCAATCTTTTTTCATCAGACCAGAGAGTTTTGTTTCTCATGGTCTGAGAGTCCCTCAGGTGCCTTTTGGCAAACTCCAGGCGGGCTGCCATTTGCCTTTTACTGAGGAGTGGCTTCTGTCTGGCCACTCTACCATACAGGCCTGATTGGTGGAGTGCTGCAGAAATGGTTGTTCTTCTGGAAGGCTCTCATCTCTCCACAGAGAAACGCTGGAGCTCTTGTAGAGTGACCATCGGGGGCTTGGTTACCTCCCTGACTAAGGCCCTTCTCCCTCGATCGCTCATTTTGGCCGGGCGGCCAGCTCTAGCAAGATTCCTGGTGGTTCCCAGCTTCTTCCAGTTACGGATGATGGAGGCCACTGTGCTCATTGGGACCTTCAATGCTTCAGAAAATTTTCTGTACCCTTCCCCAGATCTGTGCCTTGATACAATCCTGTCTTGGAGGTCTATGGACAATTCCTTGGACTTCATGGCTTGATTTGTGCTCTGACATGCACAGTTAACTGTGGGACCTTATATAGTCAGGTTTATGACTTTCCTAATCATGTTCAATCAACTGAATTTCCCACAGGTGGACTCCATTCAAGTTGTGGAAACAACTCAAGGGTGATCAGTGGGAACAGGATGCACCAGAGGTCAATTTTGAGTGTCATGGCAAAGGCTGTGAATACTTATGTACATGTGTTTTTTTTTTGTTTTTTATTTTTAAGAAATTGCAAAGATTTCAAAACCAACTTCTTTCATGTTGTCATTATGGGGTATTGTTTGTAGAATGTTGAGGAAAAAAAATTAATTTAAGCCACTTTGGAATAAGGCTGTAAAATAACAAAATGTGGCATAAGTTAAGCGTTGTAAATACTTTCTGGATGCACTGTATATGGATCAAACTCCTACTGTGTAAGTCAATCAAATCAAATATGCCTCTAAGAGCCCATTCATACCTTTGAATTTTGATGCAATTTTTGCTTAATGCCTTTATCCATTGAAATGAATGTAAATGTTTCAAAAAGAATGGCAATGAACTTTACATTGCATATCACCACACAATATTTTGCACAAGCATTAGTGTGTTTGTTCAAGTCACGATATGGGTTTTAACACATCATAAACTGCAATGCAGGTGTTATAATGTGTTTACATTAATTTCAATTGAAAAAGCATCAGGAAAAAAAAATGTGATTCCAGTCTATCAAACAGTGCAAACAGACTTCCTTCTTGTATGCAAAACCTCAGTACTGTGAGAGAAATTACACAGCTGACAGTTGGATGTTCCTATCCTCTCTCCTACAAGTTCACAAACAAAATCTTTGAATTGTTTGCTAAAGAAAAACAGTTTGAACAATGATCTTCTGAAAAGACATCTAAATTTTGTTCCAATTTACAAAATTTTAAGATGTCTTGCAAGTGTTTATCCAGATTCAATACATATAGGTCAGGCAACATGTGCTATTAGCAAGCGGTCAATGACCCGCAGACAAAATGCGCTGCTCTTATGCAGATGTGCAGGGTGGTTTTGGGAATGCAAAATTGGATGGTGCCGCTGAACCATACGGATGAATTAAAAAAAAAAAAAAAAAAAAAAAAAGGGCGAGAGACTTTTCCCCCACGTTTCCTGCAGGTACAGCAGCCCGATCGAATGAAGGGGCTGCTGTGCTCAAGCAAAAACAAAACTGCACAACCCCCACAAGTGTGAACCTAGCCTTAGACAGGCTTTTACATTAAATTACAAAAGAACCACTACACCACTATTAAACATGTCTTTGCAGCACTACTTAATTATGTAATGGGTAGGTCCTGTAGTCACAGTTTAGAATTTTATAACTACTGTTAACTTGCCAGGCAGAAGCATTCGACAAAAAATGTACAAATATAAGGGTTAACAGCAAGCCATAATATAAAAATCCATAATATAAAAACCCAGCCATAATATAAACAAGTAGGTTTACATCTTTCGTGTATTCAATAGATAGGAATTTACCTTTTGGTCTTCCACTTCCTGCTCCTTTAACAACCTCTCCAAGTCATTCATATCATTGTGTTTAAAGTACTTGATGCTACTTCTTGATGCCTGCAGCCCCTTCTGAATTGCAAAACATGCAGCTTCATCCCTGGAAAAACGAGAACTGTAAAATCAGCACAATAAAAAGTACAAAAATCTAAGATACGACGACAATCAATCCAATCTGATGTACAATATTGGACATGGGGAATTTAGGCAAGGAAAATGATACTGAAATTCCTTAAAGCTGAATTCAGGGATATGCAAATATTGTGTAAATACAGGAGACATGTATTCTTACTTCAGTCTTGGTGTGCTTTGTGTCTATTTTACTGGTTTACTCAGTAATCAAGTGTGAAAGTTTGCAGGGCTTGGCAAAGACTGGTTTACTGCTGCTCCCTCTTCTTATGGATGGTGAATGGTCTGGTTTCTGCCCTCTCCTATAGTTCACTTCAGGTAGCCTGCAGTCGGTGGGGTCTGCTGGATTCCTCCCACAGCTCTGCTCTGTGACTTTGTACAATGTCACCATTACATTTACAAAGATATGCACTATATTGCCAAAAGTATTGGGACACCCTTACAGATGTTTCAATTGCCTCCATAGCGACAGGTGTATAAGATCAAGCACCTACGCATGCAATCTGCTTCTACAAACATTTGTGAAAGAATGGGTCGCTCTCAGGAGCTTAGTGGATTCAAGCGTAGTACCATGATAGGTGGTCACCTATGCAATAGACCCTTCTGTGAAATTTCCTTGCTACTAAATATTCCAGTCAACTGTTAGTGGTATTATAACAAAGTGGAAGCAACAGGGAACAACAGCAACTCAGCCACCAAGTGGTAGGCCATGTAAAATGAGAGAGCGGGGTCAGCGCATGCTAAAGCACACAGTGCGCAGAAGTCGCCAACTGTCTGCAGAGTCAATAGCTAAAGACCTCCAAACTTCATGTGGCCCTCAGATTAGCACAACAGTGCGTATAGAGCTTCAAGGAATGGGTTTCCATGGCCAAGCAGCTACATCCAAGCCTTACATCACCAAGTGCAATGCAAAGCATCGGATGCAGTGGTGTAAAGCACGACGCCACTGGACCCTAGAGCAGTGGAGATGTGTTCTCTGTTTGGCAATCCAATGGACGTGTCTGGGTTTGGTGGCTGCCAAGAGAACGGTACTTGCCTGACTGCATTGTGCCAAGTGTAAAGTTTGGTGGAGGGGGGATTATGGTGTGGGGCTGTTTTTCAGGGGTTGGGCTAGGCCACTTAGCTCTCATGAAAGGAACTCAGTGTCAGCATACCAAAGACATTTTGGACAATTTCATGCTCCCAAATTTGTGGGAACAGTTTGGGGAAAGCCCCTTCCTGTTGCAACATGACTGTGCACCAGTGCAAAAAGCAAGGTCCATAAAGACATGGATGAGCGAGTGTGGGGTGGAGGAACTTGACTGGCCTGCAAAGAGTCCTGACCTCAACACAGCAGAACACCTTTGGGATGAATTAGAACAGAGACTGCGAGTCAGGCCTTCTCGTCCAACATCAGTGACTGACCTCACAAATGTGCTTCTGGAAGAATGGTCAAACATTCCCATAGACACACTCCTTAACCTTGTGGACAGCCTTCCCAGAAGAGTTGAAACTGTTATAGCTGCAAAGGGTGGGCCAACTCAATATTGAACCCTACAGACTAAAACTGGGATGCAGTTCATGTGCGTGTAAAAGGCAGGTGTCCCAATACTTTTGGCATATAGTGCAAGAGAGGCAAGTGGCTACTAGTTCCTAAGGATCTACTCATTGAACTACATTGTTAGAACCGTACAGCAATAAATACAATAAAAAACAGGAAGATTGCTATAATACTTTTGGACCTATATCACCTGTATACTCTCATTTCTTAGTATTTATTCATTATTGTTCATTTTTTAATTTAGTCATTTTCCATCTCATTTATTTACCTTTTATCATTATCTATTATGCCAGCTTTACATATATAGATATATTTTTTAATCTAGAAGTATTATAGCAATAGCCACTTGCCTCCCTGATTCCCTTCACACTATAAAATTGTCAGCTCCGTATTGGGGCTTAGGTCTGAAGAAGGAGCTTACTGCTCATGCTCCGAAACGCGTTACCGCCCCTTTCTCCTGTCACATCCTACTCTGTGCTCCATGCCTCGTTGTGGTTACAGAGATATCCCTGCTCTGACTTCCTGACTCTCATGGACCGCACTGCCGCTGGACGTCTCATCAGGAACCATGAACACTACATGATGAGCCTTTTTAACACTTTTATCCTGGAAGTGCAATTCACGAACTGTTAAAACTACACTTAGAGGCGCCTTTCCTTTCTTTATGTTTATTGCATTAGAGCCTTGTCTCCACTCTAAGAAGAGCTGCCTCAGTGTTATTGCTTCCATCCATCCCTGATATCCATCTGGCACCTCCAACCCATAGCCACAGAGGTTGGGCTCAAACAAGAGCACCCTATGGAACATGTACTTTCAGGAAGTGCCTGGGTACCTTTAAAAGGCTACAAGCAGAAGTGGTGGGAAAAGTGCGATCAGTGGTGTGATGTAACACTTAGTCAACTGACTGAGACTAAGCTCCAAATGGTGGAATTTTTACCACCAATTATGAAAATGTAAGCAGCCGATAAGTGAATAGTTTTGGCAGTTTTGCATAAATGGAACACTATTCAGGGAACATTTAAATAAATGTACTGCAACTAATTGAGGTATTGGGTCTCATTTCCTGTAAAGCTACAATATAACCAGGAGGAACCAATCTTAAGTCACTGGTCCTTATAAGGGTCAGGGCTTTGTCCGCCACAGTGGTCATACCCCTTGAGGGTTTGCAGGGTCTGAGAACCACAAAGACCACAGCCCTAGAACCGTATAGCACCTTGCTGCTAACTACACATTGCATTCAGTGCCAAGGGGAGTGCCAAAGCAGGATACAGTCCCCAAGGCAATATTACAGACTTTTCCCACAGCATAGGGTTCTGGCACAGTTCCTAAAGTATTATTGTGGTTACACTAATTCAAATGCATAACTTCTATTATTATAGTAGAAGGCAGTGAGAGTTGATTGAGGAATTCAAAATAAAATAAAGGGGACAATGCAGAAAACTAGTTAGGCATACAAAAGCTGTCCATAGAGGAGAAGAGATTCATAATCTAAGGACAGGGGATGCCCAGGTGGACTACCGAGCAATGTTTTTGCCAGAATACTAATCACCTGAGGGTAGAAGCCTAAAATTCAGGGTCTATAAATATCTAGCCTGTGTCCTATACTGTATAATTAAGTTAAATTATATATAAAGAAGACATGTTCAATTTGCATATGATATAGTAATCCTTACTGGATTTTGTTTTTGGATGTACAGATTGAAAATAAACAGCACAAGTTACAGTCCTCCTTGTAAAAAGCACATTAAAACTGTTCAGTTTAAGTATTTTGGCAGCCCTCTGCTCCCATTGCTTCACTTCTCTCCCCACACAGGATCAGTATCCATGTATATTAAAGTATGTTTCGGGGTTTAGATTGCACAGATCTGCACACATGGTTTCAGTCATATATAAATAAAAATAATAACTTTGCCCCAGAGCAACACAGCTGTACTTGACTAATAAAAAGATATGCTATACTGTAAGATCACAGAGAATGAACAATAAGAGACAGACCTCTTACAAGGAAACTGTAGTGCAGTCTTGCAGGGTGTTTGGTAATGGAAGCTTCTTCTGAACCACAAGTTACAGCAAGTTAATTTGAGGAACACACTGGGAATTCTAATTCCACATTTGACTGTGTGTTTGTCCCTTGCAGTCTCAATCACAGTACATACATAAAAATCTACATTTAATACAATATGGGCAGCAATTAAAAGGAAAATGTATTTTTATAGTCAGCCTGCTCAAAAGTCTCACACCAGTCAGCTTCCAAACTGCAAACATCCCTCTAGCTTCTTGCCAAAATGTAAATTAGAAGTGGTAGTGCAAAGCTGTATTTTCAATCAAGTATTTTCAGCTAAACGAGTGGCAAAAATAAATATGACTTCACTTGAATTGCCTGAAAGAGCACTGATGAGGAATGCAGAAGCTTATCAATGATCCTTTAAGATGCATTAACTGTTGTGAGAGGAATAGTGATCCCTGTGAATGATTTAATATGAAGGAGAAAGTGTATTGGGTTTCAAAGTAAAACTACAGGTTAGCACTGTTCGTCAAATTACAAAGTGGAACTCTACCTTGTTTATTCCAAAGAAAAAAAAAAGATTTTTATTGAGCCAGCTACATGTACTGCCATTTTCCTATTCCAAAAGCATACACAAGGCTACAGAAATGTGACACTAGTATTAACTAGTCATGCAGCAGATAATAGACACAGATAGTCTGATACACTGCTAAACTGTACTTGGCTAGTTTAATGGCAATAATCATTTAAAGTTCAATGCTGGGGGAATAATAGACACAAATAGTCTGATATACTGCTAAGCTGTATTTGGCAATTCTAATGATGGCAATAATAATGTAAAGCTCAATGCTGGGGGACAAAAACTTTATCCTTGTGGCGTACACCCTACTGCAATTGTAAACATGTCACATTCTCTAGGTGATGATGAATAAGGGGTTATACTTACTTTAATCCACCCTCCCCCAGGCTTCCTCTTCTTCATAGGATTAGACCCCCAAAGCCTCTTTCCTCACTGCCTGATTGGTCCCAACTTTTCCACGTCATCCCATATAGTGCAGGACCAGCAGTCCGGCACTGTACGGCAAAATACTGAGGAAAGGGAAACATTCTAGAAAAGTTGGACAGCGCTGACTGCTAGGGGAGTGAAGAATAGGGTGGGATTCTCACAATATTCATCATACCCAAAGCAAAATAAGCAGTTAATTCTTGCATTAGGAGGGGAACACAATTGCAAAAGGTAAAAGTTTTTCTTTCCCTGGTTCAGTATTAAAAGGATATCTAAAGTCAAAAACATAGTAATATATTGCAGCTTGCCAATCCTTAGCAGTAGTGGCTGCATTAGTTTTTGCTGTTTAAGCTAAGAACATTTTGCTTAAATACAGACAAATACTAGTTGATTCTGCTAGAATTTCAGTGTCCTTGTAACTTCCCATGCACTAAATTGGTATGTCAAAACATCATTATCAGGTTTCCCCATTTATCTTCTGTGAACTACAGATAACTCCTCCTTATGTAAGGAAGTTAAGGAGAGAAGGAGGCATTTGTGGTCCAAATCAAGAGAGTAGCCTAAGGTGAAAGCACTGTTCCTCTAGAGATAGAGTGCAGTAAGTGAGCACTATCACCTTTGGACAGGAAGTGTGTTACTGGCAAGATCACCAGGTCAAAATAAATGAGAAAAAAAAAAAAAAAAAACGCACATGAAAAAAGGAAATTTATCATTTTGGGATTAGATATGCATAGAGTCAGAGAGATGCGTTGTTTAATAGTGGTTTTATTTAGTAAAAGCAGCATTAAAATAAACCTATATAAAAGTTGTATAATGTAAACAAAGCTCGGCGCTCTACAGCAAAAAGTTTAGGTTGTCAACTCTGTTGGTTTCCAGGTATAGGCATACATATACACCTATCACAATGCATTACTTTATACATTAATCTGAGCTGTCATATAGGATTGTATACCTAGCCTTATCAAAATACTGACTTTCAAAAAGTCAAATTTTGGCATACTGCACTGTATTTTGAGTGGCTCCAGCAGCTAGGAGTGGCACTGATAAGGTAACACCAGACAGCTAAGATTAATTTTCTTTATAAAACATTGATATAGGTTTATTTTAATGAGGAAGTGCAAAAAAAAAAAAAATTGAGTGCAATCAGAGATTTTCTTTGACAAGAAAAGCTAGTCAAATTTATGCATTTCAGAAGTGTACTCCTTTAACCACCTTTTGCCCGCCCTATAGTACAATGACGGGCACAAGGTGGTTCTCTCGTTCTGATAGGACGTCATACGACATCCTACCATTCTCACTGTGCATGCGCGCAGCACGGCGAGCGCTGGTCCGCTGTGTCCCTTGGACACAACGGATCACAGAAAGAGCCGAAGATGGCGGCTCGGTCATGTGACCAGCAGTGTCCAATCACAGCTGATCACATGTAAACACGGAAATGCCGATTATCAGCATTTCTCTCCTCACGAGCTGTCACGCTGACAGCTTGAGAGGAGAGCCAGTAATCGGCTTTCCGCGGAGGGGACATGTACACTAATCATCAGGTCACTGATGATCAGTGTGCCCTGATGATCAGTGTGGCCCCAGAAGTGCCACCTGTCAGTGCTCATCAGTGTCAGTGCCCATCAGTGCCACCTGCCAGTGCCCATCAGTGCCACATATCAGTGCATACCAGTGCACATCAATGCCACATATCAGTGCCCATCTGAGCTGCCTTTTAATGTCACCCATCAATGCCAATCAGTGCCGCCTAACAGTGCCATGTATCAGTGATGCCTGTCAATGCCCATCAGTGCAACCTACCAGTGCCTCCTCATCAGTGCCACCTATCAGTGTCCATCAGTGCAGCCTATCAGTGCCCATCACTGCAGCCTCATTAGCGCACATCAGTGAAGGAGAAAAATCACTTATTTACAAAATTGTAAAACAAAAACTAAGAAAAAACGTTTTTTTTTCTTTCAAAATTTTCAGTGGTTTTTGGTTTAAGAAAAAAAAATCCCAGAGGTGATTAAATACCACCAAAAGAAATCTCTATCTGTCTCAAAAAAATTATAAAAATTTCATATGGGTACAATGTTGCATGACCGCGCAATTGTCATTCAAAGTGTGACAGCGCTGAAAGCTGGAAATTGGCCTGGGCAGGAAGGGGGTATAAGTGCCCTGTAGGCTAGAGGTTAAAGTAAACCCATCACAAGAGAAACTTGGAGTCTTCCATTTCTTTAAATTAAATGGTAATTGCCTGTCGGTCATCTTGGCCCTTAGATGTGGTGGCTGCATTAAGTTTCTTTTTTAGGCTCCCCCCCCCCCCCCCCTCGGTTTTCACCTGGTGATCTGGTCAGTAACACTCCTCCTGTATTAGTGTCCCCACTCTGACAATGTTGCTGTCCAAAGTTGTCCCTGTGCTCCTTCATCCAGTCATGGGCGGAAAGGGAATGTTAGAAGTACTAGCATATTTAGACGCCTGACCTTTGCACTCCCCACATTCCTGGTCATTATGACTTATGTGGGAAATGATTTAGAAAGCACTGAGCCAGCCAGGCAAATAGCATTTACAGAGTAAGGTCAACAATAGCTGTGTTTATACTTTTTACAGGCTTACTTTAAAGACTGGTTCAGTTAGATAGAACTATTAAGTTTGATTTCTGTACGGGTAATGGTTTCATAATACGATCTTGCTTACTAGGAGTACTTCACCATCTCACCACCCCACTGACCTCCTGCACTTCCTGCTTGCATGGCAGTGGTTGAAATGGCCACAATATCTGTGCAGTGTAGCCGCCTCCCTGGGAAGCGAGGCCTCCACTGCCTCTCCGCCACTGGATCAGCCGCCTCCTCCTCCGATTCAAAGTCCTGCCTGGCCATTACAGCTTCCTCCACAGTGCTCTGAGGATACACATCCATCTGAAAAAGTCCCCACAGCAGTGGCACCAGAGCTCCTCTCTCTGTTCCAGTCTCTCCATACTAGGGGTGATCTCAACAAGTGTGCAACAGAGATCAAGGAGGCACTCAAGTCAGAGATAGATGTCCTGAAGCAACAAGTAGCTTGCACTTCTGTTAGATTGGAATATCTGAATGCCCACTTTCAACAACTGGGTTCAAGCCTAGATGCCCTGGAGCATGCCCACTCCCAGACATTGTGTCCTCCCTGTACCTGGGAGCTGAAGATTGAGAAAACCACTCAGAGGAACAACATCTATCTAAGGGGGATCCCCGAGGATACCTCCAGCGCTGACCCAAAAGCCACCGTCACAGCAGTCCCCTATGAGGTACTTGGGAAACAGCCCACCGATCTCATTGAGCTGGACAGGGTCTACATAATTTCAGGTCTGCGGAGTGATTGCTAGTCTCGCTCTTGTGAGATTTTATGCAGGGTGTACTTTTTCAAAAAAGAAATTATGCACACATCGCCCTCCTGCCTGACCTGAGCAACGTTTGAAATGCGAAGGACAGTGACGCCCTTCTCAACGTGACCTATGATCATGGGGCTTTATACAACTGGGGTCATCCCTTCCATGTCTTGATCAATTAGCAGAGAGCCACCTTCCAGCTCCATACCCCAGATGAACTTCCATCTCTCTTCAGATTTCTGAGTGCCGAACCTGTTGTTGTGGAGAAGTGGCTAGATTTCCCCCAGGAGCCCAGAACCTGCCTGCCTTCAGCAGCCCTCCCTCAGTGATGATGGAAGTCCATATCCAATCCTTGTGATCCACCTCATTCTCTGCTGATATTTGAGGATGAGCCCTGATGCTGTTGATTATATTTGTGGATTGTGGCATCTCCTTGCCTCCTGACCAGGAGGCAACTGTGAGTACCGGCACTTCTAACCATCTCTACTGTTTCATGGCTACTTGCCTTCTGTGACTGCCCCACCCACTTAGGAGTGCTTTGCTCCCTCACTGGATGTCTCAGCAGCAGCCCAAAGGGATAACTTTGTGTTGCACACTTCTGTCCTCAGTGCAGTCACTCCTCAGATGATCCACTTAGTTCACATCTAGCCTCTGCAGTTCTGAACTGTCAGCTGAACTGACCTTGGACCGATTTGTCTTGCTCATTAGTAGACATGACTCATTGTTCCTTTTTTAATACAATTACCCAGCTGCTTACAGGCTACCTGTATTTGTGCAAGAAGAAGATAACCATTTTGTCTGTCACTATGCCCTGTCATTGATCTTCTTGTAAGAGTATTTTGATGACCTAGTTTAGGTTTCCTGCAATTCTATCAGTCATAGCTATACCAACTTTCAGTGTCTGCATTTTTTTTTTTTTTGGATACTGTGGTCACCTTGGCTTTCTCCATCTGGTTACCTTTTTGCAGTTGCTGGATTGAGTCACTCACCAGGCCTATTACCAACAATGCTGATGTTTCTGTTGCCAACATAGTTTTCACTGTACTATTTTGTTTGTTCTCCCTTTATTTGCTGGTATTAAAATCCTAAGAAGTTTACAGGCTTTACCATTAAAAAACAAAACAAACAAACACACACACGCCAAAACTATTGGGACACCTGCCTTTACACGCACATGAACTTTAATGGTATCCCAGTCTTAGGCCATAGGGTTCAATATTGAGTTGGCCCACCCTTTGCAGCTATAACAGCTTCAACTCTTCTGGTAAGGCTGACCACAAGGTTTAGGAGTGTATCTATGGGAATGTTTGACCATTCTTCCAGAAGCGCGGGGAGGTCGGGCACTGATGTCAGACAAGAAGGCCTCTCTCGCCGTCTGCTCTCTAATTCATCCCAAAGGTGTTCTATCAGGTTGATGTCAGGACTCTGTACAGGCCAGTCAAGTTCTCCACCCCAAACTCGCTCATCCTTGTCTTTATGGACCTTGCTTTGTGCACTGGTGCGCAGTCATTTTGGAATAGGAAGGGGCCATTCCCAAACACTTCCCACAAAGTTGAGAGCATGAAATTTGTCCAAAATGTCTTGGTATGCTGACTTCTTAAGAGAGTTCCCTTCACTGACACTAAGTGGCCAAGCACAACTCTTGAAAAACAAACCCCACACCATAATCCTCCCTCCACCAAACTTTACACTTGGCACAATGCAGTCAGGCAAGTAATGTTCTACCGGCAACTGCCAAACCCAGACATGTCCATTACATTGAGAGACAGAGAAGCGTGATTCATCACTCCAGGGAACATATCTCCAGAGAGTCCAGTGGCAGCGTGCTTTATACCACTGCATGCAACGCTCTGCATTGCACTTGGTGATATAAGGCTTGGATACAGCTGCTTGGCCATAGAAACCCATTCCATGAAGTGCTCTATGCACTGTTGTGCTAATGTGAGGGCCCCACAAAAAGTTTGGAGGTCTTTAGCTATTGACTCTGCAGACAGACAGTTGGCAACTTCTACGCATACACACACACACACACACACATTTTAGAAAGAAAGTTTTCCCCACCATGAACAGTCAAAAACAGATGACATGCAAGTAGTTTACTAACTAGTTAGTACTTACACAAATACAATGTCCCCCCTTTTTGAGTATGCAGGGATAGCGCTTGCAATGGTAGCAAATCCATATGAATAAAGAATTGCTTCTTCTGTTTTCATGAATTTGGCAAGTCTTTCTTCTAACTCCAAGTGGACATCTACAGTTTAAAAAAAATAAATAATAATTTAAACAAAAACCATAGTTGGGTTAATATGAGCAATCTAATTAAAGTAGAACAATGACATCCCATTGAAAAAAAAATGTGCTGCATCACTTAAACAGAATTAAACCTCCTATCCTTTATGGCCAAGGAAGATTCCATGGTGCTGCACATGTGATTAGTTATGACAGCAGCCATTTGATGGTTTGACAGTTCAGATGATAGCACAAGCAATTGTGCCAAATATCATTTCACAGCACGCCTTCAATGTAACTGTTTTGGGAAACTGATAAATCAATGGGTTTAGTTGCGCTGTAGTTATAAGTGCATCTGCACTTCAGTTTTCCCTTAGTCCCCTGCAAAGTCCCACAAATACCTGTTGAGCTTGTCAGTGAAGTTGATCCAACACAGCTCCATGTGATGGTGCGACAACAATGCTGCATTGCTCTTGAACTCACACCAGCATTGCCACTCTCATGTAGGCTATGCCTGCTTGCACTACAGTGGGATGAAATGTTGCAGGGGGCATGGTTATCAGCATTGTCACTACTGATTCACAAGCCTGTAAACTTGTCAAGGAGCACTTGACCACATCTAGTTCTGGCCACACCTTTCCTGGATGGTCAACACTGGTTCCGTTGCTGAAACCCTCCCACTGTGGGCTGCAGTCTCTGGGAGAGGGACTGTGAGGGACATAGTTAAGAAGGATTTACCTCAGTGAGGGAAGGTAAGGAAAGTTTTTTTTTCTTTTTGTTTACTTTATCAGGTATGCATCGCATAATAACTGAACTTGGAACTTGTTTAGACTGTCACACAGGAGCCTTTAGTTTTACACGGTTATCAATTTGGCTGTAAAATACACACATCACAAAAACAGAGGGAAAACTGCAGCAACTGTGTGTTATGGTTCTGGAGGACAGGCAGAAAAGCAAACTATGCTGGGAAAATTATTTCAGGAAAGACTGTATAAAAAATAAATAAATAGTCAGTGATTCAACCCACAGGCACCTGCACAAAAGTAATCAATTTAGTCAGCTGATGACCTTTAACCACTTCCTGTCCGGACACTTTTACCCCCTTCCTGTCCAGGGCAATTTTCAGCTTTCAGCGCTCTCACATTGTGAATGACAATTACTCAGGCATACAACACTGTATCTAAATGAAATTATCATCATTTTTTTCAAACAAATAGAGCTTTAATTTGGTGGTATTTAATCATCGCTGGGGTTTTTATTTTTTGCTAGAAAAATGAAAAAAGACTGAAAATCTTGAAAAAAAAAACATGTTTTTCTTAGTATTTGATACTAAATTTTACAAATAAATATACTTTCTTCATAAATTTAGGCCAAAATCCATTGTGCTACATTTTTTTGGTAGACATAACCCAAATCAGTGTGTATTATTTAGTCTTTGTGAAAGTTATAGAGTCCACAGACCACGGTATATATATTTGAAAATGTATCAATCCTGATGTACGGACTACCTATATAATTTCTTGGGGCCCTAAAATTCCAGGACAGTACAAATACCCCCCAAACTACCCCTTTTTGGAAAGTAGACAGTCTGAGGTATTTAATGAGAGGCATGGGGAGTTTTTTGAAGTTGTCATTTTTTGCCAATTTTTTAAGGAATTGATGAAAGTAAACAAAATTCTTTTTTTTTTTCCACAAAGTTGTCATTTAACAAGTTCTTTCTCTCACACGGCATAGGCATACTTGCAATTACATCCCAAAACACATTCTGCTACTCATCCTGAGTATGGCGATACCACATGTGTAAAACTTTTTCACAGCCTAACCACATAGAAGGGCCCCACATCCAATAAGCACCCTTAGGCATTCTAGGGGCAAAAATTATACATCTAATTTCTTGACTGTCTATCACAGTTTTGGAGGTCCTGGAGCACCAGGACAATTGAATTACCCACAAAGAGACCCCATTTTCGAAAGAAAACACCTCAAGGTATGTTTTAAGAGGCATGGGGAGTCCTCTGAAGACTTCATTTTTTGCCACGTTTTTGGAAAATGTGAAAAGAAAATGAAAATGTATTTTTTTTTACGCAAAGTTGTCAATCTATGAGATATTTCTATTACACAGCATAGGCATACTTAAAATGATACCTCAAAACGCATTCTTTAACTCCTGCTGAATATGGCGATACCAAATGTGTGAGACTTTTTCACAGTCTGGCCACATAGAGGGGTTCAACATCCAATAAGCACCTGTTAGCGTTCTAAGGGCAAAAATCACACATCTAATTTCTTAACTACCTATTGCTGTTTTGGAGGTCATGGAGCATCAGGATAATGGAATTATCCACAAAATGACCCCATTTTGGAAAGCAAGCACCCCAAGGTATGTTTTAAGAGGCATGCGGAGTCTTCTGAAGACTTCATTTTTTGCCACAAGTTTTTGGAAAATGCGAAAAGAAAATGAAAATGTATTTTTTTCTACACAAAGTTGTCAATCTATGAGATATTTCTAATACACTGCATAGGCATACTTAAAATTACACCCCAAAACACATTCTCTAACTCTTCCTGAATATGGTGATACCAAATGTGTGAGACTTTTTCACAGTCTGGCCACATAGAGGGGTTCCACATCCAATAAGCACCTGTTAGCGTTCTAAGGGCAAAAATCACACATCTAATTTCTTAACTACCTATTGCTGTTTTGGAAAAAACTCTGTGCAAAGGCTGAAAATTACTCACAGTTAGCTGTACTGGATCTCTCTCCTCACAGACGATGGCAGTGAACAGGATCCACTGGTGTGGCAGAGATCAGGGACACTGTATGAACAGGCACACTGTAAGGTGGTCAGGGACACCGATTGGGCCACTGTATGGTGATCAGGGACACTGCTGGACCACTTGTGCGGCGATCAGGGACACTGCTGGGCCACTGCGGTGATCAGGGACACTGCGGTGATCAGGGACACTGCTGGGCCACTTGTGTGGCGATCAGGGACACTGCGGCAATCAGGGACACTGCTGGACCACTTGTGTGGCGACCATGGACACTGCTGGGCCACTGCGATGATCAGGACACTGCTGGGCCACTTGTGTGGCGATCAGAAACACTGCTGGGCAACTGCGGTGATCAGGGACACTGTGGTGATCAGGGGCACTGCTGGACCACTTGTCCGGCGATCAGGGACACTGCTGGCCACTTGTGTGGTGATCAGGGACACTGCTGGGCCACTGCGGCAATCAGGGACACTGCGGTGATCAGGGACACTGCTGGACCACTTGTGCAGCAATCAGGGACACTGCGGTGATCAGGGACACTGCGGCGATCAGGGACACTGCTGGACCACTTCTGCGGCGATCAGGGACACTGCTGGGCCACTGCGATGATCAGGACACTGCTGGGCCACTTGTGTGGCGATCAGAAACACTGATGGACTACTGCGGTGATCAGGGACACTGCGGTGATCAGGGGCACTGCTGGGCCACTTGTCCGGCGATCAGGGACACTGCTGTGCCAATTGTGTGGCGATCAGGAACACTGCTGGGCCAATGCGGTGATCAGGGACACTGCTGGGCCACTTGTGTGGTGGTCAGGGCCACTGCAGCAATCAGGGCCACTGCGGCGATCAGGGACACTACTGGACCACTTGTGCGGCAATCAGTGACACTGCGGTGATCAGGGACACTGCTGGGCCACTGCAGTGATCAGAGACACTGCTGGGCCACTTGTGCGGCAATCAGGGACACTGCTGGACCACTTGTGCGGCAATCAGGGACACTGCGGCGATCAGGGACACTGCTGGACCACTTGTGCGGGCGACCATGGACACTGCTGGGCCACTGCGATGATCAGGACACTGCTGGGCCACTTGTGTGGCGATCAGAAACACTGCTGGGCAACTGCGGTGATCAGGGACACTGCGGTGATCAGGGGCACTGCTGGACCACTTGTGTGGCGACCATGGACACTGCTGGGCCACTGCGATGATCAGGACACTGCTGGGCCACTTGTGTGGTGATCAGGGACACTGCTGGGCCACTTGTGTGGTGATCAGGGACACTGCTGGGCCACTGCGGCAATCAGGGACACTGCGGTGATCAGGGACACTGCTGGACCACTTGTGCAGCAATCAGGGACACTGCGGCGATCAGGGACACTGCGGCGATCAGGGACACTGCTGGACCACTTCTGTGGCGATCAGGGACACTGCTGGGCCACTGCGATGATCAGGACACTGCTGGGCCACTTGTGTGGCGATCAGAAACACTGATGGACTACTGCGGTGATCAGGGACACTGCGGTGATCAGGGGCACTGCTGGGCCACTTGTCCGGCGATCAGGGACACTGCTGTGCCAATTGTGTGGCGATCAGGAACACTGCTGGGCCAATGCGGTGATCAGGGACACTGCTGGGCCACTTGTGTGGTGGTCAGGGCCACTGCAGCAATCAGGGCCACTGCGGCGATCAGGGACACTACTGGACCACTTGTGCGGCAATCAGTGACACTGCGGTGATCAGGGACACTGCTGGGCCACTGCAGTGATCAGGGACACTGCTGGGCCACTTGTGCGGCAATCAGGGACATTGCTGGACCACTTGTGCGGCAATCAGGGACACTGCGGCGATCAGGGACACTGCTGGACCACTTGTGCGGGCGACCATGGACACTGCTGGGCCACTGCGATGATCAGGACACTGCTGGGCCACTTGTGTGGCGATCAGAAACACTGCTGGGCAACTGCGGTGATCAGGGACACTGCGGTGATCAGGGACACTGCGGTGATCAGGGGCACTGCTGGACCACTTGTGTGGCGACCATGGACACTGCTGGGCCACTGCGATGATCAGGACACTGCTGGGCCACTTGTGTGGCGATCAGAAACACTGCTGGGCAACTGCGGTGATCAGGGACACTGCGGTGATCAGGGGCACTGCTGGACCACTTGTGCGGCAATCAGGGACACTGCGGTGATCAGGGACACTGCGGCAATCAGGGACACTGCTGGGCCATTTGTGTGGCAATCAGGGACACTGAGGCGATACTGCTGGGCCACTTTTGTGACGATCAGGGACACTGCTGGGCCACTTTTGTGACGATCAGGGACACTGCGGCGATCAGGGACACTGCTTGGCCACTTGTGTGGCGATCAGGAACACTGCTGGGCCAGTATGTGGCGATCAAGGACACTGCTGGGCCACTTGTTGGGCGATCAGGGCCACTTGTGGGCAATCAAGGCCACTTGTGGGCGATCAGGGATACGTGGGGCGATCAGGGCCACTTGTGGGAAATCAAGGCCACTTTAGGGGCGATCAGGGACACTTTAGGGGCGATCAGGGACACTGCTGGGCCACTGCGGTGATCAGGGACACTGCTGGGCCACTGCGGTGATCAGGGACACTGCTGGGCCACTGCGGTGATCAGGGACACTGCTGGGCCACTGCGGTGATCAGGGACACTGCTGGGCCACTGCGGTGATCAGGGACACTGCTGGGCCACTTGTGTGGTGATCAGGGACACTGCGGCAATCAGGGACACTGCTGGACCACTTGTGTGGCGACCATGGACACTGCTGGGCCACTGCGATGATCAGGACACTGCTGGGCCACTTGTGTGGTGATCAGGGACACTGCTGGGCCACTGCGGCAATCAGGGACACTGCGGTGATCAGGGACACTGCTGGACCACTTGTGCAGCAATCAGGAACACTGCGGTGATCAGGGACACTGCGGCGATCAGGGACACTGCTGGACCACTTCTGCGGCGATCAGGGACACTGCTGGGCCACTGCGATGATCAGGACACTGCTGGGCCACTTGTGTGGCGATCAGAAACACTGATGGACTACTGCGGTGATCAGGGACACTGCGGTGATCAGGGGCACTGCTGGGCCACTTGTCCGGCGATCAGGGACACTGCTGGGCCAATTGTGTGGCGATCAGGAACACTGCTGGGCCAATGCGGTGATCAGGGACACTTCTGGGCCACTTGTGTGGTGGTCAGGGCCACTACAGCAATCAGGGCCACTGCGGCGATCAGGGACACTACTGGACCACTTGTGCGGCAATCAGTGACACTGCGGTGATCAGGGACACTGCTGGGCCACTGCGGTGATCAGGGACACTGCTGGACCACTTGTGCGGCAATCAGGGACACTGCTGGACCACTTGTGCGGCAATCAGGGACACTGCGGCGATCAGGGACACTGCTGGACCACTTGTGCGGCGACCATGGACACTGCTGGGCCACTGCGATGATCAGGACACTGCTGGGCCACTTGTGTGGCGATCAGAAACACTGCTGGGCAACTGCGGTGATCAGGGACACTGCGGTGATCAGGGACACTGCTGGGCCATTTGTGTGGCAATCAGGGACACTGCGGCGATACTGCTGGGCCACTTTTGTGACGATCAGGGACACTGCTTGGCCACTGCGGCGATCAGGGACACTGCTTGGCCACTATGTGGCGATCAGGGACACTGACAATCAGGGACACTTGTGGGCGATCAGGGACACGTGGGGTGATCAGGGCCACTTGTGGGAAATCAAAGCCACTTGTTGGGGCGATCAGGGACACTTTAGGGGCGATCAGGGACACTTTAGGGGCGATCAGGGACACTTTAGGGGCGATCAGGTGTCACTGAGGTGGAGGGCAGTTGGCTACCACCTATTCTTCGCTCTTTCTCCTCTCACAGACAACTCCGTGTGAGGAGAAGGAGGCGGAAGCCGCACCATGCGGCTTTTGTTTACACTCAAGATGTGTCCTTATTGGACACAGCTGATCACATGGTATGGGACCGATTTCATTGGTCCCATACCATGTCACGTAATCCACCGTGTCCGTCGGACTCGGCGATCATCGGGCTCGCGGGTGCGCGCTCTAGGAGCCGCGCACGAGCCTCAGATACAAGGTGCCGTTCAGAAACGGCAACCCACTCCTAGAGGTGTCCCGTCCTGCCGTTTATAAACAGCGGCCGGACAGGAGGTGGTTAAAGTCTAATTAAACCTTTTTTTTTTTTAAATTTCTTTCTAGTCCTTTTCATGTTATGATTTTTAATGAACTTTCCCTTGAAAATGCTTAAAATAACTTTTAGTGGAAATGTGATTCCTGTCCTCCCGCTCCAGTGCTCAATGCTGGCAGAGACTAGAAGCAGCCACATCTGTCATCACAGGCATCCCCAGTGGTGAGAGATGGTGGGTGTCTGAGCAGGTCTGTTAGATTACAGAGAGAGCACTGGGAGTGCACTCTGGTGCCTATTAGATTGCACAGTCATATTTAGACAAACTGTGCAACTACCACAACAGGAATGTAGACCTAAAACTATGCAAAATGGTTGTAAAGGTTCAAGGTAAAAAACCTTCTGTGTGCAGCAGCAGTCCACAACCCCCTCGCCTCCATAACTACCCGAGCCCCATCTTGATTCAGCTATGTGATCCCCCTCATCTTAATCCAGTGACAGACCTTGGCTGTCCCAGGTCTCTCCCTCCTCATTGGTGGGGACAGCAATGAGAGCCAAAGGCTCCCACTGCTATCAATTACAGCCAGTGAGCCAATGAGATGAGAGCAGGGGGACTGGTCGAGCTCTGGCTGTATTTGAGTAGACACACAGAACAGCGGCTTGAGAGTGAGCCTACTCAGTGCCCCATAGCAAACTACTTGCTATGGTGGTACTTGGCAGGAGGGAGGAGCTAGAAGTGCCAGCTGAGGGCTAGAGAAGAGGAAAATCGGGGCTGCTTTGTGCAAAACCACTGTACAGTGCAGGTAAGTACAACATGTTAGTTATTAAAAAAAACAAAAGCAAAAAAAAAAACAAAAACACACACATCACTTGAAGGTTGCTATCACAAGGTCTATCTGAGTAAAATAACTATTTCTGAGGCTTCAGTAGCATATTTACCACTACCACAAAAAAAAATAAAAAAATATCTCAATCTGTATAAAATAACACATAAATTGTACCTGATTGATTAAAGCAACTGTGTAATACAAAAAGTAGTATGATGCTTGCATGGGCGGGCATTGTCCCTCTTGGTCAGTATTCCCTGTTAAATCTCAATGGGTAATATTTAACCCTGATGAGATTGAACGGCAAAAATGAATTACTGTGGGAGATAGCACTGAGGAGCAGGAGTATTTTTGGCTGATCCAACATTTAAATTTTAAGCATCTCCTGGGAGGCCATTTTATTATATTTTTTATTATAGTTTTGAAATTGGGCTTTAAGCCTTGAACCTGAGAGCTTTAGTTTTTCCGGTCAAAAAACTATAACCATACCCACTTCTGTCAGCAACCCTATGAAAATGCACTTACAAAACGTACCCACTGTAGGCTCCTTAGGTCTCCTACATACAAAAAGTTGAAAAAGTGTCAAAAGTGACACAACTAAGACATTTCTCACTACAACCAAATTTCAGTCTGCCTTGAAACACAGGAAGCTCAGGCTTCAGAAAATAGACCCACCCACAAAACATTTGAGGAACTCTATGAAGCCTGGCTACAGTAGAATAACTATAACACCCACTTTCACACAATCATGGCTCTGATTGCTACATTTTCTCTAGTATGCAATAAAACCTAATTAGTAATTTGTGTGAAGCAAGAATAACAGTTATTTTGTATTAATACAACGCATAAATTTGAACTTCAATCGTTACAAAAACATGAATTGTTGTGTCTACTGTATTGTAAATCTGTATTTGATAATGTACAAGTAGACCTAAATGTAATTGTAACCATACTTTAAACAGCAGTCCATCTTCGTTTACAAATGGTAAGTCTAACCATATGTACTCAGATAGCTATAACCATGCAAAGCATAAATTTTCTTCCCAAGCCTAGTTAGAAAAACTTTAAAAAAGAGGGAACAGCTCGCATGGAACTCTCTTCTCTTTGCACAAAAGGGAATGTTTATTTAAAAGTGATCAGGATGCAAATGATCTGGAAAGCACAGAGGACAATAGGACAGTAATATTTTAAAACATTCCTTTTCTTTTGGATTGAATGCAGTCAAACCGTTTACCAATTTAATAGAGTAAGTGGAAAACCTAGACAAGGCTCCATTCACACCTTTAATCCTCTCCCTACCTAGTAATTTACATGGAAAACAGGGAAATTCTGGGCTTGTCCACACCAGATGCTTTCAGATGTTTTCAACAAGCAGTATAAAATGCTTTGAAAACACACAAACATTTTTGAAGTGTTAAAAAAAGGGGGTGGGCACACTGAGCACATTACAAACATGTTAAAGTGCATAAAAACATACACTGAACAAAAAGAACTGTGGTGTGAATCAATCCCTGCTCAGCAGTAAGCCCCAGCTGTGCTGATCCCCAGCTCAGCAGACACCAGACACTCCCAGAATAGGAGGTGGTATCAAAAAGATGTAAGACTAGTTTTGTAACACACCAACAGATGGCTGCACGCACAGTCACAGGGAGCACTGACCTTCATAAGTCAGTGTACCAAAAGACATCATCCTGTGTACATCGGGAACTGTGCAACTGGTGCTATTCTGACCATGTGCATTACCACGTCTGCTGTGATTTCATCATGGACAGCAAGTTAGAATAAAAGGAGCATAGTGTACCAAAAGCTGGACTTCAGCTTTAAGATTGGAAATCCTGTTCAGTACTCAAGATTATTGTAATACAGTTGTGAAAATGTGCTTTGTAAGGATGACTTTCACATGGCATGTCAGTCCTCTTTCCTCTGATTAGATGACCATCCAATAGAAGGTGTCCCTGTCACACAGGCAGTGGCATGGACAACCAAACCAGGACCCATCCAGGAAAAGAGAAGGAAGACTCATCTGTAATTTCCATATATTGGAGTACAGTAAAAGGACACAGGCAGTATTTAAACACATGGGGTTTTTTCTGCATGTTCCGTCAGGTGAATGGACATTGGCAAAGCTTTGAAAGACATGCCCCTTGGGCACCTCCCCTAGAAACCCTACGTGTGCTCACAAGTTCTGTAGCAAGCAATGCAGAGTAAGCCAAGGAATGGAAGAAAGGATAGCCCATGTCCTGTACTTAACTGCAAGATATAGAATTTACAAGCAAGTCTAAAGTATTTTCTTCTTAATTGTACAGTATAAGACACAGGCAGAGAATTGACACACCATGAAATGTCCCCTAATAATGATTAAGAAGGGTGACCACCAATTAGGCAAACATAACTGTGCCAAAAGGCCCAAACAAAAAGGAAAAGAAAACCCGAGTTCAGAGTGCTGCTTCGAGAACCTTGCAGCCAATAGTTGGCATTGGCAGGGGATTGGACATCCACCTGGTAAAACTTAGAAAAAGTATGAACAGAAAACCAGTTGGTCATCTTACACAACTGAGCTCTACAGAGGCTTGGTGCCAAAATGCTCAGGAGATTTTTCCTTTAGAATGTCAACACTTGCAATCACATTCCCTATGTATTGCACAATGATGGAATTTGAAGAAGGTTGTACCTTGCGAGGTCCCAAGAACAGGGCAAACAGGGAATCAGTCTGGTTGGAGCAGTAGGTTTGAGGTATACTCTAATGGCTCTCATCACATCCAGGCACTGTAGAGATATTTCCTTTAGCTGCTTAGGAGCAGGACATAAACATGGTAGGACAATGTTCTCACTGAAGTGGGATACTGACATCACCTTTGAGAGAAAAGGATGGTCTTGGGTATAAAACAACCTTGTCGCTGTGAAGCATAAGGAAATGCTCTTTACAGGAAAGGACTGCTAGATCAGAAAACACATCTGACAGACATGACGGCAATAAAGAGAGATCCTTCCGGGGAATAACCCTGACAGGTTCAAAGGGTGATTTCTGCAAGGCTGAGAAAACCAAGGAAGTACAGGGTGCTTAATATTAGATACACCTTGAAGTAAGGTTCTTACAAGGAGAGTAAACCCAAGGGCCTTTGAAAAAGCATTGATAAAAGGTTGAGACCTGACCTTTGAGAGTGCTTAAGGCCAAGTTCTGGTCAAGACCTGTGTACCCTTGCACCCCGACTTTATGTCCCTTTAGAAGGGGGATCCAGTGCTGCAAAGTCAACCAAGATGTTGATGAGGAGTTTGCCCCAGTGATTGTGTTCCTTGGACTCTTAGGGATTGGAACACTCAAAAGACTCTAGGTTGTAACTGCTGCCGAAAGGTGCTTCAACAATGTACTAAGCAAAAGGGAGTAAAATTAGGGATGCACAAAATGTATCAGCCGCAAAATAGTGTTATCGGCATTTTGCCGATAGGGAAAACGTTGCCACTAAAGGCCGCCTAAATGCTTGATTTTACCACATTTAGGGTGCTTTTCCATAGGTCATGTAACTAAAAAAAAAAAAAGCATCAAAAAACGCAACACGTGTGTGTTTTTGATGGGTTTTCAATGCATTTCAAGACTGGTTTACACCAATGTAGATTGCACTTTGTGCGTTTCGCAGTGCTTTTTGCATGCACGTTTTTGACACATTTCCTGATGTGGTTTATTTTTTTTTCCCCCAACTTGTTGCCGGGCAGAAAAAAAAAACCCCATAATGCATAAAAAAAACGCAACACATGCGGTTTTTATGCATCCTCAATGCATTTCAGGTCTGTTTCACAACAATGCAGTTTGCGTTTCGTCCGTTTTGCAGTGCTTTTTGCACACACGTTTGACGAGTTTTACATGTTTTTTTTTTTGGCCAACTTGTTGACGGGCAGAATTAAAAATGCAAACGCAGTTTGTGTTTCGTCTGTTTTGCAGCGCTTTTTGCATGAACGTTACGGATGCATTTTTTGATACTATTTTTTTTCTTTTGGCCAACTTGTTGGCAAAATGCATCAAAAACACAATATGTGCATTTTTTATGTGTTTTAGCTGTGTTTTCAATGCATTTCATGCCTGGTTCACACCAATGGAGTTTGTGTGTTGTCCATTTTGCATTTTTACGCTTTTTTTTTTTTAATCAATTTGTTGCTGGCCAGACTAAAAATACAAAAACGTGTAAAAAACAAAAAAAAAAAAAAAACACTACATGCGTTTTCTGTAGCATCTCCATTGAAGTCTGTTGAACCAAAAACGCAACATTTTGCATTTATAAAAGTCCCTGACTCTTTCCAAAAACGCAGCAGAACAAAAAAGCATAAATGTGAACAAATCCCATAGGAAACCATGTTAAATTGACTGTAGTGCTTTTCTGCAAAAAGCCCTAAAAATAACACATTGGTGTGAACCAGGCCTCAATGGGGAGGTGTGTTTTGTTTTTGTTTTTGTTTTTTAACTCGCCAAATATGCACCAAAAATGTGGCAAGCAGGATTTGTAACACCGCAAGGGATGCACAGCGGACCAGTGTGAAGACATACCGTATTTTTTGCTCCATAAGATGCACTTTTTTCCCTCCAAAAAAAGAAGGGGGGGGGGGGAAATGTCAGTGCGTCTTATGGAGCGAATGTAAAGCGGCCGGCCCGGTATTTCTGCCGCCACCATGTCAGAATATCTCTCCTGCAGGACCTTACCCGTTCCTCGCTCCAGCGCTGCAGTCTTTCCGCGGCGAATTCTGTGACACCTGGGTGCCCACTGCGCATGCGCGAGAAGTGCTGAGTCCAGCTCTGAGGAAGGGGGTTCAGCTCCTGAAACGCGTTAGCTTATCCGCAATAAAGACACAGATCTTTTGCGACTGTTTTTGTGGACCATACACACTGCTTTTATTATCGTTGGTTTGTGAGTATACATCCTTTGTCTATTTAATAAATACGTGGTATAGCACGGTAATGCACGATGAGAGTGCGCCCTTGTCTGTTCTTTTTCATCAGTGGTCAGATTTCCCGATCTTTGAAGGGCAGCACCTCTTTGTTTGGCATCCTGACATTTTTACAGTTTGCATGAGGATTGGAGAGCTGGTTTCGTTTGTTCATCTCCCGTACTGTGTCCGCAGTCCCTGGTCATCCCCCGTACTGTGTCCGCAGTCCCTGGTCATCCCCCGTACTGTGTCCGCAGTCCCTGGTCATCCCCCGTACTGTGTCCGCAGTCCCTGGTCATCCCCCGTACTGTGTCCGCAGTCCCTGGTCATCCCCCGTACTGTGTCCGCAGTCTCTGGTCATCCCCCGTACTGTGTCCGCAGTCTCTGGTCATCCCCCGTACTGTGTCCGCAGTCTCTGGTCATCCCCCGTACTGTGTCCGCAGTCCATTGGTTCAGAATATTTTTTTTCTCCTCTAAAACCTAGGCTCGTCTTATGGAGCGAAAAATACGGTACATTGAATTTAAAAGGAATGCATTTTTCTGGAGCTTTTTTTTAAAAAAACGCAAGAGCACTGCAAAAACTGCTCAGTGTGAAAGCAACCGAATGGCCAAAAAGGTGCTAAAAATAAATTCATATATTGAACACACACACACTCCTTTTTGGTCAGGTGCTTCCTGAATTACCTGTTTCAGTTTTAGTCGAAGAATTTTCATTTTGGTACACCACTAGATGTGATATTTCAGTTTTTCCTTTTTAATAAAAATTTGCAGACATTTATAAAATTCTGTTTTCACTTTGTCATCATGAGGTACTGAGTGTAGATTAACGAGAATAACATTTAAACAACTGCAGTATCAGGCTGCAACATAGCAAAATTGAAAAAAGTGAAAAGGGGTCTGAATACTTTACGAAAGCACTGCACCATCTAATTAGAAATTTATAGCTATACACTATGGCGGTCGAGTTCACAGAGCGGTGCACAACAGTTCACCATATTTGTATCCAATTCTCTAAATCTGGACTGCTTACCAGGTCAGCCTCCCATTTCAACATATATAAATGTGGTTGTGGGACTTGGCCTTCCAAAAAAAACTGAAGCATTCACATTTGTTAGGGTACCTTTAGAAGTTGGCTCATGTGAGCATAAGTCTTTGAATGAGATTAACGTTTGAAGAGAGGAGCAGAGCATCATGTAGGTTTTGAATAGCTGCAAAACTAAGGATACCTGTTAAGGATTCTAAATTGTAAAACCTATATGTAGCCTTAGAAATCCACCACTTGAAAACAAACAGGTTTGGAGTATCCAGGGAAGAACGCGAGATTACATGTAATAGTTGCCAGCGGAGCATAAGGTGACAAAGGCTTGCTGGAAAATCTTACATTATCCCAGGTTTGTAAAGAATGTTAATCCAAAAATGAGAGTAAGTCACTTTACACAAATGTCAATGCAAATAAATGGATAAAAAAAAGCTCCAAAAGCGTTAATAGCACTCCATCAGGTTCAGGTAAAGTCCAAAGTAAAAACCAAAGATTGTATCCCAACACCATATGAATCACACAAGCATTCGGTTCTTCCTCAGTTCTTTTTATACCCAACAGTCACTACGTGTGTGAGAAATGCACTCACTGAAATAATATGACCTTTTAATAAATAAAGATCATTGAGCCCTGTTTGATAGGTTAAAGAGGTCATCACTGTAGGTACACTTGGCAACATAGAAGCAGTGATGGCAACTGGTTCCTCTCCATACATCGGCACCAATACAAACAGCCTTGCCCTGTATGCACCGCTCCAGCACACCGTTCTTTGGAGCTTCCAGAGGATGTTGTAATGGCGAAACGCATTGAGTCGGGACCATAGTCATCACATCCTGTCCTCCAGTAACATCACATCCGGGCCCGAACTTCTGGTTCTTGGAACACAGACTCCAAACAACAGTGGCAGAGCAGTGCATACAGGAGAAGGCTGTTTATATTGGTGCCAATCTGGGGCACATTTACTGTACATGTGAGTGAGCATTGTTTTAATTATATTTAAGCACTTTTCCAATAAACACTACACTATAAAGAGTTTTTTTTGGCATGTGTGGCAGATTTTGAAGCCTGGTTAGAGCCCGGTATTTAGAGGAGCTAGGAGGTGGTTTTGGAGTTCTTCCATAACCTACCTACCTGTGACCTCTTTGATGTTTGAAAACAGACATCTTCCTTGGAAAGTGTGAGGCACCTTTTGCAGGCAGCTTTCAGCCATAAGATTCTGCTCATGTGAATAGAAATTAAAGTCATTCTGGAAATTTGTTTTATGACATGTTCTAGGGCACACATGCAAAAAAGTAGAAGGCAACTGCTATGGTTGCGCTGTAACAGCACAATCCTGAAATACAGTCATGTTGGTTGTGTATTGCCCTGGTCCAGTTAGTGGCAGTTTTACAAACTTGAAAGGTAGTGAAAGATGGCTGCAGAGCTGGGTCTGCAAAAGCAAAAAGTCTTTAGGAGAATCTCAAAATTTTCCATCCATGAATCAGTACCAATTGAGTACCCATGCTGGATCCAGTACCAAAAGCAACATTACAGATCATCCCCATAGCATGGGGTCTGGGTATGGCTACGCATGCACCGATACAGACACACTGCTTCTATGGTGGCATTAAAAGTGAAGGGTTGACTGAAAAATTCAAAGTTATAATAAAGAAAAAATGATAAAACTAGTTAAACTAAGGGTAATATTCTCAGTGAAGGAGAAAGGCTTATTGCCTTCAGACACTAGCACAAACTGAGGACTCACAAAATAGGGTAGTAATATAGGGGAGGCACCCAGGGGGCATGTCCTTTAAAGTTTTGGCAGTGTTCATTCACCTGAAGGTACATTTCCCTAACCCATGGTGTATGAATACGCTGCCTGTGTCCTCTACTGTATGTCTAAGATGAGGGCATTTAGCTAATTTGGGATTTCTTACTAAAGCAAATCGGTTATGGGGGGGTAGTTATCCTGGAGAGGGGCTTTAAAGTTAGCCAATAAAAGGGTATCAAAGTCCAAACCTTAAGCATTATTCAATTGCTAACATAGCACAATACTCCACAATTGCTACACATCAGATTACCAAATTTCTTATATTTTAGTGGCACACAAGGCTTTTTAAGGAATGTATCAAATAGCTAAAGAAAATAGAGAAATAAAAAAAAAAAAGAAAAAAAAAAAAAAAAGGGGTTTGCCTGCATTTGTCTGCAGACAGCTGTATCAGTTCCAACTGATAGCAGGATAAGGGTTATGGAGCTCTAGTTTAATATGAGGTTTTGAAAGGGGAAAAGACAGATGTGGCACAGCATTTTAACTCTTGCGTTAACCGCATTCAGTCCATTATGTATTTGTACAGGTACTGCTACAAAATTACAGGATTTACAGACAGTTGACAAATACAATAACATGTCAACACCAAACACCACAATATTTTCAACCACATGCCTATCCACAAAGTCTTGTTATTTCTTGCATCACCAATGTGACCTTATGCATGTAAAATAAAATGTTCATTAAAAAAAAAAAAAAAAAAGGAGGAGGTATGATACTATGACTACATTCTCTAATAGGAAGCATCTGAAGATTTATTTTGCCCCTACAACTTCTGCACACCCCCAAATTTAATATGTGCACTGTAACTGAAGTCTGCAACTGCTTTACCAAATCACTTAGTAGAATACCAGGACACCCTCAGCAGAAAGTGCTGGAAGACAGTCTACACACACTTGACTCATGGCTAAGGCCTGAGGGAAAGAAACCTATGTCTACAAAAGCCTGAACTGCATATTGGCACCACAGATAAATGAGCATATATGGGTTTTAGTACAAGCATAGCAATGACCTTTTGGGTCATATTCACATTAAGTTTGTGTAACCAAGTGTTAAGGCAGCCCATTAAAGCAGTAGTAAACCGCGACTTTGACAAAAAAAATCCTGCAAGACAATGACATAATGTGAAACCTACCTTAAAACAAATGCCCCCAGCGGCGCACTCTCACCACCGACAGGGCTTCTATCTTTGCGGGCTCCGGCAGCTTCAATGGCCAAGCCGCGATGACGTAATTCCTGCGCATATATGCGGGAGTCACTTTATATGGCACACAGCTCTGAAGGAACAGCACGGGCATGTTCCTGTACAGTGCACATGCCAGTGCTCTACACAGGTAAATATCACCTAAACGGTGCACATTTAGGAGATATTTACAGTACCTACAGGTAAGCCTTATTATAGGCTTACCTGTAGGTACAAGTACAAAAACTGACTTAACTACCACTTTAATTTCATAAGGGCTGGCAAGCCATTTTAGAACCCAGGGAAGGGATGAGAACTTTTTTTAAATTCATATTCCTACTGTAATAATGAGTTGCTGTAACACCAAAAATGTTAATAGGCCTTTAAAATGTTACAAAACCCACAACAGTCAGTTTGTATATGCATTAAAGGATGTTTGAGCCGGTCATCTCTTATCCTCCCCTTCTTCCACATTCCCCATTTCATCTCCTGATAGAACACAACCTCGGGGACACTCTGTACATGCTCAGTTTGTTGGGTACTGCTAGAGTTGTTTCCTTCTTCTTGGGAGGGTGCATGTGAACAACACAGAACCAATCAGCACTGTCCAGGCAGAAGGTCAAAGGTCATGCAATTTCATAGGGTAGCAAGAGGAGAATGAAAACTCCTACAAGCTTTAACCAGTGCTCAGCTGGACACTGATAGAAGTCACAAGACTGCTATATACTGCTGATGAGAAAAGGTATTTAGCAGTTTATATTTACTAAAATAACTGCACTTCCATGCTCTGTGTACTGTGGGAGACCAGATATGGTGAGTGCAGGGTCCTGGGTTTATTAATACTTTAATAGTTTGCTATACACTCCTAAATATAGCATGTTGATGTAAACTACCTATGCATTCAGCAACCTAGCCAACTTTAGATGGCAACAACGGAAGTAGCCATACAATAATCAATCTCACAAATAACCCATTGGGTATATGCATAGGTCAACCCAGGAGTTTATTGGCACTTTGTACAGTTGCAAAATATCATCTATTGCACATAACCATTCAATAAAACTAAAACCTTGTGAAATTACACTCACCGGCCACTTTATTAGGTGCACCTGTTCAATTGCTTGATAACACAAATTGCTAATTAGCCAATCAAATGGCAGCACCTCAATGCATTTAGGCATCTAGAAGTGGTGAAGACAACTTGATGAAGTTCAAACTGAGAATCAGAATGGAGAAGAAAGGGAATTTAAGTGACTTTGAATGTGGCATGGTTGTTGGTGCCAAAACGGGTTGGTCTGAGTTTTTTTTAAGAACTGCTGATCTACTGGGATTTTCACACACAACTATCTCTAGATTTTACAGAGAATGGACCGAAAAAGAGAAAAAAAATCCAGTTGTGTGGATGAAAATACCTTGTTGATGTTGGAGGTCAGAGGAGAATGGACAGACTGGTTTGAGATGATAGAAAGGCAACAGTAATGCATGTCAATATGGATCAATCTCTCTTAGGAATGTTTCCAACACCTTGTTGAATTTATGCCGTGAAAAATGAGGCAGTTCTGAAGGCAAAAGTGGGGTCCAACCTAGTACTAGCAAGGTGTACCTAATAAAGTGGCCGGTGAGCGTAGATGATTAAGTCTAAAAGTAGCATAAATTTATAACTGGCCACATAAGCAATAACAGCTCCTTGATTTGGAACAGATTACTTAGTCCTTCGTGTACACGTTCTTTTGCATAACACTTTACAAGGTCAAGTAACATTTGACTTGAAAAGCAGAACAATGTGGTATAACGTTTCTACCTAGAACAAGGACAAAAGTAACTTTTGTAAAGGAGTCAGAAAAAGAAGCAACAAAAAGATCTACAACACGTGGCTTGTTGGTTGCAAAAATTGTTCAAGGCTGCCCTCTAATGGAAATATTTAGCATTACACATTCACAAAACAAAGCAACAGAATTCTAAGAACATACGTAAACATGAGCAACATGCAACAGTGCATTATATTCATTTCCTCCTCAAAGTTTGATTTGCAAGGCAATTATGCACTGCCTTGTTATATATACACATAATGTACAGTTGTGTTCAAAAGTTTGCATACCCCTGGAGATTTGGCAATATAAAGCATGCACCATTTTTAACCACCTCCCACCCGCCATATAGTAATATGACGGATGCAAGGTGGTTCTCTCATTCTGGGAGGACGTTATATGACGTCCTCCCATTCTCACCACGCATGCACGGCTCAGGGAGCGTGCAGTGCTGCGATCGGCGGTGCCCTGTGTCCCTCGGACACAGCGGATCACGGAAAGAGCCAAAGACATCGGCTTGTCATGTGATGTTGTGTCCAATCACAGCTGATCACATGTAAACAGGGAAATGCTGGTTATCTGCATTTTTCTCCTCTCGAGCTGTCACGCTGACAGCTTGAGAGGAGAGGAGATCCGGTAATTGGCTTTCCGCGGAGGGGACATGTACACTGATCATCAGAGCACTGATAATCAGTGTGTCCTGATGATCAGTGTAGCCCCAGCAGGGCCACCTGTCAGTATCCATCAGTGCCTCGTGCCAGTGCCCATCAATGCCACATATCAGTGCCTACCAGTGCACATCAATGCCACATATCAGTGCCCATCTGAGCTGCCTTTCAGTGTCACCCATCAGTGCCAGTCAGTGCCGCCTAACAGTGCCATATATCAGTGCTGCCTTTCAGTGCCCATCATTGATGCCCGTCAATGCCCAGTGCCAACTACCAGTGCCTCCTCAGAAGTGCCCATCAGTGCCACCCATCAGTCCCCATCACTGCAGCCTCATTAGCGCACATCAGTGAAGGAGAAAAATCACTTTACAAAATATTATAACAAAAAACTAAGAAAAAAAAATTTTTTTTTCAACATTTTCAGTGGTTTTTGGTTTAAGAAAAAATAAAAAACCCAGAGTTGATTAAATACCACCAAATTAAAGCTCTGTCACAAAAAAGTGATAAAAATTTCATATGGTTACAGTGTTGCACGACCGCGCAATTGTCATTAAAAGTGTGACAGCTCTGAAAGCTGGAAATTGGCCTGGGCAGGAAGGGAGTATAGGTGCCCTGTAGGCTTGTGGTTAAAGAAACATGAGTAAGAAGGCAAAACATATTTCTTTTATTTCTTATGAGTCACATCTGTAGGTCATGACAGAATGGCATAATCATAAAACAAAACATGGCACAAGTATCCATGTCTATATGCTGAAACAACTGCAATATTGCACAGAACAGGCAGCAGCCCAATCCTCAAGAGGGCCAATCGCCACCATTAATCACTGGGCACTGTCCACTGGAAGGAATGCCTTCCTTTTTGCCCACACGAATACCCATCCAGGACCAGTGACCAATCCAGTCAGTCCAGTGCAGTCTCCAGCAAAAGCTAGGAGACTGATGACCAATCCAGAACCTTCAACTTTTTCTGCTGTAAACCACTGAAGGATCAACTTGGCCTTGTGTTTGTCGTGATAGAAAAATCCAAGCGCGTCCTATGCTCAGCTTTCATGCACAAGAATACAAAATGGTCTGCCAGTATTTTCTGATAACATGCTGCATTCATCTTGCCATCAATTTTAACAAGATTCCCTGTGTCTTTAGAGCTCACACACTCCCAAAACAGTGAGTCATGCTATTCTTGTCACTATAGGCCTTGTTTACCCCTCTCCAAACACAGCGCTTAGGATTGTGACCATAAAACTCTATTTTGATCTCGTCACTCCAGATTACAGTGTGTCAGAAGCTGTGAGGCATGTCAAGGTGTTGTCAGGCAGTAAAGGCTTCTTTATAGCAACTCAACCATGCAGCTAATTTTTGTTCATGCATTGTTGTATTGTGCTCTTTGAAACAGACACATCCTCTTTTTGCAGAGCAGTCTGTATTTCTCCAGGGGTTACGGTGGGTTTTTATTTGTATTCTGAACAATCCTGGCAATTGTGGCTGCAATCTTTCTTGGTCTACCTGACATTGGCTTGGGATCAGAGATAGCTGAATTTTCCACTTGTGTGATTGAACAATACTGACTGGTATATTCAAGGCTTTGGATATTTTATATCTTTTTCCATCCTTATAAAGTTTCATTACCTTGTTGCGCACGTCTTTTGATCCCCATGGCTCAGTATCTAGCCTGCTCAGTGCATCCACCCAAGAGTGAACAAACTCACTGACTATTTATACACAGACACTAACTGCAATTTAAAAAGACACAGATGTGGGAAATTACCTTTAACTGCCATTTTATCCTGTGTATATCACCTTGTGTGTCTGTATCAATGACAAACATTCCAGGGCATGTAAACTTTTTATTAGGGCCATTTGAGCGATTTCTGTTATCATTAGGAGTTAAAAAGGAGTCAAACAACTATGTAATAATAAATGGCTTCATATGATCACTATCCTTAAATAAATGAGTTTTTTGGCACGATCAGTCCTACTTTCAATCAGTGTCACAATTTCATCATTTTCACCAGGGTATGCAAACGTTTGAGCACAACTGTATAACTGCTATAAGAATTTATTCTCTCTCTCTCTCTCTCTCTCTCTCTCTCTCTCTCTCAAACCACTGGCAACTGAGGCCAGTCAGCACACTGTGAACATACTTCAAATGCAGTGTGGGAACAGCCCCACTGCATGGGGGAAAAAAAATTGCCTGGAGTTCAGCTTTAATGTCTCCTTGACCACTATTAACTATGTTGATAAGTAGTAGCAAGAATTACAAAGCTGCGATGAATGTCCTATGGCTTATCACACTGAATTACAAAAAGATAGGAGAAAAAGGATTTTTTCTTTTGTTGCAAAGGCCTGTAGGTGAAGACAGCTTTTACTAAGGCCTACTTAGTGTATTGTATTTTGGTAATTTCCTTTGATTCATTTAATTACTGAAAGATAATCTACTGTATGGTTGTGTACGTTTTATTTTTTAAAAGACAAGACAAAAAAAACACGTACACAAAAGGAAACAGCTCAAGTGGGATTGCTGGCTAAGACAGGAAGTGTGGTACTGGCCAGATCATCAGGTAAAAATAAAGAAATAGAACAAAATGCTGCCACCACATTTAAGGATTTATAAACTACAATACAGGCAGTACCCGGTTTACAAACAACATACATTCAGAAGGTTTGTTCTTAAATTTGTGTGCAAGTTGGAACAGGTACAATTTTTTTTAAGTATGTTTTTTGGATAGCATAGGAAAGGGTTAACACCCCTGTAACATTTGTTTTGCGATCTGTGCCCCTGATCAGAAGATTTCAGCTCACTTTCTGTCCCTTTCACAATTGAATTTTGAAAATTTGGGGTTGTTCTGAAAACAAGGATTGGAAATAAAGCTTCAGTGGAGACACCTTTTTCCCTATGACACCTCTTACAGGAGTGAATTTCCCTTCCTAGGGGTAGATTTCCTCTCACTTCCTGTTGTCTCCCTCCATTTGTAAGTATGAGTCGTATGAAAGTCGGATGTATGCAACTCGGGCACAGCCTGTATATTACATTTATGTTTAATACTGTTAAGGTATGCTCAACTTCACAACATTTGATCTCTCCCCTGCTAATTCACCCGATTACTGGCAACTCACATATAACAAAGTGCTTTCAACGGTATATGGGGAGGAGGGGAGGAGGAAAGGAAGGACGGAAGGAAGGAAGGGAAGGAGTAGAAGGAGGAGGAGAAATTAAGGGCCAACCACAGCTCAAATTTCAATCAATTGAGCAATTATTGGCTGAAATTCAAGCCATGTATGGCTGGCTTTACATTGCTAAAATTACTTCTTACTGAAGTAAAGATAGTGAAATGTCAAAGAAAGGGTACTTATTCATTCAATCTCCCCTTGGTACAGTACACTGTGGGCCCTACAAATGTTGGATACTCAAAATTCCATTGAAAAATAAATTTCTTCACTGTGTGTAAATAGTCCAATAACTAAAATTATACAAAATCACATGGAAATGAGGATTCACATTTGACTGATCTTATTTTGTTATATTCTGTGATCTGTCTGAAGATAAAAAAAGAAATATGGAAAAAATAAAAAAAAACTACTCACCAAATGTACCATAAAATCCTCTTGGCCCACATGTCCCAACACCATATTTCCTAAGTGATGCCAATGCTGCAGCCTAAAAGAAGGAGAAAGAATGAAATAAGTCAATTCATTTCAAAACCATGAAAAAGGTACACAATGTCATACAATACTGTAAAGCGGGGGTCGGCAAGCTGTTGATAGCGATCTACTGGTCAACCGCGGGCAGCCGACAGATTGATCGTGAATTTGGCTCTGCTTTTCCCCAGCCTCCGCCGGTTTCATGATCACTGTAGAGCGGAGAACAGGAGGCAGCACAGTGCTGGATGGAAGGTGGGGCAGGAGCTGCCTCAGTTAACAAGTAGGTGATTGGGTTGCTAGGTGGGTTTAGCAACCAATCACTAACTTGCTACTATGAAAAGTTTACTCCTGGCTCCCACCTTCCATTCAGCACTATGCTTTATCTTGATCTCTGCTCTGGGGAGGCAGAGTACACTGCTTTCAGGGGCAGAGGAGACTGCTATGGGGGGGGGGGGGGGGGGGGCATTGAACTCTATAATGGGGGGGGTGATGTGAAGGGGAGCAAAAGAAACTGCTATAGGAAGCAGATGACAATTCAGCGTGTGTGGGGGGGGGGGGTGATGTAAAGGGAGGGCAGAGTATTCTGCTTTGGTGGGGGGTATAGGACACTACTGTTGAGAGGAGGGGGGGTAGAGGACACTGCTATGGGAGGGGAATGATGTGAATGGGGCAGAGGACACTACAGTGGGAGGGTGATGTGAAGGGGGCAGGGGAGAGGACACTGCTATGAGGGCAGAGGTAAAAGCACACAAAAGATACCCAAAGTTAAACCCTTGAATGGAAACTGAAGTCATGGATTATCCTTTCCAAAATAAACAAAATTAATCAACATAATAATATGTAATGAACGTGTAAATCAAACAGGAAATAGCTTAGTGAATGCAAACATCTTGTTTTGTAAACCACTTGCGACCTTAGGCCATCATCTGAGTTTTAGATAAAATAATAGGTAAAGGGGTTTTTTTGTTTTGTTTTTTTTTTTTAAACAAGGAATCATAAATGGAACAGAACATGTTTAGGGCCTTTCACACCAGGAATCACACAGGAATACACATTCCTCTGCAGTGCACATACAGTGCAGTGCTATTTGAGCTCATTCATATTGAATGGGCTGAATCGCACTGGACCGGTGCAGAATGTAGTGCATACTTTAAAAAACGCACTGAAACCAGAATGCATGGTATTGTGTGGGCAAAATTACTGCATTTGCAACCTACGTTTGTGGTGTCATTAACTTAATATTGACACCCACTGCAGATCACAGCTGCAGTGCATTTGAACATGGTGAGGGAAACTTGCACGGAACATGGGTTTTCTGCACCATGTTCTGGTGTGAATGGGCACTTCATATTTTAATGCTGCAACTAGACTTCATGCATATTTGCAAAAAAAAGGTGCAGCTTTCAGAAACATTTTTTAATCTTTTATGCCACTGAATGCAGCTCTATATTAGTCAATGCGGCCATGCACATTGCGGCATTTAGATTTAAAAAAAAATAATAAAAATGCCCAAAACCATGTTCAGAGAAAATCATACTGGCATAATTTACAAATAAATATGTTATTCCAATCTAGAGGCTACAACAAATTAATATTTTAGCCAATAGAATGAAGTTACCCACATATGCCTTAAGTGCATACACATGCGTAAATCCACACCAAACTGAAATTTTTACACTTTATCATTCTTCCAGGAGCTGCCAGGAAAATCGAGTGTAAATTGATTTTTTTTTTTTTTTAAATATGCCCATGAGCTTGAAGCCTAAAAGTTTACTCAACTGTATTAAACTGGAATCACCCCATTTATATTAATTTCTACAAAAGTCTATTTTTGCTATTCTTCTATTACAGTGTTTCTCAACCTTAATTCGGTCAAGACACCCTTTAAAATCCTGCACATTCTCAAGGAACCCTTTAAAATTCAGCGAGCTTTACAAAATGTAAAAAAAACTAAAACGAATAGTATTATAGAACGCAGCAACATCTGCACATGCGAGACACCTAACGTTAGAGGTGATTTATTCTCCCAAAGCAAATACACCTTTGCACACTGGTGCTGACTAGTATTACATTATTTCTCTTCTCCCTCACTCATCTAATGTGACCCCAGTGCTGACAGAGAGGGGCACGCAAGGTTACTGTGCATGTACCCGACGTCCTTCTCATCAAAGGCAGGCTTGATCCACCTGCTGGTTTGTATAGAATTTTTGGGCAATTTTTAGGCATTTTACCGAAGCACCCCTAAAGAAAAATGAAGGCACCCTGGTTGAAAAAGGCTGTTCTATAAGATGGTCAAGTTTGTCAGTTGCTCATCCAGTTTTGTGGTGTACGGTCTTACGTGCCCATGTGTTCTCCTCTATGTGAGCCATACCATTCGGACCCTCCGCTCTAGATTCAGTGAACATCGTCACCTTATTGAGGGCGGTAAGGATATACAGAGCGTTCCCAGACACTTCTTAGAGGTTCACAACAAATGTACTGGACTCCCGGGTCTCGGTCATTGAATCCATATCTACCAATCTCCAAGAGGCGGAGCGCTTCCACAAGCTCTGCCACAGGGAAACTTTTTGGATTCACACCCTTGAAACACTGTCCCCTGCTGGCCTTAACTAGAGATAGCTACTATACTATAACATATTATTGCACAATATACCTTCCTTTCTTATCAATGAACATGACCATCTGTTTGTACTACCTCTTGTTTTTCCCGTAAAATCATTGTGTTCTCTATACCCTCTGTTTGTACTACCTTGCGATTTCCCGCAAAATCATTGGGTTCCTTACACTATAATTTATTGCTCTATCCATTTATGATACATGGTGGTGGTCCATCCACATAGGTTACCCTTCTTTGTAGTTCCGTTGCTTTATGATTTATACATAGCATGTACTCCATTTGACTATCATCCACATCACGACACATACATACATATATATATATATATACACATACATGTATGTATGTATGTATGTGTATATATATATATATATATATATATATATATATATATATATATATATATATATATATATATATATATATATATATATATATATATATACACATATACACATACACATACATATACACACACACATATACACACACACACACACCACCCTCTTTTATAAGTCCATTTTTTACAAGACAGCTTTTCAACCTAACATTTGCTGGTTCATACATAGACACATACTGTGTTGCAAATGGTTTTCCATATATCCATCTCCACTACCTATTCCACCTGGGTAGGTTGGCACAGGTCAGAATTTTTTACTGTTTCCATACCGTTTATATGTATATTCATCAGTCACCATCAATAGTTATAGTCATTTACTTTTATATATATATTTATTTTATGTAGAACAACACTATTCTATATTGTCTGGATCATGTACCCATAGCCCAGACTTATTTCTCACATTGTCATAATTGCAATACGGTTTAGCATTTATTTTGTTGTAAATTGTGCTTTTTGGATTCCTTCCATTTCGAGTACGTCAGGATATAATTTCTACCCAGGTATCTACTCCCCATCAATTTAATTCCTTCCCATTATAATTCTCCCCCTTTTTTTCTTGTTTTTTGTGTTTCCTCCTTTTTAATTCCTTTCCATTGTATTTATCCTACTAACACCTTCCCGGTCCTTCCTTCTCCTTTAAATCATTAACTAGATGTTTCCGCTTTGTTCCACACATCTCCCTGCTCCATATAAGGCTCCTTCTGTGTCATTGTTCTCCCTATGCTTGGTAAAGGAGCGCACCGGTCCTCGGATCCTGTGCATGCTCAGAAACGCGTTGCATGCTTATGATGTCATACGCCATCGCCGCTGCTCCAGAGTGTACAGGGACTTGCCAGGCTTTCACTTTCAGGCTCTATCTTACATCGCTTCAGCGCTCCCTGCTGTCCGGTTGGAGTTCACACAGACTTGCCAGGCTTTCACTACAGGCTCCACTTAACACCTCTCCAGTGCTACCTGCTGTCCAACCAGCATTCCTGTTCACTGTTCCAGATTACAACTACCAGGCATTGTGCTTTGTTAACCCCTTATGAGCCTACTTATTACAATCTACAAGTGAGCGGTTTTATTTATGTTCACCATTAAATACATCTTCTAGTCTACACTCAGAGGCGCTGTGTTTCTCTTCTTGTCCACTCCAGTGTCATTGCTTCACGCTATCACAGCTCGCCGGGTGTCTCCAGATCGTTTGTTCCCCCACCAGCTCCTCACCCCATACTCAGCCTAGAGACTATGCGGACTGCTTATTCCATGCGCCTGTTATCCTTTTTTGTCAATTAAGTTAATAATTCGAAAACTGCTTTGTTTGTTGGTCACCATGACAATACCAGACTGTCTATAAATCCTTTAGGCTAAGGGAAATGAATAGGGTTCAACAATCTGGTTACACACTGAAAATTTGTACATAAAAAAGGTGTGTATACATTGGTAATAGATTGAGTCATCAGAACAATGGGACCGTGTATATAGTATGTGTGGACACTTGGCATGCAAGAAGAAGAGACTTTAGAATAAGATTCACAAACACGGTCGCTTACCTTAACTCTCTCATTATCTAGGAGACCAAGAAAATTAAAGGATGCAAAATTAATACATTCTTTTCCATTCACAATGATTGTGTGGCTTGGAGGTCTGAAAGATACATTATGAGGACACTTAATATTGAAATTTATTTCTGAAACCACAATATTAAATTTACTACAATATAGAAAAAGCAGCCTTCATAGCAATAAAGAAGTAAAACTAGGAATACATGTTTTAATACTTAGAAGAAATGTCCAACTAAATACAGACGAAAAGGTGTTCAATGTGTATACTGTATTCACATATCAAGCACAATTACTATTGCTTTGCCCAGGAAATTGTGCCATGTATGTGCCAGAGGAGCTGGACCCAACAGATCAAAAGGAGAGGCTGTGCGACACACAGCAGGTCAAAAAGCAAAGATTTTGTCATAGATGGGACAGTGCAAGAGTTGAAAGAGAGGGTAGGCATTTTAACTCATTAGGTTTAACTGCATTGAAAGTGCAGTCACACTTTAAAAAATTATTTTTGTTCATATATATCATGCATACCTGCTTTACAGGAACTATATGATGTAATCACAGACAAGAGAACATCAGGAAGTCAGCACAGTAATTCCAAACATTTTTTATTTGAATACTTCTTTGTAGACTATACAATATAATCATATATATTGTACAAACTGACTGTATAAGGACACCAATGCTAATATACAGTGCATTTAGAAAGTATTCACAGCGCTTAACTTTTGCCACATTTTGTTATGTTACAGCCTTATTCCAAAATGGATTAAATTCATTTGTGTCCTCAACATTCTACAAACAATACCCCATAATGATAACATGAAAGAAGTTCATTTTGAAATCTTTGCAATTTTTTAAAAATAAAAAAATGGGAAAAACAAAAAAAAAAAAAAACACACGTGTAGATAAGTATTCACAGCCTTTGCCATGACACTCAAAATTGAGCTCTGGTGAATCCTATTCCCACTGATCATTCTTGAGATGTTTCCACAACTTGAATAGAGTCCACCTGTGGGAAATTCAGTTGATTGAACATGATTAGGAAAGGCATAAACCTGTCTATATAAAAGGTCCCACAGTAAACAGTGCATGTCAGAGCACAAAAAAAGCCGTGAAGTCCAAGGAATTGTCCGTAGACCTCCAAGACAGGATTGTATCAAGGCACAGATCTGGGGAAGGGTACAGAAAAATTTTGGAAGCATTGAAGGTTCCAATGAGCACAGTGGCCTCCATCATACGTAAATGGAAGAAGTTTGCAACCACCAGCAATCTTCCTAGAGAGGGTCGCCCGGCCAAAATGAGCGATCGACGGAAAAGGGCCTTAGCCAGGGAGGTAACCAAGCACCCGATGGTCACTCTGCAAGAGCTCCAGCATTTCTCTGTGGAGAGAGGAGAACCTTCCAGAAGAACAACCATCTCTACAGCACTCCACAAATCAGGCCTGTATGCTAGAGTGGCCAGACAGAAGCCATTTCTCAGTAAAAGGCAAATGGCAGCCCGCCTGAAGTTTGCCAAAAGGCACCTGAGGGACTCCCAGACCATGAGAAACAAAACTCTCCGGTCCGATGAAACAAAGATTGAACTCTTTGGCCTGAATGCCAAGCCTCATTTCTTAAGGAAACCAGGCACAGCTCACCACATGCCCAATACCATCCCTACCGTGAAGAATGGTGGTGGCAGCATCATGATGTGGGGGTGTTTTTCAGTGGTAGGAACTTGGAGACTAGTCAGGATCGAAGGAAAGCTGAATGCAGCAATGTACAGAGACATCCTTGATGAAAACCTGTTCCAGAGAGCTCTTGAGCGTAGACTGGGGCGACGGTTCATCTTTCAACAGGACAACAACCCTAAGCACAAAGCCCACAAAAGAGTGGCTACGAGCCAACTCAGTGAATGTCCTGGAGTGGCCCAGCCAGAGCCCAGACTTGAACCCGATTGAACATCTCTGGAGAAAATCAGAAAATGGCTGAGCACCGACACTCCACATCCTGATGGCGCTTGAGAGGTACTGCAAAGAAGAATGGGAGAAATTGCCCAAAAATAGATGTTCCAAGCTTGTAGCATCATACACAAAACGGCTTGAGGCTGTAATTGGTGCTAAAGGTGCTTCAACAAAGTATTGAGCAAAGGCCGTGAATACCTATGTACATGTGTTTTTTTCATTTTTTATTTTTAATAAATTGCATAGATTTCAAAACAAACTTTTCACGTTGTCATTATGGGGTATTGTTTGTAGAATGTTAAGGAAAAAAAATTGAATCCATTTTGGAATCAGGCTGTAACATAACAAAATGTGGCAAAAGTTAAGCGCTGTGAATACTCTCTGGATGCAGTGTATGTCTATCAATTAGCTCGTTTTTGGGAAATCCTACTGTTTAGCCACTTGCCAACCGGGCACTTTTACCCCCTTCATGCCCAGACCAATTTTCAGCTCTCTCACACACTTTGAATGACAATTGCGCAGTCATGCAACATTGCACCCATATGAAAATTTTATCATATTTTTCACCCAAATAGAGCTTTCTTTTGGTGGTATTTAATCGCCACTGGGTGTTTTTATTATAAAATTAAAATTTTTCTCCTTCACTGATGTGTGCAGCGTGTAAGCAGCGCTGATAGGCTGCAATGATGAGGTGGCACTGAAGAGGCGGCAATAGTGGGCATTGATGATGCTGCACTGATATGCAGCAATGATGGGCACTGATAGGCGGCACTGCTGGGCACAAATGCTGGGTGGCACTGTGAACAGTGCAATTGTACTCTGTGACATTTGCCGGTTATCAACAGTAGTTTCTTCACGTTGTGACAGTGCGAGGAAAGTGCTACCTATAACCAGCAACTATATTTACTTGATGATCTGCTGTGTCGTTGGACACAGCTGATCACGTGGTAAAAGGCTGCTGTGATTGGCCTTTTACCTCAGCATGTGATCAGCTGTGTCCGTAGCACACAGCGATCACAGACGGCACCTGGTGCGCACCGCTTGGGACACGCAGGAGGGCATGTTCTGGGAGGACATCCTATGACGCTCTCCCAGAACTGGACAACCGTGCTGTAGCAGTCTTTCAGCTATAGCACGGTTGTAAAGTGGTTAAGGGCCAATTCACACAAGAACGTGGTGTGGGAAATATGTTCTATTCCATTTTTTCCCCCCATCGCATTCAAAATCGTATTGCCCTTGTGCTCTGCAGTGGGTGTCAGTGCAAACTTAATGACACCACAAACGCAGTCCATGTGCCCACAATGGATCGCATGGTACAAAAGTACCGTGTGATCCTGTTGTAGTGTATTTCCAAAAGTACTGTATGCACTATTTTTGGTTCAGTGCTTAGCAAGTTCATCCATTAATGGGCCGAAATTGCACATCACAGAACTGCATGTGAATCGCATGCAGTTCCTAGTGTGAATGGACCCTTAAAACACAAAGCTAGAAAAAAGCAGCAGTTAGTTACCCAGTAACGATGTTATAATTGAGAGCTGGGTGATCTTTAGAAACAGGAGGCACGAGAGGTTCTGGGTGCCACTCTTCAATCAATTCTTCCTTCTCCTGGAAAAAAAAAAATACAATTTCATGACAAAAAATAAGTATGCCAGTTCTTCCTGTCTGGAATACAACACTCTCACACTCATACATGGGCATAACAGTTCCCTGTTCTGGGGAAAAAAAAAAAAAATCTAGGACACATTTCTGGTTTTATTCTGATCATCTTTTCTGTATGGCACGTGGCCAGTGTACTTAAGAGTGTCGAAGTCTATAGTATTAACTTTTAACCCTTTCACTACTAGGTCCGTACATCATACGGACCTGACAACAGGGGGTGCTATACACAATCCTGTGGCTGAGCTGCCGCCTGATTGCTTCCACAGCCCCAGGTACTGTGTGTTTGTTACTGACACTTTGGGGTTTATTTACTAAAGCTGGAGAGTCCAAAATCAGACTCCCTTCTGCATAGAAACCAATCAGCTTCCAGGTTTCATTGCCAAAGCTTCATTTAACAAGCTGAGGTTAGAAGCCAATTGGTTTCTGTGCAGAAGGGAGTCTGATTTTGGACTCTCCAGCTTTAGTAAATAAACCCCTTTGTGTTTCCTAGACCTTTGAGGTAATATCATGTGACAGAAAAAAATTGGAATTACCACTATTTTATTCTCTAGGGTGTCTACTTTCTGAAAATATATAATATTTGGGGGTTTTGTATAATCTTCAGGCCTCAAATTATTTTTTTATACATGTGTGCAAAAAAAATTGCAAAAACGGCTCTGGAAGCGAAAGGGTTAAAATTCAATAAAACCATATTTAGAATGAAAGTTATAGCAGTTCCGCAATTACCTTTTCTGTGAGGTCAGAGCGTTCCTGCAATTTGTAAGTCTTAGAAAATATAAGCCGTATAATCCACAGGATCAGAATGCCTTCCAGTATTAAATGGTATGCAGGTGCCTGAAAATAAGGGAAGAAAAAAAAAAAAAGGTGTTTTTAGGTTATTTACATGTCACCATCAAATTTTGCTGTGAAGGGAGAAACAAGAATACCTGCAAACTTGAACCCAATACAAAATGTACACTGAACATTTAGGCCTCATTTATGTGGATGAGCAGTAAAAGCAGATTGTTGAGCTGCGGTTCTACTACTCTCGACCACCACAGCCACAAGTTAAAGAGTGCAACTCTGGGCAAATTAATAATAATAATAAAAAAAAAAAAATAATATATATATATATATATATATATATATATATATATATATATATATATATATTTTTTTTTTACCAAAAAAAACGTTTGAGAAAGTGCATAATAATACAAAAGAAAAGCAAATGATGGTCATATACAACATTTGGCAGTGCATGTCGGGAGAAAGTAGGAATATTCTTACAAAGAACCACATATGGAGCATGGATGTGCCAGTCCACAACGGGGTAAGTCTGTAATACTCAGGCAGACTAGTAGTGCGCATGGGAATGTTATCGCATCGGACCTTCTTAGTATGCAATTCTCATTATAGCGCCGCAAAAGGAGGCAGGGTAGATGCAGCACAACCGTTGAGGATGAAGCTAGTGTTTTACTGGAGTGATGGTACCTGTAAGTAAGCTTAGATTGTCGTGAGGGTCGCTAATGTAAACAAGTTAAATATGACAATGGCATGCCTAATGTTCTCTAAAGAGGAACCCAGTGGTTAACTGGGTGTGTAACAAGAAGGTAAGAAGAAAGAAAAGGAGAACAAGAAAAGATAAAAAAAAAAACAAAAAAACGGGGGGGGGGGGGCTGGGTTTGTATTGTCGTCAACACCAAGGGTCTTTTATGGGTGGATTTGAGCAAAAGTCTATTAACCGGAGCCGGTAGGTGGGGATAGAGCCCTGAAAGTGGGGAAGTCGCCTACCGTATGATCTAGAGTGTGGAGTAACATACAATGGAGATTAGTAATCAATCAGGCGTGTTGGTTGGACGGTTCATAAAGGACCGGTACGTAGAAGTAGTTTTAAAGTGATTCCAGCAGGGCCAAGCATGGGAGAATTTAGTGGGGGAATCGAGTGCGGTCGCAATCAGTTCTTCCATTTCCGCAATTTTACCCACACGGATCAGCCAATCGCGTATGGAGGGAGGGCGGGTGGAGCCCCAAAGAGTGGGAAGACAGAGTCTGGCTGCGTTGACCATATGCATTGCTAAAGATTTGAGGTATTGTCCCCTGGGCAGAGAGGAGTGATGGAGAAGAAACTGCTCTGGAGAGAAAGCTAGGGACAAGGTGGTCACAGACACTACAAGCCGGTGGACCTCCTGCCAAAATGGTTGGATATTGGGACAAGACCACCAAATGTGGAGAAAGGATCCATCTGAGGTTCCACATCTCCAACAGCTGTTGGGGACGGAAGGATTAAAACGAGAGATTCTCGACGGAGTTCGGTACCATCTCGAAGCAAGTTTATATCCGTTTTCCTGAGTCGAGACATTGAGGGAGCATTTATGAGTATGCATAAATATTAGGTCCCAATCGGCGTCCGATAAGCTGTTTCCCAAGTCTCTGTTCCAAGCACGGCAGGAGGGTAAAGAATTATAATCCCTACTCTCAACAAGAAGAGGGTAAATCTCCGAAATCAAATGTTTGCGCGGTTCAGCTCTAGAGCATAGGGATTCAAAAGGAGTGAGGGGATGAGTCCAGTTATGGAACAGTTTGTGTGAGAGCAGGAAGTATCTTATCTGCAGAAAGGCCCAAAAAGGAAAATCTCGACTATCTAGGCTATCAAGCAGTTCGCGGAACGATATTACTTTTCCATCGCGGATAAAGTGTTTAACCAAGATCTGGTCATGTGGCCAATGCTCAGATAAGAATGACTTGTGCATGCCTGGGGGGAAGTCAGGATTGAGACGAATGGAGGTTAAGGAATTCCGTGACTCAGAGATAGATACCGTTTTACAGTTCAGGCGGAGAATATTTAAGCTGGGCCCCACTAAAGGGTGGGTGAGGAGCTCTTGAGGTGTATGCTTTGGCAGTAACCATGGAATCGATGTCAGGGGTGAGGGTGAGAAGGCATTTTCTAGGCAGACCCAGTCTTTAGAGGTAGAATGAACATGCCAGTCCACTATGCGTGTAAGGTGGCATGCCCAGTAGTACCGGTGAAGGTCAGGGAGCCCAATTCCACCTCTAAGTTTGGGGAGAGTCAGTTGAGAAAAAGCAATACGTGGATGCTTATGATTCCACAGGAATTGTGAGCAGAATTTTTTACAAGAAGTAAAAAAAGCAGCAGGTATGTGGATTGGCAGCGTTTGAAAAAGATAGAGAAGGCGTGGGAGTATGTTCATTTTGATTATAGCTGCCCTTCCAAACCAAGAGAAACAAGGACGATGCCATTTGTGGAGGCCCTCTTGGAGAGAACGTAGAGCGGGAAGGAAGTTTTTTGCATAGAGGTCATCGAGGTTGCGGGTAAGTTGTACGCCGAGATATGAAAGGGAATCCTTTTCCCAACGAAACGGGAAATGAGATTCACAGAAAGACGAGTTCTGGAGGCAGGGATATGTTAAGGGCAAAAGATTTGGAGAAGTTGATTTTAAAGTTTGACAAGAATCGAAAGAGGGCAAATTCTTTTAACAGATTAGGCAAAGTAGTGTGTGGATCAGCAAGGAAGAGAAGGATGTCGTCTGCGTAAGCAGCGAGCTTGTATTCCTTGTCCAATACCCTGATCCCTTTGATGTCAGAGTTCGAGCGGATTGTGCGCAATAGGGGCTCGAGAGATAGGACAAACAAGAGTGGGGAAAGGGGGCAACCCTGACGTGTTCCGTTTCCTAAGTAAAACGAGTTGGACAGATGTCCATTGACCCGGACTCGAGCGGTGGGGCCTGTGTACAGGGTCATGATGAAGTTGAGCATCTTCTCACCCAAACCCAGTGACAGCAGAGACGCTTGCAGATAGTCCCATGCAATTCTATCAAAGGCCTTCTCTGCATCCAGGGAAAGGAAAAAACCAGAAGTGTTAGATTTGCACAACCAATGGTGAAGGTTAAGGGCCTTAATGGTATTGTCTCTTGCTTCCCTTCCCGGTATGAATCCAACCTGATCTAAATTGATCAAGGAGGGAAGCAGGGGGAGAAGTCTATTAGCCAAGATCTTCGCAAATAACTTAATGTCTACATTCAGCAGGGAGATGGGTCTGTAGTTGGATACCTGCGTGTTATCTTTATCACCCTTGGGGATAACCGTTATGTGGGCTTCCAAAAGACGATGTTGAGGTAGGGGGGATTTGGAGAAAGTATTAAACGCCAAAAGAAGGGGGGTACCTAAGATATCCACGAAGGATTTATAATAGGCTGCGGAGAAGCCGTCGGGACCCGGACTCTTACCAGGTTTTGTCTGTTTCAAAGCACACTGCAGCTCATTCAGGGTCAGATCCGCTTCCAGAGAGTTGACCAAGTCGTCCGAGAGAGCCGACGGACCGTGGAGCTGGAGAAATTCAGAAATCAAAGAGGCCCTGGATTCGTCAGTATGCGGCGGTGGGCGTTCAGGAGGAAGGTTATATAAGGATCTATAAAAATGTTCAAAATGGGCAGCAATATCAGGATTAGATGTGGCCATGGTGCCATCGGGACCTCTAATTTTATGTACCGTCATACTGGATCATTTTTCGCGGAGAGCTCTAGCTAGGAACTTTCCGCTCATTAGCAAATTCATAGTATAGTTTTTGAGAGAGAATGAACCGTTTCTTAACCACCTTCCCCAATTCTGTAAGAAGCTGTGAACGTGTACACGTAAGTTCGGATAGGGTCGACGCAGCCAGAGACCGCTTATGTGCTCTCTCTAATGAATGGATCTTATCTGTGAGGTGTCTCAAACGCTCTTGTCTATCTTTTTTACGCTTCGATGCAGCTGCTATGAGGACGCCCCGAATGACACACTTATGAGCCTCCCACTGCGTGAGTGGGGAGATATCAGGGGAGCAATTGAAGGAAAAGTATTCAACCAGATTGGTGCGGATCTCTTGTTCGATAGCAGAGTCTGCAAGAAGGGAGGCGTCTAGGCGCCAACATTTCGAGCGTGTGCAAGTATCAGGGAACCGTAAAGTCATGGTGATGGGATGGTGATCGGAAAGAACCATTGGTTCTATAGAAGCGGCGTGGAGTAGCGGGAGATCTGATTGCGACAGAAAAAGATAGTCTATCCTGGAGTACTTATGTGGTGCGGAATAAAATGTATAATCTTTTACCGTGGGGTAGAGAGTTCTCCAGGAATCGTGCAGTTGTAAGTGTTGTAATTGTATGTTTATTTGTTTGAGGGCCTTAAACGGTAAAAAGGAGCTTCCGGAGGAGGAGTCTAGCAGAGGATATAGTGGGACATTCAAATCGCCCCCTAAGATCAGAACACCTGAATGGAAAGCAGATAGGGTGGTAGTTATTGAGCGTGTGAAAGAGACCTGCTTGGTATTAGGGGCGTATACATTAGCAAATGTGACGGGTCTATTGGCGAATGAACCCTTTATGAATAAGTACCTGCCTTCAGGATCAGCAAGGGAGTCTGACATAGTAAAGGGAAGATGTCTAGCGAGTAAAATAGCTACCCCTTTCGACTTGGCCAGAGGGTTAGTGGCATGGTGGACTATGGGAAAGTGGAAATTAAAAAGCTTGGGAATAGAGTCCTGACGAAAGTGCGTCTCTTGAAGGAAGACAACATCTGCCTTTTGTTTATGCAGATAGGAGAGCAACATGGAGCTCTTTTCGGGTGTGTTCAGACCCTTGGTGTTGAGTGAGAGGATTTTCAGGGACCTTGGTCTCGAAACTGAGGTGAGGGACGGCATGTTTACCAATCAGTGTTGCGAGTGTCCAAAGATGCAGCTCCCCGGGGGGGGGCGGGGTTGAAGGGAAAGAGAGAGAAAGGAAAAAAAAAAAAAAAAAGGGGGGGGGGGCGAAAAGATAGTAAGAGTAAACGGCTAGAGGAAGAGACCTGCTATTCCACGTGAGAGAGGACAAAACACCTGAAAGGAAATAGGCAGAAAGAAAGAAAGAGAAAAGGAGGAGGAGAGGAGTACGTATAAGAGAAGGAGACGAACAGTATGAGGCAAGTAAAGAGAAAAAAGGGGAGAATCGAGATAGTGAAGATAGCCGTAAAAATATTCAGTAATAGCTCGCAGAGCCTACTGTGTTGGGAACGAGGTAGACGACGAAACGAGAGTAGAACCACCGCCGGTCGGAAACCATTATGAAATGTGTAAAAATTTGTTTAAAGGAGTGGGATTTGAAGAGGGAGGAGTCTACAAAGACCCATATTGCAGAAGAAGCCTGAGGTACGATATGCAGCGCAGGGTCCCAGCCCTCACTGTAGAGTAGCAGGGCACATATCAGGGTTTAGAGGCCATAACCACTTGTGAGCCAACAGGTAATTTTGAGACATATGGCAGGCAATTAAGGGGAAAAGGCAATATGCGGAATTGTAGGAGGCCAAATGAGTAATACAAGCATCCCCTTACATAAAACATAATATCAACAGGTCAATATATGCAATAACAGTTAAAGCAATGCAAAAACAGAAAAAACAGTGTTGAGTCCCAAGCATCGCGCAAAAACGTCTGGGCTACCCCAGGGTCAACGCCAATCATGTCCCATAGAGTAGAAAGGCTAAGGCTACGTTCACACTAGCCTTGTGTGCAGGCGGCAGAGAGGCGTTTGGGAAGCGTTTTTACCGCTTCCCAAACGCCTCTGCCAATTCTGCACATTACAGCACATCGTGCTGTTCTAATGGGAGCGTTTGCGTCGCGTCGCGTCGCGGCAAAACGGACGCCTCTGGTCGAGTCAGGAGGCTTTGAAGCCTCCTATTCTCGTCTATGGTGCCGCTCCGCAAACGCCCGGCCGGCGTTTGCGGTGCGGTTGCGACGCGTTTGCGGGGCGTTTGCGGAGCGGTAACACCACTCAAACTGTATTATAGGCGTTTGTGGGGCGTTATTAACGCTCGGCAAACGCCTAGCAACCGCCACTAAACCGCGCATGCGGCGTTTGCGGAGCGTTTGCCGAGCGTTAATAACGCCCCACAAACGCCGGACCAACGCTTGCCAAACGCTATAGGGGCGTTTGGCAAGCGTTGGTAAAACAGTGTGAACGAGCCCTAAGTGTCAAAAATCAAAGCAAGGATAAACCATCTACAGCCCCTACGGTGACAACAAGAACGAGCATCACCTCTCACGCACTAGGGAAATCGGGGAAGTCGCAGGGGTATGGGGGAAGCAGGTCCCGTGGAAGCATTGACAGTGCGGGCAACCCCTGAATCGTACTCTCATCCGGATCAAGAGACGGGGACCGGCCAGTAAGCAGAGGCACGTCCAGATGGGACAGCTTAGTAGGAGGCGAGGAGAGGTGATGTTCGCTCGCTAAGCCAAAAAAAAAAAACCAAAAAAAAAAAAACCCCATCTGTGGAATCCCCCTATAAGTCCCACCCTCCTCCCCGTAACCAGCCCCCCCTCCCTCCCATGCCCCCAACACACCCCCAATTGTATCATATACTGTACTAAGTCTGTCAGGGTCTTCTTTGAGGACACCGATTAAGCAGAGTGTGACGGGACGGGCAGCAGAGAAGCAGAGGTCATCTGGATGCTTCCACGGAGAAATAGATCTTCTTCCAGTATAGCAAGAGGAGGTTCTGGGGGAACAAAAAGGGCAGGGACAAAGGAATACAGACGACTCAGAGGTCCACATTAGATTGGAGTACGTGTGGGTCTAGCTCATAGGGCAAGTCAGCGCGAGGTCTGTTGACTGAAACCGGGATGCTGAATGTCGAAAGAGAAGAGAGAGCTGAAGAATAGGTCATCTGTCCAGAAGGAGGAGCCATTCGTATTATGTATAGATCTCTTCTGACCATGGCGTAGAGATGATCAGTAGGGGGCTCACAGAAGTCCACCATTCGTTAGTTGCGGAGCAGACCTCTGGGGCATTGCGTTCCCTTTGGGAGGTCAGATATTGAGATGGAAGTAATGAAGGTCCACTGATCATTGCGTGAGAGATCGAAGAATCGCCGGGACTCGTGAAAAAATGGTATAGAAACATGAGGATAACAGTAAAACTGCAGGCACCTATGAGAAAATGCGCTTGAGTGGCAGGAGTAGATGAGGATTAGGTAGGATTAAGTCTCGTGCCGTGACTTTCTATGCGCAGGCGAAGCCGTAGGGCTAGGGGCCGCAGCAGTGCCCCCTGTGGGGTGTCTTGGAGGAGTCGACGGGACTGTCCGACGTCTACGATGGGAATGGCCTTGCCAATCCATTGCGTTTTCTGTAGATCCTGCGTCCAGGGCCGGCTGCAGTCCCAAGAGTCCGCACCATTCTGGCAGGGCTATCGGTGGGATGTTCAAGGAGGAACAGAAAGACGGTAGATCTTCGGGGTTTCTCAAGTTAAAGGTGTGACCACCATCCTGTACTGAAAGGCAAAAGGGAAATCTCCACCTATAGGACAGATTTCGGGAGCGAAGCATGTCTAGTAATGGACGCAAGGCTCGCCTTTGGCGTAAGGTCATGCTGGATAGGTCCTGGTACAATTGTATTTCCGCCCCTTTGTACATTAGCTGTCTTCTGTCCCTAGCACATCTGAGGACATCCTCCTTGAGCGGGAAGCTGACAATGCAGCATACCACATCCCTGGGTGGGTCTGCGTCACCCCCCCTAGGCCGGATGGCCCTATGTACACGCTCAATGTCAATTGGGGTTGCTGGCGGGCGGCCTAAGAGGTCATTAAAGATGGTAGTTACTGCCTTAGGAATGTCAGTGGCTTCCACGGATTCCGGCATGCCACGGATTCTGATATTGTGTCTACGGCCACGGTTGTCTAAATCCTCGATATGCTTGTAAAAATCCTGCATAGTCGAGGTGTGCGACTCTGACTGTCGCTGTAAATATACTATGGCAGTCTTATTTTGTCTAGCGGCCATCTCTACTTGATCCATTCTGGACCCCATAGCGTGGATATCCTCGCGCAGGTCGTTAAGGGCAGTGGTCAATGTAGTGGTTAGTGTGACCTTAATGTCAGCAGCCACCGCTTGTAAGTCCCTTAATGAGAGGGACTGTGTGGCAGAGGAGATATCATGATGTGGCACTGTGTCCTGGCCAGCGTGTGTCTCAGTGAAGTGAGAGCAGCCTGTGTCCTCGGCTGCAGAGGGAGGGGGAGAGGGGGACAGAGAGAGAGAGAGGGAGAAGGCTGTGGCCCTGCTCTCTGCTGTTGGGAGCTGAACAGCTCCTTTATGTGCCTCCCAGTGGTGCTAGGGCCCCTCGGTGACCGGGACCGCGCGCCGGAGGACACCCTGTTGGGTTTCCCCATAGCGAAGGGGCACTGTCTCACCCGACTCCTCTGTGCGGCGTGGTGGATCGATCCGGCCGGCGGGAGCTCCGGATTCAAGCGGCCATGCTCGTTGGCGGCTAGCCATGCCCCCCTATATATTTATTTATTTATTAAAAAAAAAAGGGGACCCTTGATGTCATCTGTCAACTGCATCAATGCAGCAGCCTGTTTTTCTCATAACACGGTTTTAACCGTAGATGTGGCCAGTGTTATTTTTCAACTTCCTTTAAGCTGTCCATTAAGGCTTCGTTCACACCATATGTGCAGAAAAACTTATGGTAACTGATGCACAGATTTCTCTTGCTGAGACATCAGTTTAAATCAGTTTTCATGCGTGCTCCAATGAGTTTTATACACGTTGCAGTCTCTAGTGCACAAACAAATTTGCAGTATTGTGGTGTAAACAGGGTGTATAAAGAGCAATTGTTTTGGTTGTGCCCTTGCAGAATGCACGCAGAAAAACTGATGTCTCTGCACCATGGTGTGAACAAGTCAGTGGCAGTTACAGTGTTTAAAGAGTAAATATGGCCAAAATCAATAAAGACACATGGTACAGTCTTGTCAATAGCATCAACCACTTTTCGTCTCATCACAGTTAAGTTACTGTGGCAGAGTGGCAGCTGCAGGCTCAGCAACGTAAATTAACATTGTAAGCCTGCTTCTGAAGAGATGCGGCTGTTTCTTTTCCCTGAAAAGCAGGGAGAAAAAAAAAAAAAAAAGAAATAAAAAAAGCCACTTCTGATCCCTTATTTGTTATGATTAAGCACATGACCATGTGAAACACATTACCAACCAGCATAGTGTGTATGTCCTTGTTTTATGGATCAATAAAGTATTACATTTCACGGTCTGCAGTCATTGCAGATATTATTATACAGGATTTATATGGCGCCAACAGTTTGCGCAGCGCTTTACAAAATGAATGCAGACATTACAGTTACAATACAATTTGGTACAAGAGGAAACAGAGGGCCCTGCTCGTTAGAGCTTATACTTATACATCTACTATGAAATGGGAGTGTGATGATTTGAACTACCATATTTTTCACTCCATACAGACACACCTGATCATAAGACGCACCTAAATTTTAGAGAAGTAAAACAAGAAATAAAAAATTCAGAACCAATGGACTGCGGCCACAGCACAGGAGATGACCAGAGACTGCGGCCACAGCACAGGAGATGACCAGAGACTGCGGCCACAGCACAGGAGATGACCAGAGACTGCGGCCACAGCACAGGAGATGACCAGAGACTGCGGCCACAGCACAGGAGATGACCAGAGACTGCGGACACAGCACAGGAGATGACCAGAGAGCGCAGACCTTTGCACTCCCCGTAGTCTTGTGGGACACGCGACAGGTCCCACAAGACTACCGGGCCATTCAAAAAGCGCAGCGCTTCTCGCGCATTCGCAGTGGGCACACGGCTGGACCGAGGAACAGGTAGGACGGAGCAGCGGGTTCTTCTGTACAGTAGAGCTGAGCGGCCGGAATACTGGGCAGCCGCTCCATAAGACACACAGACATTTTCCCCCATTTTTGTCTTGTGGAGCGAAAAATATGGTATTTTCATTCATCATTAAAGGATTAACTGCACTAGGGTCTGAGCTTCCTTTTCTCTTTTGTTCCTTCAGTTTTTTCCTCGTCCATGGATGTAAATACCTTTGAATCGTCAGTTGCCATTATGTGCAAAAAGTGACTTTTTGGACTATTTTTGGAGCCTGAATTTATTGGTAAGTACAACACTACAATTTTTTCCTGTAAGCTACAATATATTACATTTTTATGTTTAATTACATTTTAACAAAGACGTGGGTGCTTACAATGGTCAGCTTTTATAAATTTAGTTAAAACCTTTATTCCAAAAGGAAAGCCGCTTACAAAGTTTTAGCTGGAGTTTTACTTTATTTTGATAGTCACGAATGTAAAGTCTATCTACATCTTTTAAATTAACCTACCACTACCCACTCCACAGGTTGAAAATGCTGCTAATCAAGAGTGGCTACATTGCTATTCTATAGATACAGTGGAGAAGTGAGTGTAGCCATCCTGAGGCTAGCTTCACACTGCTGCGATCCAATTTTCATAGTGTTTATGTAGTGCAACTTGGATGTGGATTTGCATGTTCTATGGGACTAAAATCATACTGAAACTGCACTAAAATAGTACAGACACCTTTTTAAAAAAATCACGCCATGCTCAGTTGAATTGAAAACAATGCAATTCCATTATCATGCATCAAAAATCGCACTATCATGAACAGAGCCTAAGACAGTGAGTATTTCTTTTCAGATCAGCAAGTAAAGGAAAAAACAAAACAAAAAATGAATGCAGCCATTACATCTAAGGATTGGTAAGCTGCAATATAGTCCATTTTTGTTTTTAGGTCTAGATACTCTTTAATATGGCCAGTAGTGGTGCAGTAAAATTTATACCACAAATTGCATATGGCAGGAAGTTCTGCTGCCAGATCCGAACAATGAAGTCAGCGCTAGTGTTGAGTATCCAACCCCAACTAAGCTTAGCCATTTACAAACACAGCTTGCAGCATTTCTCTGGCTGTCATGCTGACATTTTGCCTTAGTACCTGACAAGCATAGAGATTCTTTTCTAGATACATTTTACAGCATGCTTGATTGTAGTTCCCTCATGACTGTGCCACTTTAAGTTTGCTAAACACGTTCTAGATGCATCTACACAAAAAGGTTTGCAAAATGCTATAGCTGGAGTAGAAAAACCTGTCTCCTGCCAGCACGCTGCAGAGAAAGACCCTTGCTTTCTGCGCTGTCTCAGCAGAGGTCCAACACACCCCCTGCTGAGCCAGCACTAGAAAGGGAGCAGGATCTGTACACAATACTTACCTTTCCCACTACCAAAAACACCACTCTGTTCACAAGAAATCCTCTACTAAAGTCTACAGGGAAACCAGCATTCCCAGGAGTATTAATCTCCAGTGTCTCACACTGTCCTCAGTGGTTCCTCCCTCTGACCTCCATACCAATACCAAACACACTAGTGACCTGGTGATCAGCAGAAGAACTACTGAGTGCAACAGAAAGTCACAGGAGATAAACACTCTTGTCAGCTGTAAAGCTAAGTATTGACTTCCTCCCTTTCCAGGTATCCTTGTTTACAATTACGTTTGGTAATAACAGGGTCACTTTAAAAAGCATCTAAAAGGAAAAACTTTTTTTTTTATTCTTGGTGGAACAGGGAAGGGTTAGAAAATCTTTCAGGTTTTAATTGGCGTGTCCCTGCTTAGATTTCCCCTCTTTGTCTTGAGTACTGTCACCAGACCTGAAAGAGAAGGAAAAATCCAAATTGCGAGCTGTCACCACAATAGAAATACTGGGCAAATCATTCAGTGATGACAACAGTTTTGACAACTGGTCATAAATTATACAATCTGATTGTACAATCTCCTTCGGAGCCTCTTCACACCAAATTCATTGGGCCTACGCTGGCAACTACTCCCAGCATAGAACTAACACGTAAATGAGGTAAAATGCTGTGTTTCCAATGGTACCAGTCCACATCACAGTGTGCTGTTAGCCCTGGTTCACACTGTGCAGGCTGGTTTTGGGTGCACATTTGTTCCTGCACCCGCAACCCATTCTCAATGGCACCCCCACACATCTCACCCCTCAGTGTGTTTGCAGCGGGTCTAGAAACCACAGAGAAATCACATGGTCAAAAAGACCATGCAAATTCCCTGCGCCTGCATTTTAAAAATGTGCGCGCACGGGTATTTTTTGTGTGTGGAAAACACAGGCACGGCAGCCCATTCACATGAATCAGCTACCATGCCCGCAAAAACACGGGCCACACAAATGTGAACCAGGGCTTATTCAGATCAGTGGGTTGTAAGGCAAACCCAGCATTGGACCTATGCTGTGGTGAATAGATCTGTATCGAAACAGTACATGTGACATTTCAACTAAGTTCTGTGAAAGAAAAACAAACAAACAATGCAATGTGTCACCAACAGCACATTGGCATCATGTCTCAGCAGCACATCAGTGGTTGTGTGATAAGTGTGCCTTGCTGATGTGAACAACCCATTAGACCTATCCAAACTATGTAATACAAACCGAAACAAATAACATTGGTATCCATTCAGGCCATCCCTTGTACTACTTAGGCTTGGTTCACACTGGATGCAATTTAAAATTGTGTGTTTTGTTTGTGATTTCACCGCGTTTTCTGAAGATCTGTGACATGTGATCAGCACAGGACCAATCAGCGCTGTCCAGAGGGTGGGGGTTATGCAGCCCCATAGGACAGTCAGAGGAGAATGAAAACTTCTCCTACAAGCTTTATCCAGTTCTCAGCTGGACACTGATACAAGTCACAAAACTGCTATATACTGCTGATGAAAAAAAAAGGTATTTACAAGTATTAATGTACTAAAATAATTTCATTTCCATGTTGTGAATGCTGTCGCAGACCAGATATAGTGAATGAAGGGTCCTGGGTTTAGTAAACCTCTAAATAAAAGTCATTTTTTTTGGCATTATCAGTCATATTTTTAATATCAATGCCTAAATTTCAAGATTTCTGCTAGGGTATGCAAACTTTTAAGCACAACTGTACAAGGCTTCCTCTGATTGGCCGGGGTGGAGATCATGACATCATCTGCCCACCTTTGACTTACCCATGCTATTTACCATAAGGACAAACCTAAACAACAAATAAATGCATTTATAGAAAATTAGGCAGACAACTGCACTACATGGTTGATGACAAAGCTAAAGGAATTTGTACAATCAAATTGTATAGTGTATGGTTTCTTTAAAGTAGAATTCCAGATTTAATATCACTTTACACAGTACGTTTGGGCCAAAGTGGCCCAAAGCAGCCATTTCAATTGAAGATAATGTGGCCGCTATGATTGCTGTATTGGCCTCTAGCAGCGTTAGCTACATACGTACAGTAAATGTCACTGTGTTCCTGCCAGATATAAAGATCAATCATTCAGGAAAAGCACTGTATTTGTATCAATAAATAAAAGGCTATCTCTGATTGTCTAAGGTGAAGCGGCAGGCTGATGACATCACAATTTCCACCTTGGCCATTTAGAGGAAGTTTTGTATTAATAGTGCACCAAAATAAAAATTATTTGACCGAAACTTCAGAATGCATTTGGCCGAAAACCAAAATGCATTAAAAACACATCATAAACACGTGTTGCATTTTGATGAGGTTTTTTTAAGTCACGTGACCTATGAAAAACACACCCTAAACATTGTAAAACTGTGAGTTTTTAGCAGCCATTATCGGCACCTTTTTTCCTATCTGCAAAACGCCGATAGCACTATATTCGGCCGATTCATTTCGGCGCATCCCTTCTTGTATTTATTGCTAAAAATGCAAGCCTTTTCCTGGATGGAGGAGAAGCACTCAGCTCAACTCTCTTTAAATCTGGCAAGAGACAGGAAGCTGCCCATGCTCAGTGCAGATGTCCCCTCTGAGGAATGCCGATTACCGGCTCTCCTCATGAGCTGTCAGCGTGAGAGGACTGCCAATAACCAGCATTTCCTATTTACATGTGATCAGCTGTGATTGGACACAGCTGATCACATGACAGCCGGCATCATTGGCTCTTTACAGTGATCGGTGATCCGCTGTGTCCCACCGATCCCCACACCATGCGCCCCTGAGGGTGCGCATGCGCAGTTAGAGAGGGAGGACGTAATATTTTGTCCTCCCAGAAGGAGAGAACTGACGTCTGCCCGTCATTTCCTTATATGGTGGGCAGGAGGCAATTAAACATGGAATCCTACTATAAGATGGGAAGTACCTCAAACTGGAGAAATATCTTCTCACTTCCTGTGTTTACAGAGCAGAAAGTGAAGGTAAATCCTGTGTCTACAGAGCAGGAAGCGAAGGTAAATCTCTTAAAAGGGACACAGACGGCAACAATCTGGGATCTGGTGATCCAGCCTTTAAGTCTGTTTTTCCTCAGCCTCCTTTAACAGACCAAGCTGTGCAGCAAAAGTGGCAGTTAAATAGTTCAGAAAAAAAACAGTTAAAGTGATTGTAAAGGCATTCTCTGACGAAGGTAAAAAAAAAACCTTCTGCATGCAGCTTCCCCTTCTGGCCCGCCTAAATATTTACCTGAGCCTGATCTCAATCCAATGATGTGTACAAGAGCAGAGACTCTCTCCCTCCTCTTTGGCTCCCACTGGTGTCAGTGACGGCCATTGAGCAGGAGCATGGCTGGGGCCAAGTCAAGCGTGTCTTGTGGACACACAGAGTGGGTCTCAGCAGTGAACACGCAAGAGTTTCCCCGTAGCAAGCGGTTTGCTATGAGGGCACACAGTGGGGAAGAGGGGTGCCAGGAGCACTGGAGAGTATAACATCTATGCTATTTTAAATTAAAAAAAAAATAATAAAATCTGCTGTTAATCCCTGAGAGCAAGCAGCTTTTTTTTTGCAATTTTTCTTCTGCGATAAAACCGCACTGCTCTCAGCATGAAAACTGAGCTGCTCAGCTTACAGTGGTTTGCCCGATTCCCGAGTGCCGGAATGACAGCCTCCTGCGCACACACAGTAGTGACGTCATCCCAAGCCAGCAAATGAGAATGGCTAAAAATCAGCACACAGAAGATGCAGGCACCGGTGAGGGATGGGCCACTGAATGAAAGGTGAGTGTAGCTGCCTTTAGCTTTGTTTTAAAGCTAAACTAAAGTCCCCAATAGTTACTTTATTTCAGCATCTTCTACCGGGTGCTGTGCTCTTAACAGCCGGTTTCAGTTGTTTTTATTGGTTGGTGAAGATCAGTTTCAATTTGTTAGTCAAGTTCATCTATAGGTGGCCATAGCAGGATTAAAATTCAGCCGGTCCAGCAGGAACTGGCCAAATTCTGATTCATCTATGGCAGTTGAGAAGAACTGATCTGACGACTGACTCCTCTTGAACAGGACTGTTGATAAATTTTCAGCAAAGACCAGCCAAATTTCCATCCATGTAAGGGCAGGGTGGCTGTACAGAAGTTGATCAACCAATCGCCTTCTGTACAACCTCCCTGTTAGAACATTTCCAATCGATCAGCCTCCAATAGCTCAGTGGGGAGGATTCAACTATTTGATTCAAATGTGTGGATGGGGGAATCAAGTTTTTTTTTTCCTTCTTTTTTTCGTTCAACCCACTGAAGAAAAAAATAATTTGTAGACTGCCTAACACTTCCCTCCCTCCCAGAATGACAATGCTGAGGTCCACAGGGGTCTCCATGGCTGCTCCAAAGGAGACACCCTAAGGCCCGGATCACACTATTGCAGAGCATGCAGCCCGCGTTTGCGTGAACACAGCAGCCCATTCATTTAAATGGGCTACTGGGTCTGCGTTTCACACAAGGAAAAGATGCATGCACCTTTTCTGAAACACATTCGCAAAAAAAACGCATGTCTTTTTGGCCATTCCTGCGGGTCCAGCACCCGCGGTCATGCTGCTGGATGAGATGCGTGGGGGTGCTGGTCATTCTCTTCTCTTTCTGTGTCATGCAAGAGAAGAGTAATGCGGCTGCGGGTATCACATCGGATCCTGCAACTGCAACCAGCGTGCTAGTGTGAACCTAGCCTAAGACTTTAGTCACACTGAATCCAACTTTGAAATCATTTGACTTCACTTGAAATTGCCTAAATACTAAGTTGGATGTCAGCGCAACTTCAGGTGCGACTTGGAAGACATCTGTGCGATTTCATGCACAGATGTCTATGAAACGCTAAATAACAATGCATGAACTACTTTCAAAATCGGTGCAACGCTAACAGAGTCGCACTTATTTGTCCGCTACCATTGCAGAGAATAGGGAGCAACTTGTCATGTGATTTGAAACCATCAAATCGCATGACAAGTCGAACCATTGTGACCTGGGACTAAGACAGGAAGTGTGTTAGTGGCCGGATCAACAGGTGAAAACCAAGGCGGCCCATCCAAGGGCTGGTGAGCTGCGATATATGACATTTTAGGGTTTAATCCCGCTTTAGCCTTCCTAATCTACCTCAAATGAAAGCAAAGTGTTAGCTTCCAGTATAGACAGTGCTGGAAAGCTGGACGACTAGAAGGGCCAATGTGTGAAAGACTTGTAGAGTCCTTGGGCAGCCATGGAACAGTTATATAGAGTTCAGCTAATGCTGGGTAGGCACGACTCAGTACACACGAAGCAGGGAGCTTAGGAGGACAGAATGAAGAGTACAGCAGGGCGGCTGAGGAATAGCAGGACACCTACCATGTGATAACTCTAACTTGTGCCTCTTACTGGCAGGCCTACCCAACCATGTGACCCGGCCTCACTCACCTCATAGAAGGCCTGCACCATCTCCACCAACACCCACTGCTGACTGGCCGCCATCACACCAGAGGCCGGAGCGCCCACAGGAGAAACGACAAAACCGAACACTTCCTGAACTGCTACTGACAGCGGTCGGTGGGCGTGCAAAAGAGTTAAGCTTCGACACTATTGGTGGTAACTACGTGACGTCAGACAGGAAGCAGAAAAGTGCCGGCGCAGAGTCATCTCATCTAGCGAGTAGGCGTGGTTTAGGTGGCTCTCTCCAATGAGATGGACGAAGGAGGGGCAGCTCCTTGAAACTGGTAGTTTGCCATGTTGGGTGTGTTGTTGCTATGGTGACCGTTGAGCGAAGGCGTTCCTTGTTCAGGGTTTGTGCTCAGCTCTGTCGCCCTCTAGTGGGGATTTGTTGGCTGTGTTTGAATTGTCTTTTGTGGGCCGGTTCACACTATAGAAACGCAGTCAGGATGCCTTTCCGCATGCGAGTTTTTATACCTGTCACATCGGGTGCGACTTGGCATGCGATTTGCATGCCATGCCACTTGCAAATCGTATGCCAAGTCACACCCTATTGTCCACAATAATGGAGGACAATAGGGTGCAACTTGGCAAACGATTTGCAAGTTGCATGGCATGCAAATTGCATGCCAAGTCTCACCCGATGTGACCGGTGTGTTAGCCCTGGTTCACACTGGATGTGACTACGCATGCGATTTGTATGCCCTGCAACTTGTAAATTGCATGCCAAGTCTTGCCTGATGTGTTAGCCCTGGTTCACACTGGATGCGACTCGGCATGCGATCTGCATGCCCTGCGACTTGTAAATTGCATGCCAAGTCTCACCCGATGTGACCGGTGTGTTAGCCCTGGTTCACACTGGATGCGACTCGGCATGCGATTTGCATGCCCTGCGACTTGTAAATTGCATGCCAAGTCTCACCCGATGTGTTAGCCCTGGTTCACACTGGATGCGACTCGGCATGCGATTTGCATGCCCTGTGACTTGTAAATTGCATGTCAAGTCTCACCCGATGTGCCCGATGTGTTAGCCGTGGTTCACACTGGATGCGACTTGGAATGCGATTTGCATGCCCTGCGACTTGTAAATTGCATGTCAAGTCTCACCCGATGTGTTAGCCGTGGTTCACACTGGATGCGACTTGGCATGCGATTTGCATGCCCTGCAACTTGTAAATTGCATGCCAAGTCTCACCCGATGTGACCGGTGTGTTAGCCCTGGTTTACACTGGATGCGACTAGGCATGCGATTGGCATGCCCTGCGACTTGTAAATTGCATGCCAAGTCGCACCCGATGTGTTAGCCCTGGTTCACACTGGATGCGACTCGGTATGCTATTTGCATGCCCTGCGACTTGTAAATTGCATGCCAAGTCGCACCCTATTGTCCGCAATTAAGGTGGTCACATCGGTGCGGTTCTGACTTGGTCGGAGGCGCACTGATTTCAAAAGTAGTACTTGCACTACTTTTGGTACGATTTGCATACATCTGTATCAGCCCTGGTTCACACCGCCGCAATTTCAGGTGCGATTTGGGAATTGAAATCGTGCATAAAAAATGCAACCTGTTCTAGTTTCTTTTCTGCACCTGGAACGCACTGGAACTGCAAGCACTGATGTGAACTATGACATTGACAACCATATAGCCTAATTTCTGTGCATTTTGGATGCAGAAAAAAAGCAACCGAAACGCATGTAGTGTGAACTGGTTCTTCAACGCAAAAAGTTGCGTTTCTGGTTCTATAGACTTCAATGGAGACGCTGCAGAAAGACATGTAGTGCATTTTTGCTGAGTTTTTGACACGTTTTATGCTTTTTGTGTTTCAATCTGCCTAGCAGCAATAAATAAACCCACAAAACGCGGCAACAACGCATTTGTGCCGCGTTTTATATGCGTTTTGCTTTTTTTTTCTTGTTGCTAGGCAGATTTAAAATGCAAAACGCATCACAAGCGCAGGAAAAACACTACATGCTACCTGCAGCTTTCCATTGCAATCTGTAGAACCAAAAACACAACTTGTTGCGCTTAAAAAAGTCCCTGACTCTTCCCAAAAAACACACGGGTGAAAATGTGCAGATGTAAACATGTCCCATAGGAAATCATGCTAAATGGACTGTGCTGCTTTTCTGCAAAACGGAAACCGCTTATGTGTGAACCTAGGAATAGCCGTTTTGACGTATTTTTGCTGTGTTTTTGCTGCGTTTTGTGTTTTTTTCAACTTGTTACTGGGCAGAATAAAAAGCAAAATGCATCAATAACGCACTACATGCTTTTCTGCAGTGTTTCCATTGAAGTCTATAGAACCAAAAATGCAATGTTTTGCATTTAAAAAAGTCCCTGACCCTTTCCAAAAAATGCCCCGGGTGAAAATGAGGAGATGTGAACCTGCCCCATAGGAAATTGTGTTATTGACTGCTGCAAAACGCAGTGGACAATGCATAGGTGTGAACCTAGACTTGGGCTCTGTTCACACCAATGCGTTTTTTTCAGTTCATGGTTCACTGGACTGCATCTGCTGTGAACTAGCCCTTAGGGCTGGTTCACATCACATGCGTTCCAGTGCGTTTTTTTTCTGCATCCAAAAGGCACAGAAAGTAGGTTACATGGTTGTCAATGGTATAGTTCACAGTAGTGCTTGCAGTTCCAGTGCGTTCTGGTTCTAGAAAAAAGAGAACATGCTGCACAGAACTGTACTGAAATGCGGTAAAATGCATTGAAATGCACTGGAATGCATCAAAAACACACTGGACCTCAAATGACCCCAAAAAGGAGGAAAAGAAAGCACCTGGAATGCATCAACAATGCACTGGACTGTGTCATAAACGCACATGAAGAAATGCATCCAGATTGGTTTCTATGGTGTGAACCGGCCCTTAGGCTGCTTTAACACTGATCCGTTTTGCTTCTGCGTTTAAAAAAGCGGAAGAAAAACATGTAACTATGTATTCCTTCGGAACTCATCACACTGATCTGTTGCAGGTCCGATGCTTTTTTTTTTAAATCTTGCTTGCAACATTTTTGGTGCGTTAAAAAAAAAAACACACTAAAAATGCACCTCCCGATTGAAATCGATGGAAAACATGGCAAAAAATGCATAAAAAACACACCTACGTTGCATTTTTGGTGCAGTTTTTTGAGTCAAATGTCCTTTAAATAACACCCTGCAAATGTGGTAAAAGTGCGGTAAAAACATATGCATTTTTGTCACGGATCAGTGTGAACGCAGCCTTATTCATGGTGGGATAATGCAGCCTGTGAGAAGAGCAACCTACTGTGTGTATAGCATACATGTTACCAGAGATAAATACATATGATATGTGATGAGATCATTTAACCACTTGCCCTCCAGAGGATTTACCTCCTTCCTGACCAGGCCATTTCTTGCAATACGGCGCTGCGTTACTTTAACCACTTGCCTACCAGGCACTTATACCCCCTTATTTACCAGGCCAATTTTCAGCTTTCAGCGCTGCCGCACTTTGATTGACAATTGCGCGGTCATGCAACATTGTACCCATATGAAATTTTGATCATTTTTTTCTCACAAATAGAGCTTTCTTTTGGTGATAGTTAATCGCCACTGGGCGCTTTACTTTTTGCGCTAAAAATAAAAAAATGTGTAAAAAATTTGAAAAAAAAAAAAAAAGTTTCTTTGTTTCTATTATAAAATTTTTCAAACAGGTATTTTTTCTCCTTCACTGATGTGCGTTGATGAGGCAGCACTGATGGGCACTGATAGGCGGCACTGATAGGCAGCACTAAAGGGCACTGATAGGCAGTACTAATGAGGTGGCACGAATAGGCGGCACTGATAGACAGCACTAATGAGGTGTCACGCATAGGCGGCACTAATATGCAGCACTGATAGGCGGCACTGATAGGTGACACTGATGATGGGTACTGATAGACGGCACTGACTGGCGGCACTGACTGGCACAACCCCTGGGCACTGACTGGTAGCACTGCTGGGCTGCACTGGTGGGTGGCACAGGTGGGTGGCACTGGTGGGCACAGGTGGGTGGCACTGCTGGGCACAGGTGGGTGGCACTGCTGGGCACAGGTGGGAGGCACTGCTGGGCACAGGTGGGTGGCACTGCAGAGTGGCACAGGTGGGTGCACTGCTGGGCACAGGTGGGCGGAGCTAGTGGGCGCACTGCTGGGCACAGGTGGGCGAAACTTGCGGGCGGCACTGCTGGGCACAGATCATCAGGGCACTGATCATCAGTGCCCTGATGATCGGTGCCGATCCCCGCTCTGACAACTGCCGGTTCTCGGCAGTACTTTCCTCACGATCTGACAGCATGAGGAAAGTGCAGCCGAGAACCGGCACTTGCATTTCCCTCTGATCAGCGTGTCATTGGACACCGCTGATCACGTGGTAAAAGGCCGCTGTGATTGGCCTTTTACCACATCACGTGATCAGCTGTGTCCGTAGGACACAGCGATCACGAAGATCGCCGGGTGCGTGCCCCCTGGGGCGCGCAGGAGAGCGCGTTCTGGGAGGACGTCATATGACGTCCACTCAGAACTGGCCGGCCGCAGTGCAGCCGTCATTCGGCTATCTGCGGTCGGCTACTAGTTAACTGACAATTGCGCGGTCATACAATGCTGCACCCAAATGAAATTTATGTCCTTTTTTCCCCACAAATAGAGCTTTCTTTCTGTGGTAATTAATCGCGTGTTTTTATTTTTTTGTGCTATAAACTAAAAAAGGCCGACAATTCTGAAAAAAAAAAACAATATTTTTTACTTTTTGCTATTAACCTCCCTAGCTGTCTGATTATGTCAGTATTTCTGTGCTCAAAGCGGTACATTTTTTTTGCATGGAAATATGTTGTTTTTTTATTGTAGGCCTGTAATTTTTAGGAATAACTCACTGAAATCTGTCCGAACAAGAGTCTAGTAAACATCCCGGGTATGATAAAATTTGAAAACAGAAAATCAAAAGTTATAATAAATAATCACAAAAAATAATATAATAATAATAAATTTAATTCAATAATGTAATCAAACAAAAAACACTGAAATTTTAGTTATAGCGCCAAGTTCGCACATCACTGAGCAAAGTCGCAAAATCGTTTTCAGTGTCTGATGACGAATTTCCTCACGAATCATTATCACTCAATTCTGCAAGTGATTCTAATTTACTATCGCTGTTCTCTAGCTGGTCTAAAACCGCTTTTGACCTAAAGGGACACTTTTTGGACTCCATGGACATTTCTCAGTTTCCAGGCAGAAAGAACAGTAAAAATGCAGGCAGGGCACAGGACAAAGCACTAGGGACAAAATGTATGTGAAATGGTTTGATACACTAATGTAACACTATCAGATTTTAGTGTATTGAGTGAATGTCACTTTTCAAATTTTTGAATTTCCCGCCGGTCCGGTCCCCGTATGTCCTGACGCTCTCAGGGAACAAAACCCGGGAGACGGATGCCAGCATTGGCCGGAGGAGATTGCCGGAGACGCTGCCGGGGGACATTGCAGGACCGCAGGACAAGGTAAGTGATCGAGAGAATCCCTGAGCAATACTGCAGTGTAGCTCGGGGTTATCGCTTCTGGTACTGAAAGTTAACCCCGAGCTACACTCAGGAATACCACCAGGGGGGTTAAACATATCAAGTAAAAAAATTCAAAAATCAAATTTCATCATAAATTTAGGCCAAAACGTATTCTGCTCCATGTCTGCTTAAAAAAGAACCAAATATGTGTAAATTATTTGGTTACCGTGAAAGTTATAACGTCTAAAAATGGCTGTATATTTACTTGATTTTTTTTTCTTTTTCACTAGAAATGGTAGCGATCAGCGGGACTGCGGCAAGTATTCTGACACTGAGGGGAACTGACTTGGTGTCACTGACATCCCTAGTGACACCAATACAGTGATGAGAGGCCCTGAAAAGGGGATAAACTCCTCACTAATGTCGGAGGCCCGCAGAGACAGAGGAGTGCCAGGCCCTGAGTACAGGGTACGAACCCAGTGTCTGGTCCAGATTAATGGCAAACTGACTGGCCAGGAGCTGCCGCTATTGGCCATGCTGATAGTTCTGACACTGTCCCTACATGTATCATCCATAGGTGCAGTGTCTGTTGGAGCACAGTGGGCCCCCCCCGGGCCTGTGTTCACTCAACACCCTGCACCCATGAATGATACGCAACTGGGAGAGGCCAAGCCACGGCTGTGTGTGTGAATGTACACAGAGGCTCTGGAGCGAGCCTTCTTGGGTGCCCCCATAGGGGGACACTCAGCAGGAGGAAGGGGCCAAGAGCACGTGCAGGGGACCCGAGAAGAGGAGGATCAGGGCTGCTCTGTGCAAAACCACATTAAACAGAATAGGGAGCTCTGAGGTGACTGCTTCCTTTTTCAACATTGTTAGGTAAAAGCTACAGGCCAGAAGTATCTATGACAACAGAGACAGTTTCTTCTGTCATAAAACACTTCTGCCTGTCAGCACTTAAAACATTTGACTTGACATTTTTTGGGGAGCAGTGAATGTCTAGGTAAAGAACGTTTTCTTTTTGTAGTTGGATACAGGGATACAGTAGGGAAGGATAAGAACCTCTGCTCTGGGTATCTACTGCTATGTGGGGTGATGTTGGAGGGATTTCTATCTAACTTCCAGTTCTAGTGACAACTGTTTCACCAGATACATGCTAGATAGTGAGGGGGGGTTACAAAATTTTAGAGGTGTCACCACAAGTGGAGGTGAGGGGAAATCCTCCAATGGGGACACCTGTTGAGATGACAAGTTTCTAATGTGGGGGGAACCTCTCACCTCCTGTTGTGTCTCTGCGACAGGAGGTGTCCTTTCAGCTGTCAGTCCCGCCCCCCCCATACTGAAGTCTGTCAGGATCCCCAGATATCTCTCAATTTCGAAGGGTCTGTTCCCCTCCCCCCCCCCATCCCGTCCTGTGGGTGAGTGCTCCCCACACTGTACATTGTCATCGGCTATCCTCGGGTGAGCAGTACACATAGCCAGTTCCATCTCCCCTTCTTGTCTTCTCTGTGTTGTGCACCGCTCCCCCGGCCGCCTCCTCCTCCTGCTGCAACGCATCGAAAATGACGGCAATAGGATACAGAGACTCAGGCCATCACTCACAACCATCACCGCTTCTTCCTTCCAGCCTGGGGAGGAGCCAGAAGTAGATAGAGGACGATAGGAGTTACGGGCAGGGCTGGCTCTGGAAAGAGGCGGGGCCACACGATCGCAGGTCATAAACATGATTGAATATCTTTTTATATGGTAAATCGTTGATGGAACATAGAGGGCGGGGCCTCACGCTAAAAGGGCGGGGTCCAGTATCGCAACTTGATAGCCAGAAAAGAGGGGCGTGGTCTTCCGCAGAAAGGGCGTGGCATAGCCTGCTGAAGGGCGGGGTCACGAGCTGAGTGGGCGGGGTCATGAGTGTTTATCAGAGTGTTGAACTGAGGTTCTTTCAGTCGGCAGCTGGCCGGCCAACAGATCGCTGTGATTTTGGTGCGCTGCCTGCAAGGCTGCAAGTCACGCCCACCGTTCATGTAATTATACAGCATAGATGACCTGCAGGTAGAGCAGTGTTTCTCAACTCCAGTCCTCATGGACCCCCAACAGGTCATGTTTTCAGGATTTCCCTCAGATGAAACAGCTGTGGTAATTACTAAGGCAGTGAAACTGATCAAATCACCTGTGCAAAATAATGGAAATCCTGAAAACATGACCTGTTGGGGGTCCATGAGGACTGGAGTTGAGAAACACTGAGGTAGAAAAAGAAACGGTAGCTAGGGGATTCAGAGGAGGGACGGGCACTTGCCGAAGCCGATTCGGCCATTTTCACTGAGGGATCTGTGGGAACTAGAGTGCATGGAAGGAACATATTAATGCAACACTCATGCCATCTTGTTCTATGTCAGACGGTGATTATATGACATACTATCGTATATGATACAGCCAAGGGTGGTCAATGGGTCTGACAGGGTGGGCCTTTCGCTGAAGAGGCTGTGCAGAGTGCTGCACTTGATAACCAAAACAAAGAGTATTTAGGGGCAGCGCCTGTTCTGGTGAAAGGCAGAATCGCAAGCGGAGGGGGCGGAGCCAGGCATCTGCTCGAAGGCTTTATCAATATTATCAACTGCCACACCCACTGTTCATGCATGTGCCCTGCAGATGCTAGGCACCTATAGATTCAGAGGAGGGGTAGGCACTTGCCAAAGCTGAATCGGCCATTTTTATTAGCTGTGAGAGCTAGAGCACATGGAAGGGAAATAGTAATACAACACCCATGCCAACTTGTTAGATGGTAATTACATGACAAAATATCATTATATATGATACAGCCAAGGGTTGGCAATGGGAATATTTTTAACCTCTTCCTTACTGCGGTATAGCCAAAAGATGGCTACATCGCAGTTGTCTAGTTCTGGGACAATGTCCATGGACATCATTCCAGAGCACAGCCCCTACATGCCCCCAGCGCTGCCGGTGATAGCTGTGTCCTAGGGGCACAGCTCATCACGTGATACGGCAAACGGCCAATCACTGTGACCTCTTACCAAGTGATCAGCTGTGTCCAATGACACAGCAGATCACCGGGTAAATACAGTTGCCGGTTATCGGCTGCACTTTCCTCACGCTGTCACAGCATGAGGAAAGTACTGCTGATAATTGTCAGAGAAGTGATTGTCACTGATCATCAGGGTACTGATCAGTGCCACCCACCTGTGCTGATCAGTGTCGCCCACCTGTACCCATCAGTGTCGCCCACCTGTGCCCAGCAGTGCCACCCATCGCTGCCCAGCAGTGCCCTTCCATGCTGCCTATCAGTGCAGCCTCATCAACACACTTCAGTGAAGGAGAAAAATTACGTATTTGCAAAATTTTATAATAGAAACAAAGAAAACCTTTTTTTCATATGGGTACAGTGTTGCATAATGGTGCAATTGTCATTCAAAGTGCAACAGCGCTGAAAATTGGCCTGGGCAGATGGGGTATAAGTGCCCAATAGGCAAGTGGTTAATATTTTCAGTATGTTTAACTCTGCCATGAACGGTCCCAAACCCATGCTGCGAAAAGAGGAGGGTGAGAGGTGATAATCAGCTTTCCTCGGAGGGGACATGTACACTGATCATCAGGGAACTGATGATCAGTGTGCCCTGATGATCAGTGTAGCCCCACCAGTGCCACCTGTCAGTGCCCATCAGTGCCACATCAATGCCAATCAGTGCCACCTATTAGTGTGCATCAGGGCCGCCTATCAGTGCCCATCAGTGCTGCCTATCAGTGCCACCTAACAGTGCCAGTCAGTGGCACCTAACAGTGCCAGTCAATGCCGCCTATCAGTGCCACATATGAGTGCTGCCTTTCAGTGTCCATCAGTGATGACTGTCAATGCCCATCAGCGTCACCTACCAGTGCCTCCTCATCAGTGCAACCTATCAGTGCCCATCACTGCAACCTCATTAGCGCATATCAGTGAAGGAGAAAAATCACTTATTTACAAAATTTTATAACAAAAACTAAGAAAAAAACTTTTTTTTTTTCAAAAATTTCAGTGGTTTTTGGTTTGTTTAAGAAAAAATAAAAAACCCAGAGGTGATTAAATACCACCAAAATAAAGATCTATCTGTCACAAAAAAATGAATACAATTTCATATGGGTACAGTGTTGCATGACTGCGCAATTGTCAAAGTGTGACAGCGCTGAAAGCTGAAAATTGGCCTGGGCAGGAAGGGGGTATATGTGCCCTGTAGGCTAGTGGTTAAATATGATGCAGCCAAATCTGGGCGATAGAAATGAGGGGGCGGGGCTAGGTGCTTGCACTTGATAACCACGGGGAAAAACACAGTGAGGGGCCACAGCCTTCTGCAGTGGAAGGTGGAGCCACGAGCTGAACGGGCGGGGCTACAAGCCGAGGGGGGGGGGCAGGCTTGTGAATCAGCATGTTGAACTGAGGGGTTCTCAGTCGGCAGTTGGCCAGACGGGAGAGTGGTTTGATTTTGCTGCTCTCCTGCAAGGACACAGGTCACACCCACCGTTCATGTGTTTATACAGCACAAGCTTCCTGCAGATAGACGATCAAATGATAGCTAGGGAATTCAGAGGAGGGGCAGGGACTTGCTGAAGTCGATTCGGCCATTTTTACTAAAGGAATGTAAACTTGAGCTTATGGAAGGGACGTATTAATACAACGCCCATGTCACCCTGTTATTGTATGTCAGACGGTGAGTCCATGACATTCCCTTATTAACTTGTTGCCGACCGCAGATAGCCGAATGACGGCTGCTCTGCGGCCGGCCAGTTCTGAGTGGACGTCATATGACGTCCTCCCAGAACGCGCTCTCCTGCGCGCCCTAGGGGGCGCGCACCCGGAGATCTCCGTGATCGCTGTGTCCTACGGACACAGCTGATCACGTGATGTGGTAAAAGGCCAATCACAGCGGCCTTTTACCACGTGATCAACGGTGTCCAATGACACGCTGATCAGAGGGAAATGCAAGTGCCGGTTCTTGGCTGCACTTTCCTCACGCTGTCAGATCGTGAGGAAAGTACTGCCGAGAACCGGCAGTTGTCAGAGCGAGGATCGGCACCGATCATCAGGGCACTGATGATCGGTGCCCAGCAGTGGCACCCGCAAGTTCCGCCCACCTGTGCCCAGCAGTGCGCCCACTAGCTCCGCCCACCTGTGCCCAGCAGATCACCCACCTGTGCCCAGCAGTGCACCCACCTGTGCCACTCTGCAGTGTCACACACCTGTGCCCAGAAGTGCCACCTACCTGTGCCCAGCAGTGCCACCCACCTGTGCCCACCCACCTGTGCCCAACACTGCCACCCACCTGTGCCCACCCACCAGTGCTGCCAGTCAGTGCCACCAGTCAGTGTCCAGCGGTTGTGCCAGTCAGTGCCGCCAGTCAGTGCCCAGCAGTGATGCCAGTCAGTGCCGTCTATCAGTACCCATCATCAATGCCGCCTATCAGTGCTGCATATTAGTGCCGCCTATCCACGACACCTCATTAGTGCTTTCTATCAGTGCCGCCTATCCGTGCCACCTCATTAGAACTGCCTATCAGTGCCCTTTAGTGCTGCCTATCAGTGCCCATCAGTGCCGCCTATCAGTGACCATCAGTGCTGCCTCATCAACGCACATCAGTGAAGGAGAAAAATTACCTGTTTGAAAAATTTTATAATAGAAACAAAGAAACTTTTTTTTTTTTTTCAAATTTTTTGCACTTTTTTTATTTATAGCGCAAAAAGTAAAGCGCCCAGTGGCGATTAAATACCACCAAAAGAAAGCTCTATTTGTGAGAAAAAAATGATCAAAATTTCATATGGGTACAATGTTGCATGACCGCGCAATTGTCAATCAAAGTGCGGCAGCGCTGAAAGCTGAAAATTGGCCTGGTAAGGAAGGGGGTATAAGTGCCTGGTAGGCAAGTGGTTAAATATGATGCAGCCAAATGTAGGCTATAGAAATGAGGGGGCGGGGCTAGGTTCTTACACTTGATAACCAGGCGGAAAGACACAAAGAGGGGCGGTGCCTTCTTCACTGGAAGGTGGAGCCATGAGCTGAAGGGGCAGGGCTAGCAGCTGAGGGGCGGGGCCTGGCGTGTGAATCAGCATGTTGAACTGAGGGGTTCTCAGTCAGAAGCTGGCTAGCCAAGAGAGAGGTTTGATTTTGCTGATCTCCTGCAAAGACACAGTGCACACCCACCGTTCATGTGTTTATACAGCACAAGCTTCCTGCAGATAGACGATCAAATGATAGCTAGGGAATTCAGAGGAGGGGCGGGGACTTGCTGAAGTCGATTCGGCCATTTTTACTAAAGGAATGTGAACTTGAGCTCATGGAAGGGACGTATTAATACAACGCCCATGTCACCCTGTTATTGTATGTCCATGACATTCCATTATTAAATATGATGCAGCCAAATGTAGGCAATAGAAATGAGTGGGCAGGGCTAGGTTCTTGCACTTGATAACAAGGGGAAAAACACAATGAGGGGGCGGAGCCTTCAACAGTGGAAGGTGGAGCCATGAGCTGAAGGGGCGGGGCTACGAGCCGAGGGGCGGGGCCAGGCTTGTGAATCAGCATGTTGAACTGAGGGGTTCTCAGTCAGAAGCTGGCTAGCCAAGAGAGAGGTTTGATTTTGCTGCTCTCCTGCAAAGACACAGTGCACACCCACCGTTCATGTGTTTATACAGCACAAGCTTCCTGCAGATAGACGATCAAATGATAGCTAGGGAATTCAGAGGAGGGGCGGGGACTTGCTGAAGTCGATTCGGCCATTTTTACTAAAGGAATGTGAACTTGAGCTCATGGAAGGGACGTATTAATACAACGCCCATGTCACCCTGTTATTGTATGTCCATGACATTCCATTATTAAATATGATGCAGCCAAATGTAGGCAATAGAAATGAGTGGGCAGGGCTAGGTTCTTGCACTTGATAACAAGGGGAAAAACACAATGAGGGGGCGGAGCCTTCAACAGTGGAAGGTGGAGCCATGAGCTGAAGGGGCGGGGCTACGAGCCGAGGGGCGGGGCCAGGCTTGTGAATCAGCATGTTGAACTGAGGGGTTCTCAGTCAGAAGCTGGCTAGCCAAGAGAGAGGTTTGATTTTGCTGATCTCCTGCAAAGACACAGTGCACACCCACCGTTCATGTGTTTATACAGCACAAGCTTCCTGCAGATAGACGATCAAATGATAGCTAGGGAATTCAGAGGAGGGGCGGGGACTTGCTGAAGTCGATTCGGCCATTTTTACTAAAGGAATGTGAACTTGAGCTCATGGAAGGGACGTATTAATACAACGCCCATGTCACCCTGTTATTGTATGTCCATGACATTCCATTATTAAATATGATGCAGCCAAATGTAGGCAATAGAAATGAGTGGGCAGGGCTAGGTTCTTGCACTTGATAACAAGGGGAAAAACACAATGAGGGGGCGGAGCCTTCAACAGTGGAAGGTGGAGCCATGAGCTGAAGGGGCGGGGCTACGAGCCGAGGGGCGGGGCCAGGCTTGTGAATCAGCATGTTGAACTGAGGGGTTCTCAGTCAGAAGCTGGCTAGCCAAGAGAGAGGTTTGATTTTGCTGCTCTCCTGCAAAGACACAGTGCACACCCACCGTTCATGTGTTTATACAGCACAAGCTTCCTGCAGATAGACGATCAAATGATAGCTAGGGAATTCAGAGGAGGGGCGGGGACTTGCTGAAGTCGATTCGGCCATTTTTACTAAAGGAATGTGAACTTGAGCTCATGGAAGGGACGTATTAATACAACGCCCATGTCACCCTGTTATTGTATGTCCATGACATTCCATTATTAAATATGATGCAGCCAAATGTAGGCAATAGAAATGAGTGGGCAGGGCTAGGTTCTTGCACTTGATAACAAGGGGAAAAACACAATGAGGGGGCGGAGCCTTCAACAGTGGAAGGTGGAGCCATGAGCTGAAGGGGCGGGGCTACGAGCCGAGGGGCGGGGCCAGGCTTGTGAATCAGCATGTTGAACTGAGGGGTTCTCAGTCAGAAGCTGGCTAGCCAAGAGAGAGGTTTGATTTTGCTGCTCTCCTGCAAAGACACAGTGCACACCCACCTTTCATGTGTTTATACAGCACAAGCTTCCTGCAGATAGACGATCAAATGATAGCTAGGGAATTCAGAGGAGGGGCGGGGACTTGCTGAAGTCGATTCGGCCATTTTTACTAAAGGAATGTGAACTTGAGCTCATGGAAGGGACGTATTAATACAACGCCCATGTCACCCTGTTATTGTATGTCCATGACATTCCATTATTAAATATGATGCAGCCAAATGTAGGCAATAGAAATGAGTGGGCAGGGCTAGGTTCTTGCACTTGATAACAAGGGGAAAAACACAATGAGGGGGCGGAGCCTTCAACAGTGGAAGGTGGAGCCATGAGCTGAAGGGGCGGGGCTACGAGCCGAGGGGCGGGGCCAGGCTTGTGAATCAGCATGTTGAACTGAGGGGTTCTCAGTCAGAAGCTGGCTAGCCAAGAGAGAGGTTTGATTTTGCTGATCTCCTGCAAAGACACAGTGCACACCCACCTTTCATGTGTTTATACAGCACAAGCTTCCTGCAGATAGACGATCAAATGATAGCTAGGGAATTCAGAGGAGGGGCGGGGACTTGCTGAAGTCGATTCGGCCATTTTTACTAAAGGAATGTGAACTTGAGCTCATGGAAGGGACGTATTAATACAACGCCCATGTCACCCTGTTATTGTATGTCCATGACATTCCATTATTAAATATGATGCAGCCAAATGTAGGCAATAGAAATGAGTGGGCAGGGCTAGGTTCTTGCACTTGATAACAAGGGGAAAAACACAATGAGGGGGCGGAGCCTTCAACAGTGGAAGGTGGAGCCATGAGCTGAAGGGGCGGGGCTACGAGCCGAGGGGCGGGGCCAGGCTTGTGAATCAGCATGTTGAACTGAGGGGTTCTCAGTCAGAAGCTGGCTAGCCAAGAGAGAGGTTTGATTTTGCTGCTCTCCTGCAAAGACACAGTGCACACCCACCTTTCATGTGTTTATACAGCACAAGCTTCCTGCAGATAGACGATCAAATGATAGCTAGGGAATTCAGAGGAGGGGCGGGGACTTGCTGAAGTCGATTCGGCCATTTTTACTAAAGGAATGTGAACTTGAGCTCATGGAAGGGACGTATTAATACAACGCCCATGTCACCCTGTTATTGTATGTCCATGACATTCCATTATTAAATATGATGCAGCCAAATGTAGGCAATAGAAATGAGTGGGCAGGGCTATGTTCTTGCACTTGATAACAAGGGGAAAAACACAATGAGGGGGCGGAGCCTTCAACAGTGGAAGGTGGAGCCATGAGCTGAAGGGGCGGGGCTACGAGCCGAGGGGCGGGGCCAGGCTTGTGAATCAGCATGTTGAACTGAGGGGTTCTCAGTCGGCAGTTGGCCAGACGGGAGAGTGGTTTGATTTTGCTGCTCTCCTGCAAGGACACAGGTCACACCCACCGTTCATGTGTTTATACAGCACAAGCTTCCTGCAGATAGACGATCAAATGATAGCTAGGGAATTCAGAGGAGGGGCGGGGACTTGCTGAAGTCGATTCGGCCATTTTTACTAAAGGAATGTGAACTTGAGCTCATGGAAGGGACGTATTAATACAACGCCCATGTCACCCTGTTATTGTATGTCCATGACATTCCATTATTAAATATGATGCAGCCAAATGTAGGCAATAGAAATGAGTGGGCAGGGCTAGGTTCTTGCACTTGATAACAAGGGGAAAAACACAATGAGGGGGCGGAGCCTTCAACAGTGGAAGGTGGAGCCATGAGCTGAAGGGGCGGGGCTACGAGCCGAGGGGCGGGGCCAGGCTTGTGAATCAGCATGTTGAACTGAGGGGTTCTCAGTCAGAAGCTGGCTAGCCAAGAGAGAGGTTTGATTTTGCTGATCTCCTGCAAGGACACAGGTCACACCCACCTTTCATGTGTTTATACAGCACAAGCTTCCTGCAGATAGAGGATCAAATGGTAGCTAGGGGATTCAGAGGAGTGGCGCACACTTGCTGAAGCCAATTCGGCCATTTTTACTAAAGGAATGTGAACTTGAGCTTATGGAAGGGACGTATTAATACAACGCCCATGTCACCCTGTTATTGTATGTCAGATAGTGAGTCTATGACATTCCATTATTAACTTCTTCAGCCCCAGCCACTGCATTAGTACGTTTGCAGGGCGGCACGGCTCCGCAAAACCACGTTTTAAAACATGGTTTTGAAAAACATGTGCGCGCACCCGCCTTACCTGTCCCGCGGGTGTCAGTTGCGGGTCTCCGCCGCCGGGTCACGGCCGGTCATTACCGGCCGTTTCCCCGCGATTAGCAGTGATCGCTGACAGAGAGCAGGGCTGCATTGTTTATACACAGCCCTGCTATCTGTCAGTTGCCTGTCAGCTCGTGACAAGCTGAAGAGGGAGAGAAGAGTCTGTCCCTGTCCAGCACACACCCCCGCCCCCTAGTAAAACACTCCCCTCACACAGTTAACACTAAAAATGTTAACCCCTTTGTCAAGGATTCGCTTAAAACGATCACCCTGTCACGTGTCCACCACACGCCACGCCCACAGCGACTAGCTAACCGTGACGCACGCGTGCGGCCGCGACAGGGTGGTAAAGAGGGGATAATAAAGGGGATTTACACTTAAATATCTCAAACCGTATATAAGATCAGCCATGATACCTTTTCACAGCCCGCACTACCTCTGGCCACCACCAGATGGAGGCTCCACTCCAATCCAGCTGGTCCACCACACACTGGCAGATACGATCTTACATACAACCTGGTGCCCTGATTAGAGTTGAGGACCAGCTTAGTAATCACACACCCTTCTAAAGGTCCCTTCAGCTATCCTAGCTTGAACCCCGGTGTTGATAACCCTTCCACTGTCCACACACCCCCACACCAGACGCACCACAAAGGTAGCCTGCCACCACCCAACAGTTTATCCGCAGAACGGTCTGTTGAGACACCACACACACACAGATCTCCGTCTGGCAGATCTGTTACCTTTGCAATCTGCGTGCAATCTGCCCACTCACAGTGCAGTTGCATACAGATTGGCAATGAGCTTAACCGAGCGTTTTTAAAGGCACTAAAATACAATATAACCCAAACTAATCTCTCGATCTAGTCTCTCCGAAGATATGAGCATGTGCTTAAGTACACAGAAGTTCACTAATTACAGTTGTGACCAAAATTATTCAACCCCCACTGAAATTGAGTGTTTTGGCCAGTTTGACATTGCTTTTGATCATTCAGTCATCTTGCTTACATTTACATTAAAGAGGCACTTGTAGGTCAGACAAATATAACATAACAGTTATAATGAAATAACCACAAATGTCTTTTCTGTGCTCACAGCATTATCAGTTTTATTCAACCCCCAAGTGACATTCAATCTTAGTACTTAGTACAGCATCCTTTTACAGTTATAACAGCTTTTAAACGTGAAGCATAGCTTGACACAAGTGTCTTGCAGCGATCTACGGGTATCTTCGCCCATTCTTCATGGGCAAAGGCCTCCAGTTCAGTCACATTCTTAGGCTTGCGCACTGCAACTGCTTTCTTTAAGTCCCACCAGAGGTTCTCAATCGGATTTAAGTCTGGTGACTGCGATGGCCACTCCAAAATGTTCCAGCCTTTCCTCTGCAACCATGCTCTAGTGGACTTGGAGGTATGCTTGGGATCATTGTCCTGTTGAAAGGTCCAACGTCTCCCAAGCCTCAGGTGTGTGACGGACTGCATCACGTTTCCATCCAATATCTCCTGGTACTGAAGAGAATTCATGGTACCTTGCACACGCTGAAGCTTCCCTGTACCTGCAGAAGCAAAACAGCCCCAAAGCATGATTGACCCTCCACCATGCTTCACAGTAGGCAAGGTGTTCTTTTCATCATAGGCCTTGTTCTTCCTCCTCCAAACATAGCGTTGATCCATGGGCCCAAACAGTTCTAATTTTGTTTCATCAGTCCACAGAACACTATCCCACAACTTTTGTGGTTTGTCCACATGGCTTTTGGCATACTGCAGTCGACTCTTCTTATTCTTTGGAGACAGCAAGGGGGTACGCCTGGGAGTTCTGGCACGGAGGCCTTCATTACGCAGTGTGCGTCTTATTGTCTGGGCTGAAACTTCTGTACCCACATCTGACAAATCTTTTCTCAGTTCCTCAGCAGTCACACGGGGACTTCTCTCCACTCTACGCTTCAGGTAGCGCACAGCAGTCGAAGTCAGCATCTTCTTTCTGCCACGACCAGGTAGCGTTTCAACAGTGCCCTTTGCCTTGAATTTGCGAATGATGCTTCCTAAGGTGTCTCTTGGTATGTTTAACATCTTTGCAATCTTCTTATAGCCATTGCCCTTCCTGTGAAGAGAAATCACCTCTTCTCTTGTCTTCCTGGACCATTCTCTTGCCTTCACCATGTTTGTAACCACACCAGTAAATGTCTAGAAGGAGCTGAGTATCACAGTCATTTTAAAGCTGCCTAATTGGTGCTTATTATGCTTGATTGCTGCTCGGTGACATCCACAGGTGTTTTCAATACCTGATGGAAAGCACCTGTATGAACCTCTGTTCTTCAGAGTGGTAGTCTTTAAGGGGTTGAATAATTGTGGCAATGAAGAAACCACATAAGAACCATTTACTACTGTATTACATAAACAATTGATGTCATTTTAGTTGCATTTGGGTAGTTACAACGTCCTTGTAGGATTTGATTCTGAATACAATTCCAAATGTACACTATAGTCCCTAAACCCCTTTACAGCATTGGGGGTTGAATAATTTTGGTCACAACTGTAATTTTAAGATTTAATTTCCCAAAGTGGGCAGTGCATAAAATATGTACAAAATATAACAAGTTACATAAAATACAAAAGATATAAGAAGACACACAAATGACTAATTACTATAAAATAAAAGGGAATAAAAAGACAGAATAACACTTTACCCTGCGGCTGGAGCAAGCCAGAAACTTAGCAATCCATTGGTCAATCGAACCAGCTCCGTACGGATCACACTGTCCAAATGTCCATGCGTTCAATTTATTGCGATTTGGACATGGGCGGGATATTAGTCTTCGGCCAATTGACTCTGGGGGAGGTGGTCCTGACCTGCCCACAAGAGGTACTGTGCATGGACCTGCCCAAGTTCAATTGGGCCAAGACTGGCCTGAACACCAAGTCGGGGATTGGATTTCTGACACCAGCGCGTCAGCCCGATCGCAACAGTACCAAACACCATCCGACTGTCGCACCCCCGTGTCATCTAACCATTCCATGCATTTCCCTGGCTTCCTCCCCAAGCCACAAATATGATTCTTATATGTAAATGTAGCGCACAGATTGGTCTGCACAAAGGAAGCTTGTTCATATCTCTCCAACTAATATTTTGGCTTTTATAAGAGATTAAACATACTTCTTTGATGTGAATATTACTTATAGAACTTTCTACAAAAGGCAGACAGTCTGTCTGCTGTCACTGGCTTTCCCAGAAGGTGATAACCTGATTGACACACAAAAGTTGTCACCTCCAGGAACCTGGCTTTAGACTAATTAATGCTAAATGATGATTGAGTCTGTAAGGCCTATGGAGTAATTGTGTATACATACACATCTGATCCCAGATCATTTGTTTGTACCTTCTATTCATTTCCCTACTGCCCAGGGGGCTCAATGTACATCCTTAATGACCAGACTGTTCCTGCACACACCTTTGCAATGAAAGGGCCTGACATAATCTAATCTTCTCAACCTGTCATGGCTATGATACCATATTTCCACTCAAATCTTACATGTCCGTTACACCCTTCCTCCCCAGTGCCATTAGTACAGTGTCAGTGGGTTTTTTTTCACTGATCACTGTATTGGTGTCACTGAGGATGTCAGTGACCCCAAGTCAGTTCCCCCCCAGTGTCAAAATTTCCGCCGCCATCCCGCAGTCCTGCCATAAGTCGCTGATTGCTGCCATATATCCCTGATCGCCGCCATTATTAGTATAAAAAAAATTAAAAATCCCAGCATCTTTCCCGCCATTTGTAAACGCTATAACTTTCATGTATACCAATTAATTTACACGTATTGGGATTTTTTTTTTAGCAGAGACATGTCGCAGAATGCATTTTGGATGAAATTTGTAACAAAATTTTATTTTTTTATTTTTTTTTTATAGCAAAAAGTCCAAAATATTGGTTTTTTTTCTCAAATTGTCAGCTTTTTTTTAATAGCGCAAAAAATTAAAAACGCACAGGCGATCAAATACCACCGAAAGAAAGCTCAATTTGTGGGGAAAAAAAGGATGTAAATTTAATTTGTGTGCAGTGTTGCATGACCGCGCAGTTGTCAGTTAAAGTAACGCAGTGCCGTAACACAAACCACTTCTGTAACCGCTTCCTGACCACCCTACAGCAGGAATACTGCTAAAGGGTGGCATGGGTTCGCAAAATCACATATATATACGTAATTCGCTCTCCCGTGGTTTTCACACCCCTCCCAGATAGCGTCAGATTGCCCATCAGTACACCAGTCATCGCATTTAACCCCTTGATTGTCAGGAGCACGCTCATGTACAATAAACCTCCATTGCTAGTATAGTGTCTGAACGGGTCAATATCTTTGATCAGGTCAGCACTATACCAGCGTTCACATTAGTATTGCGTCCCCAAAAATGCAGCGTTAGCAGGATCAGCCCCGGCACCTGCCAACACCTGTGTTTAGCCCCTACGCTTACCCCCCCTTCTCCCCCAGCAAGTGCAGTGTCCGTAGGTCACTGTCACTTGATACATTGCAGACAAAACCGCAGTGTTCGCAGTATCAGGCCTGATCTCGGTTAGCACTTGCCGGTATATTTTGATGACTCTGATATGCAGCAGAGTGCCAGTACTAGTGCCGCTCTACCTTTTGGTGAACTGTCGAGTACCAGCGGTCTAGTACATCTTGGTCTTTCACATACCTTCTTGATATTTGGAGCTGTTTTTCACAGAATATCTGTATGCGTTGATTGTGGATCAAAGCAGTTTATATGCACAACAATTTATCGCCGCCAACTCAAATTCAAACCTTGCCAGACCATTTGCATGGAAACTCATTGCGGTTTTCAAATTTACATCTTTTTTGGGCCTAACCCTCAACATGGGCATTACTAAAATAAATGAATTGTGGTTGTATTGGTCCGCAGACCCGATTCATCATATGCCGTGTTCTCTGCTGCCATGGCCAGGCATAGATATGAGAGTATAATGTGTTTTATGCATTTCAGCGACAATACACTCTGTCATCCTCGGGGTAACCCTGAATTTGACCGGCTCCACAAAATTCAGCCCCTCGCAAATCACCTTAACTTAAAATTTGCAAATGTCTATACTCCCCAGCAAAACATCTGCGTTGATGAGTCCCTTATTAATTTTTCTGTCCACCTTGCTTTCAAGCAATTTCTCCCCTGCAAGCGTGCCAGAAATGGGGTCAAGATGTAGAAGACCTGTGAGAGGACAACAGGCTATACTTAAAAGTTTCGGATTTACGAGAGAGAAGATAGTCACGTGGAGCCCGCCCGGATGCCCAGACTACATGGGGAGCAGTGGCAAGATAGTTTGGGACTTGGTTTCATCATTTCTCCATATGGGGTACCACTTATACGTGTACAATTTTTATTCAAGTGTGCCATTATTTAGACATTTATTCAATCTTGGAACTGGCGCTTGTGGCAAAGTGTGACCTAATGTGTGCCCACCATTAGAAGTGGGTGGATGCAGGGCGGTATATTCTAATGGTGGGCATACCACACACTTTTTCTGGCAGAGGTTTCTTCTCATTTTTTCATTCAGTCCACTGGCTGCATACAAAAAAAAAAAAGAACATAGCATATATAACCAACAAGGACCAGCGATGTACTGGTACATCACTGGATTTGAATGGTTATACCAGGATGATGCCTACAGTTGCAGGCATCATCCTGGTGTCGTTTTTTTCAGCCGGTGATCGGCTTTCATGTAAAAGCAATCCTAGTGGCTAATTAGCTGCAAGATTGCTTTTACAAGCAGTGGGAGATGATGTCCCTCCTCCCCCGCTGCCTTCCATGGCTTTCTCGGGCAGTCCCGTGCCATCAGGGGAACCTGAGAAAGCAGCCGGTGTTTCTGCCAGCTGACCATAGAGCTGATTGGAGACCAGAATGGTGCCAATCATCTCTATAGTCCAAGAATTCAGAAGCTACAAGCATTTCATCACTTCAGTTTCGCAGGACATAAACAGCGCAATTTGTAAATTGGGAAAGCATCTGATCACACCGATTTTGGTTTGATTAGATAATGTAAGGGCAGAGGAAATATCTAGAGTCTGATAGACCCCAGATTTCTCAAAAAAGAATATGACAATGCCCATTGAAGTTATAGGGGTTATTTGCATTCCCTGTTATAGCATTAAAAGTGATAAAAAAAAATGAAAGGTACAATGTAAAAATAATAAAAAAAAATCAAAATAACTAAAATAAATAAATAAATTGCCCCTCCCATGCGCACACACAAGCCTTGACCCTGTGCCGTTATGTAAACAGCGGTTTCACCATGCATGTGAGGTATTGCCATGAACGTCAGATCAAGGGCAGTAATTCTAACACTAGACCTCCTCTGTAAATCTAAAATGGTAACTTTTAAAGGCTTTTAAAGCGCTGCCTATGGATATTAAAAATGTTTGCAGTTTGTCGCCATTGAACGGGGCATGCGCAGTTTTAAAGCATGTCATGTTTATTATCTATTGACTCAGCATACCATTATCGTTTATATTTTACTGAACAATTGGCCAATATACTGTGTTTTTGTGCATTAAAAGTAAATAAAGTGTATTTTTTTTTTAAAAATTGCTTTTGAAAAATCGCTGCGTGACTACTATGTGCCATAAAAAATTGTAGTACCCACCATTTTTTTTATATTTCAAAACCTTGTGAGAAAAAATTAGATCTGCAAAATACTCACCATGCCTCTTTTTAAATTCCTTGGGGTGTCTACTTTCCAGAAAGGGGGGGGTTTGGGGCTATCCTGACATGTAAGGGCAGTCTAGAGTTGCTCCAAAGGTTGCACGTGAAGGTAGTGTGCAAGCAGAAGTAAAGTGCAGGGGCAGTTTCTGTTCCCCTCTAAAACAGGTCGACTACTGTTAGAGAAATTAGATGCTTATTTTTTAATCATTTCTGCCTGCTTGCAATTGATTGTTTAAGAAACCGTACTTTTGAAATGCATGTAACCGTAAGCAACTTCCGTAGTTGAGTCTGTAAGACTGAGCTACACCTCCTTCTAGGAAATGAGAATATAGGTCAAGCCCAGAAACACAAGTTAACCATTCATGTCCAGAAGAGGTGGCCAAGTCAGCATTTTTAGCATTTTAGGAAAAAGTATATAAAACCTAGGTTAATTATTGTCCAATTAGACAAGCCTGGATAGGCGTCTATCATTCTAATTGCTGTGTATGCAGCCCTATTGCACGGGTCACAGTGGTTAGAACCAATAGAAAAATATCCAGATGATAGGCATCTATCAGGCTAATTGCTGTGTATGCAGCCCTATTGCACGGGTCACAGTGGTTAGAACCAATAGAAAAATATCCAGTGGATAGGCATCTATCAGGCTAATTGCTGTGTATGCAGCCCTATTGTACGGGTCACAGTGGTTAGAACCTATAGACAAATATCCAGTGGATAGGCATCTATCAGACTAATTGCTGTGTATGCAGCCCTATTGCACGGGTCACAGTGGTTAGAACCAATAGAGAAATATGCTTCTTTTTGCTGTAACTTGTCTCCTCGTACGAGTAAATAAACTTCTTAACTTGATCCTGAGCGCGGTCTAAGGTGGATTTCCCTCACAACCACTTACCACTGTTCATCATCTTATCCACCATGCTTTGTAGCTAAATGGACCTGTGTGTTCCCTGCCCCAGTTTGGGGGTATTAGCATACATTATCCATATTTTTAAATCTGTCATGGCCGGTCCCAAGCCCGTGCTTTGAAAAGAGGAGGGTTGGGTTCTAGGACAGTAAACTAGGGCTGTAAAAACTGTTTACAGAGCAGTTGGGAATGTTTCGTGACAGTGAGGTAATGCTCTGTCTTGGGAAAGTTCGATGACACTGAGGAAATGAAGACCACATTAAGCACGGTTATTGCTGAGAGCAATGGACTAGAGCTTATTCCATAACATTTGGAAGATGCTTATTGCAGTCTAGAGTTGCTCCAAAGGTTGTACGTGAAGGTAGTGTGCAAGCAGAAGTAAAGTGCAGGGGCAGTTTCTGTTCCCCTCTAAAACAGGTCGACTACTGTTAGAGAAATTAGATGCTTATTTTTTAATCATTTCTGCCTGCTTGCAATTGATTGTTTAAGAAACCGTACTTTTGAAATGCATGTAACCGTAAGCAACTTCCGTAGTTGAGTCTGTAAGACTGAGCTACACCTCCTTCTAGGAAATGAGAATATAGGTCAAGCCCAGAAACACAAGTTAACCAATCATGTCCAGAAGAGGTGGCCAAGTCAGCATTTTTAGCATTTTAGGAAAAAGTATATAAAACCTAGGTTAATTATTGTCCATTTAGACAAGCCTGGATAGGCGTCTATCATTCTAATTGCTGTGTATGCAGCCCTATTGCACGGGTCACAGTGGTTAGAACCAATAGACAAATATCCAGTGGATAGGCATCTATCAGGCTAATTGCTGTGTATGCAGCCCTATTGCACGGGTCACAGTGGTTAGAACCAATAGAAAAATATCCAGATGATAGGCATCTATCAGGCTAATTGCTGTGTATGCAGCCCTATTGCACGGGTCATAGTGGTTAGAACCAATAGAAAAATATCCACTGGATCGGCATCTATCAGGCTAATTGCTGTGTATGCAGCCCTATTGCACAGGTCACAGTGGTTAGAACCAATAGACAAATATCCAGTGGATAGGCATCTATCAGAATAATTGCTGTGTATGCAGCCCTATTGCACGGGTCACAGTGGTTAGAACCTATAGACAAATATCCAGTGGATAGGCATCTATCAGAATAATTGCTGTGTATGCAGACCTATTGCACGGGTCACAGTGGTTAGATCCAATAGAGAAATATGCTTCTTTTTGCTGTAACTTGTCTCCTCGTATGAGTAAATAAACTTCTTAACTTGATCCTGAGTGTGGTCTAAGGTGGATTTCCCTCACAACCACTTACCACTGTTCATCATCTTACTCACCATGCTTTGTAGCTAAATTGACTTGTGTGTTCCCTGCCCCAGTTTAGGGGTATTAGCATACATTATCCATATTTTTAACTCTGCCATGGCCGGTCCCAAGCCCGTGCTTTGAAAAGAGGAGGGTTGGGTTCTAGGACAGTAAACTAGGCCTGTAAAAACTGTTTACAGAGCAGTTGGGAATGTTTAGCGACAGTGAGGTAATGGTTTGTCTTGGGAAAGTTCGATGACACTGAGGAAATGAAGATCACATTAAGCACGGTTATTGCTGAGAGCAATGGACTAGATCTTATTCCATAACACTTGGAAGATGCTTATTGCAGTCTAGAGTTGCTCCAAAGGTTGTACGTGAAGGTAGTGTGCAAGCAGAAGTAAAGTGCAGGGGCAGTTTCTGTTCCCCTCTAAAACAGGTCGACTACTGTTAGAGAAATTAGATGCTTATTTTTTAATCATTTCTGCCTGCTTGCAATTGATTGTTTAAGAAACCGTACTTTTGAAATGCATGTAACCGTAAGCAACTTCTGTAGTTGAGTCTGTAAGACTGAGCTACACCTCCTTCTAGGAAATGAGAATATAGGTCAAGCCCAGAAACACAAGTTAACCAATCATGTCCAGAAGAGGTGGCCAAGTCAGCATTTTTAGCATTTTAGGAAAAAGTATATAAAACCTAGGTTAATTATTGTCCAATTAGACAAGCCTGGATAGGCGTCTATCATTCTAATTGCTGTGTATGCAGCCCTATTGCACGGGTCACAGTGGTTAGAACCAATAGACAAATATCCAGTGGATAGGCATCAATCAGGCTAATTGCTGTGTATGCAGCCCTATTGCACGGGTCACAGTGGTTAGAACCAATAGACAAATTTCCAGTGGATAGGCATCTATCAGGCTAATTGCTGTGTATGCAGCCCTTTTGCACGGGTCACAGTGGTTAGAACCAATAGAAAAATATCCAGATGATAGGCATCTATCAGGCTAATTGCTGTGTATGCAGCCCTATTGCACGGGTCACAGTGGTTAGAACCGATAGAAAAATATCCAGATGATAGGCATCTATCAGGCTAATTGCTGTGTATGCAGCCCTATTGCACGGGTCACAGTGGTTAGAACCGATAGAAAAATATCCAGTGGATAGGCATCTATCAGGCTAATTGCTGTGTATGCAGCCCTATTGCACGGGTCACAGTGGTTAGAACCAATAGACAAATTTCCAGTGGATAGGCATCTATCAAGCTAATTGCTGTGTATGCAGCCCTATTGCACGGGTCACAGTGGTTAGAACCTATAGACAAATATCCAGTGGATAGGCATCTATCAGACTAATTGCTGTGTATGCAGCCCTATTGCACGGGTCACAGTGGTTAGAACCAATAGAAAAATATCCAGATGATAGGCATCTATCAGGCTAATTGCTGTGTATGCAGCCCTATTGCACGGGTCACAGTGGTTAGATCCTATAGACAAATATCCAGTGGATAGGCATCTATCAGACTAATTGCTGTGTATGCAGCCCTATTGCACGGGTCACAGTGGTTAGAACCAATAGACAAATTTCCAGTGGATAGGCATCTATCAGGCTAATTGCTGTGTATGCAGCCCTATTGCACGGGTCACAGTGGTTAGAACCAATAGAAAAATATCCAGATGATAGGCATCTATCAGGCTAATTGCTGTGTATGCAGCCCTATTGCACGGGTCACAGTGGTAAGAACCAATAGAAAAATATCCAGATGATAGGCATCTATCAGGCAAATTGCTGTGTATGCTGCCCTGTTGCACGGGTCAAAGTGGTTAGAACCGATAGAAAAATATCCAGTGGATAGGCATCTATCAGGCTAATTGCTGTGTATGCAGCCCTATTGCACGGGTCACAGTGGTTAGAACCAATAGACAAATTTCCAGTGGATAGGCATCTATCAAGCTAATTGCTGTGTATGCAGCCCTATTGCACGGGTCACAGTGGTTAGAACCTATAGACAAATATCCAGTGGATAGGCATCTATCAGACTAATTGCTGTGTATGTAGCCCTATTGCACGGGTCACAGTGGTTAGAACCAATAGACAAATTTCCAGTGGATAGGCATCTATCAGGCTAATTGCTGTGTATGCAGCCCTAGTGCACGGGTCACAGTGGTTAGAACCAATAGAAAAATATCCAGATGATAGGCATCTATCAGGCTAATTGCTGTGTATGCAGCCCTATTGCACGGGTCACAGTGGTTAGAACCGATAGAAAAATATCCAGATGATAGGCATCTATCAGGCTAATTGCTGTGTATGCAGCCCTATTGCACGGGTCACAGTGGTTAGAACCGATAGAAAAATATCCAGTGGATAGGCATCTATCAGGCTAATTGCTGTGTATGCAGCCCTATTGCACGGGTCACAGTGGTTAGAACCAATAGACAAATTTCCAGTGGATAGGCATCTATCAAGCTAATTGCTGTGTATGCAGCCCTATTGCACGGGTCACAGTGGTTAGAACCTATAGACAAATATCCAGTGGATAGGCATCTATCAGACTAATTGCTGTGTATGCAGCCCTATTGCACGGGTCACAGTGGTTAGAACCAATAGAAAAATATCCAGATGATAGGCATCTATCAGGCTAATTGCTGTGTATGCAGCCCTATTGCACGGGTCACAGTGGTTAGATCCTATAGACAAATATCCAGTGGATAGGCATCTATCAGACTAATTGCTGTGTATGCAGCCCTATTGCACGGGTCACAGTAGTTAGAACCAATAGACAAATTTCCAGTGGATAGGCATCTATCAGGCTAATTGCTGTGTATGCAGCCCTATTGCACGGGTCACAGTGGTTAGAACCAATAGAAAAATATCCAGATGATAGGCATCTATCAGGCTAATTGCTGTGTATGCAGCCCTATTGCACGGGTCACAGTGGTAAGAACCAATAGAAAAATATCCAGATGATAGGCATCTATCAGGCTAATTGCTGTGTATGCAGCCCTATTGCACGGGTCACAGTGGTTAGAACCGATAGAAAAATATCCAGTGGATAGGCATCTATCAGGCTAATTGCTGTGTATGCAGCCCTATTGCACGGGTCACAGTGGTTAGAACCAATAGACAAATTTCCAGTGGATAGGCATCTATCAAGCTAATTGCTGTGTATGCAGCCCTATTGCACGGGTCACAGTGGTTAGAACCTATAGACAAATATCCAGTGGATAGGCATCTATCAGACTAATTGCTGTGTATGCAGCCCTATTGCACGGGTCACAGTGGTTAGAACCAATAGACAAATATCCAGTGGATAGGCATCTATCAGGATAATTGCTGTGTATGCAGCCCTATTGCACGGGTCACAGTGGTTAGAACCAATAGACAAATTTCCAGTGGATAGGCATCTATCAGTCTAATTGCTGTGTATGCAGCCCTATTGCACGGGTCACAGTGGTTAGAACCAATAGAAAAATATCCAGATGATAGGCATCTATCAGGCTAATTGCTGTGTATGCAGCCCTATTGCACGGGTTACAGTTATTAGAACCAATAGAGAAATATCCAGTGGATAGGCATCTATCAGGCTAATTGCTGTGTATGCAGCCCTATTGCACGGGTCACAGTGGTTAGAACCAATAGACAAATTTCCAGTGGATAGGCATCTATCAAGCTAATTTCTGTGTATGCAGCCCTATTGCACGGGTCACAGTGGTTAGAACCAATAGAAAAATATCCAGATGATAGGCATCTATCAGGCTAATTGCTGTGTATGCAGCCCTATTGCACGGGTCACAGTGGTTAGAACCAAGAGACAAATATCCAGTGGATAGGCATCTATCAGGCTAATTGCTGTGTATGCAGCCCTATTGCACGGGTCACAGTGGTTAGACCCAATAGAAAAATATCCAGTGGATAGGCATCTATCAGGCTAATTGCTGTGTATGCAGCCCTATTGCACAGGTCACAGTGGTTAGAACCAATAGAAAAATATCCAGATGATAGGAATCTATCAGGCTAATTGCTGTGTATGCAGCCCTATTGCACGGGTCACAGTGGTTAGAACCAATAGAAAAATATCCACTGGATCGGCATCTATCAGGCTAATTGCTGTGTATGCAGCCCTATTGCACGGGTCACAGTGGTTAGAACCTATAGACAAATATCCAGTGGATAGGCATCTATCAGAATAATTGCTGTGTATGCAGCCCTATTGCACGGGTCACAGTGGTTAGAACCAATAGAAAAATATCCAGATGATAGGCATCTATCAGGCTAATTGCTGTGTATGCAGCCCTATTGCACGGGTCACAGTTGTTAGAACCAATAGACAAATTTCCAGTGGATAGGCATCTATCAAGCTAATTTCTGTGTATGCAGCCCTATTGCACGGGTCACAGTGGTTAGAACCAATAGAAAAATATCCAGATGATAGGCATCTATCAGGCTAATTGCTGTGTATGCAGCCCTATTGCACGGGTCACAGTGGTTAGAACCAATAGAAAAATATCCAGTGGATAGGCATCTATCAGGCTAGTTGCTGTGTATGCAGCCCTATTGCACGGGTCACAGTGGTTAGAACCAAGAGACAAATATCCAGTGGATAGGCATCTATCAGGCTAATTGCTGTGTATGCAGCCCTATTGCACGGGTCACAGTGGTTAGACCCAATAGAAAAATATCCAGTGGATAGGCATCTATCAGGCTAATTGCTGTGTATGCAGCCCTATTGCACGGGTCACAGTGGTTAGAACCAATAGAAAAATATCCAGATGATAGGCATCTATCAGGCTAATTGCTGTGTATGCAGCCCTATTGCACGGGTCACAGTGGTTAGAACCAATAGAAAAATATCCACTGGATCGGCATCTATCAGTCTAATTGCTGTGTATGCAGCCCTATTGCACGGGTCACAGTGGTTAGAACCTATAGACAAATATCCAGTGGATAGGCATCTATCAGAATAATTGCTGTGTATGCAGCCCTATTGCACGGGTCACAGTGGTTAGAACCAATAGAGAAATATGCTTCTTTTTGCTGTAACTTGTCTCCTCGTACGAGTAAATAAACTTCTTAACTTGATCCTGAGCGCGGTCTAAGGTGGATTTCCCTCACAACCACTTACCACTGTTCATCATCTTATCCACCATGCTTTGTAGCTAAATTGACCTGTGTGTTCCCTGCCCCAGTTTGGGGGTATTAGCATACCTTATCCATATTTTTAACTCTGCCATGGCCGGTCCCAAGCCCGTGCTTTGAAAAGAGGAAGGTTGGGTTCTAGGACAGTAAACTAGGCCTGTAAAAACTGTTTATAGAGCAGTTGGGAATGTTTAGTGACAGTGAGGTAATGGATTGTCTTGGGAAAGTTTGATGACACTGAGGAAATGAAGACCACATTAAACACAGTTATTGCTGAGAGCAATGGACTAGATCTTATTCCATAACACTTGGAAGATGCTTATTGCAGTCTAGAGTTGCTCCAAAGGTTGTACGTGAAGGTAGTGTGCAAGCAGAAGTAAAGTGCAGGGGCAGTTTCTGTTCCCCTCTAAAACAGGTCGACTACTGTTAGAGAAATTAGATGCTTATTTTTTAATCATTTCTGCCTGCTTGCAATTGATTGTTTAAGAAACCGTACTTTTGAAATGCATGTAACCGTAAGCAACTTCTGTAGTTGAGTCTGTAAGACTGAGCTACACCTCCTTCTAGGAAATGAGAATATAGGTCAAGCCCAGAAACACAAGTTAACCAATCATGTCCAGAAGAGGTGGCCAAGTCAGCATTTTTAGCATTTTAGGAAAAAGTATATAAAACCTAGGTTAATTATTGTCCAATTAGACAAGCCTGGATAGGCGTCTATCATTCTAATTGCTGTGTATGCAGCCCTATTGCACGGGTCACAGTGGTTAGAACCAATAGACAAATATCCAGTGGATAGGCATCTATCAGGCTAATTGCTGTGTATGCAGCCCTATTGCACGGGTCACAGTGGTTAGAACCAATAGACAAATATCCAGTGGATAGGCATCTATCAGGCTAATTGCTGTGTATGCAGCCCTATTGCACGGGTCACAGTGGTTAGAACCAATAGACAAATTTCCAGTGGATAGGCATCTATCAGGCTAATTGCTGTGTATGCAGCCCTATTGCACGGGTCACAGTGGTTAGAACCAATAGAAAAATATCCAGATGATAGGCATCTATCAGGCTAATTTCTGTGTATGCAGCCCTATTGCACGGGTCACAGTGGTTAGAACCAATAGAAAAATATCCAGTGGATAGGCATCTATCAGGCTAATTGCTGTGTATGCAGCCCTATTGCACGGGTCACAGTGGTTAGAACCAATAGACAAATTTCCAGTGGATAGGCATCTATCAAGCTAATTTCTGAGTATGCAGCCCTATTGCACGGGTCACAGTGGTTAGAACCAATAGAAAAATATCCAGATGATAGGCATCTATCAGGCTAATTGCTGTGTCTGCAGCCCTATTGCACGGGTCACAGTGGTTAGAACAAATAGAAAAATATCCAGTGGATAGGCATCTATCAGGCTAGTTGCTGTGTATGCAGCCCTATTGCATGGGTCACAGTGGTTAGAACCAAGAGACAAATATCCAGTGGATAGGCATCTATCAGGCTAATTGCTGTGTATGCAGCCCTATTGCACAGGTCACAGTGGTTAGAACCAATAGAAAAATATCCACTGGATCGGCATCTATCAGGTTAATTGCTGTGTATGCAGCCCTATTGCACGGGTCACAGTGGTTAGAACCTATAGACAAATATCCAGTGGATAGGCATCTATCAGGCTAATTACTGTGTATGCAGCCCTATTGCACGGGTCACAGTGGTTAGAACCAATAGACAAATATCCAGATGATAGGCATCTATCAGGCTAATTGCTGTGTATGCAGCCCTATTGCACGGGTCACAGTGGTTAGAACCAATAGAAAAATATCCAGTGGATAGGCATCTATCAGGCTAATTGCTGTGTATGCAGCCCTATTGCACGGGTCACAGTGGTTTGAACCTATAGACAAATATCCAGTGGATAGGCATCTATCAGACTAATTGCTGTGTATGCAGCCCTATTGCACGGGTCACAGTGGTTAGAACCAATAGAGAAATATGCTTCTTTTTGCTGTAACTTGTCTCCTCGTACGAGTAAATAAACTTCTTAACTTGATCCTGAGCACGGTCTAAGGTGGATTTCCCTCACAACCACTTACCACTGTTCATCATCTTATCCACCATGCTTTGTAGCTAAATTGACCTGTGTGTTCCCTGCCCCAGTTTGGGGGTATTAGCATACATTATCCATATTTTTAACTCTGCCATGGCCGGTCCCAAGCCCATGCTTTGAAAATAGGAGGGTTGGGTTCTACGACAGTAAACTAGGCCTGTAAAACTGTTTACAGAGCAGTTGGGAATGTTTAGTGACAGTGAGGTAATGGTTTTTTCTTGGGAAAGTTCGATGATACTGAGGAAATGAAGACCACATTAAACACGGTTATTCCTGAGAGCAATGGACTAGAGCTTATTCCATAACACTTGGAAGATGCTTTTTGCAGTCTAGAGTTGCTCCAAAGGTTGTACGTGAAGGTAGTGTGCAAGCAGAAGTAAAGTGCAGGGGCAGTTTCTGTTCCCCTCTAAAACAGGTCGACTACTGTTAGAGAAATTAGATGCTTATTTTTTAATCATTTCTGCCTGCTTGCAATTGATTGTTTAAGAAACCGTACTTTTGAAATGCATGTAACCGTAAGCAACATCCGTAGTTGAGTCTGTAAGACAGAGCTACACCTCCTTCTAGGAAATGAGAATATAGGTCAAGCCCAGAAACACAAGTTAACCAATCATGTCCAGAAGAGGTGGCCAAGTCAGCATTTTTAGCATTTTAGGAAAAAGTATATAAAACCTAGGTTAATTATTGTCCAATTAGACAAGCCTGGTTAGGCGTCTATCATTCTAATGGCTGTGTATGCAGCCCTATTGCACGGGTCACAGTGGTTAGAACCAACAGACAAATATCCAGTGGATAGGCATCTATCAGGCTAATTGCTGTGTATGCAGCCCTATAGCACGGGTCACAGTGGTTAGAACCAATAGAAAAATATCCAGATGATAGGCATCTATCAGGCTAATTGCTGTGTATGCAGCCCTATTGCACGGGTCACAGTGGTTAGAACCGATAGAAAAATATCCAGTGGATAGGCATCTATCAGGCTAATTGCTGTGTATGCAGCCCTATTGCACGGGTCACAGTGGTTAGAACCTATAGACAATTATCCAGTGGATAGGCATCTATCAGAATAATTGCTGTGTATGCAGCCCTATTGCACGGGTCACAGTGGTTAGAACCAATAGAGAAATATGCTTCTTTTTGCTGTAACTTGTCTCCTCGTACGAGTAAATAAACTTCTTAACTTGATCCTGAGCGCGGTCTAAGGTGGATTTCCCTCACAACCACTTACCACTGTTCATCTTCTTATCCACCATGCTTTGTAGCTAAATTGACCTGTGTGTTCCCTGCCCCAGTTTGGGGGTATTAGCATACATTATCCATATTTTTAACTCTGCCATGACCGGTCCCAAGCCCGTGCTTTGAAAAGAGGAGGGTTGGGTTCTAGGACAGTAAACTAGGCCTGTAAAAACTGTTTACAGAGCAGTTGGGAATGTTTAGTGACAGTGAGGTAATGGTTTGTCTTGGGAAAGTTCGATGACACTGAGGAAATGAAGACCACATTAAACACGGTTATTGCTGAGAGCAATGGACTAGAGCTTATTCCATAACACTTGGAAGATGCTTATTGCAGTATAGAGTTGCTCCAAAGGTTTCACGTGAAGGTAGTGTGCAAGCAGAAGTAAAGTGCAGGGGCAGTTTCTGTTCCCCTCTAAAACAGGTCGACTACTGTTAGAGAAATAAGATGCTTATTTTTTAATCATTTCTGCCTGCTTGCAATTGATTGTTTAAGAAACCGTACTTTTGAAATGCATGTAACCGTAAGCAACTTCCGTAGTTGAGTCTGTAAGACTGAGCTACACCTCCTTCTAGGAAATGAGAATATAGGTCAAGCCCAGAAACACAAGTTAACCAATCATGTCCAGAAGAGGTGGCCAAGTCAGCATTTTTAGCATTTTAGGAAAAAGTATATAAAACCTAGGTTAATTATTGTCCAATTAGAAAAGCCTGGATAGGCGTCTATCATTCTAATTGCTGTGTATGCAGGACTATTGCACGAGTCACAGTGGTTAGAACCAATAGACAAATATCCAGTGGATAGGCATCTATCAGGCTAATTGCTGTGTATGCAGCCCTATTGCACGGGTCACAGTGGTTAGAACCAATAGACAAATTTCCAGTGGATAGGCATCTATCAGGCTAATTGCTGTGTATGCAGCCCTATTGCACGGGTCACAGTGGTTAGAATCAATAGACAAATATCCAGTGGATAGGCATCTATCAGGCTAATTGCTGTGTATGCAGCCCTATTGCACGGGTCACAGTGGTTAGAACCAATAGAAAAATATCCAGATGATAGGCATCTATCAGGCTAATTGCTGTGTATGCAGCCCTATTGCACGGGTCACAGTGGTTAGAACCAATAGAGAAATATGCTTCTTTTTGCTGTAACTTGTCTCCTCGTACGAGTAAATAAACTTCTTAACTTGATCCTGAGCGCGGTCTAAGGTGGATTTCCCTCACAACCACTTACCACTGTTCATCATCTTATCCACCATGCTTTGTAGCTAAATGGACCTGTGTGTTCCCTGCCCCAGTTTAGGGGTATTAGCATACATTATCCATATTTTTAACTCTGCCATGGCCGGTCCCAAGCCCGTGCTTTGAAAAGAGGAGGGTTGGGTTCTAGGACAGTAAACTAGGCCTGTAAAAACTGTTTACAGAGCAGTTGGGAATGTTTAGTGACAGTGAGGTAATGGTCTGTCTTGGGAAAGTTCGATGACACTGAGGAAATGAAGACCACATTAAGCACGGTTATTGCTGAGAACAATGGACTAGAGCTTATTCCATAACACTTGGAAGATGCTTATTGCAGTCTAGAGTTGCTCCAAAGGTTGTACGTGAAGGTAGTGTGCAAGCAGAAGTAAAGTGCAGGGGCAGTTTCTGTTCCCCTCTAAAACAGGTCGACTACTGTTAGAGAAATAAGATGCTTATTTTTTAATCATTTCTGCCTGCTTGCAATTGATTGTTTAAGAAACCGTACTTTTGAAATGCATGTAACTGTAAGCAACTTCCGTAGTTGAGTCTGTAAGACTGAGCTACACCTCCTTCTAGTAAATGAGAATATAGGTAAAGCCCAGAAACACAAGTTAACCATTCATGTCCAGAAGAGGTGGCCAAGTCAGCATTTTTAGCATTTTAGGAAAAAGTACATAAAACCTAGGTTAATTATTGTCCAACTAGACAAGCCTGGATAGGCGTCTATCATTCTAATTGCTTTGTATGCAGCCCTATTGCACGGGTCACAGTGGTTAGAACCAATAGACAAATATCCAGTGGATAGGCATCTATCATACTAATTGCTGTTTATGCAGCCCTATTGCACGGGTCACAGTGGTTAGAACCAATAGAAAAATATCCAGTGGATAGGCATCTATCAGGCTAATTGCTGTGTATGCAGCTCTATTGCACGGGTCACAGTGGTTAGAACCTATAGACAAATATCCAGTGGACAGGCATCTATCAGGCTAATTGCTGTGTATGCAGCCCTATTGCACGGGTCACAGTGGTTAGAACCAATAGACAAATATCCAGTGGATAGGCATCTATCAGGCTAATTGCTGTGTATGCAGCCCTATTGCACGGGTCACAGTGGTTAGAACCAATAGAGAAATATGCTTCTTTTTGCTGTAACTTGTCTCCTCATACGAGTAAATAAACTTCTTTTTTTTTCTTATAAATATTTATTAGTTTTTCAACTCATATACAAAACATTCCAACATTTCTATTAAAATCGTTATCAAAACATTGTTTTCTCCTCAAATTTTATTTATATATAACTTCCATTTCTTTCCACCCCCCCCACCCAAGAACCCCCCACACTCCACATTTTTGCTCCTCAGATTAAGTCTATATTATTCTGTTGTTCCTAAACCCGTTTCTAAACCTCTTCCAGGAATATTATCTCATGATATATTTCTCCTTTTCTCTGTGCTCTTCCCAGCCTTTCCATTTTTTATTATACAACTCCAACTTGTCCTCATGCGTATAGAACAATCTTTCTGTCTGTAAAATCTGGTTTACTCTACCCGTCCAATCCTCCTCAGTTGGCACCTCTCTTTTCTTCCAGAACCTGGGTATCAGGCTCATTCTTTTAAAACATTTAGAGTGTGCATGCTGGTGCTTTCCTCTAATTCCCTATATTGTGCAGGTAACCAAATACTTTTATTTAAACTTATTCCACTCAGTGCTTTCTCAATTTCAACCCAACTTTTCTCCGGATTATGAATCCAGTCGAAAATTCTCGCGATAATCCCCGCTTTATAATATCTCCTGAAATCTGGTACCCCCAGTCCTCCTCTTTCTTTACTTCTAGTCAACAATTCATAACCTATTCTAGGCTTTTTATTCCTCCATATACATTTTATTATCATTTTCCTAAGTTCTTTAAAATATGCCTCTGGGAGTTTGATTGGGATCATTTGATATTTGTATAATACTTTGGGTACAATTACCATCTTTATCAAGTTTATGCGGCCTATCCACGATGGGTTTCCATTTCCCACTTTCCTCAATTCCTCCTTAATCTCATTTAATAATGCTATATAATTGGCTCTATATAGGTTCTTAATTGAGGCTGATAATTTTATTCCTAGATATTTCAATTCTCTCTCTCCAAAGGAACGGGAATTCCTCTTGTAATTTTTCCTTTTCGCAGTTTTTAAGGTTTATATTTAAGATTTCTGTCTTTGTCGAGTTAATTTTCAGGTTCGACAATTCTCCATACTCCCTCAATGCTTTCATTAAATTTGGAAGTGATGTTCTTGGGTTTCCAACATAAAACATCAAATCGTCCGCATAAGCAGCTACCTTATGTTCTCTATCTCCTATCTTTATTCCTTTTATGTCTATGTTCTTCCTAATCATGGACAATAAGGGTTCCAGTGCTAACACATATAACAGTGGCGACAATGGACATCCCTGTCTTGTACCATTTGACATCTTAAAATACCATGATCTTCCTCCATTTACCATTATGGTAGTGGTAGGGCTTCTGTATAGCTCTCCAATCCACCCTCTCATTCTATTTCCAATTCCTAACACTTCCAGGGTATCCATCATAAAAGGAGAGGAGGGTTGGGTTCTAGGACAGTAAACTAGGCCTGTAAAAACTGTTTACAGAGCAGTTGGGAATGTTTCGTGACAGTGAGGTAATGGTTTGTCTTGGGAAAGTTTGATGACACTGAGGAAATGAAGACCACATTAAGCACGGTTATTGCTGAGAGCAATGGACTAGAGCTTATTCCATAACACTTGGAAGATGCTTACTGCAGTCTAGAGTTGCTCCAAAGGTTGTACGTGAAGGTAGTGTGCAAGCAGAAGTAAAGTGCAGGGGCAGTTTCTGTTCCCCTCTAAAACAGGTCGACTACTGGTAGAGAAATTAGATGCTTATTTTTTAATCATTTCTGCCTGCTTGCAATTGATTGTTTAAGAAACCGTACTTTTGAAATGCATGTAACCGTAAGCAACTTCCGTAGTTGAGTCTGTAAGACTGAGCTACACCTCCTTCTAGGAAATGAGAATATAGGTCAAGCCCAGAAACATAAGTTAACCAATCATGTCCAGAAGAGGTGGCCAAGTCAGCATTTTTAGCATTTTAGGAAAAAGTATATAAAACCTAGGTTAATTATTGTCCAATTAGATAAGCCTGGATAGGTGTCTATCATTCTAATTGCTGTGTATGCAGCCCTATTGCACGGGACACAGTAGTTAGAACCAATAGATAAATATCCAGTGGATAGGCATCTATCAGGCTAATTGCTGTCTATGCAGCCCTATTGCACGGGTCACAGTGGTTAGAACCAATAGACAAATATCCAGTGGATAGGCATCTATTAGGCTAAATGCTGTGTATGCAGCCCTATTGCACGGGTCACAGTGGTTAGAACCAATAGAAAAATATCCAGATGATAGGCATCTATCAGGCTAATTGCTGTGTATGCAGCCCTATTGCACGGGTCACAGTGGTTAGAACCAATAGAAAAATATCCAGTGGATAGGCATCTATCAGGCTAATTGCTGTGTATGCAGCCCTATTGTACGGGTCACAGTGGTTAGAACCTATAGACAAATATCCAGTGGATAGGCATCTATCAGACTAATTGCTGTGTATGCAGCCCTATTGCACGGGTCACAGTGGTTAGAACCAATAGAGAAATATGCTTCTTTTTGCTGTAACTTGTCTCCTCGTACGAGTAAATAAACTTCTTAACTTGATCCTGAGCGCGGTCTAAGGTGGATTTCCCTCACAACCACTTACCACTGTTCATCATCTTATCCACCATGCTTTGTAGCTAAATGGACCTGTGTGTTCCCTGCCCCAGTTTGGGGGTATTAGCATACATTATCCATATTTTTAACTCTGCCATGGCCGGTCCCAAGCCCGTGCTTTGAAAAGAGGAGGGTTGGGTTCTAGGACAGTAAACTAGGGCTGTAAAAACTGTTTACAGAGCAGTTGGGAATGTTTCGTGACAGTGAGGTAATGCTCTGTCTTGGGAAAGTTCGATGACACTGAGGAAATGAAGACCACATTAAGCACGGTTATTGCTGAGAGCAATGGACTAGAGCTTATTCCATAACATTTGGAAGATGCTTATTGCAGTCTAGAGTTGCTCCAAAGGTTGTACGTGAAGGTAGTGTGCAAGCAGAAGTAAAGTGCAGGGGCAGTTTCTGTTCCCCTCTAAAACAGGTCGACTACTGTTAGAGAAATTAGATGCTTATTTTTTAATCATTTCTGCCTGCTTGCAATTGATTGTTTAAGAAACCGTACTTTTGAAATGCATGTATCCGTAAGCAACTTCCGTAGTTGAGTCTGTAAGACAGAGCTACACCTTCTTCTAGGAAATGAGAATATAGGTCAAGCTCAGAAACACAAGTTAACCAATCATGTCCAGAAGAGGTGGCCAAGTCAGCATTTTTAGCATTTTAGGAAAAAGTATATAAAACCTAGGTTAATTATTGTCCACATTTAGACAAGCCTGGATAGGCGTCTATCATTCTAATTGCTGTGTATGCAGCCCTATTGCACGGGTCACAGTGGTTAGAACCAATAGACAAATTTCCAGTGGATAGGCATCTATCAGGCTAATTGCTGTGTATGCAGCCCTATTGCACGGGTCACAGTGGTTAGAACCAATAGAAAAATATCCAGATGATAGGCATCTATCAGGCTAATTGCTGTGTATGCAGCCCTATTGCACGGGTCACAGTGGTTAGAACCGATAGAAAAATATCCAGTGGATAGGCATCTATCAGGCTAATTGCTGTGTATGCAGCCCTATTGCACGGGTCACAGTGGTTAGAACCAATAGACAAAATTCCAGTGGATAGGCATCTATCAAGCTAATTGCTGTGTATGCAGCCCTATTGCACGGGTCACAGTGGTTAGAACCTATAGACAAATATCCAGTGGATAGGCATCTATCAGACTAATTGCTGTGTATGCAGCCCTATTGCACGGGTCACAGTGGTTAGAACCAATAGAAAAATATCCAGATGATAGGCATCTATCAGGCTAATTGCTGTGTATGCAGCCTTATTGCACGGGTCACAGTGGTTAGATCCTATAGACAAATATCCAGTGGATAGGCATCTATCAGACTAATTGCTGTGTATGCAGCCCTATTGCACGGGTCACAGTGGTTAGAACCAATAGACAAATTTCCAGTGGATAGGCATCTATCAGGCTAATTGCTGTGTATGCAGCCCTATTGCACGGGTCACAGTGGTTAGAACCAATAGAAAAATATCCAGATGATAGGCATCTATCAGGCTAATTGCTGTGTATGCAGCCCTATTGCACGGGTCACAGTGGTAAGAACCAATAGAAAAATATCCAGATGATAGGCATCTATCAGGCAAATTGCTGTGTATGCTGCCCTGTTGCACGGGTCAAAGTGGTTAGAACCGATAGAAAAATATCCAGTGGATAGGCATCTATCAGGCTAATTGCTGTGTATGCAGCCCTATTGCACGGGTCACAGTGGTTAGAACCAATAGACAAATTTCCAGTGGATAGGCATCTATCAAGCTAATTGCTGTGTATGCAGCCCTATTGCACGGGTCACAGTGGTTAGAACCTATAGACAAATATCCAGTGGATAGGCATCTATCAGACTAATTGCTGTGTATGCAGCCCTATTGCACCGGTCACAGTGGTTAGAACCAATAGACAAATTTCCAGTGGATAGGCATCTATCAGGCTAATTGCTGTGTATGCAGCCCTAGTGCACGGGTCACAGTGGTTAGAACCAATAGAAAAATATCCAGATGATAGGCATCTATCAGGCTAATTGCTGTGTATGCAGCCCTATTGCACGGGTCACAGTGGTTAGAACCGATAGAAAAATATCCAGATGATAGGCATCTATCAGGCTAATTGCTGTTTATGCAGCCCTATTGCACGGGTCACAGTGGTTAGAACCGATAGAAAAATATCCAGTGGATAGGCATCTATCAGGCTAATTGCTGTGTATGCAGCCCTATTGCACGGGTCACAGTGGTTAGAACCAATAGACAAATTTCCAGTGGATAGGCATCTATCAAGCTAATTGCTGTGTATGCAGCCCTATTGCACGGGTCACAGTGGTTAGAACCTATAGACAAATATCCAGTGGATAGGCATCTATCAGACTAATTGCTGTGTATGCAGCCCTATTGCACGGGTCACAGTGGTTAGAACCAATAGAAAAATATCGAGATGATAGGCATCTATCAGGCTAATTGCTGTGTATGCAGCCCTATTGCACGGGTCACAGTGGTTAGATCCTATAGACAAATATCCAGTGGATAGGCATCTATCAGACTAATTGCTGTGTATGCAGCCCTATTGCACGGGTCACAGTAGTTAGAACCAATAGACAAATTTCCAGTGGATAGGCATCTATCAGGCTAATTGCTGTGTATGCAGCCCTATTGCACGGGTCACAGTGGTTAGAACCAATAGAAAAATATCCAGATGATAGGCATCTATCAGGCTAATTGCTGTGTATGCAGCCCTATTGCACGGGTCACAGTGGTAAGAACCAATAGAAAAATATCCAGATGATAGGCATCTATCAGGCTAATTGCTGTGTATGCAGCCCTATTGCACGGGTCAAAGTGGTTAGAACCGATAGAAAAATATCCAGTGGATAGGCATCTATCAGGCTAATTGCTGTGTATGCAGCCCTATTGCACGGGTCACAGTGGTTAGAACCAATAGACAAATTTCCAGTGGATAGGCATCTATCAAGCTAATTGCTGTGTATGCAGCCCTATTGCACGGGTCACGGTGGTTAGAACCTATAGACAAATATCCAGTGGATAGGCATCTATCAGACTAATTGCTGTGTATGCAGCCCTATTGCACGGGTCACAGTGGTTAGAACCAATAGACAAATATCCAGTGGATAGGCATCTATCAGGCTAATTGCTGTGTATGCAGCCCTATTGCACGGGTCACAGTGGTTAGAACCAATAGAAAAATATCCAGATGATAGGCATCTATCAGGCTAATTGCTGTGTATGCAGCCCTATTGCACGGGTTACAGTTATTAGAACCAATAGAGAAATATCCAGTGGATAGGCATCTATCAGGCTAATTGCTGTGTATGCAGCCCTATTGCACGGGTCACAGTGGTTAGAACCAATAGACAAATTTCCAGTGGATAGGCATCTATCAAGCTAATTTCTGTGTATGCAGCCCTATTGCACGGGTCACAGTGGTTAGAACCAATAGAAAAATATCCAGATGATAGGCATCTATCAGGCTAATTGCTGTGTATGCAGCCCTATTGCACGGGTCACAGTGGTTAGAACCAAGAGACAAATATCCAGTGGATAGGCATCTATCAGGCTAATTGCTGTGTATGCAGCCCTATTGCACGGGTCACAGTGGTTAGACCCAATAGAAAAATATCCAGTGGATAGGCATCTATCAGGCTAATTGCTGTGTATGCAGCCCTATTGCACAGGTCACAGTGGTTAGAACCAATAGAAAAATATCCAGATGATAGGCATCTATCAGGCTAATTGCTGTGTATGCAGCCCTATTGCACGGGTCACAGTGGTTAGAACCGATAGAAAAATATCCAGTGGATAGGCATCTATCAGGCTAATTGCTGTGTATGCAGCCCTATTGCACGGGTCACAGTGGTTAGAACCAATAGACAAATTTCCAGTGGATAGGCATCTATCAAGCTAATTGCTGTGTATGCAGCCCTATTGCACGGGTCACAGTGGTTAGAACCTATAGACAAATATCCAGTGGATAGGCATCTATCAGACTAATTGCTGTGTATGCAGCCCTATTGCACGGGTCACAGTGGTTAGAACCAATAGAAAAATATCCAGATGATAGGCATCTATCAGGCTAATTGCTGTGTATGCAGCCCTATTGCACGGGTCACAGTGGTTAGAACCGATAGAAAAATATCCAGATGATAGGCATCTATCAGGCTAATTGCTGTGTATGCAGCCCTATTGCACGGGTCACAGTGGTTAGAACCAATAGACAAATTTCCAGTGGATAGGCATCTATCAAGCTAATTGCTGTGTATGCAGCTCTATTGCACGGGTCACAGTGGTTAGAACCTATAGACAAATATCCAGTGGATAGGCATCTATCAGACTAATTGCTGTGTATGCAGCCCTATTGCACGGGTCACAGTGGTTAGAACCAATAGAAAAATATCCAGATGATAGGCATCTATCAGGCTAATTGCTGTGTATGCAGCCCTATTGCACGGGTCACAGTGGTTAGATCCTATAGACAAATATCCAGTGGATAGGCATCTATCAGACTAATTGCTGTGTATGCAGCCCTATTGCACGGGTCACAGTGGTTAGAACCAATAGACAAATTTCCAGTGGATAGGCATCTATCAGGCTAATTGCTGTGTATGCAGCCCTATTGCACGGGTCACAGTGGTTAGAACCAATAGAAAAATATCCAGATGATAGGCATCTATCAGGCTAATTGCTGTGTATGCAGCCCTATTGCACGGGTCACAGTGGTAAGAACCAATAGAAAAATATCCAGATGATAGGCATCTATCAGGCAAATTGCTGTGTATGCAGCCCTGTTGCACGGGTCAAAGTGGTTAGAACCGATAGAAAAATATCCAGTGGATAGGCATCTATCAGGCTAATTGCTGTGTATGCAGCCCTATTGCACGGGTCACAGTGGTTAGAACCAATAGACAAATTTCCAGTGGATAGGCATCTATCAAGCTAATTGCTGTGTATGCAGCCCTATTGCACGGGTCACAGTGGTTAGAACCTATAGACAAATATCCAGAGGATAGGCATCTATCAGACTAATTGCTGTGTATGTAGCCCTATTGCACGGGTCACAGTGGTTAGAACCAATAGACAAATTTCCAGTGGATAGGCATCTATCAGGCTAATTGCTGTGTATGCAGCCCTAGTGCACGGGTCACAGTGGTTAGAACCAATAGAAAAATATCCAGATGATAGGCATCTATCAGGCTAATTGCTGTGTATGCAGCCCTATTGCACGGGTCACAGTGGTTAGAACCGATAGAAAAATATCCAGATGATAGGCATCTATCAGGCTAATTGCTGTGTATGCAGCCCTATTGCACGGGTCACAGTGGTTAGAACCGATAGAAAAATATCCAGTGGATAGGCATCTATCAGGCTAATTGCTGTGTATGCAGCCCTATTGCACGGGTCACAGTGGTTAGAACCAATAGACAAATTTCCAGTGGATAGGCATCTATCAAGCTAATTGCTGTGTATGCAGCCCTATTGCACGGGTCACAGTGGTTAGAACCTATAGACAAATATCCAGTGGATAGGCATCTATCAGACTAATTGCTGTGTATGCAGCCCTATTGCACGGGTCACAGTGGTTAGAACCAATAGAAAAATATCCAGATGATAGGCATCTATCAGGCTAATTGCTGTGTATGCAGCCCTATTGCACGGGTCACAGTGGTTAGATCCTATAGACAAATATCCAGTGGATAGGCATCTATCAGTCTAATTGCTGTGTATGCAGCCCTATTGCACGGGTCACAGTAGTTAGAACCAATAGACAAATTTCCAGTGGATAGGCATGTATCAAGCTAATTGCTGTGTATGCAGCCCTATTGCACGGGTCACAGTGGTTAGAACCTATAGACAAATATCCAGTGGATAGGCATCTATCAGACTAATTGCTGTGTATGCAGCCCTATTGCACGGGTCACAGTGGTTAGAACCAATAGACAAATATCCAGTGGATAGGCATCTATCAGGATAATTGCTGTGTATGCAGCCCTATTGCACGGGTCACAGTGGTTAGAACCAATAGACAAATTTCCAGTGGATAGGCATCTATCAGTCTAATTGCTGTGTATGCAGCCCTATTGCACGGGTCACAGTGGTTAGAACCAATAGAAAAATATCCAGATGATAGGCATCTATCAGGCTAATTGCTGTGTATGCAGCCCTATTGCACGGGTTACAGTTATTAGAACCAATAGAAAAATATCCAGATGATAGGCATCTATCAGGCTAATTGCTGTGTATGCAGCCCTATTGCACGGGTCACAGTGGTTAGAACCAAGAGACAAATATCCAGTGGATAGGCATCTATCAGGCTAATTGCTGTGTATGCAGCCCTATTGCACGGGTCACAGTGGTTAGACCCAATAGAAAAATATCCAGTGGATAGGCATCTATCAGGCTAATTGCTGTGTATGCAGCCCTATTGCACAGGTCACAGTGGTTAGAACCAATAGAAAAATATCCAGATGTTAGGAATCTATCAGGCTAATTGCTGTGTATGCAGCCCTATTGCACGGGTCACAGTGGTTAGAACCAATAGAAAAATATCCACTGGATCGGCATCTATCAGGCTAATTGCTGTGTATGCAGCCCTATTGCACGGGTCACAGTGGTTAGAACCTATAGACAAATATCCAGTGGATAGGCATCTGTCAGAATAATTGCTGTGTATGCAGCCCTATTGCACGGGTCACAGTGGTTAGAACCAATAGAAAAATATCCAGATGATAGGCATCTATCAGGCTAATTGCTGTGTATGCAGCCCTATTGCACGGGTCACAGTTGTTAGAACCAATAGACAAATTTCCAGTGGATAGGCATCTATCAAGCTAATTTCTGTGTATGCAGCCCTATTGCACGGGTCACAGTGGTTAGAACCAATAGTAAAATATCCAGATGATAGGAATCTATCAGGCTAATTGCTGTGTATGCAGCCCTATTGCACGGGTCACAGTGGTTAGAACCAATAGAAAAATATCCAGTGGATAGGCATCTATCAGGCTAGTTGCTGTGTATGCAGCCCTATTGCACGGGTCACAGTGGTTAGAACCAAGAGACAAATATCCAGTGGATAGGCATCTATCAGTCTAATTGCTGTGTATGCAGCCCTATTGCACGGGTCACAGTGGTTAGACCCAATAGAAAAATATCCAGTGGATAGGCATCTATCAGGCTAATTGCTGTGTATGCAGCCCTATTGCACGGGTCACAGTGGTTAGAACCAATAGAAAAATATCCAGATGATAGGCATCTATCAGGCTAATTGCTGTGTATGCAGCCCTATTGCACGGGTCACAGTGGTTAGAACCAATAGAAAAATATCCACTGGATCGGCATCTATCAGTCTAATTGCTGTGTATGCATCCCTATTGCACGGGTCACAGTGGTTAGAACCTATAGACAAATATCCAGTGGATATGCATCTATCAGAATAATTGCTGTGTATGCAGCCCTATTGCATGGGTCACAGTGGTTAGAACCAATAGAGAAATATGCTTCTTTTTGCTGTAACTTGTCTCCTCGTACGAGTAAATAAACTTCTTAACTTGATCCTGAGTGTGGTCTAAGGTGGATTTCCCTCACAACCACTTACCACTGTTCATCATCTTATCCACCATGCTTTGTAGCTAAATTGACCTGTGTGTTCCCTGCCCCAGTTTGGGGGTATTAGCATACCTTATCCATATTTTTAACTCTGCCATGTCCGGTCCCAAGCCCGTGCTTTGAAAAGAGGAGGGTTGGGTTCTAGGACAGTAAACTAGGCCTGTAAAAACTGTTTATAGAGCAGTTGGGAATGTTTAGTGACAGTGAGGTAATGGATTGTCTTGGGAAAGTTTGATGACACTGAGGAAATGAAGACCACATTAAACACAGTTATTGCTGAGAGCAATGGACTAGATCTTATTCCATAACATTTGGAAGATGCTTATTGCAGTCTAGAGTTGCTCCAAAGGTTGTACGTGAAGGTAGTGTGCAAGCAGAAGTAAAGTGCAGGGGCAGTTTCTGTTCCCCTCTAAAACAGGTCGACTACTGTTAGAGAAATTAGATGCTTATTTTTTAATCATTTCTGCCTGCTTGCAATTGATTGTTTAAGAAACCGTACTTTTGAAATGCATGTAACCGTAAGCAACTTCTGTAGTTGAGTCTGTAAGACTGAGCTACACCTCCTTCTAGGAAATGAGAATATAGGTCAAGCCCAGAAACACAAGTTAACCAATCATGTCCAGAAGAGGTGGCCAAGTCAGCATTTTTAGCATTTTAGGAAAAAGTATATAAAACCTAGGTTAATTATTGTCCAATTAGACAAGCCTGGATAGGCGTCTATCATTCTAATTGCTGTGTATGCAGCCCTATTGCACGGGTCACAGTGGTTAGAACCAATAGACAAATATCCAGTGGATAGGCATCTATCAGGCTAATTGCTGTGTATGCAGCCCTATTGCACGGGTCACAGTGGTTAGAACCAATAGACAAATATCCAGTGGATAGGCATCTATCAGGCTAATTGCTGTGTATGCAGCCCTATTGCACGGGTCACAGTGGTTAGAACCAATAGACAAATTTCCAGTGGATAGGCATCTATCAGGCTAATTGCTGTGTATGCAGCCCTATTGCACGGGTCACAGTGGTTAGAACCAATAGAAAAATATCCAGATGATAGGCATCTATCAGGCTAATTTCTGTGTATGCAGCCCTATTGCACGGGTCACAGTGGTTAGAACCAATAGAAAAATATCCAGTGGATAGGCATCTATCAGGCTAATTGCTGTGTATGCAGCCCTATTGCACGGGTCACAGTGGTTAGAACCAATAGACAAATTTCCAGTGGATAGGCATCTATCAAGCTAATTTCTGAGTATGCAGCCCTATTGCACGGGTCACAGTGGTTAGAACCAATAGAAAAATATCCAGATGATAGGCATCTATCAGGCTAATTGCTGTGTATGCAGCCCTATTGCACGGGTCACAGTGGTTAGAACAAATAGAAAAATATCCAGTGGATAGGCATCTATCAGGCTAGTTGCTGTGTATGCAGCCCTATTGCACGGGTCACAGTGGTTAGAACCAAGAGACAAATATCCAGTGGATAGGCATCTATCAGGCTAATTGCTGTGTATGCAGCCCTATTGCACGGGTCACAGTGGTTAGAACCAATAGAAAAATATCCACTGGATCGGCATCTATCAGGTTAATTGCTGTGTATGCAGCCCTATTGCACGGGTCACAGTGGTTAGAACCTATAGACAAATATCCAGTGGATAGGCATCTATCAGGCTAATTACTGTGTATGCAGCCCTATTGCACGGGTCACAGTGGTTAGAACCAATAGACAAATATCCAGATGATAGGCATCTATCAGGCTAATTGCTGTGTATGCAGCCCTATTGCACGGGTCACAGTGGTTAGAACCAATAGAAAAATATCCAGTGGATAGGCATCTATCAGGCTAATTGCTGTGTATGCAGCCCTATTGCACGGGTCACAGTGGTTAGAACCGATAGAAAAATATCCAGTGGATAGGCATCTATCAGGCTAATTGCTGTGTATGCAGCCCTATTGCACGGGTCACAGTGGTTAGAACCAATAGACAAATTTCCAGTGGATAGGCATCTATCAAGCTAATTGCTGTGTATGCAGCCCTATTGCACGGGTCACAGTGGTTAGAACCTATAGACAAATATCCAGTGGATAGGCATCTATCAGACTAATTGCTGTGTATGCAGCCCTATTGCACGGGTCACAGTGGTTAGAACCAATAGAAAAATATCCAGATGATAGGCATCTATCAGGCTAATTGCTGTGTATGCAGCAGTATTGCACGGGTCACAGTGGTTAGATCCTATAGACAAATATCCAGTGGATAGGCATCTATCAGACTAATTGCTGTGTATGCATCCCTATTGCACGGGTCTCAGTGGTTAGAACCAATAGACAAATTTCCAGTGGATAGTCATCTATCAGGCTAATTGCTGTGTATGCAACCCTATTGCACGGGTCACAGTGATAAGAACCAATAGAAAAATATCCAGATGATAGGCATCTATCAGGCTAATTGCTGTGTATGCAGCCCTATTGCACGGGTCAAAGTGGTTAGAACCGATAGAAAAATATCCAGTGGATAGGCATCTATCAGGCTAATTGCTGTGTATGCAGCCCTATTGCACGGGTCACAGTGGTTAGAACCAATAGACAAATTTCCAGTGGATAGGCATCTATCAAGCTAATTGCTGTGTATGCAGCCCTATTGCACGGGTCACAGTGGTTAGAACCTATAGACAAATATCCAGTGGATAGGCATCTATCAGACTAATTGCTGTGTATGCAGCCCTATTGCACGGGTCACAGTGGTTAGAACCAATAGAGAAATATCCAGTGGATAGGCATCTATCAGGCTAATTGCTGTGTATGCAGCCCTATTGCACGGGTCACAGTGGTTAGAACCAATAGACAAATTTCCAGTGGATAGGCATCTATCAAGCTAATTTTTGTGTATGCAGCCCTATTGCACGGGTCACAGTGGTTAGAACCAATAAAAAAATATCCAGATGATAGGCATCTATACGGCTAATTGCTGTGTATGCAGCCCTATTGCACGGGTCACAGTGGTTAGAACCAATAGAAAAATATCCAGTGGATAGGCATCTATCAGGCTAGTTGCTGTGTATGCAGCCCTATTGCACGGGTCACAGTGGTTAGAACCAAGAGACAAATATCCAGTGGATAGGCATTTATCAGGCTAATTGCTGTGTATGCAGCCCTATTGCACGGGTCACAGTGGTTAGACCCAATAGAAAAATATCCAGTGGATAGGCATCTATCAGGCTAATTGCTGTGTATGCAGCCCTATTGCACGGGTCACAGTGGTTAGAACCAATAGAAAAATATCCAGATGATAGGCATCTATCAGGCTAATTGCTGTGTATGCAACCCTATTGCACGGGTCACAGTGGTTAGAACCAATAGAAAAATATCCACTGGATCGGCATCTATCAGGCTAATTGCTGTGTATGCAGCCCTATTGCACGGGTCACAGTGGTTAGAACCTATAGACAAATATCCAGTGGATAGGCATCTATCAGAATAATTGCTGTGTATGCAGCCCTATTGCACGTGTCACAGTGGTTAGAACCAATAGAAAAATATCCAGATGATAGGCATCTATCAGGCTAATTGCTGTGTATGCAGCCCTATTGCACGGGTCACAGTTGTTAGAACCAATAGAGAAATATCCAGTGGATAGGCATCTATCAGGCTAATTGCTGTGTATGCAGCCCTATTGCACGGGTCACAGTGGTTAGAACCAATAGAAAAATATCCAGTGGATAGGCATCTATCAGGCTAGTTGCTGTGTATGCAGCCCTATTGCACGGGTCACAGTGGTTAGAACCAAGAGACAAATATCCAGTGGATAGGCATCTATCAGGCTAATTGCTGTGTATGCAGCCCTATTGCACGGGTCACAGTGGTTAGACCCAATATAAAAATATCCAGTGGATAGGCATCTATCAGGCTAATTGCTGTGTATGCAGCCCTATTGCACGGGTCACAGTGGTTAGAACCAATAGAAAAATATCCAGATGATAGGCATCTATCAGGCTAATTGCTGTGTATGCAGCCCTATTGCACGGGTCACAGTGGTTAGAACCAATAGAAAAATATCCACTGGATCGGCATCTATCAGTCTAATTGCTGTGTATGCAGCCCTATTGCACGGGTCACAGTGGTTAGAACCTATAGACAAATATCCAGTGGATAGGCATCTATCAGAATAATTGCTGTGTATGCAGCCCTATTGCACGGGTCACAGTGGTTAGAACCAATAGAGAAATATGCTTCTTTTTGCTGTAACTTGTCTCCTCGTACGAGTAAATAAACTTCTTAACTTGATCCTGAGTGTGGTCTAAGGTGGATTTCCCTCACAACCACTTACCACTGTTCATCATCTTATCCACCATGCTTTGTAGCTAAATTGACCTGTGTGTTCCCTGCCCCAGTTTGGGGGTATTAGCATACCTTATCCATATTTTTAACTCTGCCATGGCCGGTCCCAAGCCCGTGCTTTGAAAAGAGGAGGGTTGGGTTCTAGGACAGTAAACTAGGCCTGTAAAAACTGTTTATAGAGCAGTTGGGAATGTTTAGTGACAGTGAGGTAATGGATTGTCTTGGGAAAGTTTGATGACACTGAGGAAATGAAGACCACATTAAACACAGTTATTGCTGAGAGCAATGGACTAGATCTTATTCCATAACACTTGGAAGATGCTTATTGCAGTCTAGAGTTGCTCCAAAGGTTGTACGTGAAGGTAGTGTGCAAGCAGAAGTAAAGTGCAGGGGCAGTTTCTGTTCCCCTCTAAAACAGGTCGACTACTGTTAGAGAAATTAGATGCTTATTTTTTAATCATTTCTGCCTGCTTGCAATTGATTGTTTAAGAAACCGTACTTTTGAAATGCATGTAACCGTAAGCAACTTCTGTAGTTGAGTCTGTAAGACTGAGCTACACCTCCTTCTAGGAAATGAGAATATAGGTCAAGCCCAGAAACACAAGTTAACCAATCATGTCCAGAAGAGGTGGCCAAGTCAGCATTTTTAGCATTTTAGGAAAAAGTATATAAAACCTAGGTTAATTATTGTCCAATTAGACAAGCCTGGATAGGCGTCTATCATTCTAATTGCTGTGTATGCAGCCCTATTGCACGGGTCACAGTGGTTAGAACCAATAGACAAATATCCAGTGGATAGGCATCTATCAGGCTAATTGCTGTGTATGCAGCCCTATTGCACGGGTCACAGTGGTTAGAACCAATAGACAAATATCCAGTGGATAGGCATCTATCAGGCTAATTGCTGTGTATGCAGCCCTATTGCACGGGTCACAGTGGTTAGAACCAATAGACAAATTTCCAGTGGATAGGCATCTATCAGGCTAATTGCTGTGTATGCAGCCCTATTGCACGGGTCACAGTGGTTAGAACCAATAGAAAAATATCCAGATGATAGGCATCTATCAGGCTTATTTCTGTGTATGCAGCCCTATTGCACGGGTCACAGTGGTTAGAACCAATAGAAAAATATCCAGTGGATAGGCATCTATCAGGCTAATTGCTGTGTATGCAGCCCTATTGCACGGGTCACAGTGGTTAGAACCAATAGACAAATTTCCAGTGGATAGGCATCTATCAAGCTAATTTCTGAGTATGCAGCCCTATTGCACGGGTCACAGTGGTTAGAACCAATAGAAAAATATCCAGATGATAGGCATCTATCAGGCTAATTGCTGTGTATGCAGCCCTATTGCACGGGTCACAGTGGTTAGAACAAATAGAAAAATATCCAGTGGATAGGCATCTATCAGGCTAGTTGCTGTGTATGCAGCCCTATTGCACGGGTCACAGTGGTTAGAACCAAGAGACAAATATCCAGTGGATAGGCATCTATCAGGCTAATTGCTGTGTATGCAGCCCTATTGCACGGGTCACAGTGGTTAGAACCAATAGAAAAATATCCACTGGATCGGCATCTATCAGGTTAATTGCTGTGTATGCAGCCCTATTGCACGGGTCACAGTGGTTAGAACCTATAGACAAATATCCAGTGGATAGGCATCTATCAGGCTAATTACTGTGTATGCAGCCCTATTGCACGGGTCACAGTGGTTAGAACCAATAGAAAAATATCCAGATGATAGGCATCTATCAGGCTAATTGCTGTGTATGCAGCCCTATTGCACGGGTCACAGTGGTTAGAACCAATAGAAAAATATCCAGTGGATAGGCATCTATCAGGCTAATTGCTGTGTATGCAGCCCTATTGCACGGGTCACAGTGGTTTGAACCTATAGACAAATATCCAGTGGATAGGCATCTATCAGACTAATTGCTGTGTATGCAGCCCTATTGCACGGGTCACAGTGGTTAGAACCAATAGAAAAATATCCACTGGATCGGAATCTATCAGGTTAATTGCTGTGTATGCAGCCCTATTGCACGGGTCACAGTGGTTAGAACCTATAGACAAATATCCAGTGGATAGGCATCTATCAGGCTAATTACTGTGTATGCAGCCCTATTGCACGGGTCACAGTGGTTAGAACCAATAGAAAAATATCCAGATGATAGGCATCTATCAGGCTAATTGCTGTGTATGCAGCCCTATTGCACGGGTCACAGTGGTTAGAACCAATAGAAAAATATCCAGTGGATAGGCATCTATCAGGCTAATTGCTGTGTATGCAGCCCTATTGCACGGGTCACAGTGGTTTGAACCTATAGACAAATATCCAGTGGATAGGCATCTATCAGACTAATTGCTGTGTATGCAGCCCTATTGCACGGGTCACAGTGGTTAGAACCAATAGAGAAATATGCTTCTTTTTGCTGTAACTTGTCTCCTCGTACGAGTAAATAAACTTCTTAACTTGATCCTGAGCACGGTCTAAGGTGGATTTCCCTCACAACCACTTACCACTGTTCATCATCTTATCCACCATGCTTTGTAGCTAAATGGACCTGTGTGCTCCCTGCCCCAGTTTGGGGGTATTAGCATACATTATCCATATTTTTAACTCTGCCATGGCCGGTCCCAAGCCCATGCTTTGAAAAGAGGAGGGTTGGGTTCTACGACAGTAAACTAGGCCTGTAAAACTGTTTACAGAGCAGTTGGGAATGTTTAGTGACAGTGAGGTAATGGTTTTTTCTTGGGAAAGTTCGATGATACTGAGGAAATGAAGACCACATTAAACACGGTTATTCCTGAGAGCAATGGACTAGAGCTTATTCCATAACACTTGGAAGATGCTTTTTGCAGTCTAGAGTTGCTCCAAAGGTTGTACGTGAAGGTAGTGTGCAAGCAGAAGTAAAGTGCAGGGGCAGTTTCTGTTCCCCTCTAAAACAGGTCGACTACTGTTAGAGAAATTAGATGCTTATTTTTTAATCATTTCTGCCTGCTTGCAATTGATTGTTTAAGAAACCGTACTTTTGAAATGCATGTAACCGTAAGCAACATCCGTAGTTGAGTCTGTAAGACAGAGCTACACCTCCTTCTAGGAAATGAGAATATAGGTCAAGCCCAGAAACACAAGTTAACCAATCATGTCCAGAAGAGGTGGCCAAGTCAGCATTTTTAGCATTTTAGGAAAAAGTATATAAAACCTAGGTTAATTATTGTCCAATTAGACAAGCCTGGTTAGGCGTCTATCATTCTAATGGCTGTGTATGCAGCCCTATTGCACGGGTCACAGTGGTTAGAACCAACAGACAAATATCCAGTGGATAGGCATCTATCAGGCTAATTGCTGTGTATGCAGCCCTATAGCACGGGTCACAGTGGTTAGAACCAATAGAAAAATATCCAGATGATAGGCATCTATCAGGCTAATTGCTGTGTATGCAGCCCTATTGCACGGGTCACAGTGGTTAGAACCGATAGAAAAATATCCAGTGGATAGGCATCTATCAGGCTAATTGCTGTGTATGCAGCCCTATTGCACGGGTCAAAGTGGTTAGAACCGATAGAAAAATATCCAGTGGATAGGCATCTATCAGGCTAATTGCTGTGTATGCAGCCCTATTGCACGGGTCACAGTGGTTAGAACCAATAGACAAATTTCCAGTGGATAGGCATCTATCAAGCTAATTGCTGTGTATGCAGCCCTATTGCACGGGTCACAGTGGTTAGAACCTATAGACAAATATCCAGTGGATAGGCATCTATCAGAATAATTGCTGTGTATGCAGCCCTATTGCATGGGTCACAGTGGTTAGAACCAATAGAGAAATATGCTTCTTTTTGCTGTAACTTGTCTCCTCGTACGAGTAAATAAACTTCTTAACTTGATCCTGAGTGTGGTCTAAGGTGGATTTCCCTCACAACCACTTACCACTGTTCATCATCTTATCCACCATGCTTTGTAGCTAAATTGACCTGTGTGTTCCCTGCCCCAGTTTGGGGGTATTAGCATACCTTATCCATATTTTTAACTCTGCCATGTCCGGTCCCAAGCCCGTGCTTTGAAAAGAGGAGGGTTGGGTTCTAGGACAGTAAACTAGGCCTGTAAAAACTGTTTATAGAGCAGTTGGGAATGTTTAGTGACAGTGAGGTAATGGATTGTCTTGGGAAAGTTTGATGACACTGAGGAAATGAAGACCACATTAAACACAGTTATTGCTGAGAGCAATGGACTAGATCTTATTCCATAACACTTGGAAGATGCTTATTGCAGTCTAGAGTTGCTCCAAAGGTTGTACGTGAAGGTAGTGTGCAAGCAGAAGTAAAGTGCAGGGGCAGTTTCTGTTCCCCTCTAAAACAGGTCGACTACTGTTAGAGAAATTAGATGCTTATTTTTTAATCATTTCTGCCTGCTTGCAATTGATTGTTTAAGAAACCGTACTTTTGAAATGCATGTAACCGTAAGCAACTTCTGTAGTTGAGTCTGTAAGACTGAGCTACACCTCCTTCTAGGAAATGAGAATATAGGTCAAGCCCAGAAACACAAGTTAACCAATCATGTCCAGAAGAGGTGGCCAAGTCAGCATTTTTAGCATTTTAGGAAAAAGTATATAAAACCTAGGTTAATTATTGTCCAATTAGACAAGCCTGGATAGGCGTCTATCATTCTAATTGCTGTGTATGCAGCCCTATTGCACGGGTCACAGTGGTTAGAACCAATAGACAAATATCCAGTGGATAGGCATCTATCAGGCTAATTGCTGTGTATGCAGCCCTATTGCACGGGTCACAGTGGTTAGAACCAATAGACAAATATCCAGTGGATAGGCATCTATCAGGCTAATTGCTGTGTATGCAGCCCTATTGCACGGGTCACAGTGGTTAGAACCAATAGACAAATTTCCAGTGGATAGGCATCTATCAGGCTAATTGCTGTGTATGCAGCCCTATTGCACGGGTCACAGTGGTTAGAACCAATAGAAAAATATCCAGATGATAGGCATCTATCAGGCTAATTTCTGTGTATGCAGCCCTATTGCACGGGTCACAGTGGTTAGAACCAATAGAAAAATATCCAGTGGATAGGCATCTATCAGGCTAATTGCTGTGTATGCAGCCCTATTGCACGGGTCACAGTGGTTAGAACCAATAGACAAATTTCCAGTGGATAGGCATCTATCAAGCTAATTTCTGAGTATGCAGCCCTATTGCACGGGTCACAGTGGTTAGAACCAATAGAAAAATATCCAGATGATAGGCATCTATCAGGCTAATTGCTGTGTATGCAGCCCTATTGCACGGGTCACAGTGGTTAGAACAAATAGAAAAATATCCAGTGGATAGGCATCTATCAGGCTAGTTGCTGTGTATGCAGCCCTATTGCACGGGTCACAGTGGTTAGAACCAAGAGACAAATATCCAGTGGATAGGCATCTATCAGGCTAATTGCTGTGTATGCAGCCCTATTGCACGGGTCACAGTGGTTAGAACCAATAGAAAAATATCCACTGGATCGGCATCTATCAGGTTAATTGCTGTGTATGCAGCCCTATTGCACGGGTCACAGTGGTTAGAACCTATAGACAAATATCCAGTGGATAGGCATCTATCAGGCTAATTACTGTGTATGCAGCCCTATTGCACGGGTCACAGTGGTTAGAACCAATAGACAAATATCCAGATGATAGGCATCTATCAGGCTAATTGCTGTGTATGCAGCCCTATTGCACGGGTCACAGTGGTTAGAACCAATAGAAAAATATCCAGTGGATAGGCATCTATCAGGCTAATTGCTGTGTATGCAGCCCTATTGCACGGGTCACAGTGGTTAGAACCGATAGAAAAATATCCAGTGGATAGGCATCTATCAGGCTAATTGCTGTGTATGCAGCCCTATTGCACGGGTCACAGTGGTTAGAACCAATAGACAAATTTCCAGTGGATAGGCATCTATCAAGCTAATTGCTGTGTATGCAGCCCTATTGCACGGGTCACAGTGGTTAGAACCTATAGACAAATATCCAGTGGATAGGCATCTATCAGACTAATTGCTGTGTATGCAGCCCTATTGCACGGGTCACAGTGGTTAGAACCAATAGAAAAATATCCAGATGATAGGCATCTATCAGGCTAATTGCTGTGTATGCAGCAGTATTGCACGGGTCACAGTGGTTAGATCCTATAGACAAATATCCAGTGGATAGGCATCTATCAGACTAATTGCTGTGTATGCATCCCTATTGCACGGGTCTCAGTGGTTAGAACCAATAGACAAATTTCCAGTGGATAGTCATCTATCAGGCTAATTGCTGTGTATGCAACCCTATTGCACGGGTCACAGTGATAAGAACCAATAGAAAAATATCCAGATGATAGGCATCTATCAGGCTAATTGCTGTGTATGCAGCCCTATTGCACGGGTCAAAGTGGTTAGAACCGATAGAAAAATATCCAGTGGATAGGCATCTATCAGGCTAATTGCTGTGTATGCAGCCCTATTGCACGGGTCACAGTGGTTAGAACCTATAGACAAATATCCAGTGGATAGGCATCTATCAGAATAATTGCTGTGTATGCAGCCCTATTGCATGGGTCACAGTGGTTAGAACCAATAGAGAAATATGCTTCTTTTTGCTGTAACTTGTCTCCTCGTACGAGTAAATAAACTTCTTAACTTGATCCTGAGTGTGGTCTAAGGTGGATTTCCCTCACAACCACTTACCACTGTTCATCATCTTATCCACCATGCTTTGTAGCTAAATGGACCTGTGTGTTCCCTGCCCCAGTTTGGGGGTATTAGCATACATTATCCATATTTTTAAATCTGTCATGGCCGGTCCCAAGCCCGTGCTTTGAAAAGAGGAGGGTTGGGTTCTAGGACAGTAAACTAGGGCTGTAAAAACTGTTTACAGAGCAGTTGGGAATGTTTCGTGACAGTGAGGTAATGCTCTGTCTTGGGAAAGTTCGATGACACTGAGGAAATGAAGACCACATTAAGCACGGTTATTGCTGAGAGCAATGGACTAGAGCTTATTCCATAACATTTGGAAGATGCTTATTGCAGTCTAGAGTTGCTCCAAAGGTTGTACGTGAAGGTAGTGTGCAAGCAGAAGTAAAGTGCAGGGGCAGTTTCTGTTCCCCTCTAAAACAGGTCGACTACTGTTAGAGAAATTAGATGCTTATTTTTTAATCATTTCTGCCTGCTTGCAATTGATTGTTTAAGAAACCGTACTTTTGAAATGCATGTAACCGTAAGCAACTTCCGTAGTTGAGTCTGTAAGACTGAGCTACACCTCCTTCTAGGAAATGAGAATATAGGTCAAGCCCAGAAACACAAGTTAACCAATCATGTCCAGAAGAGGTGGCCAAGTCAGCATTTTTAGCATTTTAGGAAAAAGTATATAAAACCTAGGTTAATTATTGTCCATTTAGACAAGCCTGGATAGGCGTCTATCATTCTAATTGCTGTGTATGCAGCCCTATTGCACGGGTCACAGTGGTTAGAACCAATAGACAAATATCCAGTGGATAGGCATCTATCAGGCTAATTGCTGTGTATGCAGCCCTATTGCACGGGTCACAGTGGTTAGAACCAATAGAAAAATATCCAGATGATAGGCATCTATCAGGCTAATTGCTGTGTATGCAGCCCTATTGCACGGGTCATAGTGGTTAGAACCAATGGAAAAATATCCACTGGATCGGCATCTATCAGGCTAATTGCTGTGTATGCAGCCCTATTGCACAGGTCACAGTGGTTAGAACCAATAGACAAATATCCAGTGGATAGGCATCTATCAGAATAATTGCTGTGTATGCAGCCCTATTGCACGGGTCACAGTGGTTAGAACTAGAGATGAGCGAATCGAAGTATCCGAAGTGGAATTCGAGTCGAATATCGGAAAAATTTCGATTCGTGCCGAATCCGAAAAACAGCCTAATTCGGACGCGCGAATCGAAATTTTTCCGAAAATGGCGGCTGACATGTGCGGCGACGGAGCGGGGATGTCGGGGAAGGCGCGCAGACAAGGCGCGCTGCCCCATAATGCATTCCTCAACGACATGTGATCGCATCAGCCAATCAGCAGCCAGCCAGCCAGCACTGTGTAATGGTCGAGGTATATATAGCGGCCATTTTGGAAATCTTCATTTGCCTGCAGTCATTGAACAGAGGCAGACCGCTCTGTACTAGGGACAGGGACAGAGTTAGGGCCACAGAAACGAGAATTGGGGACAGAGAGAAGTTACTTAGGGACAGAGAACCATTACTCAGGGACACAGACTTGTTAATGAGGGCCACAGAATCGTTATTTAGGGACAAAGAAACGCTAGTTAGGGCCACAGAATTCATACTCAGGGACAGACAGAATTGTTACTCAGTGCCAGAGAATTGTTACTTAGGGCCACAGAAACGTTATTAGGGCCACAGAATTTTTACTCAGGGACAGACAGAATTGTTACTGAGTGCCAGAGAATTGTTACTCAGGGACAGACAGAATTGTTACTGAGTGCCAGAGAATTCTTACTCAGGGCCACAGAATTCATTCTCAGGGACAGACAGAATTGTTACTCAGGGACAGACAGAATTGTTACTGAGTGCCAGAGAATTGTTACTCAGGGACAGACAGAATTGTTACTGAGTGCCAGAGAATTGTTACTCAGGGACAGACAGAATTGTTACTGAGTGCCAGAGAATTGTTACTCGCACAGACACAAAATTGTTACTTGCACAGACACAGAATTGTTACTCGCGCAGACACAGAATTGTTACTCAGGGCCACAGAATTCATACTCAGGGACAGACAGAATTGTTACTGAGTGCCAGAGAATTGTTACTCAGGGACAGACAGAATTGTTACTGAGTGCCAGAGAATTGTTACTCAGGGACAGACAGAATTGTTACTGAGTGCCAGAGAATTGTTACTCGCACAGACACAAAATTGTTACTTGCACAGACACAGAATTGTTACTCGCACAGACACAGAATTGTTACTCAGGGCCACAGAATTCATACTCAGGGACAGACAGAATTGTTACTGAGTGCCAGAGAATTGTTACTCAGGGACAGACAGAATTGTTACTGAGTGCCAGAGAATTGTTACTCAGGGACAGACAGAATTGTTACTGAGTGCCAGAGAATTCTTACTCGCACAGACACAAAATTGTTACTTGCACAGACACAGAATTGTTACTCGCACAGACACAGAATTGTTACTCAGGGCCACAGAATTCATACTCAGGGACAGACAGAATTGTTACTGAGTGCCAGAGAATTGTTACTCAGGGACAGACAGAATTGTTACTGAGTGCCAGAGAATTGTTACTCAGGGACAGACAGAATTGTTACTGAGTGCCAGAGAATTGTTACTCGCACAGACACAAAATTGTTACTTGCACAGACACAGAATTGTTACTCGCACAGACACAGAATTGTTACTCAGGGCCACAGAATTCATACTCAGGGACAGACAGAATTGTTACTGAGTGCCAGAGAATTGTTACTCAGGGACAGACAGAATTGTTACTGAGTGCCAGAGAATTGTTACTCAGGGACAGACAGAATTGTTACTGAGTGCCAGAGAATTGTTACTCGCACAGACACAAAATTGTTACTTGCACAGACACAGAATTGTTACTCGCACAGACACAGAATTGTTACTCAGGGCCACAGAATTCATACTCAGGGATAGACAGAATTGTTACTGAGTGCCAGAGAATTGTTACTCAGGGACAGACAGAATTGTTACTGAGTGCCAGAGAATTGTTACTCAGGGACAGACAGAATTGTTACTGAGTGCCAGAGAATTGTTACTCAGGGACAGACAGAATTGTTACTGAGTGCCAGAGAATTGTTACTCAGGGACAGACAGAATTGTTACTGAGTGCCAGAGAATTGTTACTCAGGGACAGACAGAATTGTTACTGAGTGCCAGAGAATTGTTACTCGCACAGACACAAAATTGTTACTTGCACAGACACAGAATTGTTACTCGCGCAGACACAGAATTGTTACTCAGGGCCACAGAATTCATACTCAGGGACAGACAGAATTGTTACTGAGTGCCAGAGAATTGTTACTCAGGGACAGACAGAATTGTTACTGAGTGCCAGAGAATTGTTACTCAGGGACAGACAGAATTGTTACTGAGTGCCAGAGAATTGTTACTCGCACAGACACAAAATTGTTACTTGCACAGACACAGAATTGTTACTCGCACAGACACAGAATTGTTACTCAGGGCCACAGAATTCATACTCAGGGACAGACAGAATTGTTACTGAGTGCCAGAGAATTGTTACTCAGGGACAGACAGAATTGTTACTGAGTGCCAGAGAATTGTTACTCAGGGACAGACAGAATTGTTACTGAGTGCCAGAGAATTGTTACTCGCACAGACACAAAATTGTTACTTGCACAGACACAGAATTGTTACTCGCACAGACACAGAATTGTTACTCAGGGCCACAGAATTCATACTCAGGGATAGACAGAATTGTTACTGAGTGCCAGAGAATTGTTACTCAGGGACAGACAGAATTGTTACTGAGTGCCAGAGAATTGTTACTCAGGGACAGACAGAATTGTTACTGAGTGCCAGAGAATTGTTACTCAGGGACAGACAGAATTGTTACTGAGTGCCAGAGAATTGTTACTCAGGGACAGACAGAATTGTTACTGAGTGCCAGAGAATTGTTACTCAGGGACAGACAGAATTGTTACTGAGTGCCAGAGAATTGTTACTCAGGGACAGACAGAATTGTTACTGAGTGCCAGAGAATTGTTACTCGCACAGACACAAAATTGTTACTTGCACAGACACAGAATTGTTACTCGCGCAGACACAGAATTGTTACTCAGGGCCACAGAATTCATACTCAGGGACAGACAGAATTGTTACTGAGTGCCAGAGAATTGTTACTCAGGGACAGACAGAATTGTTACTGAGTGCCAGAGAATTGTTACTCAGGGACAGACAGAATTGTTACTGAGTGCCAGAGAATTGTTACTCGCACAGACACAAAATTGTTACTTGCACAGACACAGAATTGTTACTCGCGCAGACACAGAATTGTTACTCAGGGCCACAGAATTCATACTCAGGGACAGACAGAATTGTTACTGAGTGCCAGAGAATTGTTACTCAGGGACAGACAGAATTGTTACTGAGTGCCAGAGAATTGTTACTCAGGGACAGACAGAATTGTTACTGAGTGCCAGAGAATTGTTACTCAGGGACAGACAGAATTGTTACTGAGTGCCAGAGAATTGTTACTCGCACAGACACAAAATTGTTACTTGCACAGACACAGAATTGTTACTCGCACAGACACAGAATTGTTACTCAGGGCCACAGAATTCATACTCAGGGACAGACAGAATTGTTACTGAGCGCCAGAGAATTGTTACTCAGGGACAGACAGAATTGTTACTGAGTGCCAGAGAATTGTTACTCAGGGACAGACAGAATTGTTACTGAGTGCCAGAGAATTGTTACTCAGGGACAGACAGAATTGTTACTGAGTGCCAGAGAATTGTTACTCAGGGACAGACAGAATTGTTACTGAGTGCCAGAGAATTGTTACTCGCACAGACACAAAATTGTTACTTGCACAGACACAGAATTGTTACTCGCGCAGACACAGAATTGTTACTCAGGGCCACAGAATTCATACTCAGGGACAGACAGAATTGTTACTGAGTGCCAGAGAATTGTTACTCAGGGACAGACAGAATTGTTACTGAGTGCCAGAGAATTGTTACTCAGGGACAGACAGAATTGTTACTGAGTGCCAGAGAATTGTTACTCGCACAGACACAAAATTGTTACTTGCACAGACACAGAATTGTTACTCGCACAGACACAGAATTGTTACTCAGGGCCACAGAATTCATACTCAGGGACAGACAGAATTGTTACTGAGCGCCAGAGAATTGTTACTCAGGGACAGACAGAATTGTTACTGAGTGCCAGAGAATTGTTACTCAGGGACAGACAGAATTGTTACTGAGTGCCAGAGAATTGTTACTCAGGGACAGACAGAATTGTTACTGAGTGCCAGAGAATTGTTACTCAGGGACAGACAGAATTGTTACTGAGTGCCAGAGAATTGTTACTCGCACAGACACAAAATTGTTACTTGCACAGACACAGAATTGTTACTCGCGCAGACACAGAATTGTTACTCAGGGCCACAGAATTCATACTCAGGGACAGACAGAATTGTTACTGAGTGCCAGAGAATTGTTACTCAGGGACAGACAGAATTGTTACTGAGTGCCAGAGAATTGTTACTCAGGGACAGACAGAATTGTTACTGAGTGCCAGATAATTGTTACTTAGGGCCACAGAAACGTTATTAGGGCCACAGAATTGTTACTCAGGGACAGACAGAATTGTTACTGAGTGCCAGAGAATTGTTACTTAGGGCCACAGAAACTTTAGTTAGGGCCACAGAATTGTTACTCAGGGACAGACACAGAATTGTTACTGAGGGCCACAGAACTGTTACTTAGGGCCACAGAATTGTTACTCGCACAGACACAGAATTGTTACTCAGGGACACAGAATTGTTACTCAGGGACACATAATCGTTGAATTAAATAGTATGTCAGACAACATGCAGAGGAGTGGCAGAGGAGGCAATGTTTTAGGAGCGAGCAGACGTGGCAGCAGAGGAAGGGGTCGAGGCAGCACTATTCGCAGCCAGAGGCCAGTGCTCCCGGTGTCATCCAGCGGTCGTGTCTCCACCGACAACCCTGCCGTTATCGATTGGTTGGCTCGGTCGTCTTCCTCTTTCCAGGTCACCTCTGACACCTACAGCCAACGGTCGGTGGGTACGTCAGACACAAACGTTAGTTGGCATGGCCCGGGACCTAGCCCACTGAAATCACGTGTCCTCTACCTGCCCCTGTCCTTTGGTGTTCCCTCACCAAGCGAAGTATCGCATGCTGTGGGCTCAGCCCCACTGTACAGTGAGGAAGAGCTAACAGAGGGCGGTCAGGAACGGGGGGAGACATCCGCCTTTTCAGCAGCTAGGCGAAGAAGTAGTGGCGAGGAGAGTGGCCCGGTAGCCGGTCTGGAGACAGGTCTGTCTCCTGACCCAGACGCAGCCGAGGGGGCTAGTAGTGAGGCGGAGACCCTACTTGATGATGAGGAGGTTGATCGCACTTGGCAGCCTCGTCGTCATCAGGCAATTTCTTCCGCATCATCAGGAGAAGAGGGTGGCAGCTTGGCAGTGAGCGAAACAGTCGGTGGGTTGCCCAGGAGACAGCAGCAGGGTCGCAGCAGTGTCAGTGGAAGCAGTGTCAGTGGAGCCAAACGGCCACGGAGTAGAGCACCAGCTCCACTGCAGCCTACCACCACGGCCAGTAGTGGTGCCGGTGTGCACGGAGGAAGCAGCAGTCAGCCAGTGAGGAGTATCGGGGGCAAAGTTTCCTACTCGGCGGTGTGGCAATATTTCGTCAAGCCGCCCGAGGAAGTAAACGTAGCCGTATGTCGACTATGTGGCCAGAAAGTCAAGCGTGGCCAGGGGGCCCATGTTGGGACTATTTGGGCCATGTTGGGACAATGGGAGACCTCCCATTGCTGCTGTCTCCATCGCCACACTCTGCCATGTGCCACTTTCAGGTCTCCTCACACACTGCTGGTGTGTTCAGTTTTTTGACATAGGGTGCTGGCAGATTACGGGCCTCCCATAGCTGCTGCCAGGCCCCTAATCTGCCATGGGCCCCTATATACCGCCTCCTCATGCTGCTGCCAGGTCCACAGTGTCTCATGCCATGTGCCACTTTCAGGTCTCCTCACACTGCTGGTGTGTTGAATTTTTTGACATAGGGTGCTGGCAGATTATGGGCCTCCTATAGCTGCTGCCAGGCCCCTAATCTGCCATAGGCCCCTATATACCGCCTCCTCATGCTGCTGCCAGGTCCAGAGTCTCTCATGGGTCCCTGTACGGCCTCCCATTGCTGCTGTCTCCATCGCCACACTCTGCCATGTGCCACTTTCAGGTCTCCTCACACACTGCTGGTGTGTTCAGTTTTTTGACATAGGGTGCTGGCAGATTACGGGCCTCCCATAGCTGCTGCCAGGCCCCTAATCTGCCATAGGCCCCTATATACCGCCTCCTCATGCTGCTGCCAGGTCCAGAGTCTCTCATGGGTCCCTGTACGGCCTCCCATTGCTGCTGTCTCCATCGCCACACTCTGCCATGTGCCACTTTCAGGTCTCCTCACACACTACTGGTGTGTTCAGTTTTTTCACATAGGGTGCTGGCAGATTACGGGCCCCTAATCTGCCATAGGCCCCTATATACCGCCTCCTCATGCTGCTGCCAGGTCCAGAGTCTGTCATGGGTCCCTGTACGGCCTCCCATTGCTGCTGTCTCCATCGCCACACTCTGCCATGTGCCACTTTCAGGTCTCCTCACACTGCTGGTGTGTTGAATTTTTTGACATAGGGTGCTGGCAGATTACGGGCCTCCCATAGCTGCTGCCAGGCCCCTAATCTGCCATAGGCCCCTATATACCGCCTCCTCATGCTGCTGCCAGTGCCAGAGTCTCTCATGGGTCCCTGTACGGCCTCCCATTGCTGCTGTCTCCATCGCCACACTCTGCCATGTGCCACTTTCAGGTCTCCTCACACACTGCTGGTGTGTTCAGTTTTTTGACATAGGGTGCTGGCAGATTACGGGCCTCCCATAGCTGCTGCCAGGCCCCTAATCTGCCATAGGCCCCTATATACCGCCTCCTCATGCTGCTGCCAGGTCCAGAGTCTCTCATGGGTCCCTGTACGGCCTCCCATTGCTGCTGTCTCCATCGCCACACTCTGCCATGTGCCACTTTCAGGTCTCCTCACACACTACTGGTGTGTTCAGTTTTTTGACATAGGGTGCTGGCAGATTACGGGCCCCTAATCTGCCATAGGCCCCTATATACCGCCTCCTCATGCTGCTGCCAGGTCCAGAGTCTGTCATGGGTCCCTGTACGGCCTCCCATTGCTGCTGTCTCCATCGCCACACTCTGCCATGTGCCACTTTCAGGTCTCCTCACACTGCTGGTGTGTTCAGTTTTTTGACATAGGGTGCTGGCAGATTACGGGCCTCCCATAGCTGCTGCCAGGCCCCTAATCTGCCATAGGCCCCTATATACCGCCTCCTCATGCTGCTGCCAGTGCCAGAGTCTCTCATGGGTCCCTGTACGGCCTCCCATTGCTGCTGTCTCCATCGCCACACTCTGCCATGTGCCACTTTCAGGTCTCCTCACACACTGCTGGTGTGTTAAATTTTTTGACATAGGGTGCAGGCAGATTACGGGCCTCACATAGCTGCTGCCAGGCCCCTAATCTGCCATGGGCCCCTATATACCGCCTCCTCATGCTGCTGCCAAGTCTAGAGTCTCTCATGGGTCCCTGTAAGGCCTCCCATTGCTGCTGTCTCCATCGCCACACTCTGCTGCCATGTGCCACTTTCAGGTCTCTTCACACTGCTGGTGTGTTAAATTTTTTGACATAGGGTGCAGGCAGATTACGGGCCTCACATAGCTGCTGCCAGGCCCCTAATCTGCCATGGGCCCCTATATACCGCCTCCTCATGCTGCTGCCAAGTCCAGAGTCTGTCATGGTCCCTGTACGGCCTCCCATTGCTGCTGTCTCCATCGCCACACTCTGCTGCCATGTGCCACTTTCAGGTCTCTTCACACTGCTGGTGTGTTAAATTTTTTGACATAGGGTGCAGGCAGATTACGGGCCTCACATAGCTGCTGCCAGGCCCCTAATCTGCCATGGGCCCCTATATACCGCCTCCTCATGCTGCTGCCAAGTTCAGAGTCTGTCATGGGTCCCTGTACGGCCTCCCATTGCTGCTGTCTCCATCGCCACACTCTGCCATGTGCCACTTTCAGGTCTCCTCACACTGCTGGTGTGTTGAATTTTTTGACATAGGGTGCTGGCAGATTACGGGCCTCCTATAGCTGCTGCCAGGCCCCTAATCTGCCATGGGCCCCTATATACCGCCTCCTCATGCTGCTGCCAAGTCCAGAGTCTGTCATGGGTCCCTGTACGGCCTCCCATTGCTGCTGTCTCCATCGCCACACTCTGCTGCCATGTGCCACTTTCAGGTCTCTTCACACTGCTGGTGTGTTAAATTTTTTGACATAGGGTGCAGGCAGATTACGGGCCTCACATAGCTGCTGGCAGGCCCCTAATCTGCCATGGGCCCCTATATACCGCCTCCTCATGCTGCTGCCAAGTCCAGAGTCTGTCATGGTCCCTGTACGGCCTCCCATTGCTGCTGTCTCCATCGCCACAGTCTGCTGCCATGTGCCACTTTCAGGTCTCTTCACACTGCTGGTGTGTTAAATTTTTTGACATAGGGTGCAGGCAGATTACGGGCCTCACATAGCTGCTGCCAGGCCCCTAATCTGCCATGGGCCCCTATATACCGCCTCCTCATGCTGCTGCCAAGTCCAGAGTCTGTCATGGTCCCTGTACGGCCTCCCATTGCTGCTGTCTCCATCGCCACACTCTGCCATGTGCCACTTTCAGGTCTCTTCACACTGCTGGTGTGTTAAATTTTTTGACATAGGGTGCAGGCAGATTACGGGCCTCCCATAGCTGCTGCCAGGCCCCTAATCTGCCATGGGCCCCTATATACCGCCTCCTCATGCTGCTGCCAAGTCCAGAGTCTGTCATGGGTCCCTGTACGGCCTCCCATTGCTGCTGTCTCCATCGCCACACTCTGCCATGTGCCACTTTCAGGTCTCCTCACACACTGCTGGTGTGTAGAATTTTTTGACATAGGGTGCTGGCAGATTACGGGCCTCCCATAGCTGCTGCCAGGCCCCTAATCTGCCATGGGCCCCTATATACCGCCTCCTCATGCTGCTGCCAAGTTCAGAGTCTGTCATGGGTCCCTGTACGGCCTCCCATTGCTGCTGTCTCCATCGCCACACTCTGCCATGTGCCACTTTCAGGTCTCCTCACACTGCTGGTGTGTTGAATTTTTTGACATAGGGTGCTGGCAGATTACGGGCCTCCTATAGCTGCTGCCAGGCCCCTAATCTGCCATGGGCCCCTATATACCGCCTCCTCATGCTGCTGCCAAGTCCAGAGTCTGTCATGGGTCCCTGTACGGCCTCCCATTGCTGCTGTCTCCATCGCCACACTCTGCCATGTGCCACTTTCATTTCTCCTCACACACTGCTGGTGTGTTGAATTTTTTGACATAGGGTGCTGGCAGATTACGGGCCTCCTATAGCTGCTGCCAGGCCCCTAATCTGCCATGGGCCCCTATATACCGCCTCCTCATGCTGCTGCCAAGTCCAGAGTCTGTCATGGGTCCCTGTACGGCCTCCCATTGCTGCTGTCTCCATCGCCACACTCTGCTGCCATGTGCCACTTTCAGGTCTCTTCACACTGCTGGTGTGTTAAATTTTTTGACATAGGGTGCAGGCAGATTACGGGCCTCACATAGCTGCTGGCAGGCCCCTAATCTGCCATGGGCCCCTATATACCGCCTCCTCATGCTGCTGCCAAGTCCAGAGTCTGTCATGGTCCCTGTACGGCCTCCCATTGCTGCTGTCTCCATCGCCACAGTCTGCTGCCATGTGCCACTTTCAGGTCTCTTCACACTGCTGGTGTGTTAAATTTTTTGACATAGGGTGCAGGCAGATTACGGGCCTCACATAGCTGCTGCCAGGCCCCTAATCTGCCATGGGCCCCTATATACCGCCTCCTCATGCTGCTGCCAAGTCCAGAGTCTGTCATGGTCCCTGTACGGCCTCCCATTGCTGCTGTCTCCATCGCCACACTCTGCTGCCATGTGCCACTTTCAGGTCTCTTCACACTGCTGGTGTGTTAAATTTTTTGACATAGGGTGCAGGCAGATTACGGGCCTCACATAGCTGCTGCCAGGCCCCTAATCTGCCATGGGCCCCTATATACCGCCTCCTCATGCTGCTGCCAAGTCCAGAGTCTGTCATGGTCCCTGTACGGCCTCCCATTGCTGCTGTCTCCATCGCCACAGTCTGCTGCCATGTGCCACTTTCAGGTCTCTTCACACTGCTGGTGTGTTAAATTTTTTGACATAGGGTGCAGGCAGATTACGGGCCTCACATAGCTGCTGCCAGGCCCCTAATCTGCCATGGGCCCCTATATACCGCCTCCTCATGCTGCTGCCAAGTCCAGAGTCTGTCATGGGTCCCTGTACGGCCTCCCATTGCTGCTGTCTCCATCGCCACACTCTGCTGCCATGTGCCACTTTCAGGTCTCTTCACACTGCTGGTGTGTTAAATTTTTTGACATAGGGTGCAGGCAGATTACGGGCCTCACATAGCTGCTGCCAGGCCCCTAATCTGCCATGGGCCCCTATATACCGCCTCCTCATGCTGCTGCCAAGTCCAGAGTCTGTCATGGTCCCTGTACGGCCTCCCATTGCTGCTGTCTCCATCGCCACACTCTGCTGCCATGTGCCACTTTCAGGTCTCTTCACACTGCTGGTGTGTTAAATTTTTTGACATAGGGTGCTGGCAGATTACGGGCCTCCTATCGCTGCTGCCAGGCCCCTAATCTGCCATGGGCCCCTATATACCGCCTCCTCATGCTGCTGCCAAGTTCAGAGTCTGTCATGGGTCCCTGTACGGCCTCCCATTGCTGCTGTCTCCATCGCCACACTCTGCTGCCATGTGCCACTTTCATTTCTCCTCACACACTGCTGGTGTGTTGAATTTTTTGACATAGGGTGCTGGCAGATTACGGGCCTCCTATAGCTGCTGCCAGGCCCCTAATCTGCCATGGGCCCCTATATACCGCCTCCTCATGCTGCTGCCAAGTTCAGAGTCTGTCATGGGTCCCTGTACGGCCTCCCATTGCTGCTGTCTCCATCGCCACACTCTGCTGCCATGTGCCACTTTCAGGTCTCCTCACACTGCTGGTGTGTTGAATTTTTTGACATAGGGTGCTGGCAGATTACGGGCCTCCTATAGCTGCTGCCAGGCCCCTAATCTGCCATAAGCCCCTATATACCGCCTCCTCATGCTGCTGCCAAGTCCAGAGTCTGTCATGGGTCCCTGTACGGCCTCCCATTGCTGCTGTCTCCATCGCCACACTCTGCCATGTGCCACTTTCAGGTCTCCTCACACACTGCTGGTGTGTTGAATTTTTTGACATAGGGTGCTGGCAGATTACGGGCCTCCTATAGCTGCTGCCAGGCCCCTAATCTGCCGTAGGCCCCTATATACCGCCTCCTCATGCTGCTGCCAGGTCCAGAGTCTCTCATGGGTCCCTGTACGGCCTCCCATTGCTGCTGTCTCCATCGCCACACTCTGCCATGTGCCACTTTCAGGTCTCCTCACACTGCTGGTGTGTTCCATTTTTTGTCATAGGGTGCTGGCAGATTATGGGCCTCCCATAACTGCTGCCAGGCCCCTAATCTGCCATGGGCCCCTATACCGACTCCTCATGCTGTGACGTTGCAACAACGTGGAATTCAACCCTACATATGTTAGACCGCCTTTACGAACAGCAAAAGGCCATCACAGATTTCCTGATGTTAAAAGCAGATAAAGGTACTCCCTGTGTAACTTAGATGTCAGCCATTGGCAGCTCATGCGTGACACCTGCGCTTGCTCAGGCCCTTTGAGGAGGCCACGCTATTCGTGAGTCGGCAGGACTATGGGATGAACGACGTCATTCCTCTGTTGCACGTCCTGGAACAAATGCTGTTAACAATGGCTGGTCAGGGTGCGGTAGACGTGGCGCACAGATCTCAACGCCACATGGCCCCTGTGGGGGCAGGACTGGAAGAAGAGGAGGAGGTAGAGGAGGACATTGGTGCTCAGGAATTATTGAGTGAAATGGGTGGTTTTTCCACTCAGCGGACAGGAGTGGAGGAGCAGGAGCATCTGGTAGAGGAGGAGGAAGAGGAGACAGAGGACCTAGACGCACCGTGGCAGTATGCTGTGGAGATGGAGGCAGGGAGTCCCTCGCATTCCTTGGCACAAATGGCCCATAGCATGCTCGGTTGCTTGCGTAGCGACAGCCGAATAATAACCATCAGACAGAGGGATGACTTTTGGCTGTCCACCTTGTTGGACCCTCGCTACCGTTCAAAAATGGTGGCCTTTTTCACACCTGCTGAGAGGGAGGCCAAAATAACGTACTATAAAAAACACCTATGTAGTCAGCTGGTCTCTGCCTGTCTGCGCCAACGTCCATCCTCAGACACTGTGGGCCCTGTGCGCTCGTGTTCCGCTGCCATGGCAGCAGGGGAGGGGTGGGGTGGTAGGAGCAGTGGCAGCTCCACCAGCAGCGGCTGCCTCAGTCTGCAGTCGATGATGAGTAGCTTTCTTCACCAGCGCAGTGAGGAAACTACTAACCAGCCGCAGCAGCAGCATCAGGTGGACCTGGAGCAGGACCTCAAACAACAGGCTTAGGCCTACTTGGACAGCACCCTGCCAACCGAGGTAGACAATCCCCTTGACTACTGGGCAACGAAACTTGACCTTTGGCCCCAACTAGCTGAATTTGCCCTTGAAAGGCTGTCATGCCCGGCCAGTAGCGTGGCATCGGAGCGCGTGTTTAGTGCGGCAGGAGGTATTGCAACTCCGCGGAGGACACGACTGTCCACCCAAAGTGTGGAGAGACTCACGTTTGTGAAAATGAATCAGGCGTGGATTAGTCTGGATTTCAAACCACCAGTTCCTGACACAACTGACTAAATCCGCCATGAATCATGCCCCAAACATGTGCCACTTTCAGGTCTCCTCACACTGCTGGTGTGTTCCATTTTTTGTCATAGGGTGCTGGCAGATTACGGGCCTCCCATAGCTGCTGCCAGGCCCCTAATCTGCCATGGGCCCCTATACCGCCTCCTCATGCTGCTGCCAAGTCCAGAGTCTCTCATGGGTCCCTGTACGGCCTCCCATTGCTGCTGCCTCCATCGCCACACTCTGCCATGTGCCACTTTCAGGTCTCCTCACACTGCTGGTGTGTTCCATTTTTTGTCATAGGGTGCTGGCAGATTACGGGCCTCCCATAGCTGCTGCCAGGCCCCTAATCTGCCATGGGCCCCTATACCGCCTCCTCATGCTGCTGCCAGGTCCAGAGTCTCTCATGGGTCCCTGTACGGCCTCCCATTGCTGCTGTCTCCATCGCCACACTCTGCTGCCATGTGCCACTTTCAGGTCTCCTCACACTGCTGGTGGGTTCCATTTTTTGTCATAGGGTGCTGGCAGATTACGGGCCTCCCATAGCTGCTGCCAGGCCCGTAATCTGCCATGGGCCCCCGTACCGACTCCTCATGCTGCTGCCAGGCCCGTAATCTGTCATGGGCCCCTGTTGTCGCTTGTTGGCATATTCCGCTCGTTCAGATGCTCCTTCTCCTGCTACTCATCTTCACGGATTCCGTCAGCAGTCTTTCTTGGAATCCGTTTCCAAGAGACAACAGTTTGCGAGCACGCACCCGACGGTGCAGAAGCTGAACGTCCTCCTGTCCAAGTTGCTGCTGCCAGGCTCGTAATCTGTCATGCGCCCCTGTACCGCCTCCTCATGCTGCTGCCAGGTCCAGAGTGTGTCATGGGCCCCCGTACCGACTCCTCATGCTGCTGCCAGGCCCGTAATCTGTCATGGGCCCCTGTACCGCCTCCCCATGCTGCTGCCAGGTCCAGAGTGTGTCATGGGTCCCTGTACGGCCTCCCATTGCTGCTGCCAGGCCCGTAATCTGCCATGGGCCCCTGTACCGACTCCTCATGCTGCTGCCAGGCCCGTAATCTGTCATGGGCCCCTGTACCGCCTCCTCATGCTGCTGCCAGGTCCAGAGTGTGTCATGGGTCCCTGTACGGCCTCCCATTGCTGCTGTCTCTATCGCCACACTCTGCCATGTGCCACTTTCAGGTCTCCTCACACTGCTGGTGGTTTCCATTTTTGTCATAGGGTGCTGTATGGCCTCCCATTGCTGCTGCCTCCACCGCCACACTGTGGCTCCACACTCTGGTTTTGGCCCCGTGACTGCCCAAATGAGTGAAGTGTGCGGTGATTCTAAGATCGACGGCACTCATCTGCATGTCATACTGACTGACAGTATTATTTCTCTTCCCCAGCAGACTCCAAGGGCATTTAAATTAAAGGTACAGTGTTCTGCACTAATATTAAGTCTCTCTGAAGCCTAGAAACACCCTTTTTTAAGTTAAATTCACAGCGAATTTATTCGACTCGAATCGAATATTGTCCACGAATTCGCCGAATCAGTCGAATCGAATTTTTCATTTCTTCGCTCATCTCTAGTTAGAACCTATAGACAAATATCCAGTGGATAGGCATCTATCAGAATAATTGCTGTGTATGCAGACCTATTGCACGGGTCACAGTGGTTAGATCCAATAGAGAAATATGCTTCTTTTTGCTGTAACTTGTCTCCTCGTATGAGTAAATAAACTTCTTAACTTGATCCTGAGTGTGGTCTAAGGTGGATTTCCCTCACAACCACTTACCACTGTTCATCATCTTACTCACCATGCTTTGTAGCTAAATTGACCTGTGTGTTCCCTGCCCCAGTTTAGGGGTATTAGCATACATTATCCATATTTTTAACTCTGCCATGGCCGGTCCCAAGCCCGTGCTTTGAAAAGAGGAGGGTTGGGTTCTAGGACAGTAAACTAGGCCTGTAAAAACTGTTTACAGAGCAGTTGGGAATGTTTAGCGACAGTGAGGTAATGGTTTGTCTTGGGAAAGTTCGATGACACTGAGGAAATGAAGATCACATTAAGCACGGTTATTGCTGAGAGCAATGGACTAGATCTTATTCCATAACACTTGGAAGATGCTTATTGCAGTCTAGAGTTGCTCCAAAGGTTGTACGTGAAGGTAGTGTGCAAGCAGAAGTAAAGTGCAGGGGCAGTTTCTGTTCCCCTCTAAAACAGGTCGACTACTGTTAGAGAAATTAGATGCTTATTTTTTAATCATTTCTGCCTGCTTGCAATTGATTGTTTAAGAAACCGTACTTTTGAAATGCATGTAACCGTAAGCAACTTCTGTAGTTGAGTCTGTAAGACTGAGCTACACCTCCTTCTAGGAAATGAGAATATAGGTCAAGCCCAGAAACACAAGTTAACCAATCATGTCCAGAAGAGGTGGCCAAGTCAGCATTTTTAGCATTTTAGGAAAAAGTATATAAAACCTAGGTTAATTATTGTCCAATTAGACAAGCCTGGATAGGCGTCTATCATTCTAATTGCTGTGTATGCAGCCCTATTGCACGGGTCACAGTGGTTAGAACCAATAGACAAATATCCAGTGGATAGGCATCAATCAGGCTAATTGCTGTGTATGCAGCCCTATTGCACGGGTCACAGTGGTTAGAACCAATAGACAAATTTCCAGTGGATAGGCATCTATCAGGCTAATTGCTGTGTATGCAGCCCTTTTGCACGGGTCACAGTGGTTAGAACCAATAGAAAAATATCCAGATGATAGGCATCTATCAGGCTAATTGCTGTGTATGCAGCCCTATTGCACGGGTCACAGTGGTTAGAACCGATAGAAAAATATCCAGATGATAGGCATCTATCAGGCTAATTGCTGTGTATGCAGCCCTATTGCACGGGTCACAGTGGTTAGAACCGATAGAAAAATATCCAGTGGATAGGCATCTATCAGGCTAATTGCTGTGTATGCAGCCCTTTTGCACGGTCACAGTGGTTAGAACCAATAGACAAATTTCCAGTGGATAGGCATCTATCAAGCTAATTGCTGTGTATGCAGCCCTATTGCACGGGTCACAGTGGTTAGAACCTATAGACAAATATCCAGTGGATAGGCATCTATCAGACTAATTGCTGTGTATGCAGCCCTATTGCACGGGTCACAGTGGTTAGAACCAATAGAAAAATATCCAGATGATAGGCATCTATCAGGCTAATTGCTGTGTATGCAGCCCTATTGCACGGGTCACAGTGGTTAGATCCTATAGACAAATATCCAGTGGATAGGCATCTATCAGACTAATTGCTGTGTATGCAGCCCTATTGCACGGGTCACAGTGGTTAGAACCAATAGACAAATTTCCAGTGGATAGGCATCTATCAGGCTAATTGCTGTGTATGCAGCCCTATTGCACGGGTCACAGTGGTTAGAACCAATAGAAAAATATCCAGATGATAGGCATCTATCAGGCTAATTGCTGTGTATGCAGCCCTATTGCACGGGTCACAGTGGTAAGAACCAATAGAAAAATATCCAGATGATAGGCATCTATCAGGCAAATTGCTGTGTATGCTGCCCTGTTGCACGGGTCAAAGTGGTTAGAACCGATAGAAAAATATCCAGTGGATAGGCATCTATCAGGCTAATTGCTGTGTATGCAGCCCTATTGCACGGGTCACAGTGGTTAGAACCAATAGACAAATTTCCAGTGGATAGGCATCTATCAAGCTAATTGCTGTGTATGCAGCCCTATTGCACGGGTCACAGTGGTTAGAACCTATAGACAAATATCCAGTGGATAGGCATCTATCAGACTAATTGCTGTGTATGTAGCCCTATTGCACGGGTCACAGTGGTTAGAACCAATAGACAAATTTCCAGTGGATAGGCATCTATCAGGCTAATTGCTGTGTATGCAGCCCTAGTGCACGGGTCACAGTGGTTAGAACCAATAGAAAAATATCCAGATGATAGGCATCTATCAGGCTAATTGCTGTGTATGCAGCCCTATTGCACGGGTCACAGTGGTTAGAACCGATAGAAAAATATCCAGATGATAGGCATCTATCAGGCTAATTGCTGTGTATGCAGCCCTATTGCACGGGTCACAGTGGTTAGAACCGATAGAAAAATATCCAGTGGATAGGCATCTATCAGGCTAATTGCTGTGTATGCAGCCCTATTGCACGGGTCACAGTGGTTAGAACCAATAGACAAATTTCCAGTGGATAGGCATCTATCAAGCTAATTGCTGTGTATGCAGCCCTATTGCACGGGTCACAGTGGTTAGAACCTATAGACAAATATCCAGTGGATAGGCATCTATCAGACTAATTGCTGTGTATGCAGCCCTATTGCACGGGTCACAGTGGTTAGAACCAATAGAAAAATATCCAGATGATAGGCATCTATCAGGCTAATTGCTGTGTATGCAGCCCTATTGCACGGGTCACAGTGGTTAGATCCTATAGACAAATATCCAGTGGATAGGCATCTATCAGACTAATTGCTGTGTATGCAGCCCTATTGCACGGGTCACAGTAGTTAGAACCAATAGACAAATTTCCAGTGGATAGGCATCTATCAGGCTAATTGCTGTGTATGCAGCCCTATTGCACGGGTCACAGTGGTTAGAACCAATAGAAAAATATCCAGATGATAGGCATCTATCAGGCTAATTGCTGTGTATGCAGCCCTATTGCACGGGTCACAGTGGTAAGAACCAATAGAAAAATATCCAGATGATAGGCATCTATCAGGCTAATTGCTGTGTATGCAGCCCTATTGCACGGGTCACAGTGGTTAGAACCGATAGAAAAATATCCAGTGGATAGGCATCTATCAGGCTAATTGCTGTGTATGCAGCCCTATTGCACGGGTCACAGTGGTTAGAACCAATAGACAAATTTCCAGTGGATAGGCATCTATCAAGCTAATTGCTGTGTATGCAGCCCTATTGCACGGGTCACAGTGGTTAGAACCTATAGACAAATATCCAGTGGATAGGCATCTATCAGACTAATTGCTGTGTATGCAGCCCTATTGCACGGGTCACAGTGGTTAGAACCAATAGACAAATATCCAGTGGATAGGCATCTATCAGGATAATTGCTGTGTATGCAGCCCTATTGCACGGGTCACAGTGGTTAGAACCAATAGACAAATTTCCAGTGGATAGGCATCTATCAGTCTAATTGCTGTGTATGCAGCCCTATTGCACGGGTCACAGTGGTTAGAACCAATAGAAAAATATCCAGATGATAGGCATCTATCAGGCTAATTGCTGTGTATGCAGCCCTATTGCACGGGTTACAGTTATTAGAACCAATAGAGAAATATCCAGTGGATAGGCATCTATCAGGCTAATTGCTGTGTATGCAGCCCTATTGCACGGGTCACAGTGGTTAGAACCAATAGACAAATTTCCAGTGGATAGGCATCTATCAAGCTAATTTCTGTGTATGCAGCCCTATTGCACGGGTCACAGTGGTTAGAACCAATAGAAAAATATCCAGATGATAGGCATCTATCAGGCTAATTGCTGTGTATGCAGCCCTATTGCACGGGTCACAGTGGTTAGAACCAAGAGACAAATATCCAGTGGATAGGCATCTATCAGGCTAATTGCTGTGTATGCAGCCCTATTGCACGGGTCACAGTGGTTAGACCCAATAGAAAAATATCCAGTGGATAGGCATCTATCAGGCTAATTGCTGTGTATGCAGCCCTATTGCACAGGTCACAGTGGTTAGAACCAATAGAAAAATATCCAGATGATAGGAATCTATCAGGCTAATTGCTGTGTATGCAGCCCTATTGCACGGGTCACAGTGGTTAGAACCAATAGAAAAATATCCACTGGATCGGCATCTATCAGGCTAATTGCTGTGTATGCAGCCCTATTGCACGGGTCACAGTGGTTAGAACCTATAGACAAATATCCAGTGGATAGGCATCTATCAGAATAATTGCTGTGTATGCAGCCCTATTGCACGGGTCACAGTGGTTAGAACCAATAGAAAAATATCCAGATGATAGGCATCTATCAGGCTAATTGCTGTGTATGCAGCCCTATTGCACGGGTCACAGTTGTTAGAACCAATAGACAAATTTCCAGTGGATAGGCATCTATCAAGCTAATTTCTGTGTATGCAGCCCTATTGCACGGGTCACAGTGGTTAGAACCAATAGAAAAATATCCAGATGATAGGCATCTATCAGGCTAATTGCTGTGTATGCAGCCCTATTGCACGGGTCACAGTGGTTAGAACCAATAGAAAAATATCCAGTGGATAGGCATCTATCAGGCTAGTTGCTGTGTATGCAGCCCTATTGCACGGGTCACAGTGGTTAGAACCAAGAGACAAATATCCAGTGGATAGGCATCTATCAGGCTAATTGCTGTGTATGCAGCCCTATTGCACGGGTCACAGTGGTTAGACCCAATAGAAAAATATCCAGTGGATAGGCATCTATCAGGCTAATTGCTGTGTATGCAGCCCTATTGCACGGGTCACAGTGGTTAGAACCAATAGAAAAATATCCAGATGATAGGCATCTATCAGGCTAATTGCTGTGTATGCAGCCCTATTGCACGGGTCACAGTGGTTAGAACCAATAGAAAAATATCCACTGGATCGGCATCTATCAGTCTAATTGCTGTGTATGCAGCCCTATTGCACGGGTCACAGTGGTTAGAACCTATAGACAAATATCCAGTGGATAGGCATCTATCAGAATAATTGCTGTGTATGCAGCCCTATTGCACGGGTCACAGTGGTTAGAACCAATAGAGAAATATGCTTCTTTTTGCTGTAACTTGTCTCCTCGTACGAGTAAATAAACTTCTTAACTTGATCCTGAGCGCGGTCTAAGGTGGATTTCCCTCACAACCACTTACCACTGTTCATCATCTTATCCACCATGCTTTGTAGCTAAATTGACCTGTGTGTTCCCTGCCCCAGTTTGGGGGTATTAGCATACCTTATCCATATTTTTAACTCTGCCATGGCCGGTCCCAAGCCCGTGCTTTGAAAAGAGGAAGGTTGGGTTCTAGGACAGTAAACTAGGCCTGTAAAAACTGTTTATAGAGCAGTTGGGAATGTTTAGTGACAGTGAGGTAATGGATTGTCTTGGGAAAGTTTGATGACACTGAGGAAATGAAGACCACATTAAACACAGTTATTGCTGAGAGCAATGGACTAGATCTTATTCCATAACACTTGGAAGATGCTTATTGCAGTCTAGAGTTGCTCCAAAGGTTGTACGTGAAGGTAGTGTGCAAGCAGAAGTAAAGTGCAGGGGCAGTTTCTGTTCCCCTCTAAAACAGGTCGACTACTGTTAGAGAAATTAGATGCTTATTTTTTAATCATTTCTGCCTGCTTGCAATTGATTGTTTAAGAAACCGTACTTTTGAAATGCATGTAACCGTAAGCAACTTCTGTAGTTGAGTCTGTAAGACTGAGCTACACCTCCTTCTAGGAAATGAGAATATAGGTCAAGCCCAGAAACACAAGTTAACCAATTGTGCCCAGAAGAGGTGGCCAAGTCAGCATTTTTAGCATTTTAGGAAAAAGTATATAAAACCTAGGTTAATTATTGTCCAATTAGACAAGCCTGGATAGGCGTCTATCATTCTAATTGCTGTGTATGCAGCCCTATTGCACGGGTCACAGTGGTTAGAACCAATAGACAAATATCCAGTGGATAGGCATCTATCAGGCTAATTGCTGTGTATGCAGCCCTATTGCACGGGTCACAGTGGTTAGAACCAATAGACAAATATCCAGTGGATAGGCATCTATCAGGCTAATTGCTGTGTATGCAGCCCTATTGCACGGGTCACAGTGGTTAGAACCAATAGACAAATTTCCAGTGGATAGGCATCTATCAGGCTAATTGCTGTGTATGCAGCCCTATTGCACGGGTCACAGTGGTTAGAACCAATAGAAAAATATCCAGATGATAGGCATCTATCAGGCTAATTTCTGTGTATGCAGCCCTATTGCACGGGTCACAGTGGTTAGAACCAATAGAAAAATATCCAGTGGATAGGCATCTATCAGGCTAATTGCTGTGTATGCAGCCCTATTGCACGGGTCACAGTGGTTAGAACCAATAGACAAATTTCCAGTGGATAGGCATCTATCAAGCTAATTTCTGAGTATGCAGCCCTATTGCACGGGTCACAGTGGTTAGAACCAATAGAAAAATATCCAGATGATAGGCATCTATCAGGCTAATTGCTGTGTATGCAGCCCTATTGCACGGGTCACAGTGGTTAGAACAAATAGAAAAATATCCAGTGGATAGGCATCTATCAGGCTAGTTGCTGTGTATGCAGCCCTATTGCATGGGTCACAGTGGTTAGAACCAAGAGACAAATATCCAGTGGATAGGCATCTATCAGGCTAATTGCTGTGTATGCAGCCCTATTGCACAGGTCACAGTGGTTAGAACCAATAGAAAAATATCCACTGGATCGGCATCTATCAGGTTAATTGCTGTGTATGCAGCCCTATTGCACGGGTCACAGTGGTTAGAACCTATAGACAAATATCCAGTGGATAGGCATCTATCAGGCTAATTACTGTGTATGCAGCCCTATTGCACGGGTCACAGTGGTTAGAACCAATAGACAAATATCCAGATGATAGGCATCTATCAGGCTAATTGCTGTGTATGCAGCCCTATTGCACGGGTCACAGTGGTTAGAACCAATAGAAAAATATCCAGTGGATAGGCATCTATCAGGCTAATTGCTGTGTATGCAGCCCTATTGCACGGGTCACAGTGGTTTGAACCTATAGACAAATATCCAGTGGATAGGCATCTATCAGACTAATTGCTGTGTATGCAGCCCTATTGCACGGGTCACAGTGGTTAGAACCAATAGAGAAATATGCTTCTTTTTGCTGTAACTTGTCTCCTCGTACGAGTAAATAAACTTCTTAACTTGATCCTGAGCACGGTCTAAGGTGGATTTCCCTCACAACCACTTACCACTGTTCATCATCTTATCCACCATGCTTTGTAGCTAAATTGACCTGTGTGTTCCCTGCCCCAGTTTGGGGGTATTAGCATACATTATCCATATTTTTAACTCTGCCATGGCCGGTCCCAAGCCCATGCTTTGAAAATAGGAGGGTTGGGTTCTACGACAGTAAACTAGGCCTGTAAAACTGTTTACAGAGCAGTTGGGAATGTTTAGTGACAGTGAGGTAATGGTTTTTTCTTGGGAAAGTTCGATGATACTGAGGAAATGAAGACCACATTAAACACGGTTATTCCTGAGAGCAATGGACTAGAGCTTATTCCATAACACTTGGAAGATGCTTTTTGCAGTCTAGAGTTGCTCCAAAGGTTGTACGTGAAGGTAGTGTGCAAGCAGAAGTAAAGTGCAGGGGCAGTTTCTGTTCCCCTCTAAAACAGGTCGACTACTGTTAGAGAAATTAGATGCTTATTTTTTAATCATTTCTGCCTGCTTGCAATTGATTGTTTAAGAAACCGTACTTTTGAAATGCATGTAACCGTAAGCAACATCCGTAGTTGAGTCTGTAAGACAGAGCTACACCTCCTTCTAGGAAATTAGAATATAGGTCAAGCCCAGAAACACAAGTTAACCAATCATGTCCAGAAGAGGTGGCCAAGTCAGCATTTTTAGCATTTTAGGAAAAAGTATATAAAACCTAGGTTAATTATTGTCCAATTAGACAAGCCTGGTTAGGCGTCTATCATTCTAATGGCTGTGTATGCAGCCCTATTGCACGGGTCACAGTGGTTAGAACCAACAGACAAATATCCAGTGGATAGGCATCTATCAGGCTAATTGCTGTGTATGCAGCCCTATAGCACGGGTCACAGTGGTTAGAACCAATAGAAAAATATCCAGATGATAGGCATCTATCAGGCTAATTGCTGTATATGCAGCCCTATTGCACGGGTCACAGTGGTTAGAACCGATAGAAAAATATCCAGTGGATAGGCATCTATCAGGCTAATTGCTGTGTATGCAGCCCTATTGCACGGGTCACAGTGGTTAGAACCTATAGACAATTATCCAGTGGATAGGCATCTATCAGAATAATTGCTGTGTATGCAGCCCTATTGCACGGGTCACAGTGGTTAGAACCAATAGAGAAATATGCTTCTTTTTGCTGTAACTTGTCTCCTCGTACGAGTAAATAAACTTCTTAACTTGATCCTGAGCGCGGTCTAAGGTGGATTTCCCTCACAACCACTTACCACTGTTCATCTTCTTATCCACCATGCTTTGTAGCTAAATTGACCTGTGTGTTCCCTGCCCCAGTTTGGGGGTATTAGCATACATTATCCATATTTTTAACTCTGCCATGACCGGTCCCAAGCCCGTGCTTTGAAAAGAGGAGGGTTGGGTTCTAGGACAGTAAACTAGGCCTGTAAAAACTGTTTACAGAGCAGTTGGGAATGTTTAGTGACAGTGAGGTAATGGTTTGTCTTGGGAAAGTTCGATGACACTGAGGAAATGAAGACCACATTAAACACGGTTATTGCTGAGAGCAATGGACTAGAGCTTATTCCATAACACTTGGAAGATGCTTATTGCAGTATAGAGTTGCTCCAAAGGTTTCACGTGAAGGTAGTGTGCAAGCAGAAGTAAAGTGCAGGGGCAGTTTCTGTTCCCCTCTAAAACAGGTCGACTACTGTTAGAGAAATAAGATGCTTATTTTTTAATCATTTCTGCCTGCTTGCAATTGATTGTTTAAGAAACCGTACTTTTGAAATGCATGTAACCGTAAGCAACTTCCGTAGTTGAGTCTGTAAGACTGAGCTACACCTCCTTCTAGGAAATGAGAATATAGGTCAAGCCCAGAAACACAAGTTAACCAATCATGTCCAGAAGAGGTGGCCAAGTCAGCATTTTTAGCATTTTAGGAAAAAGTATATAAAACCTAGGTTAATTATTGTCCAATTAGAAAAGCCTGGATAGGCGTCTATCATTCTAATTGCTGTGTATGCAGGACTATTGCACGAGTCACAGTGGTTAGAACCAATAGACAAATATCCAGTGGATAGGCATCTATCAGGCTAATTGCTGTGTATGCAGCCCTATTGCACGGGTCACAGTGGTTAGAACCAATACACAAATTTCCAGTGGATAGGCATCTATCAGGCTAATTGCTGTGTATGCAGCCCTATTGCACGGGTCACAGTGGTTAGAACCAATAGACAAATATCCAGTGGATAGGCATCTATCAGGCTAATTGCTGTGTATGCAGCCCTATTGCACGGGTCACAGTGGTTAGAACCAATAGAAAAATATCCAGATGATAGGCATCTATCAGGCTAATTGCTGTGTATGCAGCCCTATTGCACGGGTCACAGTGGTTAGAACCAATAGAGAAATATGCTTCTTTTTGCTGTAACTTGTCTCCTCGTACGAGTAAATAAACTTCTTAACTTGATCCTGAGCGCGGTCTAAGGTGGATTTCCCTCACAACCACTTACCACTGTTCATCATCTTATCCACCATGCTTTGTAGCTAAATGGACCTGTGTGTTCCCTGCCCCAGTTTAGGGGTATTAGCATACATTATCCATATTTTTAACTCTGCCATGGCCGGTCCCAAGCCCGTGCTTTGAAAAGAGGAGGGTTGGGTTCTAGGACAGTAAACTAGGCCTGTAAAAACTGTTTACAGAGCAGTTGGGAATGTTTAGTGACAGTGAGGTAATGGTCTGTCTTGGGAAAGTTCGATGACACTGAGGAAATGAAGACCACATTAAGCACGGTTATTGCTGAGAACAATGGACTAGAGCTTATTCCATAACACTTGGAAGATGCTTATTGCAGTCTAGAGTTGCTCCAAAGGTTGTACGTGAAGGTAGTGTGCAAGCAGAAGTAAAGTGCAGGGGCAGTTTCTGTTCCCCTCTAAAACAGGTCGACTACTGTTAGAGAAATAAGATGCTTATTTTTTAATCATTTCTGCCTGCTTGCAATTGATTGTTTAAGAAACCGTACTTTTGAAATGCATGTAACTGTAAGCAACTTCCGTAGTTGAGTCTGTAAGACTGAGCTACACCTCCTTCTAGTAAATGAGAATATAGGTAAAGCCCAGAAACACAAGTTAACCATTCATGTCCAGAAGAGGTGGCCAAGTCAGCATTTTTAGCATTTTAGGAAAAAGTACATAAAACCTAGGTTAATTATTGTCCAACTAGACAAGCCTGGATAGGCGTCTATCATTCTAATTGCTTTGTATGCAGCCCTATTGCACGGGTCACAGTGGTTAGAACCAATAGACAAATATCCAGTGGATAGGCATCTATCATACTAATTGCTGTTTATGCAGCCCTATTGCACGGGTCACAGTGGTTAGAACCAATAGAAAAATATCCAGTGGATAGGCATCTATCAGGCTAATTGCTGTGTATGCAGCTCTATTGCACGGGTCACAGTGGTTAGAACCTATAGACAAATATCCAGTGGACAGGCATCTATCAGGCTAATTGCTGTGTATGCAGCCCTATTGCACGGGTCACAGTGGTTAGAACCAATAGACAAATATCCAGTGGATAGGCATCTATCAGGCTAATTGCTGTGTATGCAGCCCTATTGCACGGGTCACAGTGGTTAGAACCAATAGAGAAATATGCTTCTTTTTGCTGTAACTTGTCTCCTCATACGAGTAAATAAACTTCTTTTTTTTTCTTATAAATATTTATTAGTTTTTCAACTCATATACAAAACATTCCAACATTTCTATTAAAATCGTTATCAAAACATTGTTTTCTCCTCAAATTTTATTTATATATAACTTCCATTTCTTTCCACCCCCCCCACCCAAGAACCCCCCACACTCCACATTTTTGCTCCTCAGATTAAGTCTATATTATTCTGTTGTTCCTAAACCCGTTTCTAAACCTCTTCCAGGAATATTATCTCATGATATATTTCTCCTTTTCTCTGTGCTCTTCCCAGCCTTTCCATTTTTTATTATACAACTCCAACTTGTCCTCATGCGTATAGAACAATCTTTCTGTCTGTAAAATCTGGTTTACTCTACCCGTCCAATCCTCCTCAGTTGGCACCTCTCTTTTCTTCCAGAACCTGGGTATCAGGCTCATTCTTTTAAAACATTTAGAGTGTGCATGCTGGTGCTTTCCTCTAATTCCCTATATTGTGCAGGTAACCAAATACTTTTATTTAAACTTATTCCACTCAGTGCTTTCTCAATTTCAACCCAACTTTTCTCCGGATTATGAATCCAGTCGAAAATTCTCGCGATAATCCCCGCTTTATAATATCTCCTGAAATCTGGTACCCCCAGTCCTCCTCTTTCTTTACTTCTAGTCAACAATTCATAACCTATTCTAGGCTTTTTATTCCTCCATATACATTTTATTATCATTTTCCTAAGTTCTTTAAAATATGCCTCTGGGAGTTTGATTGGGATCATTTGATATTTGTATAATACTTTGGGTACAATTACCATCTTTATCAAGTTTATGCGGCCTATCCACGATGGGTTTCCATTTCCCACTTTCCTCAATTCCTCCTTAATCTCATTTAATAATGCTATATAATTGGCTCTATATAGGTTCTTAATTGAGGCTGATAATTTTATTCCTAGATATTTCAATTCTCTCTCTCCAAAGGAACGGGAATTCCTCTTGTAATTTTTCCTTTTCGCAGTTTTTAAGGTTTATATTTAAGATTTCTGTCTTTGTCGAGTTAATTTTCAGGTTCGACAATTCTCCATACTCCCTCAATGCTTTCATTAAATTTGGAAGTGATGTTCTTGGGTTTCCAACATAAAACATCAAATCGTCCGCATAAGCAGCTACCTTATGTTCTCTATCTCCTATCTTTATTCCTTTTATGTCTATGTTCTTCCTAATCATGGACAATAAGGGTTCCAGTGCTAACACATATAACAGTGGCGACAATGGACATCCCTGTCTTGTACCATTTGACATCTTAAAATACCATGATCTTCCTCCATTTACCATTATGGTAGTGGTAGGGCTTCTGTATAGCTCTCCAATCCACCCTCTCATTCTATTTCCAATTCCTAACACTTCCAGGGTATCCATCATAAAAGGAGAGGAGGGTTGGGTTCTAGGACAGTAAACTAGGCCTGTAAAAACTGTTTACAGAGCAGTTGGGAATGTTTCGTGACAGTGAGGTAATGGTTTGTCTTGGGAAAGTTTGATGACACTGAGGAAATGAAGACCACATTAAGCACGGTTATTGCTGAGAGCAATGGACTAGAGCTTATTCCATAACACTTGGAAGATGCTTACTGCAGTCTAGAGTTGCTCCAAAGGTTGTACGTGAAGGTAGTGTGCAAGCAGAAGTAAAGTGCAGGGGCAGTTTCTGTTCCCCTCTAAAACAGGTCGACTACTGGTAGAGAAATTAGATGCTTATTTTTTAATCATTTCTGCCTGCTTGCAATTGATTGTTTAAGAAACCGTACTTTTGAAATGCATGTAACCGTAAGCAACTTCCGTAGTTGAGTCTGTAAGACTGAGCTACACCTCCTTCTAGGAAATGAGAATATAGGTCAAGCCCAGAAACATAAGTTAACCAATCATGTCCAGAAGAGGTGGCCAAGTCAGCATTTTTAGCATTTTAGGAAAAAGTATATAAAACCTAGGTTAATTATTGTCCAATTAGATAAGCCTGGATAGGTGTCTATCATTCTAATTGCTGTGTATGCAGCCCTATTGCACGGGACACAGTAGTTAGAACCAATAGATAAATATCCAGTGGATAGGCATCTATCAGGCTAATTGCTGTCTATGCAGCCCTATTGCACGGGTCACAGTGGTTAGAACCAATAGACAAATATCCAGTGGATAGGCATCTATTAGGCTAAATGCTGTGTATGCAGCCCTATTGCACGGGTCACAGTGGTTAGAACCAATAGAAAAATATCCAGATGATAGGCATCTATCAGGCTAATTGCTGTGTATGCAGCCCTATTGCACGGGTCACAGTGGTTAGAACCAATAGAAAAATATCCAGTGGATAGGCATCTATCAGGCTAATTGCTGTGTATGCAGCCCTATTGTACGGGTCACAGTGGTTAGAACCTATAGACAAATATCCAGTGGATAGGCATCTATCAGACTAATTGCTGTGTATGCAGCCCTATTGCACGGGTCACAGTGGTTAGAACCAATAGAGAAATATGCTTCTTTTTGCTGTAACTTGTCTCCTCGTACGAGTAAATAAACTTCTTAACTTGATCCTGAGCGCGGTCTAAGGTGGATTTCCCTCACAACCACTTACCACTGTTCATCATCTTATCCACCATGCTTTGTAGCTAAATGGACCTGTGTGTTCCCTGCCCCAGTTTGGGGGTATTAGCATACATTATCCATATTTTTAACTCTGCCATGGCCGGTCCCAAGCCCGTGCTTTGAAAAGAGGAGGGTTGGGTTCTAGGACAGTAAACTAGGGCTGTAAAAACTGTTTACAGAGCAGTTGGGAATGTTTCGTGACAGTGAGGTAATGCTCTGTCTTGGGAAAGTTCGATGACACTGAGGAAATGAAGACCACATTAAGCACGGTTATTGCTGAGAGCAATGGACTAGAGCTTATTCCATAACATTTGGAAGATGCTTATTGCAGTCTAGAGTTGCTCCAAAGGTTGTACGTGAAGGTAGTGTGCAAGCAGAAGTAAAGTGCAGGGGCAGTTTCTGTTCCCCTCTAAAACAGGTCGACTACTGTTAGAGAAATTAGATGCTTATTTTTTAATCATTTCTGCCTGCTTGCAATTGATTGTTTAAGAAACCGTACTTTTGAAATGCATGTATCCGTAAGCAACTTCCGTAGTTGAGTCTGTAAGACTGAGCTACACCTTCTTCTAGGAAATGAGAATATAGGTCAAGCTCAGAAACACAAGTTAACCAATCATGTCCAGAAGAGGTGGCCAAGTCAGCATTTTTAGCATTTTAGGAAAAAGTATATAAAACCTAGGTTAATTATTGTCCACATTTAGACAAGCCTGGATAGGCGTCTATCATTCTAATTGCTGTGTATGCAGCCCTATTGCACGGGTCACAGTGGTTAGAACCAATAGACAAATATCCAGTGGATAGGCATCTATCAGGCTAATTGCTGTGTATGCAGCCCTATTGCACGGGTCACAGTGGTTAGAACCAATAGAAAAATATCCAGATGATAGGCATCTATCAGGCTAATTGCTGTGTATGTAGCCCTATTGCACGGGTCACAGTGGTTAGAACCAATAGAAAAATATCCACTGGATCGGCATCTATCAGGCTAATTGCTGTGTATGCAGCCCTATTGCACAGGTCACAGTGGTTAGAACCAATAGACAAATATCCAGTGGATAGGCATCTATCAGAATAATTGCTGTGTATGCAGCCCTATTGCACGGGTCACAGTGGTTAGAACCAATAGACAAATTTCCAGTGGATAGGCATCTATCAGGCTAATTGCTGTGTATGCAGCCCTATTGCACGGGTCACAGTGGTTAGAACCAATAGAAAAATATCCAGATGATAGGCATCTATCAGGCTAATTGCTGTGTATGCAGCCCTATTGCACGGGTCACAGTGGTTAGAACCGATAGAAAAATATCCAGTGGATAGGCATCTATCAGGCTAATTGCTGTGTATGCAGCCCTATTGCACGGGTCACAGTGGTTAGAACCAATAGACAAATTTCCAGTGGATAGGCATCTATCAAGCTAATTGCTGTGTATGCAGCCCTATTGCACGGGTCACAGTGGTTAGAACCTATAGACAAATATCCAGTGGATAGGCATCTATCAGACTAATTGCTGTGTATGCAGCCCTATTGCACGGGTCACAGTGGTTAGAACCAATAGAAAAATATCCAGATGATAGGCATCTATCAGGCTAATTGCTGTGTATGCAGCCCTATTGCACGGGTCACAGTGGTTAGATCCTATAGACAAATATCCAGTGGATAGGCATCTATCAGACTAATTGCTGTGTATGCAGCCCTATTGCACGGGTCACAGTGGTTAGAACCAATAGACAAATTTCCAGTGGATAGGCATCTATCAGGCTAATTGCTGTGTATGCAGCCCTATTGCACGGGTCACAGTGGTTAGAACCAATAGAAAAATATCCAGATGATAGGCATCTATCAGGCTAATTGCTGTGTATGCAGCCCTATTGCACGGGTCACAGTGGTAAGAACCAATAGAAAAATATCCAGATGATAGGCATCTATCAGGCAAATTGCTGTGTATGCTGCCCTGTTGCACGGGTCAAAGTGGTTAGAACCGATAGAAAAATATCCAGTGGATAGGCATCTATCAGGCTAATTGCTGTGTATGCAGCCCTATTGCACGGGTCACAGTGGTTAGAACCAATAGACAAATTTCCAGTGGATAGGCATCTATCAAGCTAATTGCTGTGTATGCAGCCCTATTGCACGGGTCACAGTGGTTAGAACCTATAGACAAATATCCAGTGGATAGGCATCTATCAGACTAATTGCTGTGTATGCAGCCCTATTGCACCGGTCACAGTGGTTAGAACCAATAGACAAATTTCCAGTGGATAGGCATCTATCAGGCTAATTGCTGTGTATGCAGCCCTAGTGCACGGGTCACAGTGGTTAGAACCAATAGAAAAATATCCAGATGATAGGCATCTATCAGGCTAATTGCTGTGTATGCAGCCCTATTGCACGGGTCACAGTGGTTAGAACCGATAGAAAAATATCCAGATGATAGGCATCTATCAGGCTAATTGCTGTGTATGCAGCCCTATTGCACGGGTCACAGTGGTTAGAACCGATAGAAAAATATCCAGTGGATAGGCATCTATCAGGCTAATTGCTGTGTATGCAGCCCTATTGCACGGGTCACAGTGGTTAGAACCAATAGACAAATTTCCAGTGGATAGGCATCTATCAAGCTAATTGCTGTGTATGCAGCCCTATTGCACGGGTCACAGTGGTTAGAACCTATAGACAAATATCCAGTGGATAGGCATCTATCAGACTAATGGCTGTGTATGCAGCCCTATTGCACGGGTCACAGTGGTTAGAACCAATAGAAAAATATCCAGATGATAGGCATCTATCAGGCTAATTGCTGTGTATGCAGCCCTATTGCACGGGTCACAGTGGTTAGATCCTATAGACAAATATCCAGTGGATAGGCATCTATCAGACTAATTGCTGTGTATGCAGCCCTATTGCACGGGTCACAGTAGTTAGAACCAATAGACAAATTTCCAGTGGATAGGCATCTATCAGGCTAATTGCTGTGTATGCAGCCCTATTGCACGGGTCACAGTGGTTAGAACCAATAGAAAAATATCCAGATGATAGGCATCTATCAGGCTAATTGCTGTGTATGCAGCCCTATTGCACGGGTCACAGTGGTAAGAACCAATAGAAAAATATCCAGATGATAGGCATCTATCAGGCTAATTGCTGTGTATGCAGCCCTATTGCACGGGTCAAAGTGGTTAGAACCGATAGAAAAATATCCAGTGGATAGGCATCTATCAGGCTAATTGCTGTGTATGCAGCCCTATTGCACGGGTCACAGTGGTTAGAACCAATAGACAAATTTCCAGTGGATAGGCATCTATCAAGCTAATTGCTGTGTATGCAGCCCTATTGCACGGGTCACGGTGGTTAGAACCTATAGACAAATATCCAGTGGATAGGCATCTATCAGACTAATTGCTGTGTATGCAGCCCTATTGCACGGGTCACAGTGGTTAGAACCAATAGACAAATATCCAGTGGATAGGCATCTATCAGGCTAATTGCTGTGTATGCAGCCCTATTGCACGGGTCACAGTGGTTAGAACCAATAGAAAAATATCCAGATGATAGGCATCTATCAGGCTAATTGCTGTGTATGCAGCCCTATTGCACGGGTTACAGTTATTAGAACCAATAGAGAAATATCCAGTGGATAGGCATCTATCAGGCTAATTGCTGTGTATGCAGCCCTATTGCACGGGTCACAGTGGTTAGAACCAATAGACAAATTTCCAGTGGATAGGCATCTATCAAGCTAATTTCTGTGTATGCAGCCCTATTGCACGGGTCACAGTGGTTAGAACCAATAGAAAAATATCCAGATGATAGGCATCTATCAGGCTAATTGCTGTGTATGCAGCCCTATTGCACGGGTCACAGTGGTTAGAACCAAGAGACAAATATCCAGTGGATAGGCATCTATCAGGCTAATTGCTGTGTATGCAGCCCTATTGCACGGGTCACAGTGGTTAGACCCAATAGAAAAATATCCAGTGGATAGGCATCTATCAGGCTAATTGCTGTGTATGCAGCCCTATTGCACAGGTCACAGTGGTTAGAACCAATAGAAAAATATCCAGATGATAGGCATCTATCAGGCTAATTGCTGTGTATGCAGCCCTATTGCACGGGTCACAGTGGTTAGAACCGATAGAAAAATATCCAGTGGATAGGCATCTATCAGGCTAATTGCTGTGTATGCAGCCCTATTGCACGGGTCACAGTGGTTAGAACCAATAGACAAATTTCCAGTGGATAGGCATCTATCAAGCTAATTGCTGTGTATGCAGCCCTATTGCACGGGTCACAGTGGTTAGAACCTATAGACAAATATCCAGTGGATAGGCATCTATCAGACTAATTGCTGTGTATGCAGCCCTATTGCACGGGTCACAGTGGTTAGAACCAATAGAAAAATATCCAGATGATAGGCATCTATCAGGCTAATTGCTGTGTATGCAGCCCTATTGCACGGGTCACAGTGGTTAGAACCGATAGAAAAATATCCAGATGATAGGCATCTATCAGGCTAATTGCTGTGTATGCAGCCCTATTGCACGGGTCACAGTGGTTAGAACCAATAGACAAATTTCCAGTGGATAGGCATCTATCAAGCTAATTGCTGTGTATGCAGCTCTATTGCACGGGTCACAGTGGTTAGAACCTATAGACAAATATCCAGTGGATAGGCATCTATCAGACTAATTGCTGTGTATGCAGCCCTATTGCACGGGTCACAGTGGTTAGAACCAATAGAAAAATATCCAGATGATAGGCATCTATCAGGCTAATTGCTGTGTATGCAGCCCTATTGCACGGGTCACAGTGGTTAGATCCTATAGACAAATATCCAGTGGATAGGCATCTATCAGACTAATTGCTGTGTATGCAGCCCTATTGCACGGGTCACAGTGGTTAGAACCAATAGACAAATTTCCAGTGGATAGGCATCTATCAGGCTAATTGCTGTGTATGCAGCCCTATTGCACGGGTCACAGTGGTTAGAACCAATAGAAAAATATCCAGATGATAGGCATCTATCAGGCTAATTGCTGTGTATGCAGCCCTATTGCACGGGTCACAGTGGTAAGAACCAATAGAAAAATATCCAGATGATAGGCATCTATCAGGCAAATTGCTGTGTATGCTGCCCTGTTGCACGGGTCAAAGTGGTTAGAACCGATAGAAAAATATCCAGTGGATAGGCATCTATCAGGCTAATTGCTGTGTATGCAGCCCTATTGCACGGGTCACAGTGGTTAGAACCAATAGACAAATTTCCAGTGGATAGGCATCTATCAAGCTAATTGCTGTGTATGCAGCCCTATTGCACGTGTCACAGTGGTTAGAACCTATAGACAAATATCCAGAGGATAGGCATCTATCAGACTAATTGCTGTGTATGTAGCCCTATTGCACGGGTCACAGTGGTTAGAACCAATAGACAAATTTCCAGTGGATAGGCATCTATCAGGCTAATTGCTGTGTATGCAGCCCTAGTGCACGGGTCACAGTGGTTAGAACCAATAGAAAAATATCCAGATGATAGGCATCTATCAGGCTAATTGCTGTGTATGCAGCCCTATTGCACGGGTCACAGTGGTTAGAACCGATAGAAAAATATCCAGATGATAGGCATCTATCAGGCTAATTGCTGTGTATGCAGCCCTATTGCACGGGTCACAGTGGTTAGAACCGATAGAAAAATATCCAGTGGATAGGCATCTATCAGGCTAATTGCTGTGTATGCAGCCCTATTGCACGGGTCACAGTGGTTAGAACTAATAGACAAATTTCCAGTGGATAGGCATCTATCAAGCTAATTGCTGTGTATGCAGCCCTATTGCACGGGTCACAGTGGTTAGAACCTATAGACAAATATCCAGTGGATAGGCATCTATCAGACTAATTGCTGTGTATGCAGCCCTATTGCACGGGTCACAGTGGTTAGAACCAATAGAAAAATATCCAGATGATAGGCATCTATCAGGCTAATTGCTGTGTATGCAGCCCTATTGCACGGGTCACAGTGGTTAGATCCTATAGACAAATATCCAGTGGATAGGCATCTATCAGTCTAATTGCTGTGTATGCAGCCCTATTGCACGGGTCACAGTAGTTAGAACCAATAGACAAATTTCCAGTGGATAGGCATCTATCAAGCTAATTGCTGTGTATGCAGCCCTATTGCACGGGTCACAGTGGTTAGAACCTATAGACAAATATCCAGTGGATAGGCATCTATCAGACTAATTGCTGTGTATGCAGCCCTATTGCACGGGTCACAGTGGTTAGAACCAATAGACAAATATCCAGTGGATAGGCATCTATCAGGATAATTGCTGTGTATGCAGCCCTATTGCACGGGTCACAGTGGTTAGAACCAATAGACAAATTTCCAGTGGATAGGCATCTATCAGTCTAATTGCTGTGTATGCAGCCCTATTGCACGGGTCACAGTGGTTAGAACCAATAGAAAAATATCCAGATGATAGGCATCTATCAGGCTAATTGCTGTGTATGCAGCCCTATTGCACGGGTTACAGTTATTAGAACCAATAGAAAAATATCCAGATGATAGGCATCTATCAGGCTAATTGCTGTGTATGCAGCCCTATTGCACGGGTCACAGTGGTTAGAACCAAGAGACAAATATCCAGTGGATAGGCATCTATCAGGCTAATTGCTGTGTATGCAGCCCTATTGCACGGGTCACAGTGGTTAGACCCAATAGAAAAATATCCAGTGGATAGGCATCTATCAGGCTAATTGCTGTGTATGCAGCCCTATTGCACAGGTCACAGTGGTTAGAACCAATAGAAAAATATCCAGATGTTAGGAATCTATCAGGTTAATTGCTGTGTATGCAGCCCTATTGCACGGGTCACAGTGGTTAGAACCAATAGAAAAATATCCACTGGATCGGCATCTATCAGGCTAATTGCTGTGTATGCAGCCCTATTGCACGGGTCACAGTGGTTAGAACCTATAGACAAATATCCAGTGGATAGGCATCTGTCAGAATAATTGCTGTGTATGCAGCCCTATTGCACGGGTCACAGTGGTTAGAACCAATAGAAAAATATCCAGATGATAGGCATCTATCAGGCTAATTGCTGTGTATGCAGCCCTATTGCACGGGTCACAGTTGTTAGAACCAATAGACAAATTTCCAGTGGATAGGCATCTATCAAGCTAATTTCTGTGTATGCAGCCCTATTGCACGGGTCACAGTGGTTAGAACCAATAGTAAAATATCCAGATGATAGGCATCTATCAGGCTAATTGCTGTGTATGCAGCCCTATTGCACGGGTCACAGTGGTTAGAACCAATAGAAAAATATCCAGTGGATAGGCATCTATCAGGCTAGTTGCTGTGTATGCAGCCCTATTGCACGGGTCACAGTGGTTAGAACCAAGAGACAAATATCCAGTGGATAGGCATCTATCAGTCTAATTGCTGTGTATGCAGCCCTATTGCACGGGTCACAGTGGTTAGACCCAATAGAAAAATATCCAGTGGATAGGCATCTATCAGGCTAATTGCTGTGTATGCAGCCCTATTGCACGGGTCACAGTGGTTAGAACCAATAGAAAAATATCCAGATGATAGGCATCTATCAGGCTAATTGCTGTGTATGCAGCCCTATTGCACGGGTCACAGTGGTTAGAACCAATAGAAAAATATCCACTGGATCGGCATCTATCAGTCTAATTGCTGTGTATGCATCCCTATTGCACGGGTCACAGTGGTTAGAACCTATAGACAAATATCCAGTGGATAGGCATCTATCAGAATAATTGCTGTGTATGCAGCCCTATTGCATGGGTCACAGTGGTTAGAACCAATAGAGAAATATGCTTCTTTTTGCTGTAACTTGTCTCCTCGTACGAGTAAATAAACTTCTTAACTTGATCCTGAGTGTGGTCTAAGGTGGATTTCCCTCACAACCACTTACCACTGTTCATCATCTTATCCACCATGCTTTGTAGCTAAATTGACCTGTGTGTTCCCTGCCCCAGTTTGGGGGTATTAGCATACCTTATCCATATTTTTAACTCTGCCATGGCCGGTCCCAAGCCCGTGCTTTGAAAAGAGGAGGGTTGGGTTCTAGGACAGTAAACTAGGCCTGTAAAAACTGTTTATAGAGCAGTTGGGAATGTTTAGTGACAGTGAGGTAATGGATTGTCTTGGGAAAGTTTGATGACACTGAGGAAATGAAGACCACATTAAACACAGTTATTGCTGAGAGCAATGGACTAGATCTTATTCCATAACACTTGGAAGATGCTTATTGCAGTCTAGAGTTGCTCCAAAGGTTGTACGTGAAGGTAGTGTGCAAGCAGAAGTAAAGTGCAGGGGCAGTTTCTGTTCCCCTCTAAAACAGGTCGACTACTGTTAGAGAAATTAGATGCTTATTTTTTAATCATTTCTGCCTGCTTGCAATTGATTGTTTAAGAAACCGTACTTTTGAAATGCATGTAACCGTAAGCAACTTCTGTAGTTGAGTCTGTAAGACTGAGCTACACCTCCTTCTAGGAAATGAGAATATAGGTCAAGCCCAGAAACACAAGTTAACCAATCATGTCCAGAAGAGGTGGCCAAGTCAGCATTTTTAGCATTTTAGGAAAAAGTATATAAAACCTAGGTTAATTATTGTCCAATTAGACAAGCCTGGATAGGCGTCTATCATTCTAATTGCTGTGTATGCAGCCCTATTGCACGGGTCACAGTGGTTAGAACCAATAGACAAATATCCAGTGGATAGGCATCTATCAGGCTAATTGCTGTGTATGCAGCCCTATTGCACGGGTCACAGTGGTTAGAACCAATAGACAAATATCCAGTGGATAGGCATCTATCAGGCTAATTGCTGTGTATGCAGCCCTATTGCACGGGTCACAGTGGTTAGAACCAATAGACAAATTTCCAGTGGATAGGCATCTATCAGGCTAATTGCTGTGTATGCAGCCCTATTGCACGGGTCACAGTGGTTAGAACCAATAGAAAAATATCCAGATGATAGGCATCTATCAGGCTAATTTCTGTGTATGCAGCCCTATTGCACGGGTCACAGTGGTTAGAACCAATAGAAAAATATCCAGTGGATAGGCATCTATCAGGCTAATTGCTGTGTATGCAGCCCTATTGCACGGGTCACAGTGGTTAAAACCAATTGACAAATTTCCAGTGGATAGGCATCTATCAAGCTAATTTCTGAGTATGCAGCCCTATTGCACGGGTCACAGTGGTTAGAACCAATAGAAAAATATCCAGATGATAGGCATCTATCAGGCTAATTGCTGTGTATGCAGCCCTATTGCACGGGTCACAGTGGTTAGAACAAATAGAAAAATATCCAGTGGATAGGCATCTATCAGGCTAGTTGCTGTGTATGCAGCCCTATTGCACGGGTCACAGTGGTTAGAACCAAGAGACAAATATCCAGTGGATAGGCATCTATCAGGCTAATTGCTGTGTATGCAGCCCTATTGCACGGGTCACAGTGGTTAGAACCAATAGAAAAATATCCACTGGATCGGCATCTATCAGGTTAATTGCTGTGTATGCAGCCCTATTGCACGGGTCACAGTGGTTAGAACCTATAGACAAATATCCAGTGGATAGGCATCTATCAGGCTAATTACTGTGTATGCAGCCCTATTGCACGGGTCACAGTGGTTAGAACCAATAGACAAATATCCAGATGATAGGCATCTATCAGGCTAATTGCTGTGTATGCAGCCCTATTGCACGGGTCACAGTGGTTAGAACCAATAGAAAAATATCCAGTGGATAGGCATCTATCAGGCTAATTGCTGTGTATGCAGCCCTATTGCACGGGTCACAGTGGTTAGAACCGATAGAAAAATATCCAGTGGATAGGCATCTATCAGGCTAATTGCTGTGTATGCAGCCCTATTGCACGGGTCACAGTGGTTAGAACCAATAGACAAATTTCCAGTGGATAGGCATCTATCAAGCTAATTGCTGTGTATGCAGCCCTATTGCACGGGTCACAGTGGTTAGAACCTATAGACAAATATCCAGTGGATAGGCATCTATCAGACTAATTGCTGTGTATGCAGCCCTATTGCACGGGTCACAGTGGTTAGAACCAATAGAAAAATATCCAGATGATAGGCATCTATCAGGCTAATTGCTGTGTATGCAGCAGTATTGCACGGGTCACAGTGGTTAGATCCTATAGACAAATATCCAGTGGATAGGCATCTATCAGACTAATTGCTGTGTATGCATCCCTATTGCACGGGTCTCAGTGGTTAGAACCAATAGACAAATTTCCAGTGGATAGTCATCTATCAGGCTAATTGCTGTGTATGCAACCCTATTGCACGGGTCACAGTGATAAGAACCAATAGAAAAATATCCAGATGATAGGCATCTATCAGGCTAATTGCTGTGTATGCAGCCCTATTGCACGGGTCAAAGTGGTTAGAACCGATAGAAAAATATCCAGTGGATAGGCATCTATCAGGCTAATTGCTGTGTATGCAGCCCTATTGCACGGGTCACAGTGGTTAGAACCAATAGACAAATTTCCAGTGGATAGGCATCTATCAAGCTAATTGCTGTGTATGCAGCCCTATTGCACGGGTCACAGTGGTTAGAACCTATAGACAAATATCCAGTGGATAGGCATCTATCAGACTAATTGCTGTGTATGCAGCCCTATTGCACGGGTCACAGTGGTTAGAACCAATAGAGAAATATCCAGTGGATAGGCATCTATCAGGCTAATTGCTGTGTATGCAGCCCTATTGCACGGGTCACAGTGGTTAGAACCAATAGACAAATTTCCAGTGGATAGGCATCTATCAAGCTAATTTTTGTGTATGCAGCCCTATTGCACGGGTCACAGTGGTTAGAACCAATAAAAAAATATCCAGATGATAGGCATCTATACGGCTAATTGCTGTGTATGCAGCCCTATTGCACGGGTCACAGTGGTTAGAACCAATAGAAAAATATCCAGTGGATAGGCATCTATCAGGCTAGTTGCTGTGTATGCAGCCCTATTGCACGGGTCACAGTGGTTAGAACCAAGAGACAAATATCCAGTGGATAGGCATTTATCAGGCTAATTGCTGTGTATGCAGCCCTATTGCACGGGTCACAGTGGTTAGACCCAATAGAAAAATATCCAGTGGATAGGCATCTATCAGGCTAATTGCTGTGTATGCAGCCCTATTGCACGGGTCACAGTGGTTAGAACCAATAGAAAAATATCCAGATGATAGGCATCTATCAGGCTAATTGCTGTGTATGCAACCCTATTGCACGGGTCACAGTGGTTAGAACCAATAGAAAAATATCCACTGGATCGGCATCTATCAGGCTAATTGCTGTGTATGCAGCCCTATTGCACGGGTCACAGTGGTTAGAACCTATAGACAAATATCCAGTGGATAGGCATCTATCAGAATAATTGCTGTGTATGCAGCCCTATTGCACGTGTCACAGTGGTTAGAACCAATAGAAAAATATCCAGATGATAGGCATCTATCAGGCTAATTGCTGTGTATGCAGCCCTATTGCACGGGTCACAGTTGTTAGAACCAATAGAGAAATATCCAGTGGATAGGCATCTATCAGGCTAATTGCTGTGTATGCAGCCCTATTGCACGGGTCACAGTGGTTAGAACCAATAGAAAAATATCCAGTGGATAGGCATCTATCAGGCTAGTTGCTGTGTATGCAGCCCTATTGCACGGGTCACAGTGGTTAGAACCAAGAGACAAATATCCAGTGGATAGGCATCTATCAGGCTAATTGCTGTGTATGCAGCCCTATTGCACGGGTCACAGTGGTTAGACCCAATAGAAAAATATCCAGTGGATAGGCATCTATCAGGCTAATTGCTGTGTATGCAGCCCTATTGCACGGGTCACAGTGGTTAGAACCAATAGAAAAATATCCAGATGATAGGCATCTATCAGGCTAATTGCTGTGTATGCAGCCCTATTGCACGGGTCACAGTGGTTAGAACCAATAGAAAAATATCCACTGGATCGGCATCTATCAGTCTAATTGCTGTGTATGCAGCCCTATTGCACGGGTCACAGTGGTTAGAACCTATAGACAAATATCCAGTGGATAGGCATCTATCAGAATAATTGCTGTGTATGCAGCCCTATTGCACGGGTCACAGTGGTTAGAACCAATAGAGAAATATGCTTCTTTTTGCTGTAACTTGTCTCCTCGTACGAGTAAATAAACTTCTTAACTTGATCCTGAGTGTGGTCTAAGGTGGATTTCCCTCACAACCACTTACCACTGTTCATCATCTTATCCACCATGCTTTGTAGCTAAATTGACCTGTGTGTTCCCTGCCCCAGTTTGGGGGTATTAGCATACCTTATCCATATTTTTAACTCTGCCATGGCCGGTCCCAAGCCCGTGCTTTGAAAAGAGGAGGGTTGGGTTCTAGGACAGTAAACTAGGCCTGTAAAAACTGTTTATAGAGCAGTTGGGAATGTTTAGTGACAGTGAGGTAATGGATTGTCTTGGGAAAGTTTGATGACACTGAGGAAATGAAGACCACATTAAACACAGTTATTGCTGAGAGCAATGGACTAGATCTTATTCCATAACACTTGGAAGATGCTTATTGCAGTCTAGAGTTGCTCCAAAGGTTGTACGTGAAGGTAGTGTGCAAGCAGAAGTAAAGTGCAGGGGCAGTTTCTGTTCCCCTCTAAAACAGGTCGACTACTGTTAGAGAAATTAGATGCTTATTTTTTAATCATTTCTGCCTGCTTGCAATTGATTGTTTAAGAAACCGTACTTTTGAAATGCATGTAACCGTAAGCAACTTCTGTAGTTGAGTCTGTAAGACTGAGCTACACCTCCTTCTAGGAAATGAGAATATAGGTCAAGCCCAGAAACACAAGTTAACCAATCATGTCCAGAAGAGGTGGCCAAGTCAGCATTTTTAGCATTTTAGGAAAAAGTATATAAAACCTAGGTTAATTATTGTCCAATTAGACAAGCCTGGATAGGCGTCTATCATTCTAATTGCTGTGTATGCAGCCCTATTGCACGGGTCACAGTGGTTAGAACCAATAGACAAATATCCAGTGGATAGGCATCTATCAGGCTAATTGCTGTGTATGCAGCCCTATTGCACGGGTCACAGTGGTTAGAACCAATAGACAAATATCCAGTGGATAGGCATCTATCAGGCTAATTGCTGTGTATGCAGCCCTATTGCACGGGTCACAGTGGTTAGAACCAATAGACAAATTTCCAGTGGATAGGCATCTATCAGGCTAATTGCTGTGTATGCAGCCCTATTGCACGGGTCACAGTGGTTAGAACCAATAGAAAAATATCCAGATGATAGGCATCTATCAGGCTTATTTCTGTGTATGCAGCCCTATTGCACGGGTCACAGTGGTTAGAACCAATAGAAAAATATCCAGTGGATAGGCATCTATCAGGCTAATTGCTGTGTATGCAGCCCTATTGCACGGGTCACAGTGGTTAGAACCAATAGACAAATTTCCAGTGGATAGGCATCTATCAAGCTAATTTCTGAGTATGCAGCCCTATTGCACGGGTCACAGTGGTTAGAACCAATAGAAAAATATCCAGATGATAGGCATCTATCAGGCTAATTGCTGTGTATGCAGCCCTATTGCACGGGTCACAGTGGTTAGAACAAATAGAAAAATATCCAGTGGATAGGCATCTATCAGGCTAGTTGCTGTGTATGCAGCCCTATTGCACGGGTCACAGTGGTTAGAACCAAGAGACAAATATCCAGTGGATAGGCATCTATCAGGCTAATTGCTGTGTATGCAGCCCTATTGCACGGGTCACAGTGGTTAGAACCAATAGAAAAATATCCACTGGATCGGCATCTATCAGGTTAATTGCTGTGTATGCAGCCCTATTGCACGGGTCACAGTGGTTAGAACCTATAGACAAATATCCAGTGGATAGGCATCTATCAGGCTAATTACTGTGTATGCAGCCCTATTGCACGGGTCACAGTGGTTAGAACCAATAGAAAAATATCCAGATGATAGGCATCTATCAGGCTAATTGCTGTGTATGCAGCCCTATTGCACGGGTCACAGTGGTTAGAACCAATAGAAAAATATCCAGTGGATAGGCATCTATCAGGCTAATTGCTGTGTATGCAGCCCTATTGCACGGGTCACAGTGGTTTGAACCTATAGACAAATATCCAGTGGATAGGCATCTATCAGACTAATTGCTGTGTATGCAGCCCTATTGCACGGGTCACAGTGGTTAGAACCAATAGAAAAATATCCACTGGATCGGAATCTATCAGGTTAATTGCTGTGTATGCAGCCCTATTGCACGGGTCACAGTGGTTAGAACCTATAGACAAATATCCAGTGGATAGGCATCTATCAGGCTAATTACTGTGTATGCAGCCCTATTGCACGGGTCACAGTGGTTAGAACCAATAGAAAAATATCCAGATGATAGGCATCTATCAGGCTAATTGCTGTGTATGCAGCCCTATTGCACGGGTCACAGTGGTTAGAACCAATAGAAAAATATCCAGTGGATAGGCATCTATCAGGCTAATTGCTGTGTATGCAGCCCTATTGCACGGGTCACAGTGGTTTGAACCTATAGACAAATATCCAGTGGATAGGCATCTATCAGACTAATTGCTGTGTATGCAGCCCTATTGCACGGGTCACAGTGGTTAGAACCAATAGAGAAATATGCTTCTTTTTGCTGTAACTTGTCTCCTCGTACGAGTAAATAAACTTCTTAACTTGATCCTGAGCACGGTCTAAGGTGGATTTCCCTCACAACCACTTACCACTGTTCATCATCTTATCCACCATGCTTTGTAGCTAAATGGACCTGTGTGCTCCCTGCCCCAGTTTGGGGGTATTAGCATACATTATCCATATTTTTAACTCTGCCATGGCCGGTCCCAAGCCCATGCTTTGAAAAGAGGAGGGTTGGGTTCTAGGACAGTAAACTAGGCCTGTAAAACTGTTTACAGAGCAGTTGGGAATGTTTAGTGACAGTGAGGTAATGGTTTTTTCTTGGGAAAGTTCGATGATACTGAGGAAATGAAGACCACATTAAACACGGTTATTCCTGAGAGCAATGGACTAGAGCTTATTCCATAACACTTGGAAGATGCTTTTTGCAGTCTAGAGTTGCTCCAAAGGTTGTACGTGAAGGTAGTGTGCAAGCAGAAGTAAAGTGCAGGGGCAGTTTCTGTTCCCCTCTAAAACAGGTCGACTACTGTTAGAGAAATTAGATGCTTATTTTTTAATCATTTCTGCCTGCTTGCAATTGATTGTTTAAGAAACCGTACTTTTGAAATGCATGTAACCGTAAGCAACATCCGTAGTTGAGTCTGTAAGACAGAGCTACACCTCCTTCTAGGAAATGAGAATATAGGTCAAGCCCAGAAACACAAGTTAACCAATCATGTCCAGAAGAGGTGGCCAAGTCAGCATTTTTAGCATTTTAGGAAAAAGTATATAAAACCTAGGTTAATTATTGTCCAATTAGACAAGCCTGGTTAGGCGTCTATCATTCTAATGGCTGTGTATGCAGCCCTATTGCACGGGTCACAGTGGTTAGAACCAACAGACAAATATCCAGTGGATAGGCATCTATCAGGCTAATTGCTGTGTATGCAGCCCTATAGCACGGGTCACAGTGGTTAGAACCAATAGAAAAATATCCAGATGATAGGCATCTATCAGGCTAATTGCTGTGTATGCAGCCCTATTGCACGGGTCACAGTGGTTAGAACCGATAGAAAAATATCCAGTGGATAGGCATCTATCAGGCTAATTGCTGTGTATGCAGCCCTATTGCACGGGTCAAAGTGGTTAGAACCGATAGAAAAATATGCAGTGGATAGGCATCTATCAGGCTAATTGCTGTGTATGCAGCCCTATTGCACGGGTCACAGTGGTTAGAACCAATAGACAAATTTCCAGTGGATAGGCATCTATCAAGCTAATTGCTGTGTATGCAGCCCTATTGCACGGGTCACAGTGGTTAGAACCTATAGACAAATATCCAGTGGATAGGCATCTATCAGACTAATTGCTGTGTATGCAGCCCTATTGCACGGGTCACAGTGGTTAGAACCAATAGAGAAATATCCAGTGGATAGGCATCTATCAGGCTAATTGCTGTGTATGCAGCCCTATTGCACGGGTCACAGTGGTTAGAACCAATAGACAAATTTCCAGTGGATAGGCATCTATCAAGCTAATTTTTGTGTATGCAGCCCTATTGCACGGGTCACAGTGGTTAGAACCAATAAAAAAATATCCAGATGATAGGCATCTATACGGCTAATTGCTGTGTATGCAGCCCTATTGCACGGGTCACAGTGGTTAGAACCAATAGAAAAATATCCAGTGGATAGGCATCTATCAGGCTAGTTGCTGTGTATGCAGCCCTATTGCACGGGTCACAGTGGTTAGAACCAAGAGACAAATATCCAGTGGATAGGCATTTATCAGGCTAATTGCTGTGTATGCAGCCCTATTGCACGGGTCACAGTGGTTAGACCCAATAGAAAAATATCCAGTGGATAGGCATCTATCAGGCTAATTGCTGTGTATGCAGCCCTATTGCACGGGTCACAGTGGTTAGAACCAATAGAAAAATATCCAGATGATAGGCATCTATCAGGCTAATTGCTGTGTATGCAACCCTATTGCACGGGTCACAGTGGTTAGAACCAATAGAAAAATATCCACTGGATCGGCATCTATCAGGCTAATTGCTGTGTATGCAGCCCTATTGCACGGGTCACAGTGGTTAGAACCTATAGACAAATATCCAGTGGATAGGCATCTATCAGAATAATTGCTGTGTATGCAGCCCTATTGCACGTGTCACAGTGGTTAGAACCAATAGAAAAATATCCAGATGATAGGCATCTATCAGGCTAATTGCTGTGTATGCAGCCCTATTGCACGGGTCACAGTTGTTAGAACCAATAGAGAAATATCCAGTGGATAGGCATCTATCAGGCTAATTGCTGTGTATGCAGCCCTATTGCACGGGTCACAGTGGTTAGAACCAATAGAAAAATATCCAGTGGATAGGCATCTATCAGGCTAGTTGCTGTGTATGCAGCCCTATTGCACGGGTCACAGTGGTTAGAACCAAGAGACAAATATCCAGTGGATAGGCATCTATCAGGCTAATTGCTGTGTATGCAGCCCTATTGCACGGGTCACAGTGGTTAGACCCAATAGAAAAATATCCAGTGGATAGGCATCTATCAGGCTAATTGCTGTGTATGCAGCCCTATTGCACGGGTCACAGTGGTTAGAACCAATAGAAAAATATCCAGATGATAGGCATCTATCAGGCTAATTGCTGTGTATGCAGCCCTATTGCACGGGTCACAGTGGTTAGAACCAATAGAAAAATATCCACTGGATCGGCATCTATCAGTCTAATTGCTGTGTATGCAGCCCTATTGCACGGGTCACAGTGGTTAGAACCTATAGACAAATATCCAGTGGATAGGCATCTATCAGAATAATTGCTGTGTATGCAGCCCTATTGCACGGGTCACAGTGGTTAGAACCAATAGAGAAATATGCTTCTTTTTGCTGTAACTTGTCTCCTCGTACGAGTAAATAAACTTCTTAACTTGATCCTGAGTGTGGTCTAAGGTGGATTTCCCTCACAACCACTTACCACTGTTCATCATCTTATCCACCATGCTTTGTAGCTAAATTGACCTGTGTGTTCCCTGCCCCAGTTTGGGGGTATTAGCATACCTTATCCATATTTTTAACTCTGCCATGGCCGGTCCCAAGCCCGTGCTTTGAAAAGAGGAGGGTTGGGTTCTAGGACAGTAAACTAGGCCTGTAAAAACTGTTTATAGAGCAGTTGGGAATGTTTAGTGACAGTGAGGTAATGGATTGTCTTGGGAAAGTTTGATGACACTGAGGAAATGAAGACCACATTAAACACAGTTATTGCTGAGAGCAATGGACTAGATCTTATTCCATAACACTTGGAAGATGCTTATTGCAGTCTAGAGTTGCTCCAAAGGTTGTACGTGAAGGTAGTGTGCAAGCAGAAGTAAAGTGCAGGGGCAGTTTCTGTTCCCCTCTAAAACAGGTCGACTACTGTTAGAGAAATTAGATGCTTATTTTTTAATCATTTCTGCCTGCTTGCAATTGATTGTTTAAGAAACCGTACTTTTGAAATGCATGTAACCGTAAGCAACTTCTGTAGTTGAGTCTGTAAGACTGAGCTACACCTCCTTCTAGGAAATGAGAATATAGGTCAAGCCCAGAAACACAAGTTAACCAATCATGTCCAGAAGAGGTGGCCAAGTCAGCATTTTTAGCATTTTAGGAAAAAGTATATAAAACCTAGGTTAATTATTGTCCAATTAGACAAGCCTGGATAGGCGTCTATCATTCTAATTGCTGTGTATGCAGCCCTATTGCACGGGTCACAGTGGTTAGAACCAATAGACAAATATCCAGTGGATAGGCATCTATCAGGCTAATTGCTGTGTATGCAGCCCTATTGCACGGGTCACAGTGGTTAGAACCAATAGACAAATATCCAGTGGATAGGCATCTATCAGGCTAATTGCTGTGTATGCAGCCCTATTGCACGGGTCACAGTGGTTAGAACCAATAGACAAATTTCCAGTGGATAGGCATCTATCAGGCTAATTGCTGTGTATGCAGCCCTATTGCACGGGTCACAGTGGTTAGAACCAATAGAAAAATATCCAGATGATAGGCATCTATCAGGCTAATTTCTGTGTATGCAGCCCTATTGCACGGGTCACAGTGGTTAGAACCAATAGAAAAATATCCAGTGGATAGGCATCTATCAAGCTAATTGCTGTGTATGCAGCCCTATTGCACGGGTCACAGTGGTTAGAACCAATAGACAAATTTCCAGTGGATAGGCATCTATCAAGCTAATTTCTGAGTATGCAGCCCTATTGCACGGGTCACAGTGGTTAGAACCAATAGAAAAATATCCAGATGATAGGCATCTATCAGGCTAATTGCTGTGTATGCAGCCCTATTGCACGGGTCACAGTGGTTAGAACCGATAGAAAAATATCCAGTGGATAGGCATCTATCAGGCTAGTTGCTGTGTATGCAGCCCTATTGCACGGGTCACAGTGGTTAGAACCAAGAGACAAATATCCAGTGGATAGGCATCTATCAGGCTAATTGCTGTGTATGCAGCCCTATTGCACGGGTCACAGTGGTTAGAACCAATAGAAAAATATCCACTGGATCGGCATCTATCAGGTTAATTGCTGTGTATGCAGCCCTATTGCACGGGTCACAGTGGTTAGAACCTATAGACAAATATCCAGTGGATAGGCATCTATCAGGCTAATTACTGTGTATGCAGCCCTATTGCACGGGTCACAGTGGTTAGAACCAATAGAAAAATATCCAGTGGATAGGCATCTATCAGGCTAATTGCTGTGTATGCAGCCCTATTGCACGGGTCACAGTGGTTAGAACCTATAGACAAATATCCAGTGGATAGGCATCTATCAGGCTAATTGCTGTGTATGCAGCCCTATTGCACGGGTCACAGTGGTTTGAACCTATAGACAAATATCCAGTGGATAGGCATCTATCAGACTAATTGCTGTGTATGCAGCCCTATTGCACGGGTCACAGTGGTTAGAACCAATAGAGAAATATGCTTCTTTTTGCTGTAACTTGTCTCCTCGTACGAGTAAATAAACTTCTTAACTTGATCCTGAGCACGGTCTAAGGTGGATTTCCCTCACAACCACTTACCACTGTTCATCATCTTATCCACCATGCTTTGTAGCTAAATGGACCTGTGTGCTCCCTGCCCCAGTTTGGGGGTATTAGCATACATTATCCATATTTTTAACTCTGCCATGGCCGGTCCCAAGCCCATGCTTTGAAAAGAGGAGGGTTGGGTTCTACGACAGTAAACTAGGCCTGTAAAACTGTTTACAGAGCAGTTGGGAATGTTTAGTGACAGTGAGGTAATGGTTTTTTCATGGGAAAGTTCGATGATACTGAGGAAATGAAGACCACATTAAACACGGTTATTCCTGAGAGCAATGGACTAGAGCTTATTCCATAACACTTGGAAGATGCTTTTTGCAGTCTAGAGTTGCTCCAAAGGTTGTACGTGAAGGTAGTGTGCAAGCAGAAGTAAAGTGCAGGGGCAGTTTCTGTTCCCCTCTAAAACAGGTCGACTACTGTTAGAGAAATTAGATGCTTATTTTTTAATCATTTCTGCCTGCTTGCAATTGATTGTTTAAGAAACCGTACTTTTGAAATGCATGTAACCGTAAGCAACATCCGTAGTTGAGTCTGTAAGACAGAGCTACACCTCCTTCTAGGAAATGAGAATATAGGTCAAGCCCAGAAACACAAGTTAACCAATCATGTCCAGAAGAGGTGGCCAAGTCAGCATTTTTAGCATTTTAGGAAAAAGTATATAAAACCTAGGTTAATTATTGTCCAATTAGACAAGCCTGGTTAGGCGCCTATCATTCTAATGGCTGTGTATGCAGCCCTATTGCACGGGTCACAGTGGTTAGAACCAACAGACAAATATCCAGTGGATAGGCATCTATCAGGCTAATTGCTGTGTATGCAGCCCTATAGCACGGGTCACAGTGGTTAGAACCAATAGAAAAATATCCAGTGGATAGGCATCTATCAGGCTAATTGCTGTGTATGCAGCCCTATTGCACGGGTCACAGTGGTTAGAACCAATAGACAATTATCCAGTGGATAGGCATCTATCAGACTAATTGCTGTGTATGCAGCCCTATTGCACGGGTCACAGTGGTTAGAACCAATAGAGAAATATGCTTCTTTTTGCTGTAACTTGTCTCCTCTTACGAGTAAATAAACTTCTTAACTTGATCCTGAGCGCGGTCTAAGGTGGATTTCCCTCACAACCACTTACCACTGTTCATCTTCTTATCCACCATGCTTTGTAGCTAAATTGACCTGTGTGTTCCCTGCCCCAGTTTGGGGGTATTAGCATACATTATCCATATTTTTAACTCTGCCATGACCGGTCCCAAGCCCGTGCTTTGAAAAGAGGAGGGTTGGGTTCTAGGACAGTAAACTAGGCCTGTAAAAACTGTTTACAGAGCAGTTGGGAATGTTTAGTGACAGTGAGGTAATGGTTTGTCTTGGGAAAGTTCGATCACACTGAGGAAATGAAGACCACATTAAACACGGTTATTGCTGAGAGCAATGGACTAGAGCTTATTCCATAACACTTGGAAGATGCTTATTGCAGTATAGAGTTGCTCCAAAGGTTTCACGTGAAGGTAGTGTGCAAGCAGAAGTAAAGTGCAGGGGCAGTTTCTGTTCCCCTCTAAAACAGGTCGACTACTGTTAGAGAAATAAGATGCTTATTTTTTAATCATTTCTGCCTGCTTGCAATTGATTGTTTAAGAAACCGTACTTTTTAAATGCATGTAACCGTAAGCAACTTCTGTAGTTGAGTCTGTAAGACTGAGCTACACCTCCTTCTAGGAAATGAGAATATAGGTCAAGCCCAGAAACACAAGTTAACCAATCATGTCCAGAAGAGGTGGCCAAGTCAGCATTTTTAGCATTTTAGGAAAAAGTATATAAAACCTAGGTTAATTATTGTCCAATTAGAAAAGCCTGATTAGGCGTCTATCATTCTAATTGCTGTGTATGCAGCCCTATTGCACGGGTCACAGTGGTTAGAACCAATAGACAAATATCCAGTGGATAGGCATCTATCAGGCTAATTGCTGTGTATGCAGCCCTATTGCACGGGTCACAGTGGTTAGAACCAATAGAAAAATATCCAGTGGATAGGCATCTATCAGGCTAATTGCTGTGTATGCAGCCCTATTGCACGGGTCACAGTGGTTAGAACCTATAGACAAATATCCAGTGGATAGGCATCTATCAGACTAATTGCTGTGTATGCAGCCCTATTGCACGGGTCACAGTGGTTAGAACCAATAGACAAATATCCAGTGGATAGGCATCTATCAGGCTAATTGCTTTGTATGCAGCCCTATTGCACGGGTCACAGTGGTTAGAACCAATAGAGAAATATGCTTCTTTTTGCTGTAACTTGTCTCCTCATATGAGTAAATAAACGTCTTCTTTTTTCTTATAAATATTTATTAGTTTTTCAAATCATATACAAAACATTCCAACATTTCTATTAAAATCGTTATCAAAACATTGTTTTCTCCTCAAATTTTATTTATATATAACTTCCATTTCTTTCCATCCCCCCCACCCAAGAACCCCCCACACGCCACGTTTTCGCTCCTCAGATTAAGTCTATATTATTCTGTTGTTCCTAAACCCGTTTCTAAACCTCTTCCAGGAATATTATCTAATGATATATTTCACCTTTTCTCTGTGCTCTTCCCAGCCTTTCCATTTTTTATTATACAACTCCAACTTGTCCTCATGCGTGTAGAACAATCTTTCTGTCTGTAAAATCTGGTTTACTCTACCCGTCCAATCCTCCTCAGTTGGCACCTCTCTTTTCTTCCAGAACCTGGGTATCAGGCTCTTTGCTGCGGTCAAATAATACCATATCCCCGAACTCTTATATGCTTTCACTGAGAGTTCTGAGATATGGAGGAGACATAATTCTAGATCTAATCCTATTTTAATTTTGGTGATTTTCCCTATCAAAAAAACTATCCTCCGCCAGAACACCTGCATTTCTGGACACTCCCACCACATTTGATACTACGTGCCCACCTCTCCACAACCTCTCCAACACATTCGTGAAATTTCCATATTCATCTTGTGCTCCACATTAGGGGTAATGTGCCATCTATTCAAACACTTATAATTTATTTCTACTTCCCGCATACTAATATTTTCGTGAATTAGTGTGAACATTTTCCTCTTTTCTTCCTCCTCTATCTTTCTTCCCATATCTCTTTCCCATTTCTCTATGTGAATTAATTTTGTGTCTGTGTCAAGATCCATTAATATCTTATGTATTTTTGCCATTCCGTGTCTACCATTTCCCCGTGACTCAAATATTCTCTCAAATGGATTCCAGTCTTTTCTAGTTCTTATGGGCTTTGGAAGGCTCTCGAAAAAGTACTTCAGTTGGTAATATCTTAGTCTATCCATCTTATTAAAGACTTCTCCCTTTCTTTCCTCCAAATCTTTATTTGACCCAATTTCTTCTCCTACCATTATATCTCTCAAATGCGCCTCCTGTTTTATAATCCATTTCCCTGCTATGCTATCCTTACCCGGGGTGAAATATTTTGTGTTCCTAAGTGGTATTAATTGTGAATTATAAACCCACCCCTTTTGTCTGTGTAATAAATCCCATTCTTTTAAAACATTTAGAGTGTGCATGCTGGTGCTCTCCTCTAATTCCCTATATTGTGCAGGTAACCAAATACTTTTATTTAAACATATTCCACTCAGTCTAGAACAGGGTAAGTGAGCGCAAATCTCAAAACAGCAGCTAGCACACAAGGCAATCCTCAACACCAAAAAAACAAAATATACAAATGGTATGCAGCGCTAAATAATATAACAACCATCAATGTAAAAAATGGATAAGACAGTAAACCATCAATCAAAATTTGAATAGTTCCATATAGATGAAGATATAAAATGTACAAATGTAATGAATATATTAAAATCCAATTAGGCATGTGGACGGATCCGGTAAATTATTGCGCTTACCACAAAGACATACAAACAGGGCGTTGTATGTATACAGATGGACATCAGGGCCTGGTCAGCAAATTGGACAGCATCCGGTCACCATATGAGACTTCCAGGAATGGTGGAAACCCCCCAAGGTCATCTCTGGTTTTGCCAGCAGCTCCAACGAAGTCCTCTCCAAATAATGCTTCTCTGGATCGCTCCACCTTGATAGGGCTCGTAAATAACGAGCCAGAGCAAAAATGGCAATGATAGTGAAGTATGTCTTTATTGGGTAAACAGCAGAATCAAATGTAAGGAACTCACAAAATTGGAGAACACAGCCCAGGTCAAACGAAGAGGTTCCCTGGTGATAGTGGCTCCCTGGTAATCAAATGGCGTCTGTTGGGTGGATCCCCTAACATGTTTCGAGCCACGCTCGTTGTCAAAGGGGTGAATCCTTTCCCAAGGACGCCAGCATTTAAACATACCGCGGTCGCGCCTGCGCAGTGAGCACCTCGCGCCGCTAAAATCAATAGCGCATGCGCGGGTGACGTCACTCGTCAGACACCACCGGACCACATCGCGTATGCGTAGGCGCATGCGCGGGCACATCATGAATCCCCCATACATATACATCCGCCCACAAGTATGTGGGCAAAGCTACAAAGGGAAGACCACACTGCGCATGCGCAGGAGCATGCGCATGCGCAAACGTCACTAAATGACGAGAATTAAAATACCAAATCCCCCCACCCTGATGGGCGGGCAAAAACGGACAGGGAGGTAAACAAAAAAGGAAGCCCAGTTATCATAGCAACTGCAGCACCCCTATGTTATCCTAAAACCTTAATATATATGAGGAATTATATGGAATAATAATAACAAATGTTGTAGTATTCCTAAAGGGACCACAAATCATAAACAAGTAAATTGATTCGTAATACGATCAACCATTATGCTGCAGTCCAGAAACACCCCATCAAACAAAAGCACAATGGGGTGCCCCATGGATACAGAACCCCCTAACAGGAGCCTATAACCATAAATCTACATGAAATCATAATGTAATACATATCAATGCAACCACAATACAAAATATTACAATATTAAAAAATGTCCATATTCAAAATGATATTAATAGCTGATGATGTCCAATTGGTACCTGGAAGTGAAATAATAACCTCAAACCAGATATATCTCAAATGGAAAGGAAGATAAAGCAATTAATGGACATATAACCCCTATTCCATTATGATCAGATTAAAATGAACAAAACAATTAAACCGGCATAGCAGCCAGTCAAATGACTTACAACCCCGTACGTTAACAATCAGTAAGAATATATAATAGTGTAAACCAATATATAAATATTAATATGTAAAAAACCCGTCCCATACTATTCATAAATGGGCCCATAAAAAAATGATAAAATAAATAAAATAGAATAAAAAACTTTGATATCCCCCTTACTCACATTATCAGGGCACAGATGGTATACATAAATGGTAAAATTGGCATCAAATCGATAAGACATAATGATGGTAAGAACTATATAAATATTCAAAATATGGATAGGCAGAGGGCAAAATTGGCAAGAAATCAACTGTTATCAATTAAAGAATTAATATCCAAGTCAACATTCAGACCTTGAGGTTGTAAAGATTTGAGCTCCACTATCCACTTAGTTTCGGGCTGGGACACTGCTCTCCTTTTGTGTCCCCCCCTCCACTGCTGAGTAATCACATCAATGGCAGTGAATCTTAATGATGAAGGGTCCCTAGCATAATGATCCCTAAAATGCTTGGATAGTGAGTGAAATTTAAAACCTTTTTTAATATTATTAAAATGCTCCCTCAAGCGATCTCTGAGGCGTCTTGTAGTCCTACCCACATACTGAAGATTACAAGAACACTGAAGAAGGTACACTACGTGAGTAGTATTACAAGTAATCACAGAATTAATGACATAGCATTTACCCGTGACATTAGATACAAAATCCCCCACTTTAGTTTTATGTATGCCATTGTATCTACAGGCAATGCACCTGTTACATGGGTAAAACCCTTTAAGCCCAAAAGCAGATGACAACCTCTTTGGTGGATCCACCGCATTGGGGACCACTGTAAGCCTAAGGGGGGGTGCCTTTCTAAAGGTAATTTCAGGACAATCAGGTAATGCCTCACCCAAAATAGGATCACCTTTAAGAATGGCCCAATTTCTCTTAATTATCCTGGTGACCTCCCTATGTTGTATGGAGAAGTTTGTAATAAAGGGACAAAATTTACTTGGTCTAGTTCTCCTTTCCCCAGTGAGTAGTACTGTCCTATCAGAAGAGGCAACTTCCTGAATGGTTCGATCCAGAATAACAGGATCATACCCTTTTTCTGTAAATCTCTTTCTGAGCACCAATGATTGGTGATGATAATCATCTAAACTAGTACAGTTTCTCCTCAGCCTGAGAAACTGCGCCTTCGGGATATTCCTTAACCATGCTGGATGATGGTAGCTGTCTGTGGGTATATACCCATTTTTATCTGTATTCTTAAAATAAGTTTTAGTTAAAATCTTACTGCCATCATTAATCAAAACCAAATCTAAAAAGTTGATTTCCTTAAAATAATAAACATAGGACAATTCAATATTCAAACTATTGTTATTAAGAGAAATGAAAAAGTTTTTGAGTGAAGACTCATCCCCCTGCCATAAAAGGAACACATCATCAATGTAACGCCTATAAAAAATCAGGGGCGGCCAGTCTCGGGAATATATTAAGTCCTCCTCCCACCTGGCCATAAACAAATTGACCAGGCTGGGGGCAAACTTTGCCACCATAGCAACACCCATGACTTGCAGATAAAAAACATGGTCGAACCAAAAAAAATTTCTATGCATAGCAAAATCCAGAAGTTCCAAAATGAACTCCTTTTGTTGTTGAGGGATATCTGATACAGTTTTAAGATAAAATTGAGCTGCCTCCATACCATCACAATGCCTAATGTTGCTATAGAGAGCAGATACATCTGCCGTAACCAAATAGGTTTTCTCATTGACACTAAAGTCAGTTAAATCAACTAATACCTGCTTCGTGTCCCGTAAATAGGCAGGTGTTGTCTTAACCAAAGGCTGCTCAGTGCTTTCTCAATTTCAACCCAACTTTTCTCTGGATTATGAATCCAATCGAAAATTCTTGCAATAATCCCCGCTTTATAATATCTCCTGAAATCTGGTACCCCCAATCCTCCTCTTTCTTTACTTCTAGTCAACAATTCATAACCTATTCTAGGTTTTGTATTCCTCCATATACATTTTATTATCATTTTCCTAAGTTCTTTAAAATATGCCTCTGGGAGTTTGATTGGGATCATTTGATATTTGTATAATACTTTGGGTACAATTACCATCTTTATCAAGTTTATGCGGCCTATCCACGATGGGTTTCCATTTCCCACTTTCCTCAATTCCTCCTTAATCTCATTTAATAATGCTATATAATTGGCTCTATATAGGTTCTTAATTGAGGCTGATAATTTTATTCCTAGATATCTCAATTCTCTGTCTCTCCAAAGGAACGGGAATTCCTCATGTAATTTTTCCTTTTCGCAGTTTTTAAGGTTTATATTTAAGATTTCTGTCTTTGTCGAGTTAATTTTCAGGTTCGACAATTCTTCATACTCCCTCAATGCTTTCATTAAATTTGGAAGTGATGTTCTTGGGTTTCCAACATAAAACATCAAATCGTCCGCATAAGCCGCTACCTTATGTTCTCTATCTCCTATCTTTATTCCTTTTATGTCTATGTTCTTCCTAATCATGGACAAAGAGGGTTCCAGTGCTAACACATATAACAGTGGCGACAATGGACATCCCTGTCTTGTACCATTTGACATCTTAAAATACCCTGATCTTCCTCCATTTACCATTATGGTAGCGGTAGGGCTTCTGTATAGCTCTCCAATCCACCCTCTCATTCTATTTCCAATTCCTAACACTTCCAGGGTATCCATCATAAAAGGAGAGGAGGGTTGGGTTCTAGGACAGTAAACTAGGCCTGTAAAAACAGTTTACAGAGCAGTTGGGAATGTTTCGTGACAGTGAGGTAATGGTTTGTCTTGGGAAAGTTCGATGACACTGAGGAAATGAAGACCACATTAAGCACGGTTATTGCTGAGAGCAATGGACTAGAGCTTATTCCATAACACTTGGAAGATGCTTATTGCAGTCTAGAGTTGCTCCAAAGGTTGTACGTGAAGGTAGTGTGCAAGCAGAAGTAAAGTGCAGGGGCAGTTTCTGTTCCCCTCTAAAACAGGTCGACTACTGTTAGAGAAATTAGATGCTTATTTTTTAATCATTTCTGCCTGCTTGCAATTGATTGTTTAAGAAACCGTACTTTTGAAATGCATGTAACCGTAAGCAACTTCTGTAGTTGAGTCTGTAAGACTGAGCTACACCTCCTTCTAGGAAATGAGAATATAGGTCAAGCCCAGAAACACAAGTTAACCAATCATGTCCAGAAGAGGTGGCCAAGTCAGCATTTTTAGCATTTTAGGAAAAAGTATATAAAACCTAGGTTAATTATTGTCCATTTAGACAAGCCTGGATAGGCGTCTATCATTCTAATTGCTGTGTATGCAGCCCTATTGCACGGGTCACAGTGGTTAGAACCAATAGACAAATATCCAGTGGATAGGCATCTATCAGGCTAATTGCTGTGTATGCAGCCCTATTGCACGGGTCACAGTGGTTAGAACCAATAGAAAAATATCCAGATGATAGGCATCTATCAGGCTAATTGCTGTGTATGCAGCCCTATTGCACGGGTCACAGTGGTTAGAACGAATAGAAAAATATCCACTGGATCGGCATCTATCAGGCTAATTGCTGTGTATGCAGCCCTATTGCACAGGTCACAGTGGTTAGAACCTATAGACAAATATCCAGTGGATAGGCATCTATCAGAATAATTGCTGTGTATGCAGCCCTATTGCACGGGTCACAGTGGTTAGATCCAATAGAGAAATATGCTTCTTTTTGCTGTAACTTGTCTCCTCGTATGAGTAAATAAACTTCTTAACTTGATCCTGAGTGTGGTCTAAGGTGGATTTCCCTCACAACCACTTACCACTGTTCATCATCTTACTCACCATGCTTTGTAGCTAAATTGACCTGTGTGTTCCCTGCCCCAGTTTAGGGATATTAGCATACCTTATCCATATTTTTAACTCTGCCATGGCCGGTCCCAAGCCCGTGCTTTGAAAAGAGGAGGGTTGGGTTCTAGGACAGTAAACTAGGCCTGTAAAAACTGTTTACCGAGCAGTTGGGAATGTTTAGTGACAGTGAGGTAATGGTTTGTCTTGGGAAAGTTCGATGACACTGAGGAAATGAAGATCACATTAAGCACGGTTATTGCTGAGAGCAATGGACTAGAGCTTATTCCATAACACTTGGAAGATGCTTATTGCAGTCTAGAGTTGCTGCAAAGGTTGTACGTGAAAGTAGTGTACAAGCAGAAGTAAAGTGCAGGGGCAGTTTCTGTTCCCCTCTAAAACAGGTCGACTACTGTTAGAGAAATAAGATGCTTATTTTTTAATCATTTCTGCCTGCTTGCAATTGATTGTTTAAGAAACCGTACTTTTGAAATGCATGTAACCGTAAGCAACTTCTGTAGTTGAGTCTGTAAGACTGAGCTACACCTCCTTCTAGGAAATGAGAATATAGGTCAAGCCCAGAAACACAAGTTAACCAATCATGTCCAGAAGAGGTGGCCAAGTCAGCATTTATAGCATTTTAGGAAAAAGTATATAAAACCTAGGTTAATTATTGTCCAATTAGACAAGCCTGGATAGGCGTCTATCATTCTAATTGCTGTGTATGCAGCCCTATTGCACGGGTCACAGTGGTTAGAACCAATAGACAAATATCCAGTGGATAGGCATCAATCAGGCTAATTGCTGTGTATGCATCCCTATTGCACGGGTCACAGTGGTTAGAACCAATAGACAAATTTCCAGTGGATAGGCATCTATCAGGCTAATTGCTGTGTATACAGCCCTATTGCACGGGTCACAGTGGTTAGAACCAATAGAAAAATATCCAGATGATAGGCATCTATCAGGCTAATTGCTGTGTATGCAGCCCTATTGCACGGGTCACAGTGGTTAGAACCAATAGAAAAATATCCAGTGGATAGGCATCTATCAGGCTAATTGCTGTGTATGCAGCGCTATTGCACGGGTCACAGTGGTTAGAACCAATAGACAAATTTCCAGTGGATAGGCATCTATCAAGATAATTGCTGTGTATGCAGCCCTATTGCACGGGTCACAGTGGTTAGAACCTATAGACAAATATCCAGTGGATAGGCATTTATCAGACTAATTGCTGTGTATGCAGCCCTATTGCACGGGTCACAGTGGTTAGAACCAATAGAAAAATATCCAGATGATAGGCATCTATCAGGCTAATTGCTGTGTATGCAGCCCTATTGCACGGGTCACAGTGGTTAGATCCTATAGACAAATATCCAGTGGATAGGCATCTATCAGACTAATTGCTGTGTATGCAGCCCTATTGCACGGGTCACAGTGGTTAGAACCAATAGACAAATATCCAGTGGATAGGCATCTATCAGGCTAATTGCTGTGTATGCAGCCCTATTGCACGGGTCACAGTGGTTAGAACCAATAGACAAATTTCCAGTGGATAGGCATCTATCAGGCTAATTGCTGTGTATGCAGCCCTATTGCACGGGTCACAGTGGTTAGAACCAATAGAAAAATATCCAGATGATAGGCATCTATCAGGCTAATTGCTGTGTATGCAGCCCTATTGCACGGGTCACAGTTATTAGAACCAATAGAGAAATATCCAGTGGATAGGCATCTATCAGGCTAATTGCTGTGTATGCAGCCCTATTGCACGGGTCACAGTGGTTAGAACCAATAGACAAATTTCCAGTGGATAGGCATCTATCAAGCTAATTTCTGTGTATGCAGCCCTATTGCACGGGTCACAGTGGTTAGAACCAATAGAAAAATATCCAGATGATAGGCATCTATACGGCTAATTGCTGTGTATGCAGCCCTATTGCACGGGTCACAGTGGTTAGAACCAATAGAAAAATATCCAGTGGATAGGCATCTATCAGGCTAGTTGCTGTGTATGCAGCCCTATTGCACGGGTCACAGTGGTTAGAACCAAGAGACAAATATCCAGTGGATAGGCATCTATCAGGCTAATTGCTGTGTATGCAGCCCTATTGCACGGGTCACAGTGGTTAGACCCAATAGAAAAATATCCAGTGGATAGGCATCTATCAGGCTAATTGCTGTGTATGCAGCCCTATTGCACGGGTCACAGTGGTTAGAACCAATAGAAAAATATCCAGATGATAGGCATCTATCAGGCTAATTGCTGTGTATGCAACCCTATTGCATGGGTCACAGTGGTTAGAACCAATAGAAAAATATCCACTGGATCGGCATCTATCAGGCTAATTGCTGTGTATGCAGCCCTATTGCACGGGTCACAGTGGTGAGAACCTATAGACAAATATCCAGTGGATAGGCATCTATCAGAATAATTGCTGTGTATGCAGCCCTATTGCACGGGTCACAGTGGTTAGAACCAATAGAAAAATATCCAGATGATAGGCATCTATCAGGCTAATTGCTGTGTATGCAGCCCTATTGCACGGGTCACAGTTGTTAGAACCAATAGAGAAATATCCAGTGGATAGGCATCTATCAGGCTAATTGCTGTGTATGCAGCCCTATTGCACGGGTCACAGTGGTTAGAACAAATAGACAAATTTCCAGTGGATAGGCATCTATCAAGCTAATTTCTGTGTATGCAGCCCTATTGCACGGGTCACAGTGGTTAGAAGCAATAGAAAAATATCCAGATGATAGGCATCTATCAGGCTAATTGCTGTGTATGCAGCCCTATTGCACGGGTCACAGTGGTTAGAACCAATAGAAAAATATCCAGTGGATAGGCATCTATCAGGCTAGTTGCTGTGTATGCAGCCCTATTGCACGGGTCACAGTGGTTAGAACCAAGAGACAAATATCCAGTGGATAGGCATCTATCAGGCTAATTGCTGTGTATGCAGCCCTATTGCACGGGTCACAGTGGTTAGACCCAATAGAAAAATATCCAGTGGATAGGCATCTATCAGGCTAATTGCTGTGTATGCAGCCCTATTGCACGGGTCACAGTGGTTAGAACCAATAGAAAAATATCCAGATGATAGGCATCTATCAGGCTAATTGCTGTGTATGCAGCCCTATTGCACGGGTCACAGTGGTTAGAACCAATAGAAAAATATCCACTGGATCGGCATCTATCAGTCTAATTGCTGTGTATGCAGCCCTATTGCACGGGTCACAGTGGTTAGAACCTATAGACAAATATCCAGTGGATAGGCATCTATCAGGCTAATTGCTGTGTATGCAGCCCTATTGCACGGGTCACAGTGGTTAGAACCAATAGAGAAATATGCTTCTTTTTGCTGTAACTTGTCTCCTCGTACGAGTAAATAAACTTCTTAACTTGATCCTGAGTGTGGTCTAAGGTGGATTTCCCTCACAACCACTTACCACTGTTCATCATCTTATCCACCATGCTTTGTAGCTAAATTGACCTGTGTGTTCCCTGCCCCAGTTTGGGGGTATTAGCATACCTTATCCATATTTTTAACTCTGCCATGGCCGGTCCCAAGCCCGTGCTTTGAAAAGAGGAGGGTTGGGTTCTAGGACAGTAAACTAGGCCTGTAAAAACTGTTTACAGAGCAGTTGGGAATGTTTAGTGACAGTGAGGTAATGGTTTGTCTTGGGAAAGTTCGATGACACTGAGGAAATGAAGACCACATTAAACACAGTTATTGCTGAGAGCAATGGACTAGATCTTATTCCATAACACTTGGAAGATACTTATTGCAGTCTAGAGTTGCTCCAACGGTTGTACGTGAAGGTAGTGTGCAAGCAGAAGTAAAGTGCAGGGGCAGTTTCTGTTCCCCTCTAAAACAGGTCGACTACTGTTAGAGAAATTAGATGCTTATTTTTTAATCATTTCTGCCTGCTTGCAATTGATTGTTTAAGAAACCGTACTTTTGAAATGCATGTAACCGTAAGTAACTTCTGTAGTTGAGTCTGTAAGACTGAGCTACACCTCCTTCTAGGAAATGAGAATATAGGTGAAGCCCAGAAACACAAGTTAACCAATCATGTCCAGAAGAGGTGGCCAAGTCAGCATTTTTAGCATTTTAGGAAAAAGTATATAAAACCTAGGTTAATTATTGTCCAATTAAACAAACCTGGATAGGCGTCTATCATTCTAATTGCTGTGTATGCAGCCCTATTGCACGTGTCACAGTGGTTAGAACCAATAGACAAATATCCAGTGGATAGGCATCTATCAGGCTAATTGCTGTGTATGCAGCCCTATTGCACGGGTCACAGTGGTTAGAACCAATAGAAAAATATCCAGTGGATAGGCATCTATCAGGCTAGTTGCTGTGTATGCAGCCCTATTGCACGGGTCACAGTGGTTAGAACCAATAGACAAATTTCCAGTGGATAGGCATCTATCAAGCTAATTTCTGAGTATGCAGCCCTATTGCACGGGTCACAGTGGTTAGAACCAATAGAAAAATATCCAGATGATAGGCATCTATCAGGCTAATTGCTGTGTATGCAGCCCTATTGCACGGGTCACATTGGTTAGAACCAAGAGAAAAATATCCAGTGGATAGGCATCTATCAGGCTAATTGCTGTGTATGCAGCCCTATTGCACGGGTCACAGTGGTTAGAACCAATAGAAAAATATCCACTGGATCGTCATCTATCAGGCTAATTGCTGTGTATGCAGCCCTATTGCACGGGTCACAGTGGTTAGAACCTATAGACAAATATCCAGTGGATAGGCATCTATCAGGCTAATTACTGTGTATGCAGCCCTATTGCATGGGTCACAGTGGTTAGAACCAATAGACAAATATCCAGATGATAGGCATCTATCAGGCTTATTGCTGTGTATGCAGCCCTATTGCACGGGTCACAGTGGTTAGAACCAATAGAAAAATATCCAGTGGATAGGCATCTATCAGGCTAATTGCTGTGTATGCAGCCCTATTGCACGGGTCACAGTGGTTTGAACCTATAGACAAATATCCAGTGGATAGGCATCTATCAGAGTAATTGCTGTGTATGCAGCCCTATTGCACGGGTCACAGTGGTTAGATCCAATAGAGAAATATGCTTCTTTTTGCTGTAACTTGTCTCCTCGTATGAGTAAATAAACTTCTTAACTTGATCCTGAGTGTGGTCTAAGGTGGATTTCCCTCACAACCACTTACCACTGTTCATCATCTTATCCACCATGCTTTGTAGCTAAATTGACCTGTGTGTTCCCTGCCCCAGTTTAGGGATATTAGCATACCTTATCCATATTTTTAACTCTGCCATGGCCGGTCCCAAGCCCGTGCTTTGAAAAGAGGAGGGTTGGGTTCTAGGACAGTAAACTAGGCCTGTAAAAACTGTTTACCGAGCAGTTGGGAATGTTTAGTGACAGTGAGGTAATGGTTTGTCTTGGGAAAGTTCGATGACACTGAGGAAATGAAGATCACATTAAGCACGGTTATTGCTGAGAGCAATGGACTAGAGCTTATTCCATAACACTTGGAAGATGCTTATTGCAGTCTAGAGTTGCTCCAAAGGTTGTACGTGAAAGTAGTGTACAAGTAGAAGTAAAGTGCAGGGGCAGTTTCTGTTCCCCTCTAAAACAGGTCGACTACTGTTAGAGAAATAAGATGCTTATTTTTTAATCATTTCTGCCTGCTTGCAATTGATTGTTTAAGAAACCGTACTTTTGAAATGCATGTAACCGTAAGCAACTTCTGTAGTTGAGTCTGTAAGACTGAGCTACACCTTCTTCTAGGAACTGAGAATATAGGTGAAGCCCAGAAACACAAGTTAACCAATCATGCCCAGAAGAGGTGGCCAAGTCAGCATTTTTAGCATTTTAGGAAAAAGTATATAAAACCTAGGTTAATTATTGTCCAATTAGACAAGCCTGGATAGGCGTCTATCATTCTAATTGCTGTGTATGCAGCCCTATTGCACAGGTCACAGTGGTTAGAACCAAAAGACAAATATCCAGTGGATAGGCATCAATCAGGCTAATTGCTGTGTATGCATCCCTATTGCACGGGTCACAGTGGTTAGAACCAATAGACAAATTTCCAGTGGATAGGCATCTATCAGGCTAATTGCTGTGTATACAGCCCTATTGCACGGGTCACAGTGGTTAGAACCAATAGAAAAATATCCAGATGATAGGCATCTATCAGGCTAATTGCTGTGTATGCAGCCCTATTGCACGGGTCACAGTGGTTAGAACCAATAGAAAAATATCCAGTGGATAGGCATCTATCAGGCTAATTGCTGTGTATGCAGCGCTATTGCACGGGTCACAGTGGTTAGAACCAATAGACAAATTTCCAGTGGATAGGCATCTATCAAGATAATTGCTGTGTATGCAGCCCTATTGCACGGGTCACAGTGGTTAGAACCTATAGACAAATATCCAGTGGATAGGCATCTATCAGACTAATTGCTGTGTATGCAGCCCTATTGCACGGGTCACAGTGGTTAGAACCAATAGAAAAATATCCAGATGATAGGCATCTATCAGGCTAATTGCTGTGTATGCAGCCCTATTGCACGGGTCACAGTGGTTAGAACCAATAGACAAATTTCCAGTGGATAGGCATCGATCAGGCTAATTGCTGTGTATGCAGCCCTATTGCACGGGTCACAGTGGTTAGAACCAATAGAAAAATATCCAGATGATAGGTATCTATCAGGCAAATTGCTGTGTATGCTGCCCTATTGCACGGGTCAAAGTGGTTAGAACCGATAGAAAAATATCCAGTGGATAGGCATCTATCAGGCTAATTGCTGTGTATGCAGCCCTATTGCACGGGTCACAGTGGTTAGAACCAATAGACAAATTTCCAGTGGATAGGCATCTATCAAGCTAATTGCTGTGTATGCAGCCCTATTGCACGGGTCACAGTGGTTAGAACCTATAGACAAATATCCAGTGGATAGGCATCTATCAGACTAATTGCTGTGTATGCAGCCCTATTGCACGGGTTTCAGTGGTTAGAACCAATAGACAAATTTCCAGTGGATAGGCATCTATCAGGCTAATTGCTGTGTATGCAGCCCTATTGCACGGGTCACAGTGGTTAGAACCAATAGAAAAATATCCAGATGATAGGCATTTATCAGGCTAATTGCTTTGTATGCAGCCATATTGCACGGGTCACAGTGGTTAGAACCGATAGAAAAATATCCAGATGATAGGCATCTATCAGGCTAATTGCTGTGTATGCAGCCCTATTGCACGGGTCACAGTGGTTAGATCCTATAGACAAATATCCAGTGGATAGGCATCTATCAGACTAATTGCTGTGTATGCAGCCCTATTGCACGGGTCACAGTGGTTAGAACCAATAGAAAAATATCCAGATGATAGGCATCTATCAGGCTAATTGCTGTGTATGCAGCAGTATTGCCCGGGTCACAGTGGTTAGATCCTATAGACAAATATCCAGTGGATAGGCATTTATCAGACTAATTGCTGTGTATGCAGCCCTATTGCACGGGTCTCAGTGGTTAGAACCAATAGACAAATTTCCAGTGGATAGGCATCTATCAGGCTAATTGCTGTGTATGCAGCCCTATTGCACGGGTCACAGTGGTTAGAACCAATAGAAAAATATCCAGATGATAGGCATCTATCAGGCTAATTGCTGTGTATGCAGCCCTATTGCACGGGTCACAGTGGTAAGAACCAATAGAAAAATATCCAGATGATAGGCATCTATCAGGCTAATTGCTGTGTATGCAGCCCTATTGCACGGGTCAAAGTGGTTAGAACCGATAGAAAAATATCCAGTGGATAGGCATCTATCAGGCTAATTGCTGTGTATGCAGCCCTATTGCACGGGTCACAGTGGTTAGAACCAATAGACAAGTTTCCAGTGGATAGGCATCTATCAAGCTAATTGCTGTGTATGCAGCCCTATTGCACGGGTCACAGTGGTTAGAACCTATAGACAAATATCCAGTGGATAGGCATCTATCAGACTAATTGCTGTGTATGCAGCCCTATTGCACGGGTCACAGTGGTTAGAACCAATAGACAAATTTCCAGTGGTTAGACATCTATCAGGCTAATTGCTGTGTATGCAGCCCTATTGCACGGGTCACAGTGGTTAGAACCAATAGAAAAATATCCAGATGATCGGCATCTATCAGGCTAATTGCTGTGTATGCAGCCCTATTGCACGGGTCACAGTGGTAAGAACCAATAGAAAAATATCCAGATGATAGGTATCTATCAGGCAAATTGCTGTGTATGCTGCCCTATTGCACGGGTCAAAGTGGTTAGAACCGATAGAAAAATATCCAGTGGATAGGCATCTATCAGGCTAATTGCTGTGTATGCAGCCCTATTGCACGGGTCACAGTGGTTAGAACCAATAGACAAATTTCCAGTGGATAGGCATCTATCAAGCTAATAGCTGTGTATGCAGCCCTATTGCACGGGTCACAGTGGTTAGAACCTATAGACAAATATCCAGTGGATAGGCATCTATCAGACTAATTGCTGTGTATGCAGCGCTATTGCACGGGTCACAGTGGTTAGAACCAATAGACAAATTTCCAGTGGATAGGCATCTATCAGGCTAATTGCTGTGTATGCAGCCCTATTGCACGGGTCACAGTGGTTAGAACCAATAGAAAAATATCCAGATGATAGGCATTTATCAGGCTAATTGCTGTGTATGCAGCCCTATTGCACGGGTCACAGTGGTTAGAACCGATAGAAAAATATCCAGATGATAGGCATCTATCAGGCTAATTGCTGTGTATGCAGCCCTATTGCACGGGTCACAGTGGTTAGATCCTATAGACAAATATCCAGTGGATAGGCATCTATCAGACTAATTGCTGTGTATGCAGCCCTATTGCACGGGTCACAGTGGTTAGAACCAATAGAAAAATATCCAGATGATAGGCATCTATCAGGCTAATTGCTGTGTATGCAGCAGTATTGCACGGGTCACAGTGGTTAGATCCTATAGACAAATATCCAGTGGATAGGCATCTATCAGACTAATTGCTGTGTATGCAGCCCTATTGCACGGGTCTCAGTGGTTAGAACCAATAGACAAATTTCCAGTGGATAGGCATCTATCAGGCTAATTGCTGTGTATGCAGCCCTATTGCACGGGTCACAGTGGTTAGAACCAATAGAAAAATATCCAGATGATAGGCATCTATCAGGCTAATTGCTGTGTATGCAGCCCTATTGCACGGGTCACAGTGGTAAGAACCAATAGAAAAATATCCAGATGATAGGCATCTATCAGGCTAATTGCTGTGTATGCAGCCCTATTGCACGGGTCAAAGTGGTTAGAACCGATAGAAAAATATCCAGTGGATAGGCATCTATCAGGCTAATTGCTGTGTATGCAGCCCTATTGCACGGGTCACAGTGGTTAGAACCAATAGACAAATTTCCAGTGGATAGGCATCTATCAAGCTAATTGCTGTGTATGCAGCCCTATTGCACGGGTCACAGTGGTTAGAACCTATAGACAAATATCCAGTGGATAGGCATCTATCAGACTAATTGCTGTGTATGCAGCCCTATTGCACGGGTCACAGTGGTTAGAACCAATAGACAAATATCCAGTGGATAGGCATCTATCAGGCTAATTGCTGTGTATGCAGCCCTATTGCACGGGTCACAGTGGTTAGAACCAATAGACAAATTTCCAGTGGATAGGCATCTATCAGGCTAATTGCTGTGTATGCAGCCCTATTGCACGGGTCACAGTGGTTAGAACCAATAGAAAAATATCCAGATGATAGGCATCTATCAGGCTAATTGCTGTGTATGCAGCCCTAATGCACGGGTCACAGTTATTAGAACCAATAGAGAAATATCCAGTGGATAGGCATCTATCAGGCTAATTGCTGTGTATGCAGCCCTATTGCACGGGTCACAGTGGTTAGAACCAATAGACAAATTTCCAGTGGATAGGCATCTATCAAGCTAATTTCTGTGTATGCAGCCCTATTGCACGGGTCACAGTGGTTAGAACCAATAGAAAAATATCCAGATGATAGGCATCTATACGGCTAATTGCTGTGTATGCAGCCCTATTGCACGGGTCACAGTGGTTAGAACCAATAGAAAAATATCCAGTGGATAGGCATCTATCAGGCTAGTTGCTGTGTATGCAGCCCTATTGCACGGGTCACAGTGGTTAGAACCAAGAGACAAATATCCAGTGGATAGGCATCTATCAGGCTAATTGCTGTGTATGCAGCCCTATTGCACGGGTCACAGTGGTTAGACCCAATAGAAAAATATCCAGTGGATAGGCATCTATCAGGCTAATTGCTGTGTATGCAGCCCTATTGCACGGGTCACAGTGGTTAGAACCAATAGAAAAATATCCAGATGATAGGCATCTATCAGGCTAATTGCTGTGTATGCAACCCTATTGCACGGGTCACAGTGTTTAGAACCAATAGAAAAATATCCACTGGATCGGCATCTATCAGGCTAATTGCTGTGTATGCAGCCCTATTGCACGGGTCACAGTGGTTAGAACCTATAGACAAATATCCAGTGGATAGGCATCTATCAGAATAATTGCTGTGTATGCAGCCCTATTGCACGGGTCACAGTGGTTAGAACCAATAGAAAAATATCCAGATGATAGGCATCTATCAGGCTAATTGCTGTGTATGCAGCCCTATTGCACGGGTCACAGTTGTTAGAACCAATAGAGAAATATCCAGTGGATAGGCATCTATCAGGCTAATTGCTGTGTATGCAGCCCTATTGCACGGGTCACAGTGGTTAGAACCAATAGACAAATTTCCAGTGGATAGGCATCTATCAAGCTAATTTCTGTGTATGCAGCCCTATTGCACGGGTCACAGTGGTTAGAACCAATAGAAAAATATCCAGATGATAGGCATCTATACGGCTAATTGCTGTGTATGCAGCCCTATTGCACGGGTCACAGTGGTTAGAACCAATAGAAAAATATCCAGTGGATAGGCATCTATCAGGCTAGTTGCTGTGTATGCAGCCCTATTGCACGGGTCACAGTGGTTAGAACCAAGAGACAAATATCCAGTGGATAGGCATCTATCAGGCTAATTGCTGTGTATGCAGCCCTATTGCACGGGTCACAGTGGTTAGACCCAATAGAAAAATATCCAGTGGATAGGCATCTATCATGCTAATTGCTGTGTATGCAGCCCTATTGCACGGGTCACAGTGGTTAGAACCAATAGAAAAATATCCAGATGATAGGCATCTATCAGGCTAATTGCTGTGTATGCAGCCCTATTGCATGGGTCACAGTGGTTAGAACCAATAGAAAAATATCCACTGGATCGGCATCTATCAGTCTAATTGCTGTGTATGCAGCCCTATTGCACGGGTCACAGTGGTTAGAACCTATAGACAAATATCCAGTGGATAGGCATCTATCAGGCTAATTGCTGTGTATGCAGCCCTATTGCACGGGTCACAGTGGTTAGAACCAATAGAGAAATATGCTTCTTTTTGCTGTAACTTGTCTCCTCGTACGAGTAAATAAACTTCTTAACTTGATCCTGAGTGTGGTCTAAGGTGGATTTCCCTCACAACCACTTACCACTGTTCATCATCTTATCCACCATGCTTTGTAGCTAAATTGACCTGTGTGTTCCCTGCCCCAGTTTGGGGGTATTAGCATACCTTATCCATATTTTTAACTCTGCCATGGCCGGTCCCAAGCCCGTGCTTTGAAAAGAGGAGGGTTGGGTTCTAGGACAGTAAACTAGGCCTGTAAAAACTGTTTACAGAGCAGTTGGGAATGTTTAGTGACAGTGAGGTAATGGTTTGTCTTGGGAAAGTTCGATGACACTGAGGAAATGAAGACCACATTAAACACAGTTATTGCTGAGAGCAATGGACTAGATCTTATTCCATAACACTTGGAAGATGCTTATTGCAGTCTAGAGTTGCTCCAACGGTTGTACGTGAAGGTAGTGTGCAAGCAGAAGTAAAGTGCAGGGGCAGTTTCTGTTCCCCTCTAAAACAGGTCGACTACTGTTAGAGAAATTAGATGCTTATTTTTTAATCATTTCTGCCTGCTTGCAATTGATTGTTTAAGAAACCGTACTTTTGAAATGCATGTAACCGTAAGCAACTTCTGTAGTTGAGTCTGTAAGACTGAGCTACACCTCCTTCTAGGAAATGAGAATATAGGTGAAGCCCAGAAACACAAGTTAACCAATCATGTCCAGAAGAGGTGGCCAAGTCAGCATTTTTAGCATTTTAGGAAAAAGTATATAAAACCTAGGTTAATTATTGTCCAATTAGACAAGCCTGGATAGGCGTCTATCATTCTAATTGCTGTGTATGCAGCCCTATTGCACGGGTCACAGTGGTTAGAACCAATAGACAAATATCCAGTGGATAGGCATCTATCAGGCTAATTGCTGTGTATGCAGCCCTATTGCACGAGTCACAGTGGTTAGAACCAATAGACAAATATCCAGTGGATAGGCATCTATCAGGCTAATTGCTGTGTATGCAGCCCTATTGCACGGGTCACAGTGGTTAGAACCAATAGACAAATTTCCAGTGGATAGGCATCTATCAGGCTAATTGCTGTGTATGCAGCCCTATTGCACGGGTCACAGTGGTTAGAACCAATAGAAAAATATCCAGATGATAGGCATCTATCAGGCTAATTGCTGTGTATGCAGCCCTATTGCACGGGTCACAGTGGTTAGAACCAATAGAAAAATATCCAGTGGATAGGCATCTATCAGGCTAGTTGCTGTGTATGCAGCCCTATTGCATGGGTCACAGTGGTTAGAACCAATAGACAAATTTCCAGTGGATAGGCATCTATCAAGCTAATTTCTGATTATGCAGCCCTATTGCACGGGTCACAGTGATTAGAACCAATAGAAAAATATCCAGATGATAGGCATCTATCAGGCTAATTGCTGTGTATGCAGCCCTATTGCACGGGTCACAGTGGTTAGAACCAATAGAAAAATATCCAGATGATAGGCATCTATCAGGCTAATTGCTGTGTATGCAGCCCTATTGCACGGGTCACAGTGGTTAGAACCAATAGAAAAATATCCACTGGATCGGCATCTATCAGTCTAATTGCTGTGTATGCAGCCCTATTGCACGGGTCACAGTGGTTAGAACCTATAGACAAATATCCAGTGGATAGGCATCTATCAGGCTAATTGCTGTGTATGCAGCCCTATTGCACGGGTCACAGTGGTTAGAACCAATAGAGAAATATGCTTCTTTTTGCTGTAACTTGTCTCCTCGTACGAGTAAATAAACTTCTTAACTTGATCCTGAGTGTGGTCTAAGGTGGATTTCCCTCACAACCACTTACCACTGTTCATCATCTTATCCACCATGCTTTGTAGCTAAATTGACCTGTGTGTTCCCTGCCCCAGTTTGGGGGTATTAGCATACCTTATCCATATTTTTAACTCTGCCATGGCCGGTCCCAAGCCCGTGCTTTGAAAAGAGGAGGGTTGGGTTCTAGGACAGTAAACTAGGCCTGTAAAAACTGTTTACAGAGCAGTTGGGAATGTTTAGTGACAGTGAGGTAATGGTTTGTCTTGGGAAAGTTCGATGACACTGAGGAAATGAAGACCACATTAAACACAGTTATTGCTGAGAGCAATGGACTAGATCTTATTCCATAACACTTGGAAGATGCTTATTGCAGTCTAGAGTTGCTCCAACGGTTGTACGTGAAGGTAGTGTGCAAGCAGAAGTAAAGTGCATGGGCAGTTTCTGTTCCCCTCTAAAACAGGTCGACTACTGTTAGAGAAATTAGATGCTTATTTTTTAATCATTTCTGCCTGCTTGCAATTGATTGTTTAAGAAACCGTACTTTTGAAATGCATGTAACCGTAAGCAACTTCTGTAGTTGAGTCTGTAAGACTGAGCTACACCTCCTTCTAGGAAATGAGAATATAGGTGAAGCCCAGAAACACAAGTTAACCAATCATGTCCAGAAGAGGTGGCCAAGTCAGCATTTTTAGCATTTTAGGAAAAAGTATATAAAACCTAGGTTAATTATTGTCCAATTAGACAAGCCTGGATAGGCGTCTATCATTCTAATTGCTGTGTATGCAGCCCTATTGCACGGGTCACAGTGGTTAGAACCAATAGACAAATATCCAGTGGATAGGCATCTATCAGGCTAATTGCTGTGTATGCAGCCCTATTGCACGAGTCACAGTGGTTAGAACCAATAGACAAATATCCAGTGGATAGGCATCTATCAGGCTAATTGCTGTGTATGCAGCCCTATTGCACGGGTCACAGTGGTTAGAACCAATAGACAAATTTCCAGTGGATAGGCATCTATCAGGCTAATTGCTGTGTATGCAGCCCTATTGCACGGGTCACAGTGGTTAGAACCAATAGAAAAATATCCAGATGATAGGCATCTATCAGGCTAATTGCTGTGTATGCAGCCCTATTGCACGGGTCACAGTGGTTAGAACCAATAGAAAAATATCCAGTGGATAGGCATCTATCAGGCTAGTTGCTGTGTATGCAGCCCTATTGCACGGGTCACAGTGGTTAGAACCAATAGACAAATTTCCAGTGGATAGGCATCTATCAAGCTAATTTCTGATTATGCAGCCCTATTGCACGGGTCACAGTGATTAGAACCAATAGAAAAATATCCAGATGATAGGCATCTATCAGGCTAATTGCTGTGTATGCAGCCCTATTGCACGGGTCACAGTGGTTAGAACCAAGAGAAAAATATCCAGTGGATAGGCATCTATCAGGCTAATTGCTGTGTATGCAGCCCTATTGCACGGGTCACAGTGGTTAGAACCAATAGAAAAATATCCACTGGATCGTCATCTATCAGGCTAATTGCTGTGTATGCAGCCCTATTGCACGGGTCACAGTGGTTAGAACCTATAGACAAATATCCAGTGGATAGGCATCTATCAGGCTAATTACTGTGTATGCAGCCCTATTGCATGGGTCACAGTGGTTAGAACCAATAGACAAATATCCAGATGATAGGCATCTATCAGGCTAATTGCTGTGTATGCAGCCCTATTGCACGGGTCACAGTGGTTAGAACCAATAGAAAAATATCCAGTGGATAGGCATCTATCAGGCTAATTGCTGTGTATGCAGCCCTATTGCACGGGTCACAGTGGTTTGAACCTATAGACAAATATCCAGTGGATAGGCATCTATCAGACTAATTGCTGTGTATGCAGCCCTATTGCACGGGTCACAGTGGTTAGAACCAATAGAGAAATATGCTTCTTTTTGCTGTAACTTGTCTCCTCGTACGAGTAAATAAACTTCTTAACTTGATCCTGAGCACGGTCTAAGGTGGATTTCCCTCACAACCACTTACCACTGTTCATCATCTTATCCACCATGCTTTCTAGCTAAATGGACCTGTGTGCTCCCTGCCCCAGTTTGGGGGTATTAGCATACATTATCCATATTTTTAACTCTGCCATGGCCGGTCCCAAGCCCATGCTTTGAAAATAGGAGGGTTGGGTTCTACGACAGTAAACTAGGCCTGTAAAACTGTTTACAGAGCAGTTGGGAATGTTTAGTGACAGTGAGGTAATGGTTTTTTCTTGGGAAAGTTCGATGATACTGATGAAATGAAGACCACATTAAACACGGTTATTCCTGAGAGCAATGGACTAGAGCTTATTCCATAACACTTGGAAGATGCTTTTTGCAGTCTAGAATTGCTCCAAAGGTTGTACGTGAAGGTAGTGTGCAAGCAGAAGTAAAGTGCAGGGGCAGTTTCTGTTCCCCTCTAAAACAGGTCGACTACTGTTAGAGAAATTAGATGCTTATTTTTTAATCATTTCTGCCTGCTTGCAATTGATTGTTTAAGAAACCGTACTTTTGAAATGCATGTAACCGTAAGCAACATCCGTAGTTGAGTCTGTAAGACAGAGCTACACCTCCTTCTAGGAAATGAGAATATAGGTCAAGCCCAGAAACACAAGTTAACCAATCATGTCCAGAAGAGGTGGCCAAGTCAGCATTTTTAGCATTTTAGGAAAAAGTATATAAAACCTAGGTTAATTATTGTCCAATTAGACAAGCCTGGTTAGGCGTCTATCATTCTAATGGCTGTGTATGCAGCCCTATTGCACGGGTCACAGTGGTTAGAACCAACAGACAAATTTCCAGTGGATAGGCATCTATCAGGCTAATTGCTGTGTATGCAGCCCTATAGCACGGGTCACAGTGGTTAGAACCGATAGAAAAATATCCAGATGATAGGCATCTATCAGGCTAATTGCTGTGTATGCAGCCCTATTGCACGGGTCACAGTGGTTAGAACCGATAGAAAAATATCCAGTGGATAGGCATCTATCAGGCTAATTGCTGTGTATGCAGCCCTATTGCACGGGTCACAGTGGTTAGAACCAATAGACAAATTTCCAGTGGATAGGCATCTATCAGGCTAATTGCTGTGTATGCAGCCCTATTGCACGGGTCACAGTGGTTAGAACCAATAGAAAAATATCCAGATGATAGGCATCTATCAGGCTAATTGCTGTGTATGCAGCCCTATTGCACGGGTCACAGTGGTTAGAACCGATAGAAAAATATCCAGTGGATAGGCATCTATCAGGCTAATTGCTGTGTATGCAGCCCTATTGCACGGGTCACAGTGGTTAGAACCGATAGAAAAATATCCAGTGGATAGGCATCTATCAGGCTAATTGCTGTGTATGCAGCCCTATTGCACGGGTCACAGTGGTTAGAACCAATAGACAAATTTCCAGTGGATAGGCATCTATCAAGCTAATTGCTGTGTATGCAGCCCTATTGCACGGGTCACAGTGGTTAGAACCTATAGACAAATATCCAGTGGATAGGCATCTATCAGACTAATTGCTGTGTATGCAGCCCTATTGCACGGGTCACAGTGGTTAGAACCAATAGAAAAATATCCAGATGATAGGCATCTATCAGGCTAATTGCTGTGTATGCAGCCCTATTGCACGGGTCACAGTGGTTAGATCCTATAGACAAATATCCAGTGTATAGGCATCTATCAGACTAATTGCTGTGTATGCAGCCCTATTGCACGGGTCACAGTGGTTAGAACCAATAGACAAATTTCCAGTGGATAGGCATCTATCAGGCTAATTGCTGTGTATGCAGCCCTATTGCACGGGTCACAGTGGTTAGAACCAATAGAAAAATATCCAGATGATAGGCATCTATCAGGCTAATTGCTGTGTATGCAGCCCTATTGCACGGGTCACAGTGGTAAGAACCAATAGAAAAATATCCAGATGATAGGCATCTATCAGGCTAATTGCTGTGTATGCAGCCCTATTGCACGGGTCAAAGTGGTTAGAACCGATAGAAAAATATCCAGTGGATAGGCATCTATCAGGCTAATTGCTGTGTATGCAGCCCTATTGCACGGGTCACAGTGGTTAGAACCAATAGACAAATTTCCAGTGGATAGGCATCTATCAAGCTAATTGCTGTGTATGCAGCCCTATTGCATGGGTCACAGTGGTTAGAACCTATAGACAAATATCCAGTGGATAGGCATCTATCAGACTAATTGCTGTGTATGCAGCCCTATTGCACGGGTCACAGTGGTTAGAACCAATAGACAAATATCCAGTGGATAGGCATCTATCAGGCTAATTGCTGTGTATGCAGCCCTATTGCACGGGTCACAGTGGTTAGAACCAATAGACAAATTTCCAGTGGATAGGCATCTATCAGGCTAATTGCTGTGTATGCAGCCCTATTGCACGGGTCACAGTGGTTAGAACCAATAGAAAAATATCCAGATGATAGGCATCTATCAGGCTAATTGCTGTGTATGCAGCCCTATTGCACGGGTCACAGTGGTTAGAACCAATAGAGAAATATCCAGTGGATAGGCATCTATCAGGCTAATTGCTGTGTATGCAGCCCTATTGCACGGGTCACAGTGGTTAGAACCAATAGAAAAATATCCAGTGGATAGGCATCTATCAGGCTAATTGCTGTGTATGCAGCCCTATTGCACGGGTCACAGTGGTTAGAACCAATAGAAAAATATCCAGATGATAGGCATCTATCAGGCTAATTGCTGTGTATGCAGCCCTATTGCACGGGTCACAGTGGTTAGATCCTATAGACAAATATCCAGTGGATAGGCATCTATCAGACTAATTGCTGTGTATGCAGCCCTATTGCACGGGTCACAGTGGTTAGAACCAATAGACAAATTTCCAGTGGATAGGCATCTATCAGGCTAATTGCTGTGTATGCAGCCCTATTGCACGGGTCACAGTGGTTAGAACCAATAGAAAAATATCCAGATGATAGGCATCTATCAGGCTAATTGCTGTGTATGCAGCCCTATTGCACGGGTCACAGTGGTAAGAACCAATAGAAAAATATCCAGATGATAGGCATCTATCAGGCTAATTGCTGTGTATGCAGCCCTATTGCACGGGTCAAAGTGGTTAGAACCGATAGAAAAATATCCAGTGGATAGGCATCTATCAGGCTAATTGCTGTGTATGCAGCCCTATTGCACGGGTCACAGTGGTTAGAACCAATAGACAAATTTCCAGTGGATAGGCATCTATCAAGCTAATTGCTGTGTATGCAGCCCTATTGCACGGGTCACAGTGGTTAGAACCTATAGACAAATATCCAGTGGATAGGCATCTATCAGACTAATTGCTGTGTATGCAGCCCTATTGCACGGGTCACAGTGGTTAGAACCAATAGACAAATATCCAGTGGATAGGCATCTATCAGGCTAATTGCTGTGTATGCAGCCCTATTGCACGGGTCACAGTGGTTAGAACCAATAGACAAATATCCAGTGGATAGGCATCTATCAGGCTAATTGCTGTGTATGCAGCCCTATTGCACGGGTCACAGTGGTTAGAACCAATAGACAAATATCCAGTGGATAGGCATCTATCAGGCTAATTGCTGTGTATGCAGCCCTATTGCACGGGTCACAGTGGTTAGAACCAATAGACAAATTTCCAGTGGATAGGCATCTATCAGGCTAATTGCTGTGTATGCAGCCCTATTGCACGGGTCACAGTGGTTAGAACCAATAGAAAAATATCCAGATGATAGGCATCTATCAGGCTAATTGCTGTGTATGCAGCCCTATTGCACGGGTCACAGTTGTTAGAACCAATAGAGAAATATCCAGTGGATAGGCATCTATCAGGCTAATTGCTGTGTATGCAGCCCTATTGCACGGGTCACAGTGGTTAGAACCAATAGAAAAATATCCAGTGGATAGGCATCTATCAGGCTAATTGCTGTGTATGCAGCCCTATTGCACGGGTCACAGTGGTTAGAACCAATAGAAAAATATCCAGATGATAGGCATCTATCAGGCTAATTGCTGTGTATGCAGCCCTATTGCACGGGTCACAGTGGTTAGATCCTATAGACAAATATCCAGTGGATAGGCATCTATCAGACTAATTGCTGTGTATGCAGCCCTATTGCACGGGTCACAGTGGTTAGTACCAATAGACAAATTTCCAGTGGATAGGCATCTATCAGGCTAATTGCTGTGTATGCAGCCCTATTGCACGGGTCACAGTGGTTAGAACCAATAGAAAAATATCCAGATGATAGGCATCTATCAGGCTAATTGCTGTGTATGCAGCCCTATTGCACGGGTCACAGTGGTAAGAACCAATAGAAAAATATCCAGATGATAGGCATCTATCAGGCTAATTGCTGTGTATGCAGCCCTATTGCACGGGTCAAAGTGGTTAGAACCGATAGAAAAATATCCAGTGGATAGGCATCTATCAGGCTAATTGCTGTGTATGCAGCCCTATTGCACGGGTCACAGTGGTTAGAACCAATAGACAAATTTCCAGTGGATAGGCATCTATCAAGCTAATTGCTGTGTATGCAGCCCTATTGCACGGGTCACAGTGGTTAGAACCTATAGACAAATATCCAGTGGATAGGCATCTATCAGACTAATTGCTGTGTATGCAGCCCTATTGCACGGGTCACAGTGGTTAGAACCAATAGACAAATATCCAGTGGATAGGCATCTATCAGGCTAATTGCTGTGTATGCAGCCCTATTGCACGGGTCACAGTGGTTAGAACCAATAGACAAATATCCAGTGGATAGGCATCTATCAGGCTAATTGCTGTGTATGCAGCCCTATTGCACGGGTCACAGTGGTTAGAACCAATAGAAAAATATCCAGATGATAGGCATCTATCAGGCTAATTGCTGTGTATGCAGCCCTATTGCACGGGTCACAGTGGTTAGAACCAATAGAGAAATATCCAGTGGATAGGCATCTATCAGGCTAATTGCTGTGTATGCAGCCCTATTGCACGGGTCACAGTGGTTAGAACCAATAGAAAAATATCCAGTGGATAGGCATCTATCAGGCTAATTGCTGTGTATGCAGCCCTATTGCACGGGTCACAGTGGTTAGAACCAATAGAAAAATATCCAGATGATAGGCATCTATCAGGCTAATTGCTGTGTATGCAGCCCTATTGCACGGGTCACAGTGGTTAGAACCAATAGAAAAATATCCACTGGATCGGCATCTATCAGGCTAATTGCTGTGTATGCAGCCCTATTGCACGGGTCACAGTGGTTAGAACCTATAGACAAATATCCAGTGGATAGGCATCTATCAGGCTAATTGCTGTGTATGCAGCCCTATTGCACGGGTCACAGTGGTTAGAACCAATAGACAAATATCCAGTGGATAGGCATCTATCAGGCTAATTGCTGTGTATGCAGCCCTATTGCATGGGTCACAGTGGTTAGAACCAATAGACAAATTTCCAGTGGATAGGCATCTATCAGGCTAATTGCTGTGTATGCAGCCCTATTGCACGGGTCACAGTGGTTAGAACCAATAGAAAAATATCCAGATGATAGGCATCTATCAGGCTAATTTCTGTGTATGCAGCCCTATTGCACGGGTCACAGTGGTTAGAACCAATAGACAAATTTCCAGTGGATAGGCATCTATCAAGCTAATTTCTGAGTATGCAGCCCTATTGCACGGGTCACAGTGGTTAGAACCAATAGAAAAATATCCAGATGATAGGCATCTATCAGGCTAGTTGCTGTGTATGCAGCCCTATTGCACGGGTCACAGTGGTTAGAACCAAGAGACAAATATCCAGTGGATAGGCATCTATCAGGCTAATTGCTGTGTATGCAGCCCTATTGCACGGGTCACAGTGGTTAGAACCAATAGAAAAATATCCACTGGATCGGCATCTATCAGGCTAATTGCTGTGAATGCAGCCCTATTGCACGGGTCACAGTGGTTAGAACCTATAGACAAATATCCAGTGGATAGGCATCTATCAGGCTAATTACTGTGTATGCAGCCCTATTGCATGGGTCACAGTGGTTAGAACCAATAGACAAATATCCAGATGATAGGCATCTATCAGGCTAATTGCTGTGTATGCAGCCCTATTGCACGGGTCACAGTGGTTAGAACCAATAGAAAAATATCCAGTGGATAGGCATCTATCAGGCTAATTGCTGTGTATGCAGCCCTATTGCACGGGTCACAGTGGTTTGAACCTATAGACAAATATCCAGTGGATAGGCATCTATCAGACTAATTGCTGTGTATGCAGCCCTATTGCACGGGTCACAGTGGTTAGAACCAATAGAGAAATATGCTTCTTTTTGCTGTAACTTGTCTCCTCGTACGAGTAAATAAACTTCTTAACTTGATCCTGAGCACGGTCTAAGGTGGATTTCCCTCACAACCACTTACCACTGTTCATCATCTTATCCACCATGCTTTGTAGCTAAATGGACCTGTGTGCTCCCTGCCCCAGTTTGGGGGTATTAGCATACATTATCCATATTTTTAACTCTGCCATGGCCGGTCCCAAGCCCATGCTTTGAAAATAGGAGGGTTGGGTTCTTCGACAGTAAACTAGGCCTGTAAAACTGTTTACAGAGCAGTTGGGAATGTTTAGTGACAGTGAGGTAATGTTTTTTTCTTGGGAAAGTTCGATGATACTGAGGAAATGAAGACCACATTAAACACGATTATTGCTGAGAGCAATGGACTAGAGCTTATTCCATAACACTTGGAAGATGCTTTTTGCAGTCTAGAGTTGCTCCAAAGGTTGTACGTGAAGGTAGTGTGCAAGCAGAAGTAAAGTGCAGGGGCAGTTTCTGTTCCCCTCTAAAACAGGTCGACTACTGTTAGAGAAATTAGATGCTTTTTTTTTAGTCATTTCTGCCTGCTTGCAATTGATTGTTTAAGAAACCGTACTTTTGAAATGCATGTAACCGTAAGCAACATCCGTAGTTGAGTCTGTAAGACAGAGCTACACCTCCTTCTAGGAAATGAGAATATAGGTCAAGCCCAGAAACACAAGTTAACCAATCATGTCCAGAAGAGGTGGCCAAGTCAGCATTTTTAGCATTTTAGGAAAAAGTATATAAAACCTAGGATAATTATTGTCCAATTAGACAAGCCTGGTTAGGCGTCTATCATTCTAATGGCTGTGTATGCAGCCCTATTGCACGGGTCACAGTGGTTAGAACCAATAGACAAATATCCAGTGGATAGGCATCTATCAGGCTAATTGCTGTGTATGCAGCCCTATAGCACGGGTCACAGTGGTTAGAACCAATAGAAAAATATCCAGATGATAGGCATCTATCAGGCTAATTGCTGTGTATGCAGCCCTATTGCACGGGTCACAGTGGTTAGAACCAATAGAAAAATATCCAGTGGATAGGCATCTATCAGGCTAATTGCTGTGAATGCAGCCCTATTGCACGGGTCACAGTGGTTAGAACCAATAGAGAAATATGCTTCTTTTTGCTGTAACTTGTCTCCTCGTACGAGTAAATAAACTTCTTAACTTGATCCTGAGCGCGGTCTAAGGTGGATTTCCCTCACAACCACTTACCACTGTTCATCTTCTTATCCACCATGCTTTGTAGCTAAATTGACCTGTGTGTTCCCTGCCCCAGTTTGGGGGTATTAGCATACATTATCCATATTTTTAACTCTGCCATGACCGGTCCCAAGCCCGTGCTTTGAAAAGAGGAGGGTTGGGTTCTAGGACAGTAAACTAGGCCTGTAAAAACTGTTTACAGAGCAGTTGGGAATGTTTAGTGACAGTGAGGTAATGGTTTGTCTTGGCAAAGTTCGATGACACTGAGGAAATGAAGACCACATTAAACACGGTTATTGCTGAGAGCAATGGACTAGAGCTTATTCCATAACACTTGGAAGATGCTTATTGCAGTATAGAGTTGCTCCAAAGGTTTCACGTGAAGGTAGTGTGCAAGCAGAAGTAAAGTGCAGGGGCAGTTTCTTTTCCCCTCTAAAACAGGTCGACTACTGTTAGAGAAATAAGATGCTTATTTTTTAATCATTTCTGCCTGCTTGCAATTGATTGTTTAAGAAACCGTACTTTTGAAATGCATGTAACCGTAAGCAACTTCCGTAGTTGAGTTTGTAAGACTGAGCTACACCTCCTTCTAGGAAATGAGAATATAGGTGAAGCCCAGAAACACAAGTTAACCAATCATGTCCAGAAGAGGTGGCCAAGTCAGCATTTTTAGCATTTTAGGAAAAAGTATATAAAACCTAGGTTAATTATTGTCCAATTAGACAAGCCTGGATAGGCGTCTATCATTCTAATTGCTGTGTATGCAGCCCTATTGCACGGGTCACAGTGGTTAGAACCAATAGACAAATATCCAGTGGATAGGCATCTATCAGGCTAATTGCTGTGTATGCAGCCCTATTGCACGGGTCACAGTGGTTAGAACCAATAGACAAATTTCCAGTGGATAGGCATCTATCAGGCTAATTGCTGTGTATGCAGCCCTATTGCACGGGTCACAGTGGTTAGAACCAATAGACAAATATCCAGTGGATAGGCATCTATCAGGCTTATTGCTGTGTATGCAGCCCTATTGCACGGGTCACAGTGGTTAGAACCAATAGACAAATATCCAGTGGATAGGCATCTATCAGGCTAATTGCTGTGTATGCAGCCCTATTGCACGGGTCACAGTGGTTAGAACCAATAGACAAATTTCCAGTGGATAGGCATCTATCAGGCTAATTGCTGTGTATGCAGCCCTATTGCACGGGTCACAGTGGTTAGAACCAATAGAAAAATATCCAGATGATAGGCATCTATCAGGCTAATTGCTGTGTATGCAGCCCTATTGCACGGGTCACAGTTGTTAGAACCAATAGAGAAATATCCAGTGGATAGGCATCTATCAGGCTAATTGCTGTGTATGCAGCCCTATTGCACGGGTCACAGTGGTTAGAACCAATAGAAAAATATCCAGTGGATAGGCATCTATCAGGCTAATTGCTGTGTATGCAGCCCTATTGCACGGGTCACAGTGGTTAGAACCAATAGAAAAATATCCAGATGATAGGCATCTATCAGGCTAATTGCTGTGTATGCAGCCCTATTGCACGGGTCACAGTGGTTAGATCCTATAGACAAATATCCAGTGGATAGGCATCTATCAGACTAATTGCTGTGTATGCAGCCCTATTGCACGGGTCACAGTGGTTAGAACCAATAGACAAATTTCCAGTGGATAGGCATCTATCAGGCTAATTGCTGTGTATGCAGCCCTATTGCACGGGTCACAGTGGTTAGAACCAATAGAAAAATATCCAGATGATAGGCATCTATCAGGCTAATTGCTGTGTATGCAGCCCTATTGCACGGGTCACAGTGGTAAGAACCAATAGAAAAATATCCAGATGATAGGCATCTATCAGGCTAATTGCAGTGTCTGCAGCCCTATTGCACGGGTCAAAGTGGTTAGAACCGATAGAAAAATATCCAGTGGATAGGCATCTATCAGGCTAATTGCTGTGTATGCAGCCCTATTGCACGGGTCACAGTGGTTAGAACCAATAGACAAATTTCCAGTGGATAGGCATCTATCAAGCTAATTGCTGTGTATGCAGCCCTATTGCACGGGTCACAGTGGTTAGAACCTATAGACAAATATCCAGTGGATAGGCATCTATCAGACTAATTGCTGTGTATGCAGCCCTATTGCACGGGTCACAGTGGTTAGAACCAATAGACAAATATCCAGTGGATAGGCATCTATCAGGCTAATTGCTGTGTATGCAGCCCTATTGCACGGGTCACAGTGGTTAGAACCAATAGACAAATATCCAGTGGATAGGCATCTATCAGGCTAATTGCTGTGTATGCAGCCCTATTGCACGGGCCACAGTGGTTAGAACCAATAGAGAAATATGCTTCTTTTTGCTGTAACTTGTCTCCTCATACGAGTAAATAAACTTCTTCTTTTTTCTTATAAATATTTATTAGTTTTTCAAATCATATACAAAACATTCCAACATTTCTATTAAAATCGTTATCAAAACATTGTTTTCTCCTCAAATTTTATTTATATATAACTTCCATTTCTTTCCATCCCCCCCACCCAAGAACCCCCCACACTCCACGTTTTCGCTCCTCAGATTAAGTCTATATTATTCTGTTGTTCCTAAACCCGTTTCTAAACCTCTTCCAGGAATATTATCTAATGATATATTTCACCTTTTCTCTGTGCTCTTCCCAGCCTTTCCATTTTTTATTATACAACTCCAACTTGTCCTCATGCGTGTAGAACAATCTTTCTGTCTGTAAAATCTGGTTTACTCTACCTGTCCAATCCTCCTCAGTTGGCACCTCTCTTTTCTTCCAGAACCTGGGTATCAGGCTCTTTGCTGCGGTCAAATAATACCATATCCCCGAACTCTTATATGCTTTCACTGAGAGTTCTGAGATATGGAGGAGACATAATTCTAGATCTAATCCTATTTTAATTTTGGTGATTTTCCCTATCAAAAAAACTATCCTCCGCCAGAACACCTGTATTTCTGGACACTCCCACCACATTTGATACTACGTGCCCACCTCTCCACAACCTCTCCAACACATTCGTGAAATTTCCATATTCATCTTGTGCTCCACATTAGGGGTAATGTGCCATCTATTCAAACACTTATAATTTATTTCTACTTCCCGCATACTAATATTTTCGTGAATTAGTGTGAACATTTTCCTCTTTTCTTCCTCCTCTATCTTTCTTCCCATATCTCTTTCCCATTTCTCTATGTGAATTAATTTTGTGTCTGTGTCAAGATCCATTAATATCTTATGTATTTTTGCCATTCCGTGTCTACCATTTCCCCGTGACTCAAATATTCTCTCAAATGGATTCCAGTCTTTTCTAGTTCTTATGGGCTTTGGAAGGCTCTCGAAAAAGTACTTCAGTTGGTAATATCTTAGTCTATCCATCTTATTAAAGACTTCTCCCTTTCTTTCCTCCAAATCTTTATTTGACCCAATTTCTTCTCCTACCATTATATCTCTCAATTGCGCCTCCTGTTTTATAATCCATTTCCCTGCTATGCTATCCTTACCCGGGGTGAAATATTTTGTGTTCCTAAGTGGTATTAATTGTGAATTATAAACCCACCCCTTTTGTCTGTGTAATAAATCCCATTCTTTTAAAACATTTAGAGTGTGCATGCTGGTGCTCTCCTCTAATTCCCTATATTGTGCAGGTAACCAAATACTTTTATTTAAACTTATTCCACTCAGTCTAGAACAGGGTAAGTGAGCGCAAATCTCAAAACAGCAGCTAGCACACAAGGCAATCCTCAACACCAAAAAAACAAAATATACAAATGGTATGCAGCGCTAAATAATATAACAACCATCAATGTAAAAAATGGATAAGACAGTAAACCATCAATCAAAATTTGAATAGTTCCATATAGATGAAGATATAAAATGTACAAATGTAATGAATATATTAAAATCCAATTAGGCCTGTGGACGGATCCGGTAAATTATTGCGCTTACCACAAAGACATACAAACAGGGCGTTGTATGTATACAGATGGACATCAGGGCCTGGTCAGCAAACTGGACAGCATCCGGTCACCATATGAGACTTCCAGGAATGGTGGAAACCCCCCAAGGTCATCTCTGGTTTTGCCAGCAGGTCCAACCAAGTCCTCTCCAAATAATGCTTCTCTGGATCGCTCCACCTTGATAGGGCTTGTAAATAACGAGCCAGAGCAAAAATGGCAATGATAGTGAAGTATGTCTTTATTGGGTAAACAGCAGAATCAAATGTAAGGAACTCACAAAATTGGAGAACACAGCCCAGGTCAAACGAAGAGGTTCCCTGGTGATAGTGGCTCCCTGGTAATCAAATGGCGTCTGTTGGGTGGATCCCCTAACATGTTTCGAGCCACGCTCGTTGTCAAAGGGGTGAATCCTATCCCAAGGACGCCAGCATTTAAACATACCGCGGTCGCGCCTGCGCAGTGAGCACCTCGCGCCGCTAAAATCAATAGCGCATGCGCGGGTGACATCACTCGTCAGACACCACCGGACCACATCGCGCATGCGTAGGCGCGGGCACATCATGAATCCCCCATACATATACATCCGCCCACAAGTATGTGGGCAAAGCTACAAAGGGAAGACCACACTGCGCATGCGCAGGCGCATGCGCATGCGCAAACGTCACTAAATGACGAGAATTAAAATACCAAATCCCCCCACCCTGATGGGCGGGCAAAAACGAACAGGGAGGTAAACAAAAAAGGAAGCCCAGTTATCATAGCAACTGCAGCGCCCCTATGTTATCCTAAAACCTTAATATATATGAGGAATTATATGGAATAATAATAACAAATGTTGTAGTACTCCTAAAGCAGGGGTGTCCAAACTTTTTTGGAAGAGTGCCAGATTTGATGAAGTGAACATGTGCGAGGGCCGACCATTTTGCCCGACATTCTGATGAACCATTAACATTAAATGCAAATGAACTATTTTATGCAAACGTTTATTGAAAACGGCATACTTTTCATTTTGTGACTTGGATGACAAATCTAAACAGGTGTTAAATCACTCTGCCAGCACAGGGAGAAGGAAAGCCCAAATCTCGCGAGATCTCGGAGGTCGCGAGATTTGGGCTTTGTTTCTCCTTGCACTGTCTGATGACATCAAGCGATCCTGAGCACCAATCCATTATAGCCCAAATTGATACCGTATTTTTCGCTCCATAAGACGCACCTGACCATAAGACGCACCTAGGTTTTAGAGGCGAAAAACAGGAAAAAAAAATTCTGAACCAATGGACTGCAGATATAGTACAGGAGATGACCAGAGACTGCGGACACAGTACATGAGATGACCAGAGACTGAGGACACAGTACAGGAGATGACCAGAGACTGCGGACATAGTACAGGAGATGGCCAGAGACTGCGGACACAGTACAGGAGATGGCCAGAGACTGCGGACACAGTACAGGAGATGGCCAGAGACTGCGGACACAGTACAGGAGATGGCCAGAGACTGCGGACACAGTACAGGAGATGACCAGAGAATGCGGACACAGTACAGGAGATGACCAGAGACTGCGGACACAGTACAGGAGATGACCAGAGACTGCGGACACAGTACAGGAGATGACCAGAGACTGCGGACACAGTACAGGAGATGACCAGAGACTGCGGACACAGTACAGGAGATGACCAGAGACTGCGGACACAGTACAGGAGATGACCAGAGACTGCGGACACAGTACAGGAGATGACCAGAGACTGCGGACACAGTACAGGGGATGACCAGAGTCTGCGGACACAGTACAGGAGATGACCAGAGACTGCGGACACAGTACAGGAGATGACCAGAGACTGCGGACACAGTACAGGAGATGACCAGAGACTGCGGACACAGTACAGGGGATGACCAGAGTCTGCGGACACAGTACAGGAGATGACCAGAGACTGCGGACACAGTACAGGAGATGACCAGAGACTGCGGACACAGTACAGGAGATGACCAGAGACTGCGGACACAGTACAGGGGATGACCAGAGACTGCGGACACAGTACAGGAGATGACCAGAGACTGCGGACACAGTACAGGAGATGACCAGAGACTGCGGACACAGTACAGGAGATGACCAGAGACTGCGGACACAGTACAGGAGATGACCAGAGACTGCGGACACAGTACAGGAGATGACCAGAGACTGCGGACACAGTACAGGGGATGACCAGAGTCTGCGGACACAGTACAGGAGATGACCAGAGACTGCGGACACAGTACAGGAGATGACCAGAGACTGCGGACACAGTACAGGAGATGACCAGAGACTGCGGACACAGTACAGGGGATGACCAGAGACTGCGGACACAGTACAGGAGATGACCAGAGACTGCGGACACAGTACAGGAGATGACCAGAGACTGCGGACACAGTACAGGAGATGACCAGAGACTGCGGACACAGTACAGGAGATGACCAGAGACTGCGGACACAGTACAGGAGATGACCAGAGACTGCGGACACAGTACAGGGGATGACCAGAGACTGCGGACACAGTACAGGGGATGACCAGAGACTGCGGACACAGTACAGGAGATGACCAGAGACTGCGGACACAGTACAGGAGATGACCAGAGACTGCGGACACAGTACAGGGGATGACCAGAGTCTGCGGACACAGTACAGGAGATGACCAGAGACTGCGGACACAGTACAGGAGATGACCAGAGACTGCGGACACAGTACAGGAGATGACCAGAGACTGCGGACACAGTACAGGAGATGACCAGAGACTGCTGACATAGTACAAGGGATGACCAGAGTCTGCGGACACAGTACAGGGGATGACCAGAGACTGCGGACACAGTACAGGAGATGACCAGAGACTGCGGACACAGTACAGGAGATGACCAGAGACTGCGGACATAGTACAGGAGATGACCAGAGACTGCGGACACAGTACAAGGGATGACCAGAGTCTGCGGACACAGTACAGGGGATGACCAGAGTCTGCGGACACAGTACAGGAGATGACCAGAGACTGCGGACACAGTACAGGAGATGACCAGAGGCTGCGGACACAGTACAGGAGATGACCAGAGACTGCGGACACAGTACAGGAGATGATCAGAGACTGCGGACATAGTACAGGAGATGACCAGAGACTGCGGACACAGTGCAGGGGATGACCAGAGACTGCGGACACAGTACAGGGGATGACCAGAGACTGCGGACATAGTACAGGAGATGACCAGAGACTGCGGACACAGCACAGGAGATGACCAGAGACTGCAGACATAGTAAATAATGGTAAATGGTAGCCCCAGGAGTAATTCCCTGCGCACCACCTGGGATCACTCGGCCCACGTTCCGGACCCCACAGATGAGCTGCCCAATATATAACTTACGGCCCTCCACTAGCGATTCTGCGAACGCCACTGAGGACTCCAGGGATCTGTCGAGCGGGAATTGACGTCATCAGCCGGCACACAGAGAAGGAAAGCAGAAATCTCACGAGATCTCGGACGTCGCGAGATTTGGGCTCTCCTTCCTGCACCAGCTGATGATGTCAAGAGATCGCTGGAGTCCTCAGTAGCTTTCAGGGAATCACTACCGGGGGCCGTAAGTTATGTATTTGGGTAGCTCACCTGTGGGGCCGTTTCAGTCCGGAACGCGGGCCGCAATTGGCCCGCGGTCCGGACTTTGGACATGCCTGTCCTAAAGGGACCACAAATCATAAACAAGTAAATTGATTCGTAATACGATCAAACATTATTCTGCAGTCCAGAAACACCTCATCAAACAAAAGCACAATGGGGTGCCCCATGGATACAGAACCCCCCAACAGGAGCCTATAACCATAAATCTACATGAAATCATAATGTAATACATATCAATGCAACCACAATACAAAATATTAAAATATTAAAAAATGTCCATATTCAAAATGATATTAATAGCTGATGATGTCCAATTGGTACCTGGAAGTGAAATAATAACCTCAAACCAGATATATCTCAAATGGAAAGGAAGATAAAGCAATTAGTGGACATATAACCCCTATTCCATTATGATCAGATTAAAATGAACAAAACAATTAAACCGGCATAGCAGCCAGTCAAATGACTTACAACCCCGCACGTTAACAATCAGTAAGAATATATAATAGTGTAAACCAATATATAAATATTAATATGTAAAAAACCCGTCCCATACTATTCATAAATGGGCCCATAAAAAAATGATAAAATAAATAAAATAGAATAAAAAACTTTGATATCCCCCTTACTCACATTATCAGGGCACAGATGGTATACATAAATGGTAAAATTGGCATCAAATCGATAAGACATAATGATGGTAAGAACTATATAAATATTCAAAATATGGATAGGCAGAGGGCAAAATTGGCAAGAAATCAACTGTTATCAATTAAAGAATTAATATCCAAGTCAACATTCAGACCTTGAGGTTGTAAAGATTTGAGCTCCACTATCCACTTAGTTTCGGGCTGGGACACTGCTCTCCTTTTGTGTGTCCCCCTCCACTGCTGAGTAATCACATCAATGGCAGTGAATCTTAATGATGAAGGGTCCCTAGCATGATGATCCCTAAAATGCTTGGATAGTGAGTGAAATTTAAAACCTTTTTTAATATTATTAAAATGCTCCCTCAAGCGATCTCTGAGGCGTCTTGTAGTCCTACCCACATACTGAAGATTACAAGAACACTGAAGAAGGTACACTACGTGAGTAGTATTACAAGTAATCACAGAATTAATGACATAGCATTTACCCGTGACATTAGATACAAAATCCCCCACCTTAGTTTTATGTATGCCATTGTATCTACAGGCAATGCACCTGTTACATGGGTAAAACCCTTTAAGCCCAAAAGCAGATGACAACCTCTTTGGTGGATCCACCGCATTGGGGGCCACTGTAAGCCTAAGGGGGGGTGCCTTTCTAAAGGTAATTTCAGGACAATCAGGTAATGCCTCACCCAAAATAGGATCACCTTTAAGAATGGCCCAATTTCTCTTAATTATCCTGGTGACCTCCCTATGTTGTATGGAGAAGTTTGTAATAAAGGGACAAAATTTTCTTGGTCTAGTTCTCCTTTCCCCAGTGAGTAGTACTGTCCTATCAGAAGAGGCAACTTCCTGAATGGTTCGATCCAGAATAACAGGATCATACCCTTTTTCTGTAAATCTCTTTCTGAGCACCAATGATTGGTGATGATAATCATCTAAACTAGTACAGTTTCTCCTCAGCCTGAGAAACTGCGCCTTCGGGATATTCCTTAACCATGCTGGATGATGGTAGCTGTCTGTGGGTATATACCCATTTTTATCTGTATTCTTAAAATAAGTTTTAGTTAAAATATTACTGCCATCATTAATCAAAACCAAATCTAAAAAGTTGATTTCCTTAAAATAATAAACATAGGACAATTCAATATTCAAACTATTGTTATTAAGAGAAATGAAAAAGTTTTTGAGTGAAGACTCATCCCCCTGCCATAAAAGGAACACATCATCAATGTAACGCCTATAAAAAAATCAGGGGCGGCCAGTCTCGGGAATATATTAAGTCCTCCTCCCACCTGGCCATAAACAAATTGGCCAGGCTGGGGGCAAACTTTGCCCCCATAGCAACACCCATGACTTGCAGATAAAAAACATGGTCGAACCAAAAAAAATTTCTATGCATAGCAAAATCCAGAAGTTCCAAAATGAACTCCTTTTGTTGTTGAGGGATATCTGATACAGTATTAAGATAAAATTGAGCTGCCTCCATACCATCACAATGCCTAATGTTGCTATAGAGAGCAGATACATCTGCCGTAACCAAATAGGTTTTCTCATTGACACTAAAGTCAGTTAAATCAACTAATACCTGCTTCGTGTCCCGTAAATAGGCAGGTGTTGTCTTAACCAAAGGCTGCTCAGTGCTTTCTCAATTTCAACCCAACTTTTCTCTGGATTATGAATCCAATCGAAAATTCTTGCAATAATCCCCGCTTTATAATATCTCCTGAAATCTGGTACCCCCAATCCTCCTCTTTCTTTACTTCTAGTCAACAATTCATAACCTATTCTAGGCTTTGTATTCCTCCATATACATTTTATTATCATTTTCCTAAGTTCTTTAAAATATGCCTCTGGGAGTTTGATTAGGATCATTTGATATTTGTATAATACTTTGGGTACAATTACCATCTTTATCAAGTTTATGCGGCCTATCCACGATGGGTTTCCATTTCCCACTTTCCTCAATTCCTCCTTAATCTCATTTAATAATGCTATATAATTGGCTCTATATAGGTTCTTAATTGAGGCTGATAATTTTATTCCTAGATATCTCAATTCTCTGTCTCTCCAAAGGAACGGGAATTCCTCATGTAATTTTTCCTTTTCGCAGTTTTTAAGGTTTATATTTAAGATTTCTGTCTTTGTCGAGTTAATTTTCAGGTTCGACAATTCTCCATACTCCCTCAATGCTTTCATTAAATTTGGAAGTGATGTTCTTGGGTTTCCAACATAAAACATCAAATCGTCCGCATAAGCCGCTACCTTATGTTCTCTATCTCCTATCTTTATTCCTTTTATGTCTATGTTCTTCCTAATCAAGGACAAAGAGGGTTCCAGTGCTAACACATATAACAGTGGCGACAATGGACATCCCTGTCTTGTACCATTTGACATCTTAAAATACCCTGATCTTCCTCCATTTACCATTATGGTAGCAGTAGGGCTTCTGTATAGCTCTCCAATCCACCCTCTCATTCTATTTCCAATTCCTAACACTTCCAGGGTATCCATCATAAAAGGAGAGGAGGGTTGGGTTCTAGGAGAGTAAACTAGGCCTGTAAAAACAGTTTACAGAGCAGGTGGGAATGTTTCGTGACAGTGAGGTAATGGTTTGTCTTGGGAAAGTTCGATGACACTGAGGAAATGAAGACCACATTAAGCACGGTTATGCTGAGAGCAATGGACTAGAGCTTATTCCATAACACTTGGAAGATGCTTATTGCAGTCTAGAGTTGCTCCAAAGGTTGTACGTGAAGGTAGTGTGCAAGCAGAAGTAAAGTGCAGGGGCAGTTTCTGTTCCCCTCTAAAACAGGTCGACTACTGTTAGAGAAATTAGATGCTTATTTTTTATCATTTCTGCCTGCTTGCAATTGATTGTTTAAGAAACCGTACTTTTGAAATGCATGTAACCGTAAGCAACTTCCGTAGTTGAGTCTGTAAGACTGAGCTACACCTCCTTCTAGGAAATGAGAATATAGGTCAAGCCCAGAAACACAAGTTAACCAATCATGTCCAGAAGAGGTGGCCAAGTCAGCATTTTTAGCATTTTAGGAAAAAGTATATAAAACCTAGGTTAATTATTGTCCATTTAGACAAGCCTGGATAGGCGTCTATCATTCTAATTGCTGTGTATGCAGCCCTATTGCACGGGTCACAGTGGTTAGAACCAATAGACAAATATCCAGTGGATAGGCATCTATCAGGCTAATTGCTGTGTATGCAGCCCTATTGCACGGGTCACAGTGGTTAGAACCAATAGAAAAATATCCAGATGATAGGCATCTATCAGGCTAATTGCTGTGTATGCAGCCCTATTGCACGGGTCACAGTGGTTAGAACCAATAGAAAAATATCCACTGGATCGGCATCTATCAGGCTAATTGCTGTGTATGCAGCCCTATTGCACGGGTCACAGTGGTTAGAACCTATAGACAAATATCCAGTGGATAGGCATCTATCAGAATAATTGCTGTGTATGCAGCCCTATTGCACGGGTCACAGTGGTTAGATCCAATAGAGAAATATGCTTCTTTTTGCTGTAACTTGTCTCCTCGTACGAGTAAATAAACTTCTTAACTTGATCCTGAGTGTGGTCTAAGGTGGATTTCCCTCGCAACCACTTACCACTGTTCATCATCTTATCCACCATGCTTTGTAGCCAAATTGACCTGTGTGTTGCCTGCCCCAGTTTAGGGGTATTAGCATACCTTATCCATGTTTTTAACTCTGCCATGGCCGGTCCCAAGCCCGTGCTTTGAAAAGAGGAGGGTTGGGTTCTAGGACAGTAAACTAGGCCTGTAAAAACTGTTTACAGAGCAGTTGGGAATGTTTAGTGACAGTGAGGTAATGGTTTGTCTTGGGAATGTTCGATGACACTGAGGAAATGAAGATCACATTAAGCACGGTTATTGCTGAGAGCAATGGACTAGAGCTTATTCCATAACACTTGGAAGATGCTTATTGCAGTCTAGAGTTGCTCCAAAGGTTGTACGTGAAAGTAGTGTACAAGCAGAAGTAAAGTGCAGGGGCAGTTTCTGTTCCCCTCTAAAACAGGTCGACTACTGTTAGAGAAATTAGATGCTTATTTTTTAATCATTTCTGCCTGCTTGCAATTGATTGTTTAAGAAACCGTACTTTTGAAATGCATGTAACCGTAAGCAACTTCTGTAGTTGAGTCTGTAAGACTGAGCTACACCTCCTTCTAGGAAATGAGAATATAGGTCAAGCCCAGAAACACAAGTTAACCAATCATGTCCAGAAGAGGTGGCCAAGTCAGCATTTTTAGCATTTTAGGAAAAAGTATATAAAACCTAGGTTAATTATTGTCCAATTAGACAAGCCTGGATAGGCGTCTATCATTCTAATTGCTGTGTATGCAGCCCTATTGCACGGGTCACAGTGGTTAGAACCAATAGACAAATATCCAGTGGATAGGCATCAATCAGGCTAATTGCTGTGTATGCAGCCCTATTGCACGGGTCACAGTGGTTAGAACCAATAGACAAATTTCCAGTGCATAGGCATCTATCAGGCTAATTGCTGTGTATGCAGCCCTATTGCACGGGTCACAGTGGTTTGAACCAATAGAAAAATATCCAGATGATAGGCATCTATCAGGCTAATTGCTGTGTATGCAGCCCTATTGCACGGGTCACAGTGGTTAGAACCGATAGAAAAATATCCAGATGATAGGCATCTATCAGGCTAATTGCTGTGTATGCAGCCCTATTGCACGGGTCACAGTGGTTAGAACCGATAGAAAAATATCCAGTGGATAGGCATCTATCAGGCTAATTGCTGTGTATGCAGCCCTATTGCACGGGTCACAGTGGTTAGAACCAATAGACAAATTTCCAGTGGATAGGCATCTATCAAGCTAATTGCTGTGTATGCAGCCCTATTGCACGGGTCACAGTGGTTAGAACCTATAGACAAATATCCAGTGGATAGGCATCTATCAGACTAATTGCTGTGTATGCAGCCCTATTGCACGGGTCACAGTGGTTAGAACCAATAGAAAAATATCCAGATGATAGGCATCTATCAGGCTAATTGCTGTGTATGCAGCCCTATTGCACGGGTCACAGTGGTTAGAACAAATAGAAAAATATCCAGATGATAGGCATCTATCAGGCTAATTGCTGTGTATGCAGCCCTATTGCACGGGTCACAGTGGTAAGAACCAATAGAAAAATATCCAGATGATAGGCATCTATCAGGCTAATTGCTGTGTATGCAGCCCTATTGCACAGGTCAAAGTGGTTAGAACCGATAGAAAAATATCCAGTGGATAGGCATCTATCAGGCTAATTGCTGTGTATGCAGCCCTATTGCACGGGTCACAGTGGTTAGAACTAATAGACAAATTTCCAGTGGATAGGCATCTATCAGGCTAATTGCTGTGTATGCAGCCCTATTGCACGGGTCACAGTGGTTAGAACCTATAGACAAATATCCAGTGGATAGGCATCTATCAGACTAATTGCTGTGTATGCAGCCCTATTGCACGGGTCACAGTGGTTAGAACCAATAGACAAATATCCAGTGGATAGGCATCTATCAGGCTAATTGCTGTGTATGCAGCCCTATTGCACGGGTCACAGTGGTTAGAACCAATAGACAAATTTCCAGTGGATAGGCATCTATCAGGCTAATTGCTGTGTATGCAGCCCTATTGCACGGGTCACAGTGGTTAGAACCAATAGAAAAATATCCAGATGATAGGCATCTATCAGGCTAATTGCTGTGTATGCAGCCCTATTGCACGGGTCATAGTTGTTAGAACCAATAGAGAAATATCCAGTGGATAGGCATCTATCAGGCTAATTGCTGTGTATGCAGCCCTATTGCACGGGTCACAGTGGTTAGAACCAATAGACAAATTTCCAGTGGATAGGCATCTATCAAGCTAATTTCTGTGTATGCAGCCCTATTGCACGGGTCACAGTGGTTAGAACCAATAGAAAAATATCCAGATGATAGGCATCTATCAGGCTAATTGCTGTGTATGCAGCCCTATTGCACGGGTCACAGTGGTTAGAACCAAGAGACAAATATCCAGTGGATAGGCATCTATCAGGCTAATTGCTGTGTATGCAGCCCTATTGCACCGGTCACAGTGGTTAGAACCAATAGAAAAATATCCAGTAAATAGGCATCTATCAGGCTAATTGCTGTGTATGCAGCCCTATTGCACGGGTCACAGTGGTTAGAACCAATAGAAAAATATCCAGATGATAGGCATCTATCAGGCTAATTGCTGTGTATGCAGCCCTATTGCACGGGTCACAGTGGTTAGAACCAATAGAAAAATATCCACTGGATCGGCATCTATCAGGCTAATTGCTGTGTATGCAGCCCTATTGCATGGGTCACAGTGGTTAGAACCTATAGACAAATATCCAGTGGATAGGCATCTATCAGAATAATTGCTGTGTATGCAGCCCTATTGCACGGGTCACAGTGGTTAGAACCAATAGAGAAATATGCTTCTTTTTGCTGTAACTTGTCTCCTCGTACGAGTAAATAAACTTCTTAACTTGATCCTGAGTGTGGTCTAAGGTGGATTTCCCTCACAACCACTTACCACTGTTCATCATCTTACTCACCATGCTTTGTAGCTAAATTGACCTGTGTGTTCCCTGCCCCAGTTTGGGGGTATTAGCATACCTTATCCATATTTTTAACTCTGCCATGGCCGGTCCCAAGCCCGTGCTTTGAAAAGAGGAGGGTTGGGTTCTAGGACAGTAAACTAGGCCTGTAAAAACTGTTTACAGAGCAGTTGGGAATGTTTAGTGACAGTGAGGTAATGGTTTGTCTTGGGAAAGTTCGATGACACTGAGGAAATGAAGACCACATTAAACACAGTTATTGCTGAGAGCAATGGACTAGATCTTATTCCATAACACTTGGAAGATGCTTATTGCAGTTTAGAGTTGCTCCAAAGGTTGTACGTGAAGGTAGTGTGCAAGCAGAAGTAAAGTGCAGGGGCAGTTTCTGTTCCCCTCTAAAACAGGTCGACTACTGTTAGAGAAATTAGATGCTTATTTTTTAATCATTTCTGCCTGCTTGCAATTGATTGTTTAAGAAACCGTACTTTTGAAATGCATGTAACCGTAAGCAACTTCTGTAGTTGAGTCTGTAAGACTGAGCTACACCTCCTTCTAGGAAATGAGAATATAGGTCAAGCCCAGAAACACAAGTTAACCAATCATGTCCAAAAGAGGTGGCCAAGTCAGCATTTTTAGCATTTTAGGAAAAAGTATATAAAACCTAGGTTAATTATTGTCCAATTAGACAAGCCTGGATAGGCGTCTATCATTCTAATTGCTGTGTATGCAGCCCTATTGCACGGGTCACAGTGGTTAGAACCAATAGACAAATATCCAGTGGATAGGCATCTATCAGGCTAATTGCTGTGTATGCAGCCCTATTGCACGGGTCACAGTGGTTAGAACCAATAGAAAAATATCCAGATGATAGGCATCTATCAGACTAATTGCTGAGTATGCAGCCCTATTGCAGGGGTCACAGCGGTTAGATCCTATAGACAAATATCCAGTGGATAGGCATCTATCAGACTAATTGCTGTGTATGCAGCCCTATTGCACGGGTCACAGTGGTTAGAACCAATAGACAAATATCCAGTGGATAGGCACCTATCAGGCTAATTGCTGTGTATGCAGCTCTATTGCACAGGTCACAGTGGTTAGAACAAATAGACAAATTTCCAGATGATAGGCATCTATCAGGCTAATTGCGGTGTATGCAGCCCTATTGCACGGGTCACAGTGGTTAGAACCAATAGAAAAATATCCAGATGATAGGCATCTATCAGGCTAATTGCTGTGTATGCAGCCCTATTGCACGGGTCACAGTGGTTAGAACCAATAGAAAAATATCCAGATGATAGGCATCTATCAGGCTAATTGCTGTGTATGCAGCCCTATTGCACGGGTCACAGCGGTTAGATCCTATAGACAAATATCCAGTGGATAGGCATCTATCAGACTAATTGCTGTGTATGCAGCCCTATTGCACGGGTCACAGTGGTTAGAACCAATAGACAAATATCCAGTGTATAGGCACCTATCAGGCTAATTGCTGTGTATTCAGCCCTATTGCACGGGTCACAGTGGTTAGAACCAATAGACAAATTTCCAGTGGATAGGCATCTATCAGGCTAATTGCTGTGTATGCAGCCCTATTGCACGGGTCACAGTGGTTAGAACCAATAGAAAAATATCCAGATGATAGGCATCTATCAGACTAATTGCTGTGTATGCAGCCCTATTGCACGGGTCACAGTGGTTAGAACCAATAGACAAATATCCAGTGGATAGGCACCTATCAGGCTAATTGCTGTGTATGCAGCTCTATTGCACAGGTCACAGTGGTTAGAACAAATAGACAAATTTCCAGATGATAGGCATCTATCAGGCTAATTGCGGTGTATGCAGCCCTATTGCACGGGTCACAGTGGTTAGAACCGATAGAAAAATATCCAGTGGATAGGCATCTATCAGGCTAATTGCTGTGTATGCAGCCCTATTGCAAGGGTCACAGTGGTTAGAACCGATAGAAAAATATCCAGTGGATAGGCATCTATCAGGCTAATTGCTGTGTATGCAGCCCTATTGCACGGGTCACAGTGGTTAGAACCAATAGACAAATTTCAAGTGGATAGGCATCTATCATGCTAATTGCTGTGTATGCAGCCCTATTGCACGGGTCACAGTGGTTATAACCAATATACAAATTTCCAGTGGATAGGCATCTATCAGGCTAATTGCTGTGTATGCAGCCCTATTGCACGGGTCACAGTGGTTAGAACCAATAGAAAAATATCCAGATGATAGGCATCTATCAGGCTAATTGCTGTGTATGCAGCCCTATTGCACGGGTCACAGTGGTTAGAACCGATAGAAAAATATCCAGTGGATAGGCATCTATCAGCCTAATTGCTGTGTATGCAGCCCTATTGCACGGGTCACAGTGGTTAGAACCAATAGACAAATTTCAAGTGGATAGGCATCTATCATGCTAATTGCTGTGTATGCAGCCCTATTGCACGGGTCACAGTGAATATAACCAATATACAAATTTCCAGTGGATAGGCATCTATCAGGCTAATTGCTGTGTATGCATCCCTATTGCACGGGTCACAGTGGTTAGAACCAATAGAAAAATATCCAGATGATAGGCATCTATCAGGCTAATTGCTGTGTATGCAGCCCTATTGCACGGGTCACAGTGGTTAGAACCAATAGAAAAATATCCAGATGATAGGCATCTATCAGGCTAATTGCTGTGTATGCAGCCCTATTGCACGGGTCACAGCGGTTAGATCCTATAGACAAATATCCAGTGGATAGGCATCTATCAGACTAATTGCTGTGTATGCAGCCCTATTGCACGGGTCACAGTGGTTAGAACCAATAGACAAATATCCAGTGGATAGGCACCTATCAGGCTAATTGCTGTGTATGCAGCCCTATTGCACGGGTCACAGTGGTTAGAACCAATAGAAAAATATCCAGATGATAGGCATCTATCAGGCTAATTGCTGTGTATGCAGCCCTATTGCACGGGTCACAGTGGTTAGAACCGATAGAAGAATATCCAGTGGATAGGCATCTATCAGGCTAATTGCTGTGTATGCAGCCCTATTGCACGGGTCACAGTGGTTAGAACCAATAGACAAATTTCAAGTAGATAGGCATCTATCAAGCTAATTGCTGTGTATGCAGCCCTATTGCACGGGTCACAGTGGTTAGAACCAATAGACAAATTTCCAGTGGATAGGCATCTATCAGGCTAATTGCTGTGTATGCAGCCCTATTGCATGGGTCACAGTGGTTAGAACCAATAGAAAAATATCCAGATGATAGGCATCTATCATGCTAATTGCTGTGTATGCAGCCCTATTGCACGGGTCACAGTGGTTAGAACCAATAGAAAAATATCCAGTGGATAGGCATCTATCAGGCTAATTGCTGTGTATGCAGCCCTATTGCACGGGTCACAGTGGTTAGAACCAATAGACAAATTTCCAGTGGATAGGAATCTATCAGGGTAATTACTGTGTATGCTGCCCTATTGCATGGGTCACAGTGGTTAGAACCAATAGACAAATATCCAGATGATAGGCATCTATCAGGCTAATTGCTGTGTATGCAGCCCTATTGCACGGGTCACAGTGGTTAGAACCAATAGAAACATATCCAGATGATAGGCATCTATCAGGCTAATTGCTGTGTATGCAGCCCTATTGCACGGGTCACAGTGGTTAGAACCAATAGAAAAATATCCAGTGGATAGGCATCTATCAGGCTAATTGCCGTGTATGCAGCCCTATTGCACGGGTCACAGTGGTTTGAACCTATAGACAAATATCCAGTGGATAGGCATCTATCAGACTAATTGCTGTGTATGCAGCCCTATTGCATGGGTCACAGAGGTTAGAACCAATAGAGAAATATGCTTCTTTTTGCTGTAACTTGTCTCCTCGTACGAGTAAATAAATTCCTTAACTTGATCCTGAGCACGGTCTAAGGTGGATTTCCCTCACAACCACTTACCACTGTTCATCATCTTATCCACCATGCTTTGTAGCTAAATTGACCTGTGTGTTCCCTGCCCCAGTTTGTGGGTATTAGCATACCTTATCCATATTTTTAACTCTGCCATGGCCGGTCCCAAGCCCATGCTTTGAAAAGAGGAGGGTTGGGTTCTAGGACAGTAAACTAGGCCTGTAAAAACTGTTTACAGAGCAGTTGGGAATGTTTAGTGACAGTGAGGTAATGGTTTGTCGTGGGAAAGTTCGATGACACTGAGGAAATGAAGACCACATTAAACACAGTTATTGCTGAGAGCAATGGACTAGATCTTATTCCATAACACTTGGAAGATGCTTATTGCAGTCTAGAGTTGCTCCAAAGGTTGTACGTGAAGGTAGTGTGCAAGCAGAAGTAAAGTGCAGGGGCAGTTTCTGTTCCCCTCTAAAACAGGTCGACTACTGTTAGCGAAATTAGATGCTTATTTTTTAATCATTTCTGCCTGCTTGCAATTGATTGTTTAAGAAACCGTACTTTTGAAATGCATGTAACCGTAAGCAACTTCTGTAGTTGAGTCTGTAAGACTGAGCTACACCTCCTTCTAGGAAATGAGAATATAGGTCAAGCCCAGAAACACAAGTTAACCAATCATGTCCAAAAGAGGTGGCCAAGTCAGCATTTTTAGCATTTTAGGAAAAAGTATATAAAACCTAGGTTAATTATTGTCCAATTAGACAAGCCTGGATAGGCGTCTATCATTCTAATTGCTGTGTATGCAGCCCTATTGCACGGGTCACAGTGGTTAGAACCAATAGACAAATATCCAGTGGATAGGCATCTATCAGGCTAATTGCTGTGTATGCAGCCCTATTGCACGGGTCACAGTGGTTAGAACCAATAGAAAAATATCCAGATGATAGGCATCTATCAGACTAATTGCTGAGTATGCAGCCCTATTGCAGGGGTCACAGCGGTTAGATCCTATAGACAAATATCCAGTGGATAGGCATCTATCAGACTAATTGCTGTGTATGCAGCCCTATTGCACGGGTCACAGTGGTTAGAACCAATAGACAAATATCCAGTGGATAGGCACCTATCAGGCTAATTGCTGTGTATGCAGCTCTATTGCACAGGTCACAGTGGTTAGAACCAATAGACAAATTTCCAGATGATAGGCATCTATCAGGCTAATTGCGGTGTATGCAGCCCTATTGCACGGGTCACAGTGGTTAGAACCAATAGAAAAATATCCAGATGATAGGCATCTATCAGGCTAATTGCTGTGTATGCAGCCCTATTGCAAGGGTCACAGTGGTTAGAACCGATAGAAAAATATCCAGTGGATAGGCATCTATCAGGCTAATTGCTGTGTATGCAGCCCTATTGCACGGGTCACAGTGGTTAGAACCAATAGACAAATTTCAAGTGGATAGGCATCTATCATGCTAATTGCTGTGTATGCAGCCCTATTGCACGGGTCACAGTGGTTATAACCAATATACAAATTTCCAGTGGATAGGCATCTATCAGGCTAATTGCTGTGTATGCAGCCCTATTGCACGGGTCACAGTGGTTAGAACCAATAGAAAAATATCCAGATGATAGGCATCTATCAGGCTAATTGCTGTGTATGCAGCCCTATTGCACGGGTCACAGTGGTTAGAACCGATAGAAAAATATCCAGTGGATAGGCATCTATCAGCCTAATTGCTGTGTATGCAGCCCTATTGCACGGGTCACAGTGGTTAGAACCAATAGACAAATTTCAAGTGGATAGGCATCTATCATGCTAATTGCTGTGTATGCAGCCCTATTGCACGGGTCACAGTGGTTATAACCAATATACAAATTTCCAGTGGATAGGCATCTATCAGGCTAATTGCTGTGTATGCATCCCTATTGCACGGGTCACAGTGCTTAGAACCAATAGAAAAATATTCAGATGATAGGCATCTATCAGGCTAATTGCTGTGTATGCAGCCCTATTGCACGGGTCACAGTGGTTAGAACCAATAGAAAAATATCCAGATGATAGGCATCTATCAGGCTAATTGCTGTGTATGCAGTCCTATTGCACGGGTCACAGCGGTTAGATCCTATAGACAAATATCCAGTGGATAGGCATCTATCAGACTAATTGCTGTGTATGCAGCCCTATTGCACGGGTCACAGTGGTTAGAACCAATAGACAAATATCCAGTGGATAGGCATCTATCAGGCTAATTGCTGTGTATGCAGCCCTATTGCACGGGTCATAGTGGTTAGAACCGATAGAAAAATATCCAGATGATAGGCATCTATCAGGCTAATTGCTGTGTATGCAGCCCTATTGCACGGGTCACAGTGGTTAGAACCGATAGAAAAATATCCAGTGGATAGGCATCTATCAGGCTAATTGCTGTGTATGCAGCCCTATTGCACGGGTCACAGTGGTTAGAACCAATAGACAAATTTCAAGTGGATAGGCATCTATCAAGCTAATTGCTGTGTATGCAGCCCTATTGCACGGGTCACAGTGGTTAGAACCAATAGAGAAATATGCTTCTTTTTGCTGTAACTTGTCTCCTCGTACGAGTAAATAAATTCCTTAACTTGATCCTGAGCACGGTCTAAGGTGGATTTCCCTCACAACCACTTACCACTGTTCATCATCTTATCCACCATGCTTTGTAGCTAAATTGACCTGTGTGTTGCCTGCCCCAGTTTGGGGGTATTAGCATACATTATCCATATTTTTAAATCTGCCATGACCGGTCCCAAGCCCGTGCTTTGAAAAGAGGAGGGTTGGGTTCTAGGACAGTAAACTAGGCCTGTAAAAACTGTTTACAGAGCAGTTGGGAATGTTTAGTGACAGTGAGGTAATGGTTTGTCTTGGGAAAGTTCGATGACACTGAGGAAATGAAGACCACATTAAACACGGTTATTGCTGAGAGCAATGGACTAGATCTTATTCCATAACACTTGGAAGATGCTTATTGCAGTATAGAGTTGCTCCAAAGGTTTCACGTGAAGGTAGTGTGCAAGCAGAAGTAAAGTGCAGGGGCAGTTTCTGTTCCCCTCTAAAACAGGTCGACTACTGTTAGAGAAATAAGATGCTTATTTTTTAATTATTTCTGCCTGCTTGCAATTGATTGTTTAAGAAACCATACTTTTGAAATGCATGTAACCGTAAGCAACTTCTGTAGTTGAGTCTGTAAGACTGAGCTACACCTCCTTCTAGGAAATGAGAATAGAGGTCAAGCCCAGAAACACAAGTTAACCAATCATGTCCAGAAGAGGTGGCCAAGTCAGCATTTTTAGCATTTTAGGAAAAAGTATATAAAACCTAGGTTAATTATTGTCCAATTAGACAAGCCTGGATAGGCGTCTATCATTCTAATTGCTGTGTATGCAGCCCTATTGCACGGGTCACAGTGGTTAGAACCAATAGACAAATATCCAGTGGATAGGCATCTATCAGGCTAATTGCTGTGTATGCAGGCCTATTGCACGGGTCACAGTGGTTAGAACCAATAGAAAAATATCCAGTGGATAGGCATCTATCAGGCTAATTGCTGTGTATGCAGCCCTATTGCACGGGTCACAGTGGTTAGAACCAAGAGACAAATATCCAGTGGATAGGCATCTATCAGGCTAATTTCTGTGTATGCAGCCCTATTGCACCGGTCACAGTGGTTACAACCAATAGAAAAATATCCAGTAAATAGGCATCTATCAGGCTAATTGCTGTGTATGCAGCCCTATTGCACGGGTCACAGTGGTTAGAACCAATAGAAAAATATCCAGATGATAGGCATCTATCAGGCTAATTGCTGTGTATGCAGCCCTATTGCACGGGTCACAGTGGTTAGAACCAATAGAAAAATATCCACTGGATCGGCATCTATCAGGCTAATTGCTGTGTATGCAGCCCTATTGCACGGGTCACAGTGGTTAGAACCTATAGACAAATATCCAGTGGATAGGCATCTATCAGAATAATTGCTGTGTATGCAGCCCTATTGCACGGGTCACAGTGGTTAGAACCAATAGAGAAATATGCTTCTTTTTGCTGTAACTTGTCTCCTCGTACGAGTAAATAAACTTCTTAACTTGATCCTGAGTGTGGTCTAAGGTGGATTTCCCTCACAACCACTTACCACTGTTCATCATCTTATCCACCATGCTTTGTAGCTAAATTGACCTGTGTGTTCCCTGCCCCAGTTTGTGGGTATTAGCATACCTTATCCATATTTTTAACTCTGCCATGACCGGTCCCAAGCCCGTGCTTTGAAAAGAGGAGGGTTGGGTTCTAGGACAGTAAACTAGGCCTGTAAAAACTGTTTACAGAGCAGTTGGGAATGTTTAGTGACAGTGAGGTAATGGTTTGTCTTGGGAAAGTTCGATGACACTGAGGAAATGAAGACCACATTAAACACAGTTATTGCTGAGAGCAATGGACTAGATCTTATTCCATAACACTTGGAAGATGCTTATTGCAGTCTAGAGTTGCTCCAAAGGTTGTACGTGAAGGTAGTGTGCAAGCAGAAGTAAAGTGCAGGGGCAGTTTCTGTTCCCCTCTAAAACAGGTCGACTACTGTTAGAGAAATTAGATGCTTATTTTTTAATCATTTCTGCCTGCTTGCAATTGATTGTTTAAGAAACCGTACTTTTGAAATGCATGTAACCGTAAGCAACTTCTGTAGTTGAGTCTGTAAGACTGAGCTACACCTCCTTCTAGGAAATGAGAATATAGGTCAAGCCCAGAAACACAAGTTAACCAATCATGTCCAAAAGAGGTGGCCAAGTCAGCATTTTTAGCATTTTAGGAAAAAGTATATAAAACCTAGGTTAATTATTGTCCAATTAGACAAGCCTGGATAGGCGTCTATCATTCTAATTGCTGTGTATGCAGCCCTATTGCACGGGTCACAGTGGTTAGAACCAATAGACAAATATCCAGTGGATAGGCATCTATCAGGCTAATTGCTGTGTATGCAGCCCTATTGCACGGGTCACAGTGGTTAGAACCAATAGAAAAATATCCAGATGATAGGCATCTATCAGACTAATTGCTGAGTATGCAGCCCTATTGCAGGGGTCACAGCGGTTAGATCCTATAGACAAATATCCAGTGGATAGGCATCTATCAGACTAATTGCTGTGTATGCAGCCCTATTGCACGGGTCACAGTGGTTAGAACCAATAGACAAATATCCAGTGGATAGGCACCTATCAGGCTAATTGCTGTGTATGCAGCTCTATTGCACAGGTCACAGTGGTTAGAACCAATAGACAAATTTCCAGATGATAGGCATCTATCAGGCTAATTGCGGTGTATGCAGCCCTATTGCACGGGTCACAGTGGTTAGAACCAATAGAAAAATATCCAGATGATAGGCATCTATCAGGCTAATTGCTGTGTATGCAGCCCTATTGCAAGGGTCACAGTGGTTAGAACCGATAGAAAAATATCCAGTGGATAGGCATCTATCAGGCTAATTGCTGTGTATGCAGCCCTATTGCACGGGTCACAGTGGTTAGAACCAATAGACAAATTTCAAGTGGATAGGCATCTATCATGCTAATTGCTGTGTATGCAGCCCTATTGCACGGGTCACAGTGGTTATAACCAATATACAAATTTCCAGTGGATAGGCATCTATCAGGCTAATTGCTGTGTATGCAGCCCTATTGCACGGGTCACAGTGGTTAGAACCAATAGAAAAATATCCAGATGATAGGCATCTATCAGGCTAATTGCTGTGTATGCAGCCCTATTGCACGGGTCACAGTGGTTAGAACCGATAGAAAAATATCCAGTGGATAGGCATCTATCAGCCTAATTGCTGTGTATGCAGCCCTATTGCACGGGTCACAGTGGTTAGAACCAATAGACAAATTTCAAGTGGATAGGCATCTATCATGCTAATTGCTGTGTATGCAGCCCTATTGCACGGGTCACAGTGGTTATAACCAATATACAAATTTCCAGTGGATAGGCATCTATCAGGCTAATTGCTGTGTATGCAGCCCTATTGCACGGGTCACAGTGGTTAGATCCTATAGACAAATATCCAGTGGATAGGCATCTATCAGACTAATTGCTGTGTATGCAGCCCTATTGCACGGGTCACAGTGGTTAGAACCAATAGACAAATATCCAGTGGATAGGCACCTATCAGGCTAATTGCTGTGTATGCAGCCCTATTGCACCAGTCACAGTGGTTAGAACCAATAGAAAAATATCCAGTAAATAGGCATCTATCAGGCTAATTGCTGTGTATGCAGCCCTATTGCACGGGTCACAGTGGTTAGAACCAATAGAAAAATATCCAGATGATAGGCATCTATCAGGCTAATTGCTGTGTATGCAGCCCTATTGCACGGGTCACAGTGGTTAGAACCAATAGAAAAATATCCACTGGATCGGCATCTATCAGGCTAATTGCTGTGTATGCAGCCCTATTGCACGGGTCACAGTGGTTAGAACCTATAGACAAATATCCAGTGGATAGGCATCTATCAGAATAATTGCTGTGTATGCAGCCCTATTGCACGGGTCACAGTGGTTAGAACCAATAGAGAAATATGCTTCTTTTTGCTGTAACTTGTCTCCTCGTACGAGTAAATAAACTTCTTAACTTGATCCTGAGTGTGGTCTAAGGTGGATTTCCCTCACAACCACTTACCACTGTTCATCATCTTATCCACCATGCTTTGTAGCTAAATTGACCTGTGTGTTCCCTGCCCCAGTTTGTGGGTATTAGCATACCTTATCCATATTTTTAACTCTGCCATGGCCGGTCCCAAGCCCGTGCTTTGAAAAGAGGAGGGTTGGGTTCTAGGACAGTAAACTAGGCCTGTAAAAACTGTTTACAGAGCAGTTGGGAATGTTTAGTGACAGTGAGGTAATGGTTTGTCTTGGGAAAGTTCGATGACACTGAGGAAATGAAGACCACATTAAACACAGTTATTGCTGAGAGCAATGGACTAGATCTTATTCCATAACACTTGGAAGATGCTTATTGCAGTCTAGAGTTGCTCCAAAGGTTGTACGTGAAGGTAGTGTGCAAGCAGAAGTAAAGTGCAGGGGCAGTTTCTGTTCCCCTCTAAAACAGGTCGACTACTGTTAGAGAAATTAGATGCTTATTTTTTAATCATTTCTGCCTGCTTGCAATTGATTGTTTAAGAAACCGTACTTTTGAAATGCATGTAACCGTAAGCAACTTCTGTAGTTGAGTCTGTAAGACTGAGCTACACCTCCTTCTAGGAAATGAGAATATAGGTCAAGCCCAGAAACACAAGTTAACCAATCATGTCCAAAAGAGGTGGCCAAGTCAGCATTTTTAGCATTTTAGGAAAAAGTATATAAAACCTAGGTTAATTATTGTCCAATTAGACAAGCCTGGATAGGCGTCTATCATTCTAATTGCTGTGTATGCAGCCCTATTGCACGGGTCACAGTGGTTAGAACCAATAGACAAATATCCAGTGGATAGGCATCTATCAGGCTAATTGCTGTGTATGCAGCCCTATTGCACGGGTCACAGTGGTTAGAACCAATAGAAAAATATCCAGATGATAGGCATCTATCAGACTAATTGCTGAGTATGCAGCCCTATTGCAGGGGTCACAGCGGTTAGATCCTATAGACAAATATCCAGTGGATAGGCATCTATCAGACTAATTGCTGTGTATGCAGCCCTATTGCACGGGTCACAGTGGTTAGAACCAATAGACAAATATCCAGTGGATAGGCACCTATCAGGCTAATTGCTGTGTATGCAGCTCTATTGCACAGGTCACAGTGGTTAGAACCAATAGACAAATTTCCAGATGATAGGCATCTATCAGGCTAATTGCGGTGTATGCAGCCCTATTGCACGGGTCACAGTGGTTAGAACCAATAGAAAAATATCCAGATGATAGGCATCTATCAGGCTAATTGCTGTGTATGCAGCCCTATTGCAAGGGTCACAGTGGTTAGAACCGATAGAAAAATATCCAGTGGATAGGCATCTATCAGGCTAATTGCTGTGTATGCAGCCCTATTGCACGGGTCACAGTGGTTAGAACCAATAGACAAATTTCAAGTGGATAGGCATCTATCATGCTAATTGCTGTGTATGCAGCCCTATTGCACGGGTCACAGTGGTTATAACCAATATACAAATTTCCAGTGGATAGGCATCTATCAGGCTAATTGCTGTGTATGCAGCCCTATTGCACGGGTCACAGTGGTTAGAACCAATAGAAAAATATCCAGATGATAGGCATCTATCAGGCTAATTGCTGTGTATGCAGCCCTATTGCACGGGTCACAGTGGTTAGAACCGATAGAAAAATATCCAGTGGATAGGCATCTATCAGCCTAATTGCTGTGTATGCAGCCCTATTGCACGGGTCACAGTGGTTAGAACCAATAGACAAATTTCAAGTGGATAGGCATCTATCATGCTAATTGCTGTGTATGCAGCCCTATTGCACGGGTCACAGTGGTTATAACCAATATACAAATTTCCAGTGGATAGGCATCTATCAGGCTAATTGCTGTGTATGCATCCCTATTGCACGGGTCACAGTGGTTAGAACCAATAGAAAAATATCCAGATGATAGGCATCTATCAGGCTAATTGCTGTGTATGCAGCCCTATTGCACGGGTCACAGTGGTTAGAACCAATAGAAAAATATCCAGATGATAGGCATCTATCAGGCTAATTGCTGTGTATGCAGCCCTATTGCACGGGTCACAGCGGTTAGATCCTATAGACAAATATCCAGTGGATAGGCATCTATCAGCCTAATTGCTGTGTATGCAGCCCTATTGCACGGGTCACAGTGGTTAGAACCAATAGACAAATATCCAGTGGATAGGCACCTATCAGGCTAATTGCTGTGTATGCAGCCCTATTGCACGGGTCACAGTGGTTAGAACCAATAGACAAATTTCCAGTGGATAGGCATCTATCAGGCTAATTGCTGTGTATGCAGCCCTATTGCACGGGTCACAGTGGTTAGAACCGATAGAAAAATATCCAGATGATAGGCATCTATCAGGCTAATTGCTGTGTATGCAGCCCTATTGCACGGGTCACAGTGGTTAGAACCGATAGAAAAATATCCAGTGGATAGGCATCTATCAGGCTAATTGCTGTGTATGCAGCCCTATTGCACGGGTCACAGTGGTTAGAACCAATAGACAAATTTCAAGTGGATAGGCATCTATCAAGCTAATTGCTGTGTATGCAGCCCTATTGCACGGGTCACAGTGGTTAGAACCAATAGACAAATTTCCAGTGGATAGGCATCTATCAGGCTAATTGCTGTGTATGCAGCCCTATTGCATGGGTCACAGTGGTTAGAACCAATAGAAAAATATCCAGATGATAGGCATCTATCATGCTAATTGCTGTGTATGCAGCCCTATTGCACGGGTCACAGTGGTTAGAACCAATAGAAAAATATCCAGTGGATAGGCATCTATCAGGCTAATTGCTGTGTATGCAGCCCTATTGCACGGGTCACAGTGGTTAGAACCAATAGACAAATTTCCAGTGGATAGGCATCTATCAGGGTAATTACTGTGTATGCAGCCCTATTGCATGGGTCACAGTGGTTAGAACCAATAGACAAATATCCAGATGATAGGCATCTATCAGGCTAATTGCTGTGTATGCATCCCTATTGCACGGGTCACAGTGGTTAGAACCAATAGAAAAATATCCAGATGATAGGCATCTATCAGGCTAATTGCTGTGTATGCAGCCCTATTGCACGGGTCACAGTGGTTAGAACCAATAGAAACATATCCAGATGATAGGCATCTATCAGGCTAATTGCTGTGTATGCAGCCCTATTGCACGGGTCACAGTGGTTAGAACCAATAGAAAAATATCCAGTGGATAGGCATCTATCAGGCTAATTGCCGTGTATGCAGCCCTATTGCACGGGTCACAGTGGTTTGAACCTATAGACAAATATCCAGTGGATAGGCATCTATCAGACTAATTGCTGTGTATGCAGCCCTATTGCATGGGTCACAGAGGTTAGAACCAATAGAGAAATATGCTTCTTTTTGCTGTAACTTGTCTCCTCGTACGAGTAAATAAATTCCTTAACTTGATCCTGAGCACGGTCTAAGGTGGATTTCCCTCACAACCACTTACCACTGTTCATCATCTTATCCACCATGCTTTGTAGCTAAATTGACCTGTGTGTTCCCTACCCCAGTTTGGGGGTATTAGCATACATTATCCATATTTTTAACTCTGCCATGACCGGTCCCAAGCCCGTGCTTTGAAAAGAGGAGGGTTGGGTTCTAGGACAGTAAACTAGGCCTGTAAAAACTGTTTACAGAGCAGTTGGGAATGTTTAGTGACAGTGAGGTAATGGTTTGTCTTGGGAAAGTTCGATGACACTGAGGAAATGAAGACCACATTAAACACGGTTATTGCTGAGAGCAATGGACTAGAGCTTATTCCATAACACTTGGAAGATGCTTATTGCAGTCTAGAGTTGCTCCAAAGGTTTCACGTGAAGGTAGTGTGCAAGCAGAAGTAAAGTGCAGGGGCAGTTTCTGTTCCCCTCTAAAACAGGTCGACTACTGTTAGAGAAATAAGATGCTTATTTTTTAATTATTTCTACCTGCTTGCAATTGATTGTTTAAGAAACCGTACTTTTGAAATGCATGTAACCGTAAGCAACTTCCGTAGTTGAGTCTGTAAGACTGAGCTACACCTCCTTCTAGGAAATGAGAATAGAGGTCAAGCCCAGAAACACAAGTTAACCAATCATGTCCAGAAGAGGTGGCCAAGTCAGCATTTTTAGCATTTTAGGAAAAAGTATATAAAACCTAGGTTAATTATTGTCCAATTAGACAAGCCTGGATAGGCGTCTATCATTCTAATTGCTGTGTATGCAGCCCTATTGCACGGGTCACAGTGGTTAGAACCAATAGACAAATATCCAGTGGATAGGCATCTATCAGGCTAATTGCTGTGTATGCAGCCCTATTGCATGGGTCACAGTGGTTAGAACCAATAGAAAAATATCCAGATGATAGGCATCTATCATGCTAATTGCTGTGTATGCAGCCCTATTGCACGGGTCACAGTGGTTAGAACCAATAGAAAAATATCCAGTGGATAGGCATCTATCAGGCTAATTGCTGTGTATGCAGCCCTATTGCACGGGTCACAGTGGTTAGAACCAATAGACAAATTTCCAGTGGATAGGCATCTATCAGGGTAATTACTGTGTATGCAGCCCTATTGCATGGGTCACAGTGGTTAGAACCAATAGACAAATATCCAGATGATAGGCATCTATCAGGATAATTGCTGTGTATGCATCCCTATTGCACGGGTCACAGTGGTTAGAACCAATAGAAAAATATCCAGATGATAGGCATCTATCAGGCTAATTGCTGTGTATGCAGCCCTATTGCACGGGTCACAGTGGTTAGAACCAATAGAAACATATCCAGATGATAGGCATCTATCAGGCTAATTGCTGTGTATGCAGCCCTATTGCACGGGTCACAGTGGTTAGAACCAATAGAAAAATATCCAGTGGATAGGCATCTATCAGGCTAATTGCCGTGTATGCAGCCCTATTGCACGGGTCACAGTGGTTTGAACCTATAGACAAATATCCAGTGGATAGGCATCTATCAGACTAATTGCTGTGTATGCAGCCCTATTGCATGGGTCACAGAGGTTAGAACCAATAGAGAAATATGCTTCTTTTTGCTGTAACTTGTCTCCTCGTACGAGTAAATAAATTCCTTAACTTGATCCTGAGCACGGTCTAAGGTGGATTTCCCTCACAACCACTTACCACTGTTCATCATCTTATCCACCATGCTTTGTAGCTAAATTGACCTGTGTGTTGCCTGCCCCAGTTTGGGGGTATTAGCATACATTATCCATATTTTTAACTCTGCCATGACCGGTCCCAAGCCCGTGCTTTGAAAAGAGGAGGGTTGGGTTCTAGGACAGTAAACTAGGCCTGTAAAAACTGTTTACAGAGCAGTTGGGAATGTTTAGTGACAGTGAGGTAATGGTTTGTCTTGGGAAAGTTCGATGACACTGAGGAAATGAAGACCACATTAAACACGGTTATTGCTGAGAGCAATGGACTAGATCTTATTCCATAACACTTGGAAGATGCTTATTGCAGTATAGAGTTGCTCCAAAGGTTTCACGTGAAGGTAGTGTGCAAGCAGAAGTAAAGTGCAGGGGCAGTTTCTGTTCCCCTCTAAAACAGGTCGACTACTGTTAGAGAAATAAGATGCTTATTTTTTAATTATTTCTGCCTGCTTGCAATTGATTGTTTAAGAAACCATACTTTTGAAATGCATGTAACCGTAAGCAACTTCTGTAGTTGAGTCTGTAAGACTGAGCTACACCTCCTTCTAGGAAATGAGAATAGAGGTCAAGCCCAGAAACACAAGTTAACCAATCATGTCCAGAAGAGGTGGCCAAGTCAGCATTTTTAGCATTTTAGGAAAAAGTATATAAAACCTAGGTTAATTATTGTCCAATTAGACAAGCCTGGATAGGCGTCTATCATTCTAATTGCTGTGTATGCAGCCCTATTGCACGGGTCACAGTGGTTAGAACCAATAGACAAATATCCAGTGGATAGGCATCTATCAGGCTAATTGCTGTGTATGCAGCCCTATTGCACGGGTCACAGTGGTTAGAACCAATAGAAAAATATCCAGTGGATAGGCATCTATCAGGCTAATTGCTGTGTATGCAGCCCTATTGCACGGGTCACAGTGGTTAGAACCAAGAGACAAATATCCAGTGGATAGGCATCTATCAGGCTAATTTCTGTGTATGCAGCCCTATTGCACCGGTCACAGTGGTTACAACCAATAGAAAAATATCCAGTAAATAGGCATCTATCAGGCTAATTGCTGTGTATGCAGCCCTATTGCACGGGTCACAGTGGTTAGAACCAATAGAAAAATATCCAGATGATAGGCATCTATCAGGCTAATTGCTGTGTATGCAGCCCTATTGCACGGGTCACAGTGGTTAGAACCAATAGAAAAATATCCACTGGATCGGCATCTATCAGGCTAATTGCTGTGTATGCATCCCTATTGCACGGGTCACAGTGGTTAGAACCTATAGACAAATATCCAGTGGATAGGCATCTATCAGAATAATTGCTGTGTATGCAGCCCTATTGCACGGGTCACAGTGGTTAGAACCAATAGAGAAATATGCTTCTTTTTGCTGTAACTTGTCTCCTCGTACGAGTAAATAAACTTCTTAACTTGATCCTGAGTGTGGTCTAAGGTGGATTTCCCTCACAACCACTTACCACTGTTCATCATCTTATCCACCATGCTTTGTAGCTAAATTGACCTGTGTGTTCCCTGCCCCAGTTTGTGGGTATTAGCATACCTTATCCATATTTTTAACTCTGCCATGGCCGGTCCCAAGCCCGTGCTTTGAAAAGAGGAGGGTTGGGTTCTAGGATAGTAAACTAGGCCTGTAAAAACTGTTTACAGAGCAGTTGGGAATGTTTAGTGACAGTGAGGTAATGGTTTGTCTTGGGAAAGTTCGATGACACTGAGGAAATGAAGACCACATTAAACACAGTTATTGCTGAGAGCAATGGACTAGATCTTATTCCATAACACTTGGAAGATGCTTATTGCAGTCTAGAGTTGCTCCAAAGGTTGTACGTGAAGGTAGTGTGCAAGCAGAAGTAAAGTGCAGGGGCAGTTTCTGTTCCCCTCTAAAACAGGTCGACTACTGTTAGAGAAATTAGATGCTTATTTTTTAATCATTTCTGCCTGCTTGCAATTGATTGTTTAAGAAACCGTACTTTTGAAATGCATGTAACCGTAAGCAACTTCTGTAGTTGAGTCTGTAAGACTGAGCTACACCTCCTTCTAGGAAATGAGAATATAGGTCAAGCCCAGAAACACAAGTTAACCAATCATGTCCAAAAGAGGTGGCCAAGTCAGCATTTTTAGCATTTTAGGAAAAAGTATATAAAACCTAGGTTAATTATTGTCCAATTAGACAAGCCTGGATAGGCGTCTATCATTCTAATTGCTGTGTATGCAGCCCTATTGCACGGGTCACAGTGGTTAGAACCAATAGACAAATATCCAGTGGATAGGCATCTATCAGGCTAATTGCTGTGTATGCAGCCCTATTGCACGGGTCACAGTGGTTAGAACCAATAGAAAAATATCCAGATGATAGGCATCTATCAGACTAATTGCTGAGTATGCAGCCCTATTGCAGGGGTCACAGCGGTTAGATCCTATAGACAAATATCCAGTGGATAGGCATCTATCAGACTAATTGCTGTGTATGCAGCCCTATTGCACGGGTCACAGTGGTTAGAACCAATAGACAAATATCCAGTGGATAGGCACCTATCAGGCTAATTGCTGTGTATGCAGCTCTATTGCACAGGTCACAGTGGTTAGAACCAATAGACAAATTTCCAGATGATAGGCATCTATCAGGCTAATTGCGGTGTATGCAGCCCTATTGCACGGGTCACAGTGGTTAGAACCAATAGAAAAATATCCAGATGATAGGCATCTATCAGGCTAATTGCTGTGTATGCAGCCCTATTGCAAGGGTCACAGTGGTTAGAACCAATAGACAAATTTCAAGTGGATAGGCATCTATCATGCTAATTGCTGTGTATGCAGCCCTATTGCACGGGTCACAGTGGTTATAACCAATATACAAATTTCCAGTGGATAGGCATCTATCAGGCTAATTGCTGTGTATGCAGCCCTATTGCACGGGTCACAGTGGTTAGAACCAATAGAAAAATATCCAGATGATAGGCATCTATCAGGCTAATTGCTGTGTATGCAGCCCTATTGCACGGGTCACAGTGGTTAGAACCGATAGAAAAATATCCAGTGGATAGGCATCTATCAGCCTAATTGCTGTGTATGCAGCCCTATTGCACGGGTCACAGTGGTTAGAACCAATAGACAAATTTCAAGTGGATAGGCATCTATCATGCTAATTGCTGTGTATGCAGCCCTATTGCACGGGTCACAGTGGTTATAACCAATATACAAATTTCCAGTGGATAGGCATCTATCAGGCTAATTGCTGTGTATGCATCCCTATTGCACGGGTCACAGTGGTTAGAACCAATAGAAAAATATCCAGATGATAGGCATCTATCAGGCTAATTGCTGTGTATGCAGCCCTATTGCACGGGTCACAGTGGTTAGAACCAATAGAAAAATATCCAGATGATAGGCATCTATCAGGCTAATTGCTGTGTATGCAGCCCTATTGCACGGGTCACAGTGGTTAGAACCGATAGAAAAATATCCAGTGGATAGGCATCTATCAGGCTAATTGCTGTGTATGCAGCCCTATTGCACGGGTCACAGTGGTTAGAACCAATAGACAAATTTCAAGTGGATAGGCATCTATCAAGCTAATTGCTGTGTATGCAGCCCTATTGCACGGGTCACAGTGGTTAGAACCAATAGACAAATTTCCAGTGGATAGGCATCTATCAGGCTAATTGCTGTGTATGCAGCCCTATTGCATGGGTCACAGTGGTTAGAACCAATAGAAAAATATCCAGATGATAGGCATCTATCATGCTAATTGCTGTGTATGCAGCCCTATTGCACGGGTCACAGTGGTTAGAACCAATAGAAAAATATCCAGTGGATAGGCATCTATCAGGCTAATTGCTGTGTATGCAGCCCTATTGCACGGGTCACAGTGGTTAGAACCAATAGACAAATTTCCAGTGGATAGGCATCTATCAGGGTAATTACTGTGTATGCAGCCCTATTGCATGGGTCACAGTGGTTAGAACCAATAGACAAATATCCAGATGATAGGCATCTATCAGGCTAATTGCTGTGTATGCATCCCTATTGCACGGGTCACAGTGGTTAGAACCAATAGAAAAATATCCAGATGATAGGCATCTATCAGGCTAATTGCTGTGTATGCAGCCCTATTGCACGGGTCACAGTGGTTAGAACCAATAGAAACATATCCAGATGATAGGCATCTATCAGGCTAATTGCTGTGTATGCAGCCCTATTGCACGGGTCACAGTGGTTAGAACCAATAGAAAAATATCCAGTGGATAGGCATCTATCAGGCTAATTGCCGTGTATGCAGCCCTATTGCACGGGTCACAGTGGTTTGAACCTATAGACAAATATCCAGTGGATAGGCATCTATCAGACTAATTGCTGTGTATGCAGCCCTATTGCATGGGTCACAGAGGTTAGAACCAATAGAGAAATATGCTTCTTTTTGCTGTAACTTGTCTCCTCGTACGAGTAAATAAATTCCTTAACTTGATCCTGAGCACGGTCTAAGGTGGATTTCCCTCACAACCACTTACCACTGTTCATCATCTTATCCACCATGCTTTGTAGCTAAATTGACCTGTGTGTTCCCTACCCCAGTTTGGGGGTATTAGCATACATTATCCATATTTTTAACTCTGCCATGACCGGTCCCAAGCCCGTGCTTTGAAAAGAGGAGGGTTGGGTTCTAGGACAGTAAACTAGGCCTGTAAAAACTGTTTACAGAGCAGTTGGGAATGTTTAGTGACAGTGAGGTAATGGTTTGTCTTGGGAAAGTTCGATGACACTGAGGAAATGAAGACCACATTAAACACGGTTATTGCTGAGAGCAATGGACTAGAGCTTATTCCATAACACTTGGAAGATGCTTATTGCAGTCTAGAGTTGCTCCAAAGGTTTCACGTGAAGGTAGTGTGCAAGCAGAAGTAAAGTGCAGGGGCAGTTTCTGTTCCCCTCTAAAACAGGTCGACTACTGTTAGAGAAATAAGATGCTTATTTTTTAATTATTTCTACCTGCTTGCAATTGATTGTTTAAGAAACCGTACTTTTGAAATGCATGTAACCGTAAGCAACTTCCGTAGTTGAGTCTGTAAGACTGAGCTACACCTCCTTCTAGGAAATGAGAATAGAGGTCAAGCCCAGAAACACAAGTTAACCAATCATGTCCAGAAGAGGTGGCCAAGTCAGCATTTTTAGCATTTTAGGAAAAAGTATATAAAACCTAGGTTAATTATTGTCCAATTAGACAAGCCTGGATAGGCGTCTATCATTCTAATTGCTGTGTATGCAGCCCTATTGCACGGGTCACAGTGGTTAGAACCAATAGACAAATATCCAGTGGATAGGCATCTATCAGGCTAATTGCTGTGTATGCAGCCCTATTGCACGGGTCACAGTGGTTAGAACCAATAGACAAATTTCCAGTGGATAGGCATCTATCAGGCTAACTGCTGTGTATGCAGCCCTATTGCACGGGTCACAGTGGTTAGAACCAATAGAAAAATATCCAGATGATAGGCATCTATCAGGCTAATTGCTGTGTATGCAGCCCTATTGCACGGGTCACAGTGGTTAGATCCTATAGACAAATATCCAGTGGATAGGCATCTATCAGACTAATTGCTGTGTATGCAGCCCTATTGCACGGGTCACAGTGGTTAGAACCAATAGACAAATATCCAGTGGATAGGCACCTATCAGGCTAATTGCTGTGTATGCAGCCCTATTGCACCAGTCACAGTGGTTAGAACCAATAGAAAAATATCCAGTAAATAGGCATCTATCAGGCTAATTGCTGTGTATGCAGCCCTATTGCACGGGTCACAGTGGTTAGAACCAATAGAAAAATATCCAGATGATAGGCATCTATCAGGCTAATTGCTGTGTATGCAGCCCTATTGCACGGGTCACAGTGGTTAGAACCAATAGAAAAATATCCACTGGATCGGCATCTATCAGGCTAATTGCTGTGTATGCAGCCCTATTGCACGGGTCACAGTGGTTAGAACCTATAGACAAATATCCAGTGGATAGGCATCTATCAGAATAATTGCTGTGTATGCAGCCCTATTGCACGGGTCACAGTGGTTAGAACCAATAGAGAAATATGCTTCTTTTTGCTGTAACTTGTCTCCTCGTACGAGTAAATAAACTTCTTAACTTGATCCTGAGTGTGGTCTAAGGTGGATTTCCCTCACAACCACTTACCACTGTTCATCATCTTATCCACCATGCTTTGTAGCTAAATTGACCTGTGTGTTCCCTGCCCCAGTTTGTGGGTATTAGCATACCTTATCCATATTTTTAACTCTGCCATGGCCGGTCCCAAGCCCGTGCTTTGAAAAGAGGAGGGTTGGGTTCTAGGACAGTAAACTAGGCCTGTAAAAACTGTTTACAGAGCAGTTGGGAATGTTTAGTGACAGTGAGGTAATGGTTTGTCTTGGGAAAGTTCGATGACACTGAGGAAATGAAGACCACATTAAACACAGTTATTGCTGAGAGCAATGGACTAGATCTTATTCCATAACACTTGGAAGATGCTTATTGCAGTCTAGAGTTGCTCCAAAGGTTGTACGTGAAGGTAGTGTGCAAGCAGAAGTAAAGTGCAGGGGCAGTTTCTGTTCCCCTCTAAAACAGGTCGACTACTGTTAGAGAAATTAGATGCTTATTTTTTAATCATTTCTGCCTGCTTGCAATTGATTGTTTAAGAAACCGTACTTTTGAAATGCATGTAACCGTAAGCAACTTCTGTAGTTGAGTCTGTAAGACTGAGCTACACCTCCTTCTAGGAAATGAGAATATAGGTCAAGCCCAGAAACACAAGTTAACCAATCATGTCCAAAAGAGGTGGCCAAGTCAGCATTTTTAGCATTTTAGGAAAAAGTATATAAAACCTAGGTTAATTATTGTCCAATTAGACAAGCCTGGATAGGCGTCTATCATTCTAATTGCTGTGTATGCAGCCCTATTGCACGGGTCACAGTGGTTAGAACCAATAGACAAATATCCAGTGGATAGGCATCTATCAGGCTAATTGCTGTGTATGCAGCCCTATTGCACGGGTCACAGTGGTTAGAACCAATAGAAAAATATCCAGATGATAGGCATCTATCAGACTAATTGCTGAGTATGCAGCCCTATTGCAGGGGTCACAGCGGTTAGATCCTATAGACAAATATCCAGTGGATAGGCATCTATCAGACTAATTGCTGTGTATGCAGCCCTATTGCACGGGTCACAGTGGTTAGAACCAATAGACAAATATCCAGTGGATAGGCACCTATCAGGCTAATTGCTGTGTATGCAGCTCTATTGCACAGGTCACAGTGGTTAGAACCAATAGACAAATTTCCAGATGATAGGCATCTATCAGGCTAATTGCGGTGTATGCAGCCCTATTGCACGGGTCACAGTGGTTAGAACCAATAGAAAAATATCCAGATGATAGGCATCTATCAGGCTAATTGCTGTGTATGCAGCCCTATTGCAAGGGTCACAGTGGTTAGAACCGATAGAAAAATATCCAGTGGATAGGCATCTATCAGGCTAATTGCTGTGTATGCAGCCCTATTGCACGGGTCACAGTGGTTAGAACCAATAGACAAATTTCAAGTGGATAGGCATCTATCATGCTAATTGCTGTGTATGCAGCCCTATTGCACGGGTCACAGTGGTTATAACCAATATACAAATTTCCAGTGGATAGGCATCTATCAGGCTAATTGCTGTGTATGCAGCCCTATTGCACGGGTCACAGTGGTTAGAACCAATAGAAAAATATCCAGATGATAGGCATCTATCAGGTTAATTGCTGTGTATGCAGCCCTATTGCACGGGTCACAGTGGTTAGAACCGATAGAAAAATATCCAGTGGATAGGCATCTATCAGCCTAATTGCTGTGTATGCAGCCCTATTGCACGGGTCACAGTGGTTAGAACCAATAGACAAATTTCAAGTGGATAGGCATCTATCATGCTAATTGCTGTGTATGCAGCCCTATTGCACGGGTCACAGTGGTTAGAACCAATATACAAATTTCCAGTGGATAGGCATCTATCAGGCTAATTGCTGTGTATGCATCCCTATTGCACGGGTCACAGTGGTTAGAACCAATAGAAAAATATCCAGATGATAGGCATCTATCAGGCTAATTGCTGTGTATGCAGCCCTATTGCACGGGTCACAGTGGTTAGAACCAATAGAAAAATATCCAGATGATAGGCATCTATCAGGCTAATTGCTGTGTATGCAGCCCTATTGCACGGGTCACAGCGGTTAGATCCTATAGACAAATATCCAGTGGATAGGCATCTATCAGACTAATTGCTGTGTATGCAGCCCTATTGCACGGGTCACAGTGGTTAGAACCAATAGACAAATATCCAGTGGATAGGCATCTATCAGGCTAATTGCTGTGTATGCAGCCCTATTGCACGGGTCACAGTGGTTAGAACCGATAGAAAAATATCCAGATGATAGGCATCTATCAGGCTAATTGCTGTGTATGCAGCCCTATTGCACGGGTCACAGTGGTTAGAACCGATAGAAAAATATCCAGTGGATAGGCATCTATCAGGCTAATTGCTGTGTATGCAGCCCTATTGCACGGGTCACAGTGGTTAGAACCAATAGACAAATTTCAAGTGGATAGGCATCTATCAAGCTAATTGCTGTGTATGCAGCCCTATTGCACGGGTCACAGTGGTTAGAACCAATAGACAAATTTCCAGTGGATAGGCATCTATCAGGCTAATTGCTGTGTATGCAGCCCTATTGCATGGGTCACAGTGGTTAGAACCAATAGAAAAATATCCAGATGATAGGCATCTATCATGCTAATTGCTGTGTATGCAGCCCTATTGCACGGGTCACAGTGGTTAGAACCAATAGAAAAATATCCAGTGGATAGGCATCTATCAGGCTAATTGCTGTGTATGCAGCCCTATTGCACGGGTCACAGTGGTTAGAACCAATAGACAAATTTCCAGTGGATAGGCATCTATCAGGGTAATTACTGTGTATGCAGCCCTATTGCATGGGTCACAGTGGTTAGAACCAATAGACAAATATCCAGATGATAGGCATCTATCAGGATAATTGCTGTGTATGCATCCCTATTGCACGGGTCACATTGGTTAGAACCAATAGAAAAATATCCAGATGATAGGCATCTATCAGGCTAATTGCTGTGTATGCAGCCCTATTGCACGGGTCACAGTGGTTAGAACCAATAGAAACATATCCAGATGATAGGCATTTATCAGGCTAATTGCTGTGTATGCAGCCCTATTGCACGGGTCACAGTGGTTAGAACCAATAGAAAAATATCCAGTGGATAGGCATCTATCAGGCTAATTGCCGTGTATGCAGCCCTATTGCACGGGTCACAGTGGTTTGAACCTATAGACAAATATCCAGTGGATAGGCATCTATCAGACTAATTGCTGTGTATGCAGCCCTATTGCATGGGTCACAGAGGTTAGAACCAATAGAGAAATATGCTTCTTTTTGCTGTAACTTGTCTCCTCGTACGAGTAAATAAATTCCTTAACTTGATCCTGAGCACGGTCTAAGGTGGATTTCCCTCACAACCACTTACCACTGTTCATCATCTTATCCACCATGCTTTGTAGCTAAATTGACCTGTGTGTTGCCTGCCCCAGTTTGGGGGTATTAGCATACATTATCCATATTTTTAACTCTGCCATGACCGGTCCCAAGCCCGTGCTTTGAAAAGAGGAGGGTTGGGTTCTAGGACAGTAAACTAGGCCTGTAAAAACTGTTTACAGAGCAGTTGGGAATGTTTAGTGACAGTGAGGTAATGGTTTGTCTTGGGAAAGTTCGATGACACTGAGGAAATGAAGACCACATTAAACACGGTTATTGCTGAGAGCAATGGACTAGATCTTATTCCATAACACTTGGAAGATGCTTATTGCAGTATAGAGTTGCTCCAAAGGTTTCACGTGAAGGTAGTGTGCAAGCAGAAGTAAAGTGCAGGGGCAGTTTCTGTTCCCCTCTAAAACAGGTCGACTACTGTTAGAGAAATAAGATGCTTATTTTTTAATTATTTCTGCCTGCTTGCAATTGATTGTTTAAGAAACCATACTTTTGAAATGCATGTAACCGTAAGCAACTTCTGTAGTTGAGTCTGTAAGACTGAGCTACACCTCCTTCTAGGAAATGAGAATAGAGGTCAAGCCCAGAAACACAAGTTAACCAATCATGTCCAGAAGAGGTGGCCAAGTCAGCATTTTTAGCATTTTAGGAAAAAGTATATAAAACCTAGGTTAATTATTGTCCAATTAGACAAGCCTGGATAGGCGTCTATCATTCTAATTGCTGTGTATGCAGCCCTATTGCACGGGTCACAGTGGTTAGAACCAATAGACAAATATCCAGTGGATAGGCATCTATCAGGCTAATTGCTGTGTATGCAGCCCTATTGCACGGGTCACAGTGGTTAGAACCAATAGAAAAATATCCAGTGGATAGGCATCTATCAGGCTAATTGCTGTGTATGCAGCCCTATTGCACGGGTCACAGTGGTTAGAACCAAGAGACAAATATCCAGTGGATAGGCATCTATCAGGCTAATTTCTGTGTATGCAGCCCTATTGCACCGGTCACAGTGGTTACAACCAATAGAAAAATATCCAGTAAATAGGCATCTATCAGGCTAATTGCTGTGTATGCAGCCCTATTGCACGGGTCACAGTGGTTAGAACCAATAGAAAAATATCCAGATGATAGGCATCTATCAGGCTAATTGCTGTGTATGCAGCCCTATTGCACGGGTCACAGTGGTTAGAACCAATAGAAAAATATCCACTGGATCGGCATCTATCAGGCTAATTGCTGTGTATGCAGCCCTATTGCACGGGTCACAGTGGTTAGAACCTATAGACAAATATCCAGTGGATAGGCATCTATCAGAATAATTGCTGTGTATGCAGCCCTATTGCACGGGTCACAGTGGTTAGAACCAATAGAGAAATATGCTTCTTTTTGCTGTAACTTGTCTCCTCGTATGAGTAAATAAACTTCTTAACTTGATCCTGAGTGTGGTCTAAGGTGGATTTCCCTCACAACCACTTACCACTGTTCATCATCTTATCCACCATGCTTTGTAGCTAAATTGACCTGTGTGTTCCCTGCCCCAGTTTGTGGGTATTAGCATACCTTATCCATATTTTTAACTCTGCCATGGCCGGTCCCAAGCCCGTGCTTTGAAAAGAGGAGGGTTGGGTTCTAGGATAGTAAACTAGGCCTGTAAAAACTGTTTACAGAGCAGTTGGGAATGTTTAGTGACAGTGAGGTAATGGTTTGTCTTGGGAAAGTTCGATGACACTGAGGAAATGAAGACCACATTAAACACAGTTATTGCTGAGAGCAATGGACTAGATCTTATTCCATAACACTTGGAAGATGCTTATTGCAGTCTAGAGTTGCTCCAAAGGTTGTACGTGAAGGTAGTGTGCAAGCAGAAGTAAAGTGCAGGGGCAGTTTCTGTTCCCCTCTAAAACAGGTCGACTACTGTTAGAGAAATTAGATGCTTATTTTTTAATCATTTCTGCCTGCTTGCAATTGATTGTTTAAGAAACCGTACTTTTGAAATGCATGTAACCGTAAGCAACTTCTGTAGTTGAGTCTGTAAGACTGAGCTACACCTCCTTCTAGGAAATGAGAATATAGGTCAAGCCCAGAAACACAAGTTAACCAATCATGTCCAAAAGAGGTGGCCAAGTCAGCATTTTTAGCATTTTAGGAAAAAGTATATAAAACCTAGGTTAATTATTGTCCAATTAGACAAGCCTGGATAGGCGTCTATCATTCTAATTGCTGTGTATGCAGCCCTATTGCACGGGTCACAGTGGTTAGAACCAATAGACAAATATCCAGTGGATAGGCATCTATCAGGCTAATTGCTGTGTATGCAGCCCTATTGCACGGGTCACAGTGGTTAGAACCAATAGAAAAATATCCAGATGATAGGCATCTATCAGACTAATTGCTGAGTATGCAGCCCTATTGCAGGGGTCACAGCGGTTAGATCCTATAGACAAATATCCAGTGGATAGGCATCTATCAGACTAATTGCTGTGTATGCAGCCCTATTGCACGGGTCACAGTGGTTAGAACCAATAGACAAATATCCAGTGGATAGGCACCTATCAGGCTAATTGCTGTGTATGCAGCTCTATTGCACAGGTCACAGTGGTTAGAACCAATAGACAAATTTCCAGATGATAGGCATCTATCAGGCTAATTGCGGTGTATGCAGCCCTATTGCACGGGTCACAGTGGTTAGAACCAATAGAAAAATATCCAGATGATAGGCATCTATCAGGCTAATTGCTGTGTATGCAGCCCTATTGCAAGGGTCACAGTGGTTAGAACCAATAGACAAATTTCAAGTGGATAGGCATCTATCATGCTAATTGCTGTGTATGCAGCCCTATTGCACGGGTCACAGTGGTTATAACCAATATACAAATTTCCAGTGGATAGGCATCTATCAGGCTAATTGCTGTGTATGCAGCCCTATTGCACGGGTCACAGTGGTTAGAACCAATAGAAAAATATCCAGATGATAGGCATCTATCAGGCTAATTGCTGTGTATGCAGCCCTATTGCACGGGTCACAGTGGTTAGAACCGATAGAAAAATATCCAGTGGATAGGCATCTATCAGCCTAATTGCTGTGTATGCAGCCCTATTGCACGGGTCACAGTGGTTAGAACCAATAGACAAATTTCAAGTGGATAGGCATCTATCATGCTAATTGCTGTGTATGCAGCCCTATTGCACGGGTCACAGTGGTTATAACCAATATACAAATTTCCAGTGGATAGGCATCTATCAGGCTAATTGCTGTGTATGCATCCCTATTGCACGGGTCACAGTGGTTAGAACCAATAGAAAAATATCCAGATGATAGGCATCTATCAGGCTAATTGCTGTGTATGCAGCCCTATTGCACGGGTCACAGTGGTTAGAACCAATAGAAAAATATCCAGATGATAGGCATCTATCAGGCTAATTGCTGTGTATGCAGCCCTATTGCACGGGTCACAGCGGTTAGATCCTATAGACAAATATCCAGTGGATAGGCATCTATCAGACTAATTGCTGTGTATGCAGCCCTATTGCACGGGTCACAGTGGTTAGAACCAATAGACAAATATCCAGTGGATAGGCACCTATCAGGCTAATTGCTGTGTATGCAGCCCTATTGCACGGGTCACAGTGGTTAGAACCAATAGACAAATTTCCAGTGGATAGGCATCTATCAGGCTAATTGCTGTGTATGCAGCCCTATTGCACGGGTCACAGTGATTAGAACCAATAGACAAATTTCCAGTGGATAGGCATCTATCAAGCTAATTGCTGTGTATGCAGCCCTATTGCACGGGTCATAGTTGGTTAGAACCTATAGACAAATATCCAGTGGATAGGCATCTATCAGACTAATTGCTGTGTATGCAGCCCTATTGCACGGGTCACAGTGGTTAGAACCAATAGACAAATATCCAGTGGATAGGCATCTATCAGGCTAATTGCTGTGTATGCAGCCCTATTGCACGGTTCACAGTGGTTAGAACCAATAGACAAATTTCCAGTGGATAGGCATCTATCAGGCTAATTGCTGTGTATGCAGCCCTATTGCACGGGTCACAGTGGTTAGAACCAATAGAAAAATATCCAGATGATAGGCATCTATCAATCTAATTTCTGTGTATGCAGCCCTATTGCACGGGTCACAGTGGTTAGAACCAATAGAAAAATATCCAGTGGATAGGCATCTATCAGGCTAATTACTGTGTATGCAGCCCTATTGCACGGGTCACAGTGGTTAGAACCAATAGACAAATTTCCAGTGGATAGGCATCTATCAAGCTAATTTCTGAGTATGCAGCCCTATTGCACGGGTCACAGTGGTTAGAACCAATAGAAAAATATCCAGATGATAGGCATCTATCAGGCTAATTGCTGTGTATGCAGCCCTATTGCACGGGTCACAGTGGTTAGAACAAATAGAAAAATATCCAGTGGATAGGCATCTATCAGGCTAGTTGCTGTGTATGCAGCCCTATTGCACGGGTCACAGTGGTTAGAACCAAGAGACAAATATCCAGTGGATAGGCATCTATCAGGCTAATTGCTGTGTATGCAGCCCTATTGTACGGGTCACAGTGGTTAGAACCAATAGAAAAATATCCACTGGATCGGCATCTATCAGGCTAATTGCTGTGTATACAGCCCTATTGCACGGGTCACAGTGGTTAGAACCTATAGACAAATATCCAGATGATAGGCATCTATCAGGCTAATTACTGTGTATGCAGCCCTATTGCATGGGTCACAGTGGTTAGAACCAATAGACAAATATCCAGATGATAGGCATCTATCAGGCTAATTGCTGTGTATGCAGCCCTATTGCACGGGTCACAGTGGTTAGAACCAATAGAAAAATATCCAGTGGATAGGCATCTATCACGCTAATTGCTGTGTATGCAGCCCTATTGCACGGGTCACAGTGGTTAGAACCTATAGACAAATATCCAGTGGATAGGCATCTATCAGACTAATTGCTGTGTATGTAGCCCTATTGCACGGATCACAGTGGTTAGAACCAATAGAGAAATATGCTTCTTTTTGCTGTAACTTGTCTCCTCGTACGAGTAAATAAACTTCTTAACTTGATCCTGAGCACGGTCTAAGGTGGATTTCCCTCACAACCACTTACCACTGTTCATCATCTTATCCACCATGCTTTGTAGCTAAATGGACCTGTGTGCTCCTTGCCCCAGTTTGGGGGTATTAACATACATTATCCATATTTTTAACTCTGCCATGGCCGGTCCCAAGCCCATGCTTTGAAAATAGGAGGGTTGGGTTCTACGACAGTAAACTAGGCCTGTAAAACTGTTTACAGAGCAGTTGGGAATGTTTAGTGACAGTGAGGTAATGGTTTTTTCTTGGGAAAGTTCGATGACACTGAGGAAATGAAGACCACATTAAACACGGTTATTGCTGAGAGCAATGGACTAGAGCTTATTCCATAACACTTGGAAGATGCTTATTGCAGTATAGAGTTGCTCCAAAGGTTTCACGTGAAGGTAGTGTGCAAGCAGAAGTAAAGTGCAGGGGCAGTTTCTGTTCCCCTCTAAAACAGGTCGACTACTGTTAGAGAAATAAGATGCTTATTTTTTAATCATTTCTGCCTGCTTGCAATTGATTGTTTAAGAAACCGTACTTTTGAAATGCATGTAACCGTAAGCAACTTCCGTAGTTGAGTCTGTAAGACTGAGCTACACCTCCTTCTAGGAAATGAGAATATAGGTCAAGCCCAGAAACACAAGTTAACCAATCATGTCCAGAAGAGGTGGCCAAGTCAGCATTTTTAGCATTTTAGGAAAAAGTTTATAAAACCTAGGTTAATTATTGTCCAATTAGACAAGCCTGGATAGGCGTCTATCATTCTAATTGCTGTGTATGCAGCCCTATTGCACGGGTCACAGTGGTTAGAACCAATAGACAAATATCCAGTGGATAGGCATCTATCAGGCTAATTGCTGTGTATGCAGCCCTATTGAACGGGTCACAGTGGTTAGAACCAATAGACAAATTTCCAGTGGATAGGCATCTATCAGGCTAATTGCTGTGTATGCAGCCCTATTGCACGGGTCACAGTGATTAGAACCAATAGAGAAATATGCTTCTTTTTGCTGTAACTTGTCTCCTCATACGAGTAAATAAACTTCTTCTGTTTTCTTATAAATATTTATTAGTTTTTCAAATCATATACAACACATTCCAACATTTCTATTAAAATCGTTATCAAAACATTGTTTTCTCCTCAAATTTTATTTATATATAACTTCCATTTCTTTCCATCCCCCCCACCCAAGAACCCCCCACACTCCACGTTTTCGCTCCTCAGTTTAAGTCTATATTATTCTGTTGTTCCTAAACCCGTTTCTAAACCTCTTCCAGGAATATTATCTAATGATATATTTCACCTTTTCTCTGTGCTCTTCCCAGCCTTTCCATTTTTTATTATACAACTCCAACTTGTCCTCATGCGTGTAGAACAATCTTTCTGTCTGTAAAATCTGGTTTACTCTACCCGTCCAATCCTCCTCAGTTGGCACCTCTCTTTTCTTCCAGAACCTGGGTATCAGGCTCTTTGCTGCGGTCAAATAATACCATATCCCCGAACTCTTATATGCTTTCACTGAGAGTTCTGAGATATGGAGGCAAAATAATTCTAGATCTAATCCTATTTTAATTTTGGTGATTTTCCCTATCAAAAAAACTATCCTCCGCCAGAACACCTGTATTTCTGGACACTCCCACCACATTTGATACTACGTGCCCACCTCTCCACAACCTCTCCAACACATTCGTGAAATTTCCATATTCATCTTGTGCTCCACATTAGGGGTAATGTGCCATCTATTCAAACACTTATAATTTATTTCTACTTCCCGCATACTAATATTTTCGTGAATTAGTGTGAACATTTTCCTCTTTTCTTCCTCCTCTATCTTTCTTCCCATATCTCTTTCCCATTTCTCTATGTGAATTAATTTTGTGTCTGTGTCAAGATCCATTAATATCTTATGTATTTTTGCCATTCCGTGTCTACCATTTCCCCGTGACTCAAATATTCTCTCAAATGGATTCCAGTCTTTTCTAGTTCTTATGGGCTTTGGAAGGCTCTCGAAAAAGTACTTCATTTGGTAATATCTTAGTCTATCCATCTTATTAAAGACTTCTCCCTTTCTTTCCTCCAAATCTTTATTTGACCCAATTTCTTCTCCTACCATTATATCTCTCAATTGCGCCTCCTGTTTTATAATCCATTTCCCTGCTATGCTATCCTTACCCGGGGTGAAATATTTTGTGTTCCTAAGTGGTATTAATTGTGAATTATAAACCCACCCCTTTTGTCTGTGTAATAAATCCCATTCTTTTAAAACATTTAGAGTGTGCATGCTGGTGCTCTCCTCTAATTCCCTATATTGTGCAGGTAACCAAATACTTTTATTTAAACTTATTCCACTCAGTCTAGAACAGGGTAAGTGAGCGCAAATCTCAAAACAGCAGCTAGCACACAAGGCAATCCTCAACACCAAAAAAACAAAATATACAAATGGTATGCAGCGCTAAATAATATAACAACCATCAATGTAAAAAATGGATAAGACAGTAAACCATCAATCAAAATTTGAATAGTTCCATATAGATGAAGATATAAAATGTACAAATGTAATGAATATATTAAAATCCAATTAGGCCTGTGGACGGATCCGGTAAATTATTGCGCTTACCACAAAGACATACAAACAGGGCGTTGTATGTATACAGATGGACATCAGGGCCTGGTCAGCAAACTGGACAGCATCCGGTCACCATATGAGACTTCCAGGAATGGTGGAAACCCCCCAAGGTCATCTCTGGTTTTGCCAGCAGGTCCAACCAAGTCCTCTCCAAATAATGCTTCTCTGGATCGCTCCACCTTGATAGGGCTTGTAAATAACGAGCCAGAGCAAAAATGGCAATGATAGTGAAGTATGTCTTTATTGGGTAAACAGCAGAATCAAATGTAAGGAACTCACAAAATTGGAGAACACAGCCCAGGTCAAACGAAGAGGTTCCCTGGTGATAGTGGCTCCCTGGTAATCAAATGGCGTCTGTTGGGTGGATCCCCTAACATGTTTCGAGCCACGCTCGTTGTCAAAGGGGTGAATCCTATCCCAAGGACGCCAGCATTTAAACATACCGCGGTCGCGCCTGCGCAGTGAGCACCTCGCGCCGCTAAAATCAATAGCGCATGCGCGGGTGACGTCACTCGTCAGACACCACCGGACCACATCGCGCATGCGTAGGCGCATGCGTAGGCGCATGCGCGGGCACATCATGAATCCCCCATACATATACATCCGCCCACAAGTATGTGGGCAAAGCTACAAAGGGAAGACCACACTGCGCATGCGCAGGCGCATGTGCATGCGCAAACGTCACTAAATGACGAGAATTAAAATACCAAATCCCCCCACCCTGATGGGCGGGCAAAAACGGACAGGGAGGTAAACAAAAAAGGAAGCCCAGTTATCATAGCAACTGCAGCGCCCCTATGTTATCCTAAAACCTTAATATATATGAGGAATTATATGGAATAATAATAACAAATGTTGTAGTACTCCTAAAGGGACCACAAATCATAAACAAGTAAATTGATTCGTAATACGATCAACCATAATGCTGCAGTCCAGAAACACCCCATCAAACAAAAGCACAATGGGGTGCCCCATGGATACAGAACCCCCCAACAGGAGCCTATAACCATAAATCTACATGAAATCATAATGTAATACATATCAATGCAACCACAATACAAAATATTAAAATATTAAAAAATGTCCATATTCAAAATGATATTAATAGCTGATGATGTCCAATTGGTACCTGGAAGTGAAATAATAACCTCAAACCAGATATATCTCAAATGGAAAGGAAGATAAAGCAATTAGTGGACATATAACCCCTATTCCATTATGAACAGATTAAAATGAACAAAACAATTAAACCGGCATAGCAGCTAGTCAAATGACTTACAACCCCGTACGTTAACAATCAGTAAGAATATATAATAGTGTAAACCAATATATAAATATTAATATGTAAAAAACCCGTCCCATACTATTCATAAATGGGCCCATAAAAAAATGATAAAATAAATAAAATAGAATAAAAAACTTTGATATCCCCCTTACTCACATTATCAGGGCACAGATGGTATACATAAATGGTAAAATTGGCATCAAATCGATAAGACATAATGATGGTAAGAACTATTTAAATAATCAAAATATGGATAGGCAGAGGGCAAAATTGGCAAGAAATCAACTGTTATCAATTAAAGAATTAATATCCAAGTCAACATTCAGACCTTGAGGTTGTAAAGATTTGAGCTCCACTATCCACTTAGTTTCGGGCTGGGACACTGCTCTCCTTTTGTGTCCCCCCCTCCACTGCTGAGTAATCACATCAATGGCAGTGAATCTTAATGATGAAGGGTCCCTAGCATGATGATCCCTAAAATGCTTGGATAGTGAGTGAAATTTAAAACCTTTTTTAATATTATTAAAATGCTCCCTCAAGCGATCTCTGAGGCGTCTTGTAGTCCTACCCACATACTGAAGATTACAAGAACACTGAAGAAGGTACACTACGTGAGTAGTATTACAAGTAATCACAGAATTAATGACATAGCATTTACCCGTGACATTAGATACAAAATCCCCCACCTTAGTTTTATGTATGCCATTGTATCTACAGGCAATGCACCTGTTACATGGGTAAAACCCTTTAAGCCCAAAAGCAGATGACAACCTCTTTGGTGGATCCACCGCATTGGGGGCCACTGTAAGCCTAAGGGGGGGTGCCTTTCTAAAGGTAATTTCAGGACAATCAGGTAATGCCTCACCCAAAATAGGATCACCTTTAAGAATGGCCCAATTTCTCTTAATTATCCTGGTGACCTCCCTATGTTGTATGGAGAAGTTTGTAATAAAGGGACAAAATTTACTTGGTCTAGTTCTCCTTTCCCCAGTGAGTAGTACTGTCCTATCAGAAGAGGCAACTTCCTGAATGGTTCGATCCAGAATAACAGGATCATACCCTTTTTCTGTAAATCTCTTTCTGAGCACCAATGATTGGTGATGATAATCATCTAAACTAGTACAGTTTCTCCTCAGCCTGAGAAACTGCGCCTTCGGGATATTCCTTAACCATGCTGGATGATGGTAGCTGTCTGTGGGTATATACCCATTTTTATCTGTATTCTTAAAATAAGTTTTAGTTAAAATCTTACTGCCATCATTAATCAAAACCAAATCTAAAAAGTTGATTTCCTTAAAATAATAAACATAGGACAATTCAATATTCAAACTATTGTTATTAAGAGAAATGAAAAAGTTTTTGAGTGAAGACTCATCCCCCTGCCATAAAAGGAACACATCATCAATGTAACGCCTATAAAAAATCAGGGGCGGCCAGTCTCGGGAATATATTAAGTCCTCCTCCCACCTGGCCATAAACAAATTGGCCAGGCTGGGGGCAAACTTTGCCCCCATAGCAACACCCATGACTTGCAGATAAAAAACATGGTCGAACCAAAAAAAATTTCTATGCATAGCAAAATCCAGAAGTTCCAAAATGAACTCCTTTTGTTGTTGAGGGATATCTGATACAGTATTAAGATAAAATTGAGCTGCCTCCATACCATCACAATGCCTAATGTTGCTATAGAGAGCAGATACATCTGCCGTAACCAAATAGGTTTTCTCATTGACACTAAAGTCAGTTAAATCAACTAATACCTGCTTCGTGTCCCGTAAATAGGCAGGTGTTGTCTTAACCAAAGGCTGCTCAGTGCTTTCTCAATTTCAACCCAACTTTTCTCTGGATTATGCATCCAATCGAAAATTCTTGCAATAATCCCCGCTTTATAATATCTCCTGAAATCTGGTACCCCTAATCCTCCTCTTTCTTTACTTCTAGTCAACAATTCATAACCTATTCTAGGCTTTTTATTCCTCCATATACATTTTATTATCATTTTCCTAAGTTCTTTAAAATATGCCTCTGGGAGTTTGATTGGGATCATTTGATATTTGTATAATACTTTGGGTACAATTACCATCTTTATCAAGTTTATGCGGCCTATCCACGATGGGTTTCCATTTCCCACTTTCCTCAATTCCTCCTTAATCTCATTTAATAATGCTATATAATAGGCTCTATATAGGTTCTTAATTGAGGCTGATAATTTTATTCCTAGATATCTCAATTCTCTGTCTCTCCAAAGGAACGGGAATTCCTCTTGTAATTTTTCCTTTTCGCAGTTTTTAAGGTTTATATTTAAGATTTCTGTCTTTGTCGAGTTAATTTTCAGGTTCGACAATTCTCCATACTCCCTCAATGCTTTCATTAAATTTGGAAGTGATGTTCTTGGGTTTCCAACATAAAACATCAAATCGTCCGCATAAGCCGCTACCTTATGTTCTCTATCTCCTATCTTTATTCCTTTTATGTCTATGTTCTTCCTAATCATGGACAATAAGGGTTCCAGTGCTAACACATATAACAGTGGCGACAATGGACATCCCTGTCTTGTACCATTTGACATTTAAAATACCCTGATCTTCCTCCATTTACCATTATGGTAACGGTAGGGCTTCTGTATAGCTCTCCAATCCACCCTCTCATTCTATTTCCAATTCCTAACACTTCCAGGGTATCCATCATAAAAGGAGAGGAGGGTTGGGTTCTAGGACAGTAAACTAGGCCTGTAAAAACAGTTTACAGAGCAGTTGGGAATGTTTCGTGACAGTGAGGTAATGGTTTGTCTTGGGAAAGTTCGATGACACTGAGGAAATGAAGACCACATTAAGCACGGTTATTGCTGAGAGCAATGGACTAGAGCTTATTCCATAACACTTGGAAGATGCTTTTGCAGTCTAGAGTTGCTCCACAGGTTGTACAGGAAGGTAGTGTGCAAGCAGAAGTAAAGTGCAGGGGCAGTTTCTGTTCCCCTCTAAAACAGGTCGACTACTGTTAGAGAAATTAGATGCTTATTTTTTAATCATTTCTGCCTGCTTGCAATTGATTGTTTAAGAAACCGTACTTTTGAAATGCATGTAACCGTAAGCAACTTCCGTAGTTGAGTCTGTAAGACTGAGCTACACCTGGTTAGAACCAATAGAAAAATATCCAGTGGATAGGCATCTATCAGGCTAATTGCTGTGTATGCAGCCCTGTTGCATGGGTCACAGTGGTTAGAACCAATAGACAAATTTCCAGTGGATAGGCATCTATCAAGCTAATTTCTGTGTATGCAGCCCTATTGCACGGGTCACAGTGGTTAGAACCAATAGAAAAATATCCAGATGACAGGCATCTATCAGGCTAATTGCTGTGTATGCAGCCCTATTGCACGGGTCACAGTGGTTAGAACCAATAGACAAATATCCAGTGGATAGGCATCTATCAGGCTAGTTGCTGTGTATGCAGCCCTATTGCACGGGTCACAGTGGTTATAACCAATAGACAAATATCCAGTGGATAGGCATCTATCGGGCTAATTGCTGTGTATGCAGCCCTATTGCACGGGTCACAGTGGTTAGAACCAATAGAAAAATATCCAGATGATAGGCATCTATCAGGCTAATTGCTGTGTATGCAGCCCTATTGCACGGGTCACAGTGGTTAGAACCAATAGAAAAATATCCACTGGATCGGCATCTATCAGGCTAATTGCTGTGTATGCAGCCCTATTGCACGGGTCACAGTGGTTAGAACCTATAGACAAATATGCAATGGATAGGCATCTATCAGAATAAATGCTGTGTATGCAGCCCTATTGCACGTGTCACAGTGGTTAGATCCAATAGAGAAATATGCTTCTTTTTGCTGTAACTTGTCTCCTCGTACGAGTAAATAAACTTCTTAACTTGATCCTGAGTGTGGTCTAAGGTGGATTTCCCTCACAACCACTTACCACTGTTCATCATCTTATCCACCATGCTTTGTAGCTAAATGGACCTGTGTGTTCCCTGCCCCAGTTTGGGGGTATTAGCATACATTATCCATATTTTTAACTCTGCCATGGCCGGTCCCAAGCCCGTGCTTTGAAAAGAGGAGGGTTGGGTTCTAGGACAGTAATCTAGGCCTGTAAAAACTGTTTACAGAGCAGTTGGGAATGTTTAGTGACAGTGAGGTAATGGTTTGTCTTGGGAAAGTTCGATGACACTGAGGAAATGAAGACCACATTAAACACGGTTATTGCTGAGAGCAATGGACTAGAGCTTATTCCATAACACTTGGAAGATGCTTATTGCAGTCTAGAGTTGCTCCAAATGTTGTACGTGAAGGTAGTGTGCAAGCAGAAGTAAAGTGCAGGGGCAGTTTCTGTTCCCCTCTAAAACAGGTCGACTACTGTTAGAGAAATTAGATGCTTATTTTTTAATCATTTCTGCCTGCTTGCAATTGATTGTTTAAGAAACCGTACTTTTGAAATGCATGTATCCGTAAGCAACTTCCGTAGTTGAGTCTGTAAGACTGAGCTACACCTTCTTCTAGGAAATGAGAATATAGGTCAAGCCCAGAAACACAAGTTAACCAATCATGTCCAGAAGATGTGGCCAAGTCAGCATTTTTAGCATTTTAGGAAAAAGTATATAAAACCTAGGTTAATTATTGTCCAATTAGACAAGCCTGGATAGGCGTCTATCATTCTAATGGCTGTGTATGCAGCCCTATTGCACGGGTCACAGTGGTTAGAACCAATAGACAAATATCCAGTGGATAGGCATCTATCAGGCTAATTGCTGTGTATGCAGCCCTATTGCACGGGTCACAGTGGTTAGAACCAATAGACAAATTTCCAGTGGATAGGCATCTATCAGACTAATTGCTGTGTATGCAGCCCTATTGCACGGGTCACAGTGGTTAGAACCAATAGAAAAATATCCAGATGATAGGCATCTATCAGGCTAATTGCTGTGTATGCAGCCCTATTGCACGGGTCACAGTGGTTAGAACCAATAGAAAAATATCCAGTGGATAGGCATCTATCAGGCTAATTGCTGTGTATGCAGCCCTATTGCACGGGTCACATTGGTTAGAACCAATAGACAAATTTTCAGTGGATAGGCATCTATCAAGCTAATTTCTGTGTATGCAGCCCTATTGCACGGGTCACAGTGGTTAGAACCAATAGAAAAATATCCAGATGAAAGGCATCTATCAGGCTAATTGCTGTGTATGCAGCCCTATTGCACGGGTCACAGTGGTTAGAACCAATAGAAAAATATCCAGTGGATAGGCATCTATCAGGCTAGTTGTTGTGTATGCAGCCCTATTGCACGGGTCACAGTGGTTAGAACCAAGAGACAAATATCCAGTGGATAGGCATCTATCAGGCTAATTGCTGTGTATGCAGCCCTATTGCACGGGTCACAGTGGTTAGAACCAATAGAAAAATATCCACTGGATCTGCATCTATCAGGCTAATTGCTGTGTATGCAGCCCTATTGCACTGGTCACAGTGGTTAGAACCTATAGACAAATATCCAGATGATAGGCATCTATCAGGCTTATTACTGTGTAAGGGACCGCCCGGCGGTACTACTAGCACTCCACTGAATAGGCGTCCCCAGCGCACGGAGTCTAAGTCCCAGGGTGCTTGTTCACCAGGGCCCCTGATGGTGGGGATGGACTTGGAGCTCCCTGAGACCAGGTCGTGACTACTGGGTGCGCCCGTCAGTGGTAGTAGTATGCGCAAGGGGCTCCCACGGGGAAGAGTCTGATGTGAGGAGGTCAGAAGACCCCGCTGCAAGGGATGGATGGATGGATGAGCAAGGTCAGACGGGCCGGGTCGGTAACAGAGAGGACGGCAAGGTACAAGGCAGCGGGCATAGAATGGTCGGGTCACACGCCAGGTCAGCAACAGCAGGTCAAATCCAATAGGGAGCATTCAGGAGAGAGGTCAGGCAAAGCAAGGGTCAGCAGGAGAAAGCAGCAAGGTCAGGTACAATCCGGGTCAAAACTTACAAGGGGCACAGGATCACAGGTTCACAGGATGCAGGGAAGACCAGAAGGCACTGAATGACAGCTCAGGGCCATTTAAATATCCCGCCCTGCGCTGCCATTGGTGCCCAGCGGGCGGCCGCGGCTTCTACTGCGCATGCGCGAACTCGAACGCCGCGGCCGGCCCGGACCTAGTGCCCGTGTCCCTGCACAGGGTGGTGCACTGCGCCTGCGCCGGGACCATCGCGGCAGGGATCGAGGAGATCCCTGACATTGCCCCCCCCCTACGGGCAGCCTCCGGATGCCCACCCGATCTCTCCACCACGGGTGATCGCGAAAGAACCTCCGGACAAGTCTGGGTGCATGGACATTACGGGCTGGTTCCCAAGAATTGTCCTCAGGGCCATAGCCCTTCCATTTGATAAGGAATTGGGTCTGGCCTCCCCTCCTCCGACACTTCAGGATCGTTTCAACCTCAAACTCTTCTTCTCCTTCGACCGTTACCGCTTCCGGGGGTCTAGATTCCCGGTCAGGGAAGGCATCTGGGACCACTGGCTTCAGCAGGGACACATGGAAGACCGGGTGGATCTTGAGCGTGTCAGGGAGGGCGAGTTCGTAGGCCACTTCGTTAACCATCCGTTTAATGCAGAAGGGGCCTATAAATTTGGGCCCCAATTTCTTTGACGGGCAAAGCATCTTTAAATTGGACGTCGCCAGCCAAACCTTCTCCCCAGGCCGCAATACCAGATCTCCCCTCCGTTTCCTGTTGGATGCTTTCCTGTAGTCTTCCTGGGCCCGACTGATGGCCACTTGAAGCTTCTTATTGTTCGCAGCGAAGAACGTTACCACATCTTGTGTTGCTGGTACTGGGCATTCCGACACCAAATCCGGGAGGAAGACTGGGTGAAAGCCATAGTTGGCAAAGAACGGGGACTGCCCTGTTGCTGAGTGGCGGGCGTTGTTATACGCAAATTCCGCTAGAGGTAGAAGTGGCAGCCAGTCATCTTGAGTAAACGAGGTATAGCATCTCAAGTATTGCTCCAAGGTCTGATTGGTCCTTTCGGTTTGACCGTTAGTTTGAGGGTGGAACGCAGAGGAGAGAGATAATTTGATGTCCAGGGCCTTGCACAGTGCTCTCCAGAATCTGGACGTGAACTGGACCCCTCGGTCCGAGACAATGTCTTCGGGGACCCCATGCAACCTGACTACCTCACGAATGAAGACTCGCGCGGTCTCGGCCGCCGAGGGGGTTTTCTTCAACGGGATGAAGTGGGCCATCTTGGACAAGCGGTCCACGACTACCAGGATTGCCGTGTGGTCTCGGGATGGCGGAAGCTCGACTATAAAGTCTAATGAGATCTTTTGCCAAGGCCGTTCAGGAATAGGTAAGGGTCGCAGCAGACCCCAAACCTTGTTTCTTGATGGCTTGTTCTTCTGGCAGGTGACACAGGACCTTACATAGCCCTTACAATCCTTAGCCATGTCTGGCCACCAGAATGAGCGTCGGAGAAGTTCCAGGGTCTTTTCTGGGCCAAAGTGCCCCGCCATCGGGTGGTCGTGGCAATGCCCCAAGACCAGGGTTCGGGCTTCGTCCGGCACCACAATTCGATCTTCCCTCCATAGGAGTCCCCCTTTGTTCTGGAGCGGCCCTCCGCCTGGGGTAGAGAAGTTTGTGGATGCTTCCATTAGTCTGGAACGAAGGTCCGACTGAAGGACCAAGAAGTTACCCGAGGACAGGATGGTGTCGGGTACTGGGGTCTCCTTGGCATCTTCGTACATCCGTGATAACGCATCCGGCTTAGTGTTCTTCGATCCCGGCCGGTACGTAATGTGGAAGTTGAATCTTGAAAAGAATAGTGCCCATCTCGCCTGTCGCGGGCGTAGACGCTTGGCGGTTCTCAGATACTCTAAGTTCTTGTGGTCAGTAAATATTAAGATGGGGTGCACCGCACCTTCCAGCAGGTACCTCCATTCCTCTAACGCCGTTTTGATCGCTAGTAGCTCTCGATCACCGATATCATAGTTCCTCTCCGCTGGGGTAAGCTTCCGTGAGAAGAACGCTACAGGGTGGAGCAGTTCCTTGGTGCCTTTTCGTTGGGAGAGGATGGAGCCTACCGCATTCTCCGACGCATCTACCTCCAAGATATAGGGCAGAGCGGCGTCTGGGTGACCCAAAATGGGTGCCGAAGTGAACAGCTTCTTCAAGACTTCGAAAGCTCCCTGCGCTTCTGGTGTCCATCTGAATCGGGTTCCCAGCTTGGTTAGCTGAGTAATGGGGGAGACCAGACCCGAGAAGTTCTTGATGAACTTCCGGTAAAAATTTGCAAAGCCGATAAATCGTTGGACGCCTTTCCTGTCTGTGGGTTCAGGCCAATCCAGTATTGCAGCGACCTTCTGGGGATCCATCGCGACCCCCGCGGTGGAGATAATCAGGCCCAAGAAGGCAATGCTGGATTGTTCAAAACAACATTTTTCTGCCTTGGCGTACAACCCATGCTGCCGCAACCGCCCCAATACTTTTGCTACATGTATTCTGTGTTCCCCCAAAGACGGGGAGAAAATCAGAATATCGTCTAAATAAACGATCACAAAGACATCCAGAAAGTCCCTAAAAATATCATTTACAAAGTGTTGAAAAGTGGCCGGAGCATTGCACAACCCGAACGGCATGACCAGATATTCAAAATGACCGAAGCGGGTGCGGAAGGCCGTCTTCCACTCGTCCCCCTCCCTTATGCGAATCAAGTTGTACGCCCCCCTCAGATCCAGCTTGGTAAAAACCACTGCTGACTTTAGACTTTGGAACAGCTCTGGTACTAACGGTAGTGGGTAACGGTTTTTTATCGTGACCCTGTTCAATTCCCTGTAATCGATGCACGGCCTTAAGGTTTTATCTTTCTTTTCAACAAAGAAGATTCCCGCCCCCGCCGGTGAAGTGGAGTGGCGGATGAACCCCTTCTGGAGGCTGTCCTCGATATATTCCTTTAGAGCCCCCAATTCGGGCTCTGAAAGGGGGAAGATTCGCCCAAAAGGAATTTCTGAGCCGGGTAACAGGTCAATGGGGCAGTCATAAGGGCGGTGGGGGGGTAGAGTATCGGCTCCCCGTTTGCTGAACACATCTAGAAACCCATGGTAGACTGCAGGGATTACTTGTTTTAATTCAGCTTCCCCCTCAGAGCACAGGAGGATTTGGGGGGCCCCCGGGCCCGGAGTGCGGCAGTATATCCGACAGTATGGGGAAGGGAACGTGATTACTCCGGTCTCCCAGTCAATCTGGGGGTTATGGGCCCGTAACCATGGGAGCCCCAGAATGACAGGGAAGAGGGGTGAAGCTTTAGCATCCAGGCGGAGGAGTTCCTGGTGCTGGCCGGCAATGACAGTGGTGATGGAGGGGGTTTCCTGGTTCACTACCCCCGATTTTATCCGGGAACCATCGGCCAAATAAATATTAAACCCCTTCTGTTTCAATTGAAGGGGAATACCCTGCTGGTGAGCAAAATTAATATCCAAGAAGCAGCTGCATGCCCCAGAGTCAATTATGGCCGATACTTCCACGGTCCTTTCTGGAAGCTGAAAGGAAAGGGGTACCACTAAGTATTGGGATGGACCAACATTGCCAATGGATAAGGAAGAAGAGGTGCACTTACTCATTTTCTGCGGGCAGGAACGTGCCATATGACCAGCTTCGCCACAATAGAGACACAGGTTCTGGGATCGTCTGCGCAGATGTTCCTCTGGGGATAGTTTAGGCCGTGCCAGGCCGAGCTGCATGGGTTCGGGGTTGTCTCCAGGTGGCCGGTTTTGGATGATTGGCCTAGGTGTTTGACTGGGACCTTGAAATGATCCCCAGGGATTTCCATGACCCTGGCCGGACCTCTCAAACCTGCGTTCCCGCAGTCTACGGTCAATTTTAATGGTCAGTGCTATTAAGTCCTCTAAAGTCTCAGGTACCTCCACCCGGGCGAGCTCGTCTTTCAGGCCATCTGATAGGCCAATACGGAACTGATGCAGGAGTGCGAACTCGTTCCAGCGAGTATCCCCCATCCACCGCCTAAATTCAGATGCGTACTCCTCGGCCGCTCGGCGGCCTTGCCGGAGCGTGTACAGAGTAGCTTCAGCAGAAGCTGCCCGCTGCGGGTCATCATAAAGGATGGCCATAGCATCAAAAAAACTGTCAACCGAACTGAGGTGAGGGTCATTTTTTCCCCGTAATCGATGGGCCCAGTCTTGGGGTTCACCCTGTAGAAGGGAGATGACGAACCCCACCTTCACGGATTCAGTCACGAAGGTTCGGGGTTGTAGCTCAAAATAGAGGAGGCAGGACTCGCGGAATGATCTGAAGCGTGTGCGGTCCCCGTGGAAACGTTCCGGTAAGGGTACTCGGGGGTCGGCCGCCGGGAGTGGTGCGGATGCCCCAGACACCAGCACAGGGGCTGCTACGGCTGGAGGTGCGGGGACCGTGGCCTGTGGGGCGGGAACGGATATAGTGCAGGTCTGGAATTGAGTTTCAATCTGCTGGCATCTATCCTGCAGGGCCGATACGGCCTGTGTCAAATTGGACAGGTGCCTGCAGATCTCCTCCAGCGGTGAGGGACCTCCTCTAGACTCAGTCATGGCCTTCTGGTACTGTAAGGGACCGCCCGGCGGTACTACTAGCACTCCACTGAATAGGCGTCCCCAGCGCACGGAGTCTAAGTCCCAGGGTGCTTGTTCACCAGGGCCCCTGATGGTGGGGATGGACTTGGAGCTCCCTGAGACCAGGTCGTGACTACTGGGTGCGCCCGTCAGCGGTAGTAGTATGCGCAAGGGGCTCCCACGGGAAAGAGTCTGATGTGAGGAGGTCAGAAGACCCCGCTGCAAGGGATGGATGGATGGATGAGCAAGGTCAGACGGGCCGGGTCGGTAACAGAGAGGACGGCAAGGTACAAGGCAGCGGGCATAGAATGGTCGGGTCACACGCCAGGTCAGCAACAGCAGGTCAAATCCAATAGGGAGCATTCAGGAGAGAGGTCAGGCAAAGCAAGGGTCAGAGCAGGAGAAAGCAGCAAGGTCAGGTACAATCCGGGTCAAAACTTACAAGGGGCACAGGATCACAGGTTCACAGGATGCAGGGAAGACCAGAAGGCACTGAATGACAGCTCAGGGCCATTTAAATATCCCGCCCTGCGCTGCCATTGGTGCCCAGCGGGCGGCCGCGGCTTCTACTGCGCATGCGCGAACTCGAACGCCGCGGCCGGCCCGGACCTAGTGCCCGTGTCCCTGCACAGGGCGGTGCACTGCGCCTGCGCCGGGACCATCGCGGCAGGGATCGAGGAGATCCCTGACATACTGTGTATGCAGCCCTATTGCACGGGTCACAGTGGTTAGAACCAATAGACAAATATCCAGTGGATAGGCATCTATCAGGCTAATTGCTGTGTATGCAGCCCTATTGCACGGGTCACAGTGGTTAGAACCAATAGACAAATATCCAGATGATAGGCATCTATCAGGCTAATTGCTGTGTATGCAGCCCTATTGCACGGGTCACAGTGGTTAGAACCAATAGAAAAATATCCAGTGGATAGGCATCTATAAGGCTAATTGCTGTGTTTGCAGCCCTATTGCACGGGTCACAGTGGTTAGAACCTATAGACAAATATCCAGTGGATAGGCATCTATCAGACTAATTGCTGTGTATGCAGCCCTATTGCACGGGTCACAGTGGTTAGAACAAATAGAGAAATATGCCTCTTTTTGCTGTAACTTGTCTCCTCGTACGAGTAAATAAACTTCTTAACTTGATCCTGAGCACGGTCTAAGGTGGATTTCCCTCACAACCACTTACCACTGTTCATCATCTTATCCACCATGCATTGTAGCTAAGTGGACCTGTGTGTTCCCTGCCCCAGTTTGGGGGTATTAGCATACATTATCCATATTTTTAACTCTGCCATTGCCGGTCCCAAGCCCGTGCTTTGAAAGAGGAAGGTTGGGTTCTAGGACAGTAAACAAGACCTGTAAAAACTGTTTACAGAGCAGTTGGGAATGTTTAGTGACAGTGAGGTAATGGTTTGTCTTGGGAAAGTTCGATGACACTGAGGAAATGAAGACCACATTAAACACGGTTATTGCTGAGAGCAATGGACTAGATCTTATTCCATAACACTTGGAAGATGCTTATTGCAGTCTAGAGTTGCTCCAAAGGTTGTACGTGAAGGTAGTGTGCAAGCAGAAGTAAAGTGCAGGGGCAGTTTCTGTTCCCCTCTAAAACAGGTCGACTACTGTTAGAGAAATTAGATGCTTATTTTTTAATCATTTCTGCCTGCTTGCAAATGATTGTTTAAGAAACCGTACTTTTGAAATGCATGTAACCGTAAGCAACTTCCGTAGTTGAGTCTGCAAGACTGAGCTACACCTCCTTCTAGGAAATGAGAATATAGATCAAGCCCAGAAACACAAGTTAACCAATCATGTCCAGAAGAGGTTGCCAAGTCAGCATTTTTAGCATTTTAGGAAAAAGTATATAAAACCTAGGTTAATTATTGTCCAATTAGACAAGCCTGGATAGGCGTCTATCATTCTAATGGCTGTGTATGCAGCCCTATTGCACGGGTCACAGTGGTTTGAAACAATAGACAAATATCCAGTGGATAGGCATCTATCAGGCTAATTGCTGTGTATGCAGCCCTATTGCACTGGTCACAGTGGTTAGAACCAATAGACAAATTTCCAGTGGATAGGCATCTATCAGGCTAATTGCTGTGTATGCAGCCCTATTGCACGGGTCACAGTGGTTAGAACCAATAGAAAAATATCCAGATGATAGGCATCTATCAGGCTAATCGCTGTGTATGCAGCCCTATTGCACGGGTCACAGTGGTTAGAACCAATAGAAAAATATCCAGATGATAGGCATCTATCAGGCTAATTGCTGTGTATGCAGCCCTATTGCACGGGTCACAGTGGTTAGAACCTATAGACAAATATCCAGTGGATAGGCATCTATCAGACTAATTGCTGTGTATGCAGCCCTATTGCACGGGTCACAGTGGTTAGAACCAATAGAGAAATATGCTTCTTTTTGCTGTAACTTGTCTCCTCGTACGAGTAAATAAACTTCTTAACTTGATCCTGAGCGCGGTCTAAGGTGGATTTCCCTCACAACCACTTACCACTGTTCATCATCTTATCCACCATGCTTTGTAGCTAAATGGACCTGTGTGTTCCCGGCCCCAGTTTGGGGGTATTAGCATACATTATCCATATTATTAACTCTGCCATGGCCGGTCCCAAGCCCGTGCTTTGAAAAGAGGAGGGTTGGGTTCTATTACAGTAAACAAGGCCTGTAAAAACTGTTTACAGAGCAGTTGGGAATGTTTAGTGACAGTGAGGTAATGGTTTGTCTTGGGAAAGTTCGATGACACTGAGGAAATGAAGACCACATTAAACACGATTATTGCTGAGAGCAATGGACTAGAGCTTATTCCATAACACTTGGAAGATGCTTATTGCAGTATAGAGTTGCTCCAAAGGTTTCATGTGAAGGTAGTGTGCAAGCAGAAGTAAAGTGCAGGGGCAGTTTCTGTTCCCCTCTAAAACAGGTCGACTACTGTTAGAGAAATTAGATGCTTATTTTTTAATCATTTCTGCCTGCTTGCAATTGATTAAGAAACCGTACTTTTGAAATGCATGTAACCGTAAGCAACGTCCGTAGTTGAGTCTATAAGACTGAGCTACACCTCCTTCTAGGAAATGAGAATATAGGTCAAGCCCAGAAACACAAGTTAACCAATCATGTCCAGAAGAGGTGGCCAAGTCAGCATTTTTAGAATTTTAGGAAAAAGTATATAAACCTAGGTTAATTATTGTCCAATTAGACAAGCCTGGATAGGCGTCTATCATTCTAATTGCTGTGTATGCAGCCCTATTGCACGGGTCACAGTGGTTAGAACCAATAGACAAATTTCCAGTGGATAGGCATCTATCAGGCTAATTGCTGTGTATGCAGCCCTATTGCACGGGTCACAGTGCTTAGAACCAATAGAAAAATATCCAGATGATAGGCATCTATCAGGCTAATTGCTGTGTATGCAGCCCTATTGCACGGGTCACAGTGGTTAGAACCAATAGACAAATTTCCAGTGGATAGGCATCTATCAGGCTAATTGCTGTGTATGCAGCCCTATTGCACGGGTCACAGTGCTTAGAACCAATAGAAAAATATCCAGATGATAGGCATCTATCAGGCTAATTGCTGTGTATGCAGCCCTATTGCACAGGTCACAGTGGTTAGAACCTATAGACAAATATCCAGTGGATAGGCATCTATCAGACTAATTGCTGTGTATGCAGCCCTATTGCACGGGTCACAGTGGTTAGAACCAATAGACAAATATCCATTGGATAGGCATCTATCAAGCAAATTGCTGTGTATGCAGCCCTATTGCACGGGTCACAGTGGTTAGAACCAATAGACAAATTTCCAGTAGATAGGCATCTATCAGGATAATTGCTGTGTATGCAGCCCTATTGCACGGGTCACAGTGGTTAGAACCAATAGAAAAATATCCAGATGATAGGCATCTATCAGGCTAATTGCTGTGTATGCAGCCCTATTGCACGGGTCACAGTGGTTAGAACCAATAGAAAAATATCCAGTGGATAGGCATCTATCAGGCTAAATGCTGTGTATGCAGCCCTATTGCACGGGTCACAGTGGTTAAAACCTATCGACAAATATCCAGTGGATAGGCATCTATCAGACTAATTGCTGTGTATGCAGCCCTATTGCACGGGTCACAGTGGTTAGAACCAATAGAGAAATATGCTTCTTTTTGCTGTAACTTGTCTCCTCATACGAGTAAATAAACTTCTTAACTTGATCCTGAGCGCGGTCTAAGGTGGATTTCCCTCACAACCACTTACCACTGTTCATCATCTTATCCACCATGCTTTGTAGCTAAATGGACCTGTGTGTTCCCTTCCCCAGTTTGGGGGAATTATCATACATTATCCAAATTTTTAACTCTGCCATGACCGGTCCCAAGCCCGTGCTTTGAAAAGAGGAGGGTTGGGTTCTAGGATAGTAAACTAGGCCTGTAAAAACTGTTTACAGAGCAGTTGGGAATGTTTAGTGACAGTGAGGTAATGGTTTGTCTTGGGAAAGTTCGATGACACTGAGGAAATGAAGACCACATTAAGCACGGTTATTGCTGAGAGCAATGGACTAGAGCTTATTCCATAACACTTGGAAGATGCTTATTGCAGTCTAGAGTTGCTCCAAAGGTTGTACGTGAAGGTAATGTACAAGCAGAAGTAAAGTGCAGGGGCAGTTTCTGTTCCCCTCTAAAACAGGTCGACTACTGTTAGAGAAATTAGATGCTTATTTTTAAATCATTTCTGCCTGCTTGCAATTGATTGTTTAAGAAACCGTACTTTTTAAATGCATGTAACCGTAAGCAACTTCCGTAGTTGAGTCTGTAAGACTGAGCTACACCTCCTTCTAGGAAATGAGAATATAGGTCAAGCCCAGAAACACAAGTTAACCATTCATGTCCAGAAGAGGAGGCCAAGTCAGCATTTTTAGCATTTTAGGAAAAAGTATATAAAACCTAGGTTAATTATTGTCCAATTAGACAAGCCTGGATAGGCGTCTATCATTCTAATGGCTGTGTATGCAGCCCTATTGCACGTGTCACAGTGGTTAGAACCAATAGACAAATATCCAGTGGATAGGCATCTATCAGGCTAATTGCTGTGTATGCAGCCCTATTGCACGGGTCACAGTGGTTAGAACCAATAGACAAATTTCCAGTGGATAGGCATCTATCAGGCTAATTGCTGTGTATGCAGCCCTATTGCACGGGTAACAGTGGTTAGAACCAATAGAAAAATATCCAGTGGATAGGCATCTATCAGGCTAATTGCTGTGTATGCAGCCCTGTTGCATGGGTCACAGTGGTTAGAACCAATAGACAAATTTCCAGTGGATAGGCATCTATCAAGCTAATTTCTGTGTATGCAGCCCTATTGCACGTGTCACAGTGGTTAGAACCAATAGAAAAATATCCAGATGACAGGCATCTATCAGGCTAATTGCTGTGTATGCAGCCCTATTGCACGGGTCACAGTGGTTAGAACCAATAGAAAAATATCCAGTGGATAGGCATCTATCAGGCTAATTGCTGTGTATGCAGCCCTATTGCACGGGTCACAGTGGTTAGAACCTATAGACAAATATCCAGTGGATAGGCATCTATCAGACTAATTGCTGTGTATGCAGCCCTATTGCACGGGTCACAGTGGTTAGAACCAATAGAGAAATATGCTTCTTTTTGCTGTAACTTGTCTCCTCGTACGAGTAAATAAACTTCTTAACTTGATCCTGAGCGCGGTCTAAGGTGGATTTCCCTCACAACCAGTTACCACTGTTCATCATCTTATCCACCATGCTTTGTAGCTAAATGGACCTGTGTGTTCCCGGCCCCAGTTTGGGGGTTTTAGCATACATTATCCATATTTTTAACTCTGCCATGGCCGGTCCCAAGCCCGTGCTTTGAAAAGAGGAGGGTTGGGTTCTATTACAGTAAACAAGGCCTGTAAAAACTGTTTACAGAGCAGTTGGGAATGTTTAGTGACAGTGAGGTAATGGTTTGTCTTGGGAAAGTTCGATGACACTGAGGAAATGAAGACCACATTAAACACGATTATTGCTGAGAGCAATGGACTAGAGCTTATTCCATAACACTTGGAAGATGCTTATTGCAGTCTAGAGTTGCTCCAAAGGTTTCACGTGAAGGTAGTGTGCAAGCAGAAGTAAAGTGCAGGGGCAGTTTCTGTTCCCCTCTAAAACAGGTCGACTACTGTTAGAGAAATTAGATGCTTATTTTTTAATCATTTCTGCCTGCTTGCAATTGATTGTTTAAGAAACCGTACTTTTGAAATGCATGTAACTGTAAGCAACTTCCGTAGTTGAGTCTATAAGACTGAGCTACACCTCCTTCTAGGAAATGAGAATATAGGTCAAGCCCAGAAACACAAGTTAACCAATCATGAGAAGAGGTGGCCAAGTCAGCATTTTTAGCATTTTAGGAAAAAGTATATAAAACCTAGGTTAATTATTGTCCAATTAGACAAGCCTGGATAGGCGTCTATCATTCTAATTGCTGTGTATGCAGCCCTATTGCACGGGTCACAGTGGTTAGAACCAATAGACAAATATCCAGTGGATAGGCATCTATCAGGCTAATTGCTGTGTATGCAGCCCTATTGCACGGGTCACAGTGGTTAGAACCAATAGACAAATTTCCAGTGGATAGGCATCTATCAGGCTAATTGCTGTGTATGCAGCCCTATTGCACGGGTCACAGTGGTTAGAACCAATAGAAAAATATCCAGATGATAGGCATCTATCAGGCTAATTGCTGTGTATGCAGCCCTATTGCACGGGTCACAGTGGTTAGATCCAATAGACAAATATCCAGTGGATAGGCATCTATCAGGCTAATTGCTGTGTATGCAGCCCTATTGCACGGGTCACAGTGGTTAGAACCAATAGACAAATATCCAGTGGATAGGCATCTATCAAGCTAATTGCTGTGTATGCAGCCTTATTGCACGGGTCACAGTGGTTAGAACCAATAGAAAAATATCCAGATGATAGGCATCTATCAGGCTAATTGCTGTGTATGCAGCCCTATTGCACGGGTCACAGTAGTTAGAACCAATAGAAAAATATCCACTGGATCGGCATCTATCAGGCTAATTGCTGTGTATGCAGCCCTATTGCACGGGTCAAAGTGGTTAGAACCTATAGACAAATATCCAGTGGATAGGCATCTTTCAGACTAATTGCTGTGTATGCAGCCCTATTGCACGGGTCACAGTGGTTAGAACCAATAGAGAAATATGCTTCTTTTTGATGTAACTTGTCTCCTCGTACGAGTAAATAAACTTCTTAACTTGATCCTGAGTGTGGTCTAAGGTGGATTTCCCTCACAACCACTTACCACTGTTCATCATCTTATCCACCATGCTTTGTAGCTAAATGGACCTGTGTGTTCCCTGCCCCAGTTTGGGGGTATTAGCATACATTATCCATATTTTTAACTCTGCCATGGCCGGTCCCAAGCCCGTGCTTTGAAAAGAGGAGGGTTGGGTTCTAGGACAGTAATCTAGGCCTGTAAAAACTGTTTACAGAGCAGTTGGGAATGTTTAGTGACAGTGAGGTAATGGTTTGTCTTGGGAAAGTTCGATGACACTGAGGAAATGAAGACCACATTAAACACGGTTATTGCTGAGAGCAATGGACTAGAGCTTAATCCATAACACTTGGAAGATGCTTATTGCAGTCTAGAGTTGCTCCAAATGTTGTACGTGAAGGTAGTGTGCAAGCAGAAGTAAAGTGCAGGGGCAGTTTCTGTTCCCCTCTAAAACAGGTCGACTACTGTTAGAGAAATTAGATGCTTATTTTTTAATCATTTCTGCCTGCTTGCAATTGATTGTTTAAGAAACCGTACTTTTGAAATGCATGTAACCGTAAGCAACTTCCGTAGTTGAGTCTGTAAGACTGAGCTACACCTCCTTCTAGGAAATGAGAATATAGGTCAAGCCCAGAAACACAAGTTAACCAATCATGTCCAGAAGAGGTGGCCAAGTCAGCATTTTTAGCATTTTAGGAAAAAGTATATAAAACCTAGGTTAATTATTGTCCAATTAGACAAGCCTGGATAGGCGTCTATCATTCTAATTGCTGTGTATGCAGCCCTATTGTACGGGTCATAGTGGTTAGAACCAATAGACAAATATCCAGTGGATAGGCATCTATCAGGCTAATTGCTGTGTATGCAGCCCTATTGCATGGGTCACAGTGGTTAGAACCAATAGACAAATTTCCAGTGGATAGGCATCTATCAGGCTAATTGCTGTGTATGCAGCCCTATTGCACGGGTCACAGTGGTTAGAACCAATAGCCAAATATCCAGTGGATAGGCATCTATCAGACTAATTGCTGTGTATGCAGCCCTATTGCACGGGTCACAGTGGTTAGAACCAATAGAGAAATATGCTTCTTTTTGCTGTAACTTGTCTCCTCATACGAGTAAATAAACTTCTTAACTTGATCCTGAGCGCGGTCTAATGTGGATTTCCCTCACAACTACTTACCACTGTTCATCATCTTGTCCACCATGCTTTGTAGCTAAATAGACTTGTGTGTTCCCTGCCTCAGTTTGGGGGTATTAGCATACATTATCCATAACTTTAACTCTGCCATGACCGGTCCCAAGCTCGTGCTTTGAAAAGAGGAGGGTTGGGTTCTAGGACAGTAAACTAGGTCTGTAAAAACTGTTTACAGAGCAGTTGGGAATGTATAGTGACAGTGAGGTAATAGTCTCTCTTGGGAAAGTTCGATGACACAGGAAATGAAGACCACATTAAGCACGGTTATTGCTGAGATCAATGGACCAGAGCTTATTCCATAACACTTGGAAGATGCTTATTGCAGTCCAGAGTTTCTCCAAAGGTTGTACGTGAAGGTTGTGTGCAAGCACTAGTAAAGTTCAGGGGCAGTTTCTTTTCCCCTCTAAATCAGGTGGACTACTGTTAGAGAAATTAGATGCCTATTTTATAATCATTTATGCCTGTTTACAAAAGATTGTTTAAGAAACCGTACTTTTGAAATACATGTAACCGTAAGCTACTTCCTTTTTTGAGTCTGTAAGACTGAGCTACACCTCCTTCTAGGAAATGATAATATAGGTAATGCCAAGACACACAAGTTAACCAATCATGTCCAGAAGAGGTGGCCAAGTCATCATTTTTAGCATTTTAGAAAACAGTAAATAAAACAACGTTAATTATTGTCAAATTACACAAGCTTTAATAGGCGTCTATCAGGCTAATTGCTGTGTATGCAGCCCTTTTGCACGGATCATTGTGGTTAGATCCAATAGACAAATATCCAGTGGATAGGCATCTATCAGGCTAATTGCTGTGTATGCAGCCCTATTGCACGGGTCACAGTGGTTAGAATCAATAGACAAATAACCAGTGGATAGGCATCTTTCAGGCTAATTGCTGTGTATTCAGCCCTATTGCACGGATCACAGTGGTTAGAACCAATAGAGAAATATCCTTCTTTTTGCTGTAACTTGTCTCCTTGTACGTGTAAATAAACTTCTTAACTTGATCCTTAGTGCTGTCTAAGGTGGATTTCCCTCCAAACTACTTACCACTGTTCATCATCTTGTCCACCATTGTTGTGGGCTTTTGGAATCATGTCAAAAATATGACTTTTATCAAGACATAATGTTATATAGCAAACAGCTCAGCAGAACCGGATGTTAAGAGTTAATTTTGTCTTGGTTAAACCTTCAAGAATTCTAGTTAAAGAACTGAAGAGAACAGGGAATTAAGACTTTTCCAAGACAATGGGATTGTTTAAACTGTCCACAAGGACTATTTGTATATGGAAGTGAGAAGAATGCATCTACAGAAAGTCAAACACATAGGACTCTGACTTGTAAACATTTCAACAATAATGAGACGGGAACTCAACTGTTTGAAAGCTTAACCAAAACCTGTAGAGTGTGATGAACCAACAAACCTCTGAAACTATTACTATCTACTATTGTTCACCAAGGGTGAAAGCATTAACAATTGTTTACCATGAGTCCAATACAAGGGCTAGGCAAACAGAGATTTTTTTTCCCTACACAGAGGAAATGTTGATGCTGAAACCAAGGGGTGAAATTCAGGACATTTAAGTTTAAAAGTTCACTGTATATCATTACAAAAATGTACTACAAAAACAGATTATAAATAAGATGTCATAGACTTTAAACACCACTAAATACTCAGCAATGGGAACTATATATCACTAACTTGAGTATTGAGATGATGGGAAGTAAGATGTATTATAAACTAGCATTAGTTACATGTCTTATCAGGAAACAAACAGGATGATACTTCAAGGAGGAATAACCGAATATACACCTATATTCCATGGTCCCTATTTAGAATATCATAGGTATGATCACTGCTATATCTGGATAGAGCCGTATATTTTATTCCTGAAATTACCTGAAGATTCCACCCAAGGTATGAGTCATCTCAAATACTCACATTGTTCTGTGATACATGACCGCCACCTGGCGGGCAGGTGAGAAATAGCTTATGTACACACATTTCTCAACTAGCCAATCAGGAAGCCTGGTGGGAAGGTATCTTAGAACAATGGACTAGTGGATATAAAAAGCCCATGTGCTGTAACATAAAAAAAAAACCTCATGAAAAAGAAGAACCCTCATAAGACCTCATGGAAAGACCTGACATCTGAAGAAGATCTCTGCTGAAATAACTACTCTTCCATCTTTTCAAACTTCCTAAAACTTTAAACCTCTAAACTTATAACTTCCTACATTCTCCCCTATTGAATCTCTCACTTGCCTATATATCAGTCTAAAGGCGTTCCACTGCCAGCTAAATCCACGGGAGAGTTGCCTAGTCTGACGTCCGGGTGTGGTGAGATGTTTATTTGATTTGTATTAATTACTTTCTCTGTTGTGTAGAATCATAAAATTACCGTAGTGTATTACAACAATATTGGATAGTTAGATATATGTAGTCAGATACTGTGTTACTGTTAAAAAAATTGTTGATTGCCATATTATAAATTTTTCCATATTTCATAATTTATTGAATATTAATAACCAGAGTATCATATATCAAGGGCTTACTTCTTGCAAGCCTATGGCCACGGCATGTAAGAATATAACCTTTGAGATATTCAAAATTATTAATTATTAATAAATTTAATAAATATCGTATCATTTAAATTTGTGATTGATGTAATTAGTTAGAGACATTATTAGTGTGTCTTACATTGGTAAGATATATTTTTGATTGTGTGTACCAATATTCATTTATCACCAGTCTTTTGTGTTTTGTGTTAATATATATATAATTTTTGTACATAAATAAATTTTTATATTTATCTATTATAAGGCAAATTTTGTGTGTATGGTACGAAATCATATTGGCTAAAAGAATTCAAGGTATAATAATAAGTGGTGATCAAATTATCAAGGTGTCCAAATTATTGGTTTACTAAATATTTGCCGTATTTTAACGGCTGGAGGCACTGTAATATTTCATCTAAGGGAAAGGGACACGCCCTTTATAAATAATATATCCTTACATAAACCACCACAACATAAATTTGGAGGCGCTGCTGAGAGCCATAGAAATCGTACCATAACACAAAACGCACTGGTGATTGTATATTTGTACACGTTATCAAACATATATTTTGTATCAAAATGGCATCCAGTAATCACGGATCCACCTCTTCCAAGCATAACGAGGAAAATATGGCGGCCCAAGGTGTTGAGGAAGAAACTCTGAAGCCAGCCCGGAAAGCTGCCGGTGCTTGGCAGAATTATGTTGAATGTGGAGTAATAGATTATCTCCGCAAGAGATTAGGTCTGGGGGATAGCCATAATGAGTTTGTGGATGAAGAAAAAAAACAGGCCATGAGCACCTTTGAGGACCTGTTTAACCAAAAGGGCCAGGTTGTTGGGTTTTTAATGGCATTTGCTGGAGCAGAAAGTGATAGAGGCCGTGACAGACTTCTCCTAGAAGCTTGGCCCATGTTATGGTTCATGACCGCTGGAGCTGCCCAGCGGACCATGACTCTAAGGGAAGAGTTGTCAGAGGCCCGCCTCTTGTTAGAAAGCAAAAATCAGGACATTGAGTCCTTGAAAGGGAAGCTTGGTCATGCCGGTATTCGTTTAGACGAATCCGAGAAACATTATGATAGATTGGTCGGAGACTTTCGAAGTGCTCAGGACCTGTATGAAAGAAACTTTCAGGAATTAAAACAACTTCAAAAGAAGTATCAGGACTTAAAAGATGAGGTGAAGTACTTCAGATCAGAGAGGTTATCTCCTGTCAAAATTAAAGTTCACCCAGGGGATAAGCATGACCAGTCAGAACTTACCTTGATAAAATCTGAGCAGAAAACTCTGGAGGAGCAGATTATAAGGTTGACGGCCCAAATAAATTCTGGGGTCCAAAGACGGACCAACCCAGTCAAGCCAGAGGCTGATGAGCGGAGATACCCGCATCACAGCGAAGTATCTGATAGTGAGTCAGGGTCAGAATATAGGTCACCTCCTAAGCTTTCAAGATACACTCCAGAGCGCTCTGAAGAAAGATATGAGGTTTCATATAGGCAGGAAGGGAAATCCCAGGGGTCATTCAGGAGATATGACACCCCAAAGGTCATTAAGTTCCTGAAGGACACTGTTCCTATGTTTTCTAAGAAAGGGTCCCTTGAAATCACCGAACACATGAAAACATATGAACAGACGTTAGAGATTCTGGGCATTAGAGATGACCACACCAAAATAGAATTGCTGCCATGGGTGTTTGAGGAGAAATACCGGCAATTCTTTGAGACCTTGAGGGCCTATTCCCATCAGTCCTGGAGAGAGGTTAAACATAAGTGCCACATGGAATTTGGGCCTTATAAAACTGTAACCTCTGCCAAGGCTGCGGCCTACAATTTAAAGTGTGGTCCTCACCAAAGCCCTGCAGAATTTCTGGCTGTCCTCAGAAATGCCTATTTCCTGGCTGAAAAGGATCCCAATCCTAACCAGCCAGAATTCAAGACACTATTCTATGAAGCATTACCTGCTTACATAAAATTGGGACTTGCAAAGGATTACAGAAAGGGATGCTCTCTTGATTGGTTGGTAAGAGAGAGTGACTATTTATTCTCGATCCAACAGTCCAGTGAGGGCGGGATAAAAAGAGAACCTAAAAATAGCCCCAAGATAGTAGCAGCCACTACCGTTTCCCCTCCAAATCCAAATGTGCAGGCAGAGAAGAAATCATATGCGGAAGTAGTCCGTGGGGGTAAAACCAATGGTTCCCCTAGATTTGTACCTCAAGCCCAGCAAGTGAAGGAGGTCCATAACTTTGCACCCCAAAACCAGTGGGTGAGAAAGGATAGGCAAAAGCCAGGGAACTACGGTAGTGGAAGTGAGAAGAATAAAAAGTATGGTAAGGGCCAGTACAGTGATGAAAATCAAAGGAGGCAATGGTATCCTCAGAGGTTCTATTATCCTCGCCAAAACCAACATGGGAATTTTTATGGGAACCCCAATTTCAACAGGAACCATAATTACAATAAGAATCCCAATTTTAATAAAAACTCCGATTTCCAAAGATTTCCTCCACGCCAAGAACACCCTCAGGCTCAAAGGGGGGATACAGTACCCCAGGCTCCCTTTAATAACAGGGAGACCCCAAAACCTCAGAGAGAACAATGGCGTCGGGACCAGAGCAGTAGTTCTGACTCTGAGTCTCATTACCAGTCTCGTCCAAAATACAAGCGCAAGTATAAGAAGAGGGAGAATCAACAGAATGACTCCTCTGAGCGTATTGGACAAATAGAGGCACAGGTCAGCAAAATGGCTGAACAAATGGACAGGCTTGTCACTCAATTTCCATCCAATCCTTTTTTAGGAGCAGCTCCTGTGACCAACCAAGGGTCACAGAATTAACAGGCAACCAAGCCTTAAACCAACAGGGGAGGACACTGAGTCAAATGACAGGAGATGTGTGCCCCGTCCCTGACACGCCTACTAATGGAGAAGTTAGTTCTCAGGCAAAGGGGGACCATTTGTTGATTATTAATGATTCTCCTGCTTTTCAGTGTCCATCTATTGCCCCTAATATAGTCGCGACATCGGAAGCCATCAGGATTGACAAGCCAGACGGAGCACCAACTTCTAGTTGTGCTTCTGTCTTGAGACAGTCCAAGAATCCCACCAGGGAGGATAAGGGTGATGGGTCCACCACATGCGGTGAGATAAGAGCCAGTCATATGTTATTGAAGGGCCCACAGATCTTCAACCACACTAATTTCATGTGTGAGCTGACTGAATCTGATGGGAGATATTATGCCACGGTGCAGGTGCAGGATGCCAGTGATCTTTCGATTGTCGGCTTAATAGACACTGGATCCCAAGCAACCATCATGTCACAGGAACATTTTGACAAAGTGGCGAATGTCATGCCCACCAAGCCGAGACTTAAAAGTTTTGACAGCTCATTGATTGGTGTAGGTGGAGACCCGTTACAAGTCATGGGTACCGCCTGGCTTAAACTAAAACTGGGTAATAAGGAACTGAGACACCCCATCATCATTGCCAGTATCTCCCAGCACCACATGATAATTGGGATGGACTTCCTAAAAAGGCTGAACACCATAGTTGACTGTGTGAACCAAGTCCTGTGGTCACAGGTAAATACCCCAATTAAATATGGGAAACTTAAAACTCCCCATTCCCGACAACACTGCCACCTGGTGGAAGAAAGGCCTGGATCATTAGAAATCCATTTCAGGAACAGCCAACTTCCTGATGTAACGGTTATCAAACCTGATGACCATAACCCTATCAGAAGAGATGAGGAACACATTTATAGAATTCCCCAAGATAAAATCAAAGATATTTCCCTCCAAGATGACATCCTTACGATATCTTTTCATCAGGAGGATAAACCAAGAAAAGGGGGAGATCACACCCAATTCTTGACAGGTATTGAAAGGGTTAACAGCGACTTGTTTATCCCCATCCGGATAAATGGTCTTAATAGGTCAAAATATGCCAAACTAGATTTGAGACAGGAACACAGCTTTGTAAGCCATGGGTTGATAAAACACCTGACCGAAATGGAAATGATCCGTTTCTCCACACCTCAGCGTCATTGGATTTCAGACTCCCTTGATGACTCTGATGATCACAATTCAATGGCTAGGTGTCTCTTAAACGTCACTGTAGGAAACAAAACAGCCACCCATGTGTTCCTAGTCTTGGATAATCCCCAAACTAAAATTTATTTTGGCAACGATGTATTACATCGCTTTGCAATGCAAGTCGACCTAATTAATGACTGTTTATGGAGTCGACTAAAGGGGGACCCCGAAAAATACCAAAATTTGGACTTAGCTTTAAAATCCCAGCAACAGATGCCTTATGCTGTTGAAGTCCAGGTCGCCCAAAAGATTACAATTCCTAAGGGCATAAATAACTTCATACTCCCCATCCAAGTTAAAAAGGGACATAGACTGAAGGGGTCAGATGCATTGGTATGCCTCTCCCATAAAATGCAGGGGGAGGGACTGAACATTACACACACGCCCCTAGTCAACACACATCAATCCCCGATATACATTTACGTACATAATCTGTCCAATCAGGACATCGTCTTACCCAAAGAGACCCTTATTGGTCTAGCGGTAGAGACTGAATATTACACCTTTGGGGTCACTAACCAGGTGATTGGACTCATCCCCGATGAATATTTGTCGGAGGAACAATTAATTGAACAAACATTCCATTCATTACCAGAGGGTATTTTCACCATAGAGTCCATTTATCCATTCGATTCTAAAGATGGCACCTGTCGAATCGAAGAGACATCAATTGTCTTTGATCACCCAATCAAAGAACAAGAGTACCCCAAAGAACCTGGATGGCAGGAGAACACACACACACATCACATACCCAATGACCTCACCACGAAACTTGAAGAGGCATATGAGATAGGTCAGCCGGAAAGCTTTCCTGGATTCAAGGAGTTAGTGGAAGAGATGGTGGCCCTCGCCGACGCGTGTGCCAGTGATCTCGACCGACAATTGCTCCGAGAGCTTCTCCTTGAATTCCAAGAGATCTTTGCCAAGGATTCTTACGATTGTGGGACTACTGACCTACACATCGCTAGGATCCAAACAGATCCAGATGCCCCACCAGTATTCGTAAGACAGTATAGGTTACCATTAGCTTCCTATGAATCTCTAGCTGAGATTATCAGGAAGTTACATGAAAGGGGTATAATTAGGCCCATCCACAGCTCCTACAACCACCCGATCCTGGGTATCTTAAAACCCAATGGACAATGGCGTTTGTGCGCTGATCTCCGTCAGCTAAACAAACGTGTGTACATGTCAGGATGGCCTGTCCCATACATAGACCAGTGTCTCGCCCAGCTCCAAGGATCCCAAGTTTTCACAGCTTTGGATTGTGCACAGGGGTATTGGACCATAAAGGTGAGTGAGGAAGACCAATACAAACTGGCCTTCAGTTTTGGGAATCGACAATATTGTTGGGTACGAATGCCTTTCGGATTCATAAATTCCGGACATGAATTTGCTGTGTTCATGCACAAGGCCATGCCAGACGCCTTCGAAAGGGGGACGTTGGCATATGTGGACGATATCCTGATCAAAAGTACTGATATGGCCAAACACATTACAGAACTTCGGCATGTCCTGGGCCAATTAAAAGCAGCAGGAGTAAAACTGTCCTTACAAAAAGCCCAGTGGTGTCGCACGAAGGTAAACTTCCTAGGCCATGAAGTTACTGCTGAAGGTTTGAACCCACAAAAGAAGAAAGTTGAGGCGGTTCTGAACCGTAAAGTCCCTACTAACCTTAAAGAATTGAGATCATTCCTAGGTATGGTAAACTACTCGCGTAAGTTTATTGACAATTACGCTGAGATAAGCAAGCCACTGCTTCACCTACTGAAGAAGGATGTCGAATGGTCGTGGGGTAAGAAACAGGAGGACGCCATGAAGGAATTAAAGGAACGTCTCACACAAGCGCCGTGTCTCGGATATCCCGAAGGGGGTAAAAATTTCTATCTAGAGACAGGGTTTACGCAGGTAAGTATGAGTTCTGTTCTTTACCAGAAACGTGATGATGTCAGTAAGGTGATTGCCTATGCCAGTAAAACTTTGTCCCCGGTTGAAGTAAAGTTCAGTGACTGTGAAAAAGCTCTATTGTCCACCGTGTGGGCATTACAGAATTTTCGCAGTTACATTCAGGGAGAGAGAATCATTGTTGAAACGGCACACCAGCCTTTACAGTATTTAAAGAGTGAACGTATCAAGGGAGGAAATGTGTCTAATAGCCGCATCACTGCTTGGACTTTGTCTTTGCAAGGGTGGCCTCTTGAAATTCGGTACAAACAGAACAAGGAAAGTCCAGTAGCCCAGGGCCTAGCCGAGCTCCATGATTGTTCCGCAACTACGCCTGCTATGGAGGCCCCGGACACTGACTTTCTGGAAGAACAACTGTTCTCTCCCTACAAGGTTTATGATGAAGAATACTGTAAACAGCTGCCGTGTGTATATGTGGATGGTTGTGCTTTTCATCACAAGGATGGGGAACAGCTCCAACTAGTGGCAGGTATTGGAATCGTTTGGACCCAAGGTGTCACCCCAATTTCTGTGGGATACAAACTTGGACCAAAAAGCAGTCAGGTTGCTGAACTTACTGCAATTCTTAGAGCAGTTGAGATGGCTATAGAGTTCAACATCAGAGAGTGTGCCATCATAACCGATTCCAATTATGTCAGGAATAGTTTTGTGGAGTATTTTCCTAGGTGGAAGCGAAACAACATGAACAAGAGTAATCACAAACCCGTGAAACATGGTAAGCTCTTTTGTCACATCGATGAACTGGTAAGGTTCAATGATCTCACCCTGCACTTCAAGAAGACCAAAGGCCACTCCAAGGTTCTAGGTGCCGAGAAAGAAGGGAACGATCTGGCCGATTCTCTAGCCAAGGAAGGGGCAATCACCGGTGAACTGATAGACATTGACCAATTTTTAGGTACCGTACAGATTGAAGCTGTCACCAGGCAACAGGCCAGAACAGCTGGTGATCCGAATGCATTACAGTGGAGTCACGATTCTCCTAGTGAGGATTTAATTACTGCCCAAAAAGAAGACCCAATAATTGGCTTGTTTTATAGTCATATAGAAGATCCCAACCAAAATCCCATAAATAAGGAAGTATATAGTGGGAAGGAGGATTTACGTATCTTAATGAAATCCAAATCCCAATTCTCTTTATACCAGGGATTGTTGATACGAACCTCAAAGGGTGGCGTACAACAATGGGTCGTCCCACTTAAATTTAGAGGTTTGATGCTACAGCATGCCCATGATGCTCCCACTTCCGGTCATCGTGGAGAGAAGATCACGTATGAGATCCTGCGGGATTATGCCTACTGGCCTCATATGTTACGTGATGTGAAGGAATACTGCCAAGGTTGCCTAATATGTCCCCAATTTCAACCTACCAAGCCAACTCACAGAGCACCTCTCCAGAAGAGGGGGATATGTATGCCTTGGTCAGACCTTCAGATGGATTTTATTGGGCCAGTAACAAAATCTTCACGAGGAAATCGGTATATGTTAACAGTTACATGTTTATTCACCAAGTATGTCGAATGTATACCAGCACCAAATAACAGCTCCGAGACATGTGCTGCATTGCTAATAAATCATGTATTTTCTCGTTTTGGTTTACCTCAGAGGATAGAGTCTGATAGAGGATCGCACTTCACTAGCGAAGTGATGGCCAAATTGTGGAAAATTTTGGGGGTTAAAAGGAAATTGCATATCGCCTATCGGCCAGCCTCTAGTGGTGGTGTAGAACGATACAATCAGACCATCGTTAATGTCCTTAAGAAATTTGTTAAGGAAACAGGCAAAGATTGGGATGTCAAGCTCCCGCTGGTCCTGATGGCGTTGAGGGCTACTCCGAATACAGTTACAAAAATGTCATCTTTTGAACTGATGACAGGTAGACGGATGGTACTGCCCCAGCACTTATTGTATCGCACTACAGATCAAAATTTGATCAATGCTACCACCACACACCAGTACATAGAGGATTTACGTAAACATCTGCAATATGCTTTTGCCTTTGCCCAGCGAAATTTGGAAAGAGCTGCAACTAGTGCTAAGACATACTATGATCTCAAAACCTCCAAGAAGGAATATGAGATTGGTGACAAGGTCTATCTATACAACTTTGCAAGAGACCAGATCAAGGAACGGAAATTCCTTCCATCTTGGAAAGGTCCGTTCTCTATCATTGATAAAATCTCTCCGGTCGCATATAAATTGCAGGTGACACGGTATGGTGAAATCAGTGATAGATGGGTGCACATCAACCAATTACGTGCTTGCCATCCGAAGTCTCAATTGCAGTTGTTGGAAGACTAACCCACCAATTCCTATCTGGAGATAGTGAGATCATTATTAAATTTCCTTTAAACATATAATTCATCTTTTGCCTTACAGGATCCAGTAACATAATTTTATGTATATCCATTACTCAAACTGTTCATTTTAATAATTTAGAAAGGAAGGCCCAGACTATGACCAGACCGGCGATCGGAGGTGTCAATGACCGGACCCTAGAAGGAAGCTATAATGTCCTGTGGGAAAGACCAGATGCCAGAGATCGATCCGGAGACGATAACCTGATGTCCCAGGCCACCAAGGGCCAGTCCAGAGGAAAAGACCCGCCTAGGAGACCGTCTAAGAGACCTGTCGTGCGGAGGACCCATGGACCCCAAGGTGGATGTGTCAGGCCAGGCCGGCCTCATCACAAGACCAGGATCGTCATCGGAAGTGTCCATCTAAAGACGCCGAGTCAAGTTGAGGAACAACCAGCATGACCGCTGCCATTTTATTATCGAAAATTTTTTTTTTATTATTTCATTCCCTTCACCGGAGAAGACGAACAATCACCCTAGCCAAAAGCCTCACTAATGTTTTTCGATACAGACACCCCTATACACGTGCCTGTACCCCAAAAACAAAGGGGGATTTTGTTGTGGGCTTTTGGAATCATGTCAAAAATATGACTTTTATCAAGACATAATGTTATATAGCAAACAGCTCAGCAGAACCGGATGTTAAGAGTTAATTTTGTCTTGGTTAAACCTTCAAGAATTCTAGTTAAAGAACTGAAGAGAACAGGGAATTAAGACTTTTCCAAGACAATGGGATTGTTTAAACTGTCCACAAGGACTATTTGTATATGGAAGTGAGAAGAATGCATCTACAGAAAGTCAAACACATAGGACTCTGACTTGTAAACATTTCAACAATAATGAGACGGGAACTCAACTGTTTGAAAGCTTAACCAAAACCTGTAGAGTGTGATGAACCAACAAACCTCTGAAACTATTACTATCTACTATTGTTCACCAAGGGTGAAAGCATTAACAATTGTTTACCATGAGTCCAATACAAGGGCTAGGCAAACAGAGATTTTTTTTCCCTACACAGAGGAAATGTTGATGCTGAAACCAAGGGGTGAAATTCAGGACATTTAAGTTTAAAAGTTCACTGTATATCATTACAAAAATGTACTACAAAAACAGATTATAAATAAGATGTCATAGACTTTAAACACCACTAAATACTCAGCAATGGGAACTATATATCACTAACTTGAGTATTGAGATGATGGGAAGTAAGATGTATTATAAACTAGCATTAGTTACATGTCTTATCAGGAAACAAACAGGATGATACTTCAAGGAGGAATAACCGAATATACACCTATATTCCATGGTCCCTATTTAGAATATCATAGGTATGATCACTGCTATATCTGGATAGAGCCGTATATTTTATTCCTGAAATTACCTGAAGATTCCACCCAAGGTATGAGTCATCTCAAATACTCACATTGTTCTGTGATACATGACCGCCACCTGGCGGGCAGGTGAGAAATAGCTTATGTACACACATTTCTCAACTAGCCAATCAGGAAGCCTGGTGGGAAGGTATCTTAGAACAATGGACTAGTGGATATAAAAAGCCCATGTGCTGTAACATAAAAAAAAAACCTCATGAAAAAGAAGAACCCTCATAAGACCTCATGGAAAGACCTGACATCTGAAGAAGATCTCTGCTGAAATAACTACTCTTCCATCTTTTCAAACTTCCTAAAACTTTAAACCTCTAAACTTATAACTTCCTACATTCTCCCCTATTGAATCTCTCACTTGCCTATATATCAGTCTAAAGGCGTTCCACTGCCAGCTAAATCCACGGGAGAGTTGCCTAGTCTGACGTCCGGGTGTGGTGAGATGTTTATTTGATTTGTATTAATTACTTTCTCTGTTGTGTAGAATCATAAAATTACCGTAGTGTATTACAACAATATTGGATAGTTAGATATATGTAGTCAGATACTGTGTTACTGTTAAAAAAATTGTTGATTGCCATATTATAAATTTTTCCATATTTCATAATTTATTGAATATTAATAACCAGAGTATCATATATCAAGGGCTTACTTCTTGCAAGCCTATGGCCACGGCATGTAAGAATATAACCTTTGAGATATTCAAAATTATTAATTATTAATAAATTTAATAAATATCGTATCATTTAAATTTGTGATTGATGTAATTAGTTAGAGACATTATTAGTGTGTCTTACATTGGTAAGATATATTTTTGATTGTGTGTACCAATATTCATTTATCACCAGTCTTTTGTGTTTTGTGTTAATATATATATAATTTTTGTACATAAATAAATTTTTATATTTATCTATTATAAGGCAAATTTTGTGTGTATGGTACGAAATCATATTGGCTAAAAGAATTCAAGGTATAATAATAAGTGGTGATCAAATTATCAAGGTGTCCAAATTATTGGTTTACTAAATATTTGCCGTATTTTAACGGCTGGAGGCACTGTAATATTTCATCTAAGGGAAAGGGACACGCCCTTTATAAATAATATATCCTTACATAAACCACCACAACACCATGCTTTGTAGCTAAATGGACCTGTGTGTTCCTTGCCTCAGTTTGGGGGTATTAGCATACATTATCCATATTTTTAACTCTGCCATGGCTGGTCCCAAGCCCGTGCTGTGAAAAGAGGAGAGCTGGGTTCTAGGACAGCAAACCAGGCCTATAAAAACTGTTTACAGAGCAATTGGGATTGTTTATTGACAGTGAGGTAATAGTCTTTCTTGCAAAAGTTCGATTACACAGAGGCAATGAAGTCTACACTAAACATGGTTGGTTCTGAGAGCAATGGCCCAGACCTTATTCAATAATACTTGGAATTTGCTAATTGCTGTCTAGAACTTGTCTAAAGGTTGCACATGAGGGTTGTGTGCAACGGTACCTAAAGTGCAAGGGGACTATGTGCTCCCCTCCAAAACTTGTAGTCTACTACCACTGCTCATGATGTGGTCCACCATGCTTTGTAGCTAAATGGACCTGTGTGTTCCCTGCCCCAGTTTGGGGGTATTAGCATACATTATCCATATTTTTAACTCTGCCATGGCCGGTCCGAAGCCTTTGAAAAGAGGAGGGTTGGGTTCTAGGACAGTAAACTAGGCCTGTAAAAACTGTTTACAGAGCAGTTGGGAATGTTTAGTGACAGTGAGGTAATGGTTTTTTCTTGGGAAAGTTCGATGATACTGATGAAATGAAGACCACATTAAACACGGTTATTCCTGAGAGCAATGGACTAGAGCTTATTCCATAACACTTGGAAGATGCTTTTTGCAGTCTAGAGTTGCTCCAAAGGTTGTACGTGAAGGTAGTGTGCAAGCAGAAGTAAAGTGCAGGGGCAGTTTCTGTTCCCCTCTAAAACAGGTCGACTACTGTTAGAGAAATTAGATGCTTATTTTTTAATCATTTCTGCCTGCTTGCAATTGATTGTTTAAGAAACCGTACTTTTGAAATGCATGTAACCGTAAGCAACATCCGTAGTTGAGTCTGTAAGACAGAGCTACACCTCCTTCTAGGAAATGAGAATATAGGTCAAGCCCAGAAACACAAGTTAACCAATCATGTCCAGAAGAGGTGGCCAAGTCAGCATTTTTAGCATTTTAGGAAAAAGTATATAAAACCTAGGTTAATTATTGTCCAATTAGACAAGCCTGGTTAGGCGTCTATCATTCTAATGGCTGTGTATGCAGCCCTATTGCACGGGTCACAGTGGTTAGAACCAATAGACAAATATCCAGTGGATAGGCATCTATCAGGCTAATTGCTGTGTATGCAGCCCTATTGCATGGGTCACAGTGGTTAGAACCAATAGACAAATTTCCAGTGGATAGGCATCTATCAGGCTAATTGCTGTGTATGCAGCCCTATTGCACGGGTCACAGTGGTTAGAACCAATAGCCAAATATCCAGTGGATAGGCATCTATCAGACTAATTGCTGTGTATGCAGCCCTATTGCACGGGTCACAGTGGTTAGAACCAATAGAGAAATATGCTTCTTTTTGCTGTAACTTGTCTCCTCATACGAGTAAATAAACTTCTTAACTTGATCCTGAGCGCGGTCTAATGTGGATTTCCCTCACAACTACTTACCACTGTTCATCATCTTGTCCACCATGCTTTGTAGCTAAATAGACTTGTGTGTTCCCTGCCTCAGTTTGGGGGTATTAGCATACATTATCCATAACTTTAACTCTGCCATGACCGGTCCCAAGCTCGTTCTTTGAAAGAGGAGGGTTGGGTTCTAGGACAGTAAACTAGGTCTGTAAAAACTGTTTACAGAGCAGTTGGGAATGTATAGTGACAGTGAGGTAATAGTCTCTCTTGGGAAAGTTCGATGACACAGGAAATGAAGACCACATTAAGCACGGTTATTGCTGAGATCAATGGACCAGAGCTTATTCCATAACACTTGGAAGATGCTTATTGCAGTCCAGAGTTTCTCCAAAGGTTGTACGTGAAGGTTGTGTGCAAGCACTAGTAAAGTTCAGGGGCAGTTTCTTTTCCCCTCTAAATCAGGTGGACTACTGTTAGAGAAATTAGATGCCTATTTTATAATCATTTATGCCTGTTTACAAAAGATTGTTTAAGAAACCGTACTTTTGAAATACATGTAACCGTAAGCTACTTCCTTTTTTGAGTCTGTAAGACTGAGCTACACCTCCTTCTAGGAAATGATAATATAGGTAATGCCAAGACACACAAGTTAACCAATCATGTCCAGAAGAGGTGGCCAAGTCATCATTTTTAGCATTTTAGAAAACAGTAAATAAAACAACGTTAATTATTGTCAAATTACACAAGCTTTAATAGGCGTCTATCAGGCTAATTGCTGTGTATGCAGCCCTTTTGCACGGATCATTGTGGTTAGATCCAATAGACAAATATCCAGTGGATAGGCATCTATCAGGCTAATTGCTGTGTATGCAGCCCTATTGCACGGGTCACAGTGGTTAGAATCAATAGACAAATAACCAGTGGATAGGCATCTTTCAGGCTAATTGCTGTGTATTCAGCCCTATTGCACGGATCACAGTGGTTAGAACCAATAGAGAAATATCCTTCTTTTTGCTGTAACTTGTCTCCTTGTACGTGTAAATAAACTTCTTAACTTGATCCTTAGTGCTGTCTAAGGTGGATTTCCCTCCAAACTACTTACCACTGTTCATCATCTTGTCCACCATGCTTTGTAGCTAAATGGACCTGTGTGTTCCTTGCCTCAGTTTGGGGGTATTAGCATACATTATCCATATTTTTAACTCTGCCATGGCTGGTCCCAAGCCCGTGCTGTGAAAAGAGGAGAGCTGGGTTCTAGGACAGCAAACCAGGCCTATAAAAACTGTTTACAGAGCAATTGGGATTGTTTATTGACAGTGAGGTAATAGTCTTTCTTGCAAAAGTTCGATTACACAGAGGCAATGAAGTCTACACTAAACATGGTTGGTTCTGAGAGCAATGGCCCAGACCTTATTCAATAATACTTGGAATTTGCTAATTGCTGTCTAGAACTTGTCTAAAGGTTGCACATGAGGGTTGTGTGCAACGGTACCTAAAGTGCAAGGGGACTATGTGCTCCCCTCCAAAACTTGTAGTCTACTACCACTGCTCATGATGTGGTCCACCATGCTTTGTAGCTAAATGGACCTGTGTGTTCCCTGCCCCAGTTTGGGGGTATTAGCATACATTATCCATATTTTTAACTCTGCCATGGCCGGTCCGAAGCCTTTGAAAAGAGGAGGGTTGGGTTCTAGGACAGTAAACTAGGCCTGTAAAAACTGTTTACAGAGCAGTTGGGAATGTTTAGTTACAGTGAGGTAATGGTTTGTCTTGGGAAAGTTCGATGACACTGAGGAAATGAAGACCACATTAAGCACGGTTATTGCTGAGAGCAATGGACTAGAGCTTATTCCATAACACTTGGAAGATGCTTATTGCAGTCTAGAGTTGCTCCAAAGGTTGTACATGAAGGTTGTGTGCAAGCGCAAGTAAAGTGCAGGGGCAATTTTTGCTCCCCTCCAAAACAGGTCGACTACTGTTAGAGAAATTAGATGCCCTTTTTTATAATCATTTATGCCTGCTTACAAAAGATTGTTTAAGAAACCATACTTTTGGAGTGCGCATGCGTGGCCGCTGGTGACGGACATGTGTTGCTGTAACTTGTCTCCTGGTACGTGTACGTCTTAACTTGATCCTTAGTGCTGTCTAAGGTGGTTTTCCCTCACAACTACTTACCACTGTTCATCATCTTGTCCACCATGCTTTGTAGCTAAATGGATGTGTGTTAATTGCCCCAGTTTGAGGTATTAGCATACATTATCCATATTTTTAACTCTTCCATGGCCGGTCCCAAGCCCGTGCTATGAAAAGAGGAGGGTTGGGTTCTAGGACAGTAAACTAGGTCTGTAAAAACTGTTTACAGAGCAGTTGGGAATGTATAGTGACAGTGAGGTAATAGTCTCTCTTGGGAAAGTTCGATGACACAGGAAATGAAGACCACATTAAGCACGGTTATTGCTGAGATCAATGGACCAGAGCTTATTCCATAACACTTGGAAGATGCTTATTGCAGTCCAGAGTTTCTCCAAAGGTTGTACGTGAAGGTTGTGTGCAAGCACTAGTAAAGTTCAGGGGCAGTTTCTTTTCCCCTCTAAATCAGGTGGACTACTGTTAGAGAAATTAGATGCCTATTTTATAATCATTTATGCCTGTTTACAAAAGATTGTTTAAGAAACCGTACTTTTGAAATACATGTAACCGTAAGCTACTTCCTTTTTTGAGTCTGTAAGACTGAGCTACACCTCCTTCTAGGAAATGATAATATAGGTAATGCCAAGACACACAAGTTAACCAATCATGTCCAGAAGAGGTGGCCAAGTCATCATTTTTAGCATTTTAGAAAACAGTAAATAAAACAACGTTAATTATTGTCAAATTACACAAGCTTTAATAGGCGTCTATCAGGCTAATTGCTGTGTATGCAGCCCTTTTGCACGGATCATTGTGGTTAGATCCAATAGACAAATATCCAGTGGATAGGCATCTATCAGGCTAATTGCTGTGTATGCAGCCCTATTGCACGGGTCACAGTGGTTAGAATCAATAGACAAATAACCAGTGGATAGGCATCTTTCAGGCTAATTGCTGTGTATTCAGCCCTATTGCACGGATCACAGTGGTTAGAACCAATAGAGAAATATCCTTCTTTTTGCTGTAACTTGTCTCCTTGTACGTGTAAATAAACTTCTTAACTTGATCCTTAGTGCTGTCTAAGGTGGATTTCCCTCCAAACTACTTACCACTGTTCATCATCTTGTCCACCATGCTTTGTAGCTAAATGGACCTGTGTGTTCCTTGCCTCAGTTTGGGGGTATTAGCATACATTATCCATATTTTTAACTCTGCCATGGCTGGTCCCAAGCCCGTGCTGTGAAAAGAGGAGAGCTGGGTTCTAGGACAGCAAACCAGGCCTATAAAAACTGTTTACAGAGCAATTGGGATTGTTTATTGACAGTGAGGTAATAGTCTTTCTTGCAAAAGTTCGATTACACAGAGGCAATGAAGTCTACACTAAACATGGTTGGTTCTGAGAGCAATGGCCCAGACCTTATTCAATAATACTTGGAATTTGCTAATTGCTGTCTAGAACTTGTCTAAAGGTTGCACATGAGGGTTGTGTGCAACGGTACCTAAAGTGCAAGGGGACTATGTGCTCCCCTCCAAAACTTGTAGTCTACTACCACTGCTCATGATGTGGTCCACCATGCTTTGTAGCTAAATGGACCTGTGTGTTCCCTGCCCCAGTTTGGGGGTATTAGCATACATTATCCATATTTTTAACTCTGCCATGGCCGGTCCGAAGCCTTTGAAAAGAGGAGGGTTGGGTTCTAGGACAGTAAACTAGGCCTGTAAAAACTGTTTACAGAGCAGTTGGGAATGTTTAGTTACAGTGAGGTAATGGTTTGTCTTGGGAAAGTTCGATGACACTGAGGAAATGAAGACCACATTAAGCACGGTTATTGCTGAGAGCAATGGACTAGAGCTTATTCCATAACACTTGGAAGATGCTTATTGCAGTCTAGAGTTGCTCCAAAGGTTGTACATGAAGGTTGTGTGCAAGCGCAAGTAAAGTGCAGGGGCAATTTTTGCTCCCCTCCAAAACAGGTCGACTACTGTTAGAGAAATTAGATGCCCTTTTTTATAATCATTTATGCCTGCTTACAAAAGATTGTTTAAGAAACCATACTTTTGGAGTGCGCATGCGTGGCCGCTGGTGACGGACATGTGTTGCTGTAACTTGTCTCCTGGTACGTGTACGTCTTAACTTGATCCTTAGTGCTGTCTAAGGTGGTTTTCCCTCACAACTACTTACCACTGTTCATCATCTTGTCCACCATGCTTTGTAGCTAAATGGATGTGTGTTAATTGCCCCAGTTTGAGGTATTAGCATACATTATCCATATTTTTAACTCTTCCATGGCCGGTCCCAAGCCCGTGCTATGAAAAGAGGAGGGTTGGGTTCTAGGAAAGTAAACCAGGCCTGTAAAAACTGTTTACAGAGTGATTGGGAATGTTTAGTAACAGTGAGGTAATGGTCTGTCTTGGGAAAGTTCGATGACACTGAGGAAATGAAGACCACATTAAGCACGGTTATTGCTGAGAGCAATGGCCCAGAGCTTATTCCATAACACTTGGAAGATGCTTATTGCAGTCTAGAGTTGCTCCAAAGGTTGTACGTAAAGGTTGTGTGCTAGCGCAAGAAAAGTGCAGGGGCAGTTTCTTCTCCCCTGCAAAACCGGATCGACTACTGTTAGAGAAATTAGATGCTTATTTTATAATCATTTCTGCCTGCTTACAAAAGATTTTTTAAGAAACCGTACTTTTGAAATACATGTAACTGTAAGCTACTTCCTTATTTGAGTCTGTAAGACTGAGCTACACCTCCTTCTAAAAAATGATAATAAAGTTCATGCCCAGACATACAAGTTAACCAATCATGTCCAGAAGACATGGCCAAGTCAGCATTTTTAGCATTTTAGGAAAAAGTATATAGGCTAATTATTGTCCAGTTAGACAAGCCTTGATAGGGATCTATCTGGCTAATTGCTGTGTATGCAGCCCTATTGCACGGGTCACAGTGGTTAGAACCAATAGGCAAATTTCCTTCTTTTTTCTGTATCTTGTCTCCTCGTACGAGTAAATAATCCTCTTAACTTGATCCTGACTGCGGTCTAAGGTGGATTTCCCTCACAACTACTGTCATGGAAATTTTCTATTTACAGGTTGAACTTTAAATGTGTCATATATTAGTGTTATTCATATGTCTCTCATGTGGCTTAATTAAAGCTCTGAAGGCTGCAATTAGGCCATGCGCATTTACAATGTACATATTACAATACTCAGCTCGGTAATGGATGAGATGGCAGATCTGCGCTTATAGACCGGCTTGTATACCACCACGGCATTTGATGTGAATGCCACCGGCGGTAGGCCGTGGGCCTGTATCCACATATCAGCATCATAGTACCACATGGACTTCATATAGCCAGGCGCCGGGCAGTGCGAACTCCGCGTGTAGGCTCATGGATATCTCTACAAGCCACTACCGACCTGAACTGTATCTGGATGGATATGTTTTAATAAAGATCGTATCGGGCCCATTCAGATACAGACTGGCACTTTTTAATCTAGGGGATGCTTGTACAGAGAATGAACATACTGCTAGGAGCTGATAGCATGTAAAGGATGGGAAGCTTGCTGTCCAAAGAGAGCTCACCAGGGGGAGGGGGAGGACTGGTTTAACTGGTTTGACTGGCTTTCAGTATAGATAAGAGGAAACATTACACTCCAAGCGGGGTGGACATTCTCGTGTATGGACACTCCTTATACATTGTTCTGTGGGAGGGGATTGGCCTGACCCCTCCCGTGCGGGGGGGGGGTGTGTTTCTTTGTAAGTGAATGAAACAAGTGTCTGGGGTTAGAGCCAGACACAGAGTGAATTCAACCTCCAACCTGAGAGTATCATCTGATTATTCCAATTTGTTGAAAGCGAATTTCCAAGACATTTGGCGAGCCAGAGGATTCTAACGCGAATTCTGCGATAGCTCACCGAGTACGAGGGGGGAATGAGCTATCATGAACTAGCAAAAAGTATGCCGGCACATTTCAGGTCTCTACCGTTAAGAGGATCGCTTTTTGCGCGTTCGTGTGGCTAATTTTGCTCTCTGTTAGCTAACGTGAATTCCGCTTAGCAAGGACCCAGATGTCCTAAAATTTTGATTTGTGGGTGAAAGACAAGGGTTTTTCTCTGCCAAAAGCAGCAGAGGGGTGGGTTTGGTTGGCTGGATTTGATCAAGTTTAAAAAAAATCTTTCAACCAAAAATTAAACAGGTATATGTTTTAGCGGGTAAAAGTTTTTGCATAGTTTAGGTAAGTATTTGCGGCTTGTAGGTACTTTGGTAATTGCTTTACCTCCCTCCAGGTGAGGTATTTATTACAGTGCTGAAAGGTTTAGATTAATTGTTAACTGTTGTAAGACTTCTGTGTGCATATAGTCTGTGCAGTGTTTTGTCGGTACTACTGCTTCCGGCAAGCATGCAGCAGTGGGTCTTTTCTGTTACATGTTCATGTTAGTGTGATATGTCGGTTTTTCTATGTCTGTTGTGTGATTGTGCCAAATTTGTGTTGTATGTGTACTGTATATTGCTGTGTAATTGTCCAGTGTATGTTTTGTCCAAAAGTCAGTTTTATGTAAGAGGTTAGAGGCAATTTTGAGGCTAGTGTCACATGTGCTTCTTTGTTGGTGGCCATTTTGTTGACTGCCATGTGCTTCTTTGTTGGTAGCCATTTTGTTGGCTGCCATGTGCTTCTTTGTTGGTGGCCATTTTGTTGACTGCCATGTGCTTCTTTGTTGGTGGCCATTTTGTTAACTGCCATGTGCTTTGTTGGTGGCCATTTTGTTGACTGCCATGTGCAGTAATCTCTATGCAATGTACATGCAGTTCTCTATATGCATTTGACCCACATTGTGTTTTTGATCCAATTTTTACAGTTTTGCATTTTATTATTATTATTCCATCGTTGTTATTTCCTTTTGGTTCAAGGGGGGGTTACCCACGAGGGCAGCACATCTAGCTCTGGGTACGCTACCACCTTCAATCAAAAGTTTGGTTTAAGTTGTTTGCTTTTAGCTTTTAATTTGCGTATTGCCAGCCAATTTAAAGTGTGTTAAGCGAGTTTTTCCCTCACGTGTTCCACATTTAGTGAGCGCGGTGAAGTTTGGGTTTTTGCATATAGATTTCTTGTATAGTGATTGTGTTTTTCTTGTGTTCTTCTTGTTAAAAGTAGTTCCGTTTTGTAAAACGGGTTTGTTTAAAGCTGCTGCGTCGCGTGTTTCGCGTCGAGCAGACTTTTTGTGTAAACAGTTTTAGGCGGTTGCAGCGAAGATCGCGTGTGTAGCGCGGATCATTTAGCGGCGCTGGTAGGAGCCATTTTCACGTCGACAACCAGGGTTATTTTTGGCGCAGTTTTTTGGTTTACCTCTGTGTAATTGTTTTACTGGTAAACGTCCCGAGGTTTTCATAAGGCTCCACTTTGTCCTTTTTAACGTTTTTTCTGGTTGAAAAGGGTTTTTCTGTGTGTATTAGGAAAGTTTTTCCTTTACACGATTTTCCTAAAGGTCAGTTAGCAGGTTTCCAGGCAAACAGTGACCCATAAGTAACAAGCAAAGAACTCCTCCTTTTGTTTTGACTTGTGTTAGCTACTGTGTGCAGGGAGAGAAAAGCCACTTTCATCATTGTGCGGTGTGGCCTGCCAAACACAGTGGGTGATGAGAATCACATAAATTGCGCTGTGCGAGTGGGCGGTCCAGGGAAGTGTAACGCTTAGCCTGGTTACCACAAACACTTCGGGTGGTCAGGATCACATAAATTGCGCTGTGGGAGTGGGAGGTGTGCTCTCAGTCTGACCGCCACTTGATGCGCTTCGGGTGATCGATAAGAATCACATAAATTATGCTGTGCTGGGAAAATGGTGGAATCAGGCCTCTTGGTAGGATCCCACTGAGTGCTCCAGGGGGTAAACAGGTACCCGGACGCGGGATATATACCAGTGACTAGTCACGATGGGCAGTAGTCAGTCCATGAAGAGAGAGGGGGAAACAGCTCTCTTCAGGGTGAGGACAGCTGCACAGCTGATGAAGGTGAGTTTGGAGGGGAAGTCTACAGAACCCCTCAAAAGATGGAATAAATGGTCGAAGGGTACCAGATGGGAAATTCCCCGGGAAGGTACATTTGACGCATCGAGGTGGGAAAAATTAATCTCTGAATTTGAACCACGGATGCAGACGTCAGAACTAGAGATCGCACAGCTATGGCTTCACAGGTCAATCCAATTAGGGAAGCAGGGCATACAGAAACTGGTGTCTGTCCGGAATAACCAGGTGATGTATACCTGGCCTCCAGAGGGAATAAAACAGGAGGATCCGGTGTCAGAGGTGGAGGAAGCTCTTTCAAGGCTGACTCTACTAAGGCAGGCAGGATCAGGGTCTGCTGGGGTTCCCGAACAACCAACAGTGGCTGAGATAAGTATAACTGCACCTGTCTCTTCTGCTAGTGACGTCACTCTTGACGTACCTTCCGTGTCTTCTATATCTATGCCTCAGCCTCTACCTCTACCTCTCCCTTCTCCCTGCTTCATCCCAGCTCCTTCTGTTTCCAACTACAAAGTCTTCTCAACAGCTAATTTGCAGACTATCTGTGAATCAAGGGAAATAGACACCTGGTTAAGAAACAGGGCGGATTGCATCAAAGCGCTACGAGCCACTGATCAGACCCCTGCTCCCCAGCTATACCCTGATCTGAGGACCTGAAACCTGAAGGCGCAGTAAGTGAGGTGGTTAATCTAAGCCCACCGATGAACCGGGCCAGCCCTTGCACTCTTCCCGGACCGAGGCCTATCCAGTCAGGGTGCAGCAATTTGAAGGTCCTCCCAATGCACAGGGGGAGCGGACCTTAGGGAAACGTGTAGTTTGGCATGTCCCCTTCCCCCCGGCAGAAATCCACACTATTCTGGCTGAGCTCCCGGACTACCGGGTCAATCCGAGAGGATTTGCTCGAATGTTTGAACAAAACCAGTTCAGCTATGGTATGAGTGGGTCGGATTGTGCGCAGATCCTGCAGGCAAAGGTGGGCATGGAAGTGGCCAGTGCAGTGATTGCAGGCTGCTCTATAACCACTCATGAGGAGATGACTTCAGGGGGCAAAGAGTTTTGTGCACAGCTAAAGGCAAAGCTTCCAGAAATGTATGGTGCTACCTCTACTACGAACATGATGAAGCTCACTCAGGGTCCTAATGAGGAAAGCGCCTGCTTCTGGCGCCGTCTCAAGCAGACGGCACTGGATGCGGATCTGGAAGTTGGACCTGATGCTCCAACTGAAGGAGTAAAGGTGACCGCAACGCACATTCTGTTGCGGGCCAAATTTTTGGAAGGCATCAATACTTAAAATTCGGGAAAGGCTGGTTCTGGCCCGACCCGAATATAATGAGATGTCTATCCCTGCTATCCTTTCCACTCTTGCGGCAATAGAGAGGGAATGGATAGGAGAAAACAGGACATGGCCAAAGTTCTTATGTCCCAGACCCCACACGAAAAACCAAGGGATCTGGGTCACAGGAAGGATAGGCCCCCTCCCAGGTGCTTCCAGTGCCACCAAATGGGGCACATGAGGAGGAGCTGTCCCCAATTACCTAAAGGTCGGTGGCAGTCCATTCCTGATGAGTCCCCCGCCCCTGTCACCACCATGGTAATTAACTCCTATGAATCCTCATAGGAAGTTGACAAATCGGTGTCGGCCCAGGTCCATCTTTTTCTTGAGGAATTAAAATATCCCCTCCCTTGCCTCATCGTGCAGCCGGAACGGTCTTGCGAAAACAGGACATCCAAGCAAGGTACCCCTCTCAGGGGAAAGCCCTCATAACCCCTACTAACCTCACTATCAAACGATGCACTATTCTGAACCCAGCTTCTCTTCTTAATGTGTTGGAAGATGAGAAGGGGGGGGGGGGAGGACAGCAACAACAGTGCTAAATCTTGTAACCCGACTAACAATACTAACACCTCTTCTGCTAACATGTCTTCTTTTTCCATTACTAACCTCTCTTCCAAAGGACACGACTGCATTTCTCTGAGGGAACTGGAGTCAGCGGCGATCAGCCCGGTGAAGGAAGCGCCACTACCGGAAGCGAAAAATCTTTTTGTCGATGGGTCCAGGTACTACACCCAAGCCGGTAAGCCACACACTGGTTACGCGGTTACGACGGAAAGTGACGTTGTGGAAAAGGGCTTTTTGAACGCACATATTTCAGCTCAGGAAGCTGAGCTGTGGGCACTGGCCAGTTGCATGAAGGTCAGAGGATTAATGTTTATACGGATTCGAGGTATGCGTTTGGTATTGCACATGACTTTGGTCCCATCTGGAAAGCGAGGGGATTCCTCACAAGTTCAGGTAAACCGGTGAAGCATGCAGAACTGATTGACAGGTTGTTCATTGCTTTCGGCCTGCCACGGGAGATAGCTGTTCTTAAGGTGAAGGCTCATACTACTGAGACTAGTGTGGAGGCATGTGGAAACGCTTTGGCAGATCGGTCCGCAAAGGCCGGTGCACTGGTTCAGGAAAGGGGGGTTCTGATGCTAGCCATTCCTTCAGAGGTTTTGTTGGACGAGTTTAAAAAGCTGCAATCGCAGGCGGGTTTGCAGGAGAAGGTTAGATGGACAGATGCAGGAGCCTCCCAAGGGTCGAATGACATTTGGTGCCTGAACAAAAGATGGTGTTTGCCAGAGTCCCTTTTCCCCATGATGGCCCACTTGGCTCATTACCCTGGGCACCAATCTAAGATGGCTATGTGTGCGTTGGTAGACGAGCATTGGATTGCACCTGGGTTCAGTACTGCTGCAGCTACTTTTGCAGCTTCTTGCCTAGTTTGCACCCTACACAACCCTGGCAGAACGGTAGTAACGCCCCAAAGGCACTCGCCAAAACCTGAGCGCCCCTTCCAACGCATCCAGATTGATTACATCTCGTTACCAAAGAGTGGGCTGTACGAATACTCCTTGGTCTGTGTAGATATGTTTTCAGGCTGGCCTGAGGCGTGGCCCTTTACGTGTGCCAACGCTAGTACCACGGCGAAGAAAATCCTGTCTGAGGTTGTGTGCCGCTGGGGTCTACCTGAAACCATCGAGTCCAATAGGGGATCACACTTCACTGGACAGATCTTTGCAGATGTATGTAAAGCCCTTCACATCAACCAAGGGCTACACACCCCGTATCACCCCGAGAGTAGCGGTAAGGTTGAACGTCTCGACAGAATCCTTAAAAACAGGATCTCCAAAATCATGGCCGATACCCAAAAACCTTGGCCTGAGTGTCTCCCCATTGCCCTCTATTCCATCAGGAATGCCCCTCGGCAACCACATGGGCTGTCACCCTACGAGGTGTTGTTTGGGGGACCTCTGAAAACAGGGTTGTACTTTCCTCAACAGTTGTCATCTTTGCATTCACAGCTTACAGGTTACGTGCAATCTCTGCAACCGGAGCTGCAGAAGATACACCATTGGGTTCGCAAATCGCTCCCCGATCCAAATGCAATAACAGGTGTTCTTTCTATTGAGCCAGGTGATTGGGTCGTCCTAAAGAAACATCAAAGAACTGGACTCGAGCCACGATTCACCGGACCATACCAAGTCCAGCTGACGACACCTAACTCACTCAAGTTCGAGGGACGAGACAACTGGGTGCACACAAGCCACTGCAAGAAGCGTTTCAGCTACACCAGAGAATGAGGGGTGTCATTTTCCTTTTTCTTTTTGTTTGTATGTCTTACATGTGTGTGAACGGAGGAAAAGACGACAGATACCCCAACCTTTTATTTAAAATGCATCTGCGATTAGCCAGAACCGCCAACAAAACCAACTGTTGGGTATGCTTTAAGCCCCCACCCAGTCATCACATGTCCGCAATGGCCGCTCTTCATGCCCTATATGACATCCGTGTCAGCATGAAAAAGCAAGGGACCCCTGGTCAGCCCCCACGTAGACATTTGTCTGTAGAACTTAATGACACATTTTTAGCAGGTAACATCAGTTTCAGTACCAACATTAGCTCTAGCTCCTGTAGGGCCCTCGTCAGTCCACTATGGGTAACTGGGCAGCTAGGCGGCCCTCAGGTGTGCTTTAACATCAGCTTTGGCACAGGTAACAAGTTTGTTGGGACTACCACCTGTGAGGGAGGTATAACTGTCAATCTGACTAACCAGACTTCCCTTCTGAGTAACCACACTGACCGACCAGACCACGTTTGTTGGAAGGACGGATGTGATGTGCAGACTGAGGGAGCAATCCCCCAGTCTGTGCAACTGTTGCTCAGTGCCAGAGGCCGAACTAAGAACTCCTCCTGCTCTGCTCTGACAGGTCCGTACTACTTTCTGTGTGGTTCGGCAGCCTATAGAACATTTCCCCAGAAAGCAAAAGGTTTGTGTGCCCTCATAAAGCTAGACCCTGCATCCTATGTAGTGATGGATCATGAAGAGTTGTTCTCTGAGGGCGATCAGGCATGGGCTTGGTTCCCCTCATGGACAGGTTGGGGAATAGAACTTATGAAGCGCCTGAGGCTGTCAGAGAAATTGCCCAAGAACAACGGCAGATGGGAATTTTAGTGCTTCAGGAGAAGATGGCCCTTGATTACCTTTTAGCCGCCAAAGGGGGGTTCTGTGAGTTCATCGGAGAGGATTGTTGTACTTGGATAGAAGACACCGATGACAAAGGTCCAGGCCCATATGGACAAAGTTAGTGAACTACAGGGAAAAGCTAGAGCTATAGCTAGTGAGGGTTGGAATCCGTTCAAGGGTTTGGGAGGATTGGGAGATTTCCTGTTCTCCATCGGATCTTGGTTGAAGGAAGTGGGAGTGTATGTCCTGATGCTTCTCTTTTTCCTTTGCCTCTTGTATGCCACGGTGAGATGTTCCTGTTGCCTCATCAACCATGTAAGCCAAGCTCGGGCAAACGACCACATCTCCATGCCCGCTCCTGGGATCTCACTCCAACCACTGATCGGAGGAAGACTTTACCAACCAGCCACCTTCTCTGCAGGTTACGTCCTGACTTCCCTCTAATTCATCTCCCTGAAGACCATGTTCCCCAAGACCTCCAAGCAAGCTTCAAGCCTCATCGTTGTTTGTGCATAAAGCTGCAAGATTTGTTTGTTCCACTTTTTGGAAAACCGTCTGGGTCGAGACCAGCCTTGTGTGGCCCCGTTTGCAGGGGAAATTTGAGAATCGACTGCTGGATCTCCCCGGACCACCGTGGGATCACAAGCCTTGTTTATACCACAAGTCCGGTTCCATTTGCCGGACCAATTTGAAAAAGTTCTGTTTGTGGTTTTTGCAAGAGCCTTCCTGTAGTGAAGGCTCCAACGCTCTTGAGGATCATTGCTTCAATCAAGCCCGTTTGTGTTGAGTCTGCGTCGGATCTTGTTGTTTCAGGTACCCCGTGGAGCTTTATTCTCAGGGACAACTACAGGAACTCTGGTCTAAGACCAACTCTTTGAGGTTTTGAGACTACACCCATCAAGCTGAAGAAGATCAAGAAGGAACACGAGGAGAATATGATAAAACAGGAGGGAATGTCATGGAAATTTTCTATTTACAGGTTGAACTTTAAATGTGTCATATATTAGTGTTATTCATATGTCTCTCGTGTGGCTTAATTAAAGCTCTGAAGGCTGCAATTAGGGCATGCGCATTTACAATGTACATATTACAATACTCAGCTCGGTAATGGATGAGATGGCAGATCTGCGCTTATAGACCGGCGTGTATACCACCACGGCATTCGATGCGGTAGGCCGCGGGCCTGTATCCACATATCAGCAGCATAGTACCACATGAACTTCGTATAGCCAGGCGCTGGGCAGTGCGAACTCCGCGTGTAGGCTCATGGATATCTCTACAAGCCATTACCGACCTGAACTGTATCTGGATGGATGTGTTTTAATAAAGATCGTATCGGGCCCATTCAGATACAGACTGGCACTGTTTAATCTAGGGGATGCTTGTAGAGAGAATGAACATACTGCTAGGAGCTGATAGCATGTAAAGGATGGAAGCTTGCTGTCCAAAGAGAGCTCACCAGGGGGAGGGGGAGGACTGGTTTACCTGGTTTGACTGGCTTTCAGTATAGATAAGAGGAAACGTTACACTCCAAGCAGGGTGGACATTCTCGTGTATGGACACTCCCTATACATTGTTCTGTGGGAGGGGATTGGCCCATGCGGGGGGGGGCGTGTGTGTTTCTTTGTAAGTGAATAAAACAAGAGTCTGGGGTTAGAGCCAGATACAGAGTGAATTCAACCTCCAACCTGAGAGTATCATCTGATTATTCCTGGGTCACGGGAGCTCCATTTTCCCCACATCTCAACAGAGCTAAACCAGTTGGAGGCGCAGGAATCGTAGAGCTAAGCTACAGTCGCGGTAAGTGGAGGGCACAATACGGCTGCAGCAAAGTTCACACAGCTTTACGGGGGATTGCTGCGCATCCAACTGCGGGTACTCACAGTAAGGAAAGTTCCTTGAAAGCGAATTTCCAAGACACTACTTCCACTGTTCATCATCTTGTCCGCCATGCTTTGTAGCTAAATGGACCTGTGTGTTCCTTGCCCCAGTTTGGGGTTATAAGCATACATTATCCATATTTATAACTCTGCCATGGCCGGTCCCAAGCCCGTGCTCTGAAAAAAGGAAGGTTTGGTTCTAGGACAGTAAACCAGGCCTGTAAAAACGGTTTACAGAGTGTTTGGGAACGTTTAGTGACAGTTAGGTAATGGTCTGTCTTGGGAAAGTTTGATGACACTGAAGCAATGAAGACTACACTAAGCACGTTTATTTCTGAGAGCAATGGCCCAGAGCTTACTCCATAACACTTGGAAGATGCTTATTGCAGTCTAGAGTTGCTCCAAAGGTTTTACCTGAAGGTTGTGTGCAAGCGCAAGAAAAGTGCAGGGGCAGTTTCTTCTCCCCTCCAAAACAGGTCGACTATGGTTAGAGAAATTAGATGCTTATTTTATAATAATGTATGCCTGCTTACAAAAGATTGTTTAAGAAACCGTACTTTTGAAATACATGTAACCGTAAGCTACTTCCTTAGTTGAGTCTGTAAGACTGAGCTACACCTCCTTCTAGGAAATGATAATATAGGTCAAGCCCAGAAACACAAGTTAACCAATCATGTCCAGAAGAGGTGGCCAAGTCAGCATTTTTAGCATTTTAGGAAAAAGTATAAAAAACCTAGGTTAATTATTGTCCAATTAGACAAGCCTGGATAGGCATTTATCTGGCTAATTGCTGTGTATGCAGCCCTATTGCACGGGTCACAGTGGTTAGAACCAATAGACAAATATCCAGTGGATAGGCATCTATCAGGCTAATTGCTGTGTATTCAGCCCTATTGCACGGATCACAGTGGTTAGAACCATCAGAGAAATATCCTTCTTTTTGCTGTAACCTGTCTCCTCGTACGTGTAAATAAACTTCTTAACTTGATCCTTAGTGCTGTCTAAGGTGGATTTCCCTCAAAACTACTTACCACTGTTCATCATCTTGTCCACCATGCTTTGTAGCTAACTGGACCTGTGTGTTCCTTGCCTCAGTTTGGGGGTATTAGCATACATTATCCATATTTTTAACTCTGCCATGGCCGGTCCCAAGCCCGTGCTGTGAAAAGAGGAGAGCTGGGTTCTAGGACAGCAAACCAGGCCTGTAAAAACTGTTTACAGAGCAATTGGGATTGTTTATTGACAGTGAGGTAATAGTCTTTCTTGCGAAAGTTCGATTACACAGAGGCAATGAAGTCTAAACTAAACATGGTTGGTTCTGAGAGCAATGGCCCAGACCTTATTCAATAATACTTGGAAGTTGCTAATTGCTGTCTAGAACTTGTCTAAAGGTTGCACATGAGGGTTGTGTGCAACGGTACCTAAAGTGCAAGGGGACTATGTGCTCCCCTCCAAAACTTGTAGTCTACTACCACTGCTCATGATGTGGTCCACCATGCTTTGTGGTATAATGGACCTGTTTTTTCCTTGCCCCAGTTTGGGGGTATTAGCATACATTATCCATATTTTTAACTCTGCCATGGCTGGTCCGAAGCCTTTGCTTTGAAAAGAGGAGGGTTGGGTTCTAGGACAGTAAACTAGGCTTGTAAAAACTGTTTACAGAGCAGTTGGGAATGTTTAGTGACAGTGAGGTAATGGTCTGTCTTGGGAAAGTTCGATGACACTGAGGAAATGAAGACCACATTAAGCACGGTTATTGCTGAGAGCAATGGACTAGAGCTTATTCCATAACACTTGGAAGATGCTTATTGCAGTCTAGAGTTGCTCCAAAGGTTGTACATGAAGGTTGTGTGCAAGCGCAAGTAAAGTGCAGGGGCAATTTTTGCTCCCCTCTACAACAGGTCGACTACTGTTAGAGAAATTAGATGCCCTTTTTTATAATCATTTATGCCTGCTTACAAAAGATTGTTTAAGAAACCATACTTTTGGAGTGCGCATGCATGGCCGCTGGTGACGGACATGTCTCCCTGAGGCTCCCCCACACCGCAGGGAAGACAGCCGCCCCGACCCGCGATCCTGGCCCATATCGCGGTGCAATCAGCCACAGCAGCACTGTCAACCCCCCTGCCATATACCAGCATGGTCAGGGGAGCATCTCGGCACCAAGCACCGGGCACTGAGCATTGGGCAATGCACTGCTGACCTGGACACCTCACTTCAAACGCTAGGAGACGAACTTGACCTTTAGCGCAATGAAAATACCATGTTACAGTCGCGCTTAGAGGATTTTGAGAATCGGGCTAGGCGCTCAAACATGCGAATTCGTGGCCTCCTTGAGTCGATTGTAGATGTTCAATCCACTGTCACTGCGTTATTCCAAGAGCTCGCTTCCGCTATACCCATTGAACGCCTAGAGATGGATAGGGTCCACAGGACGCTGGCTCCAAAACGTACTGACGGCCTGCCATGAGATATCATTGCCAAGCTGCATTTTTTTCACTCCAAAGAACAACTTCTGCAAGCAGCCCGCAACGCAGACTCCCTCATGTTGCAAGGTCATGCTTACCAGCTATTTCAAGACCTCTGTCCCAGCACCATTGCCAAACGAAGGGCCATGAAACCGCATCTACTGGTGTTTCAGAAAGGTATACCCTACAAATGGTGCTTCCCCTTCGCAGTGTGTTTCCGGTACCAAGCCCGAGACCACATCTGCAAGACTATGGACGAACTCTAAGAGACTTTGCGGAGGCCTCAGTTGCACCCTCACATGACACCATCAGAAACCTCCAGGCGACAATCAGCATCGCGCTCTCCCCAGAAGTCGCATCCGCCACATATCTCTAACGGTCAACTCAACGCCCACAAACGGGGGCGCTTCTTCTCACCTGCTCCATCTCCACAGGACTCTATGGACTGAGCCCCATCAGCCATCTTTCGCTCTCAAGCCTGCACTCAATGCAGTGTACCACCGCCACTTCCGTAGTTGACACCTGCCGTGTCTACTCTTCCTCCACACCTGACTGCAGATGCCACGAACTTGTATCATTATATTAGCCCCCAGGGCTCATGCTGTTATGCTGTTATTTTGACTTTTTTCCTTTGTAGTTAAGGGTTTGCTGTGCCTTAAACACCACTTACAGGTTTAATCCTGATTGACTATGCCTTGTTATGGTTCTACCTATATTTTGTGTATGGGGTTCTTGGGTCCTACGGCATGGAAGATTTCGTTCCTGCAATTCTGCTGTCTTTTTTTTTTTTTGGATGACCATGGCCGCTTGTCCCTGAGATCTCCTGACCCTTTTTATGTCTTAATCTTGATGTTTCCACCCTCTCCAGGATCGCACCATTGCACCTATGTTTATATGCTGTCCTCCCCGCGGCCTGCGTATCTGTGCACTCACCACTAGCCCCCTTGGTGTTGCGTTTTTCACATCACTCGGGCTATAACTGCTCCACGGACCACCTGACTCCCAGGTGCTCCTGGGGACCACTTTTGGGCCTGACTCAGGCCTCCTACACCCCTCCCATGTTATCTCCCCCTAGCCTGTTCCTCCTCTCCTCCCCCCTATGCGACTCCACGTCTTTGCCTACTACCTTCTCACATTCAACGGTCTTATACTTTGACTTTCTAATTTTCTCTCCTTTGGTACCACTTTACAATTTGAATCAACACTTGTTCTCCCCATGGGTTCCCTAAACATTCTCACCCTGAATGTTCAGGGTCTTAATATACCGCAGAAGCCCAACAAAGCATTCCGCTCATTTGCCTCACACAAAGCCCATGTAGTCTGCCTCCAGGAGACGCATTTCACCCCCACCTCCATTCCCAAATTTTTTGGCCCTCGCTACCCACAGGTCTACGCGGCCTCTGTAGTTATCAAATGTAGAGGGGTCCTTATAGCTTTTCACCAAACTATGCCTTTCAAATTGCACACTGAGATTAAAGATCCTGAAGGTTGCTATCTCATACTTATTAGACAACTTCTGGACTTTGAGGTCATGATTGCCACATATTATGCCCCAAACCAGGGTCCCTTGCCATTTCTTTCCCATCTACTATCAGTTATTGATTTCCACAAATGTAGCACGCTACTAGTTTGCGGGGATTCAAATTACACAATATACCACTTCCTAGATAAATCTCCTCAACCCCCCCCCCCCTGCCCACATCTAAACAAACATTCCAATCCACTCTACAACATTATTCTTTGATAGATACATGGAGAGAACTCAATCCGGTAAAATGCCACCCTCATAAGACATTTTCAAGAATCGACCATATCTTTATGACTGCTAGTTCTTCCCCCCAAGTGCTGAACTCTGACATCCTCCCAATTCCTTGGTCGGACCATTGCGCTGTGCTTACTTCCATTGCCTCTTTGGCCCCTTCCCCCCCAGATCCCTCCTGGATCATCAATGAGAGCCTTTTAGCGAACCAGTCACATTGCGCAGAAATAGAAACAGCGCTTAAAGAGTACCTATCTCTTAACCAAAATTCGGAAATCTACTTCTTTGGGAAGCCCACAAACCAGTACTCTGCAAATTTTGCATCAGTAAAACTTCCTTCCTAAACAGGGAGAGGAGACAAAAACGCCTTCTTCTTGAACAAACTTACGATCAATCACACCAAGCCTTTCAAACCACCCCTTCCGCTGCCAATCGAGAAACCCTAGAACAATCCAGGCTAGCCCTTGATCTCCTCCTCACGGACCAAGCTGAGCTTTCCCTCCGCAGGTCTTGACACAAATATTATACAAAAGCCAACAAACCTGGCACCTTCCTAGCACTCTCAATCCGTGGCTAGACCAGATTATTAAACCCATTCGCCTACGTACTTCGTCCGACCACCTCACCAGTAATCCAGAACGGATCCTACAAGCCTTCCACAAGCATCTCTCATGTCTTTATTCTACTTCCACACCCTTCGACTCCTCCCAGGCCGATACCCTCTTTGCCTCTCTCCCGTTCCCGAATCTCTCCGAAAACCATCTAAAGTATACTAGAACGACCTATCACCACAGTTGAAACGTTAAATGCTATTAAACTCCTAAAACCACGTAAGCGTCCAGGCCCAGATGGTTTCTCTGCCACATACTACAAAAAGTTTGCCCACCTTCTTACACCAGTCCTCACAAAAGCGTTCAATGCCATACTGTCAGGCCATACCTTCAACTCCGATACACTACAAGCTAACATCTCGATGATTCCTAAACCGAATTCAGATGACACGCAGTGGTCCAATTACAGACCAAAAATTATGAGTGCAGCGCTAATTAGTATCTAATAGAACCGTAATACAATATATACTCAATCCCCCCAAAAAATCCAAGATACTCAATACATATACAGTGTCATGCATGTATTCCCTCATGGGGAATATCTCGTGCAAAAACGTGAAAATAAAGTAATATATACTATAATAACATATATACTAATAATAAACAGTGCCACACAAAAATGCACAAAGGAATGAACGATAGTTCAAATACGAGAAAAGTCCAAAGTAAAAATAATACTGATGATGCTGTGCTTAATGATGAACTTCACACTCCACTCTTCATGCAAAATTATGTGCAGTGTACGTGATTCACACGTGACAATCCTTAACAGCCAAAATCCCCCTTCACCTCCTTCCTTAGACCCCAAGAGGCCAGCACGCTTTCAGGATCACACGATCCTATCAGTATGGATCACTCTCTACAAAATATCTTCCTCCTCCAGCGTCCACCAGTTTAGCAGCCAGCTCCTCCCAGGGTCATAGTAAGACACAAGCAGAGACCCTCCATAGTGCAACCAGTAATTTTATTGGTAATAGGTATAAAAAGTAGATTTCCACTCACAAAACGATGAATCTTCCAGCCTCCTACCACATGCTATGGGTGTACTGCATGGGTAATACACAGGGTGTTCCAATATGGCCCCCACTCCGGAAATGACGTCACCGCGATTACCGGAAGCTCCTCCCCACGTACCAACTAGTTGCGTCACGCCCACTTCGTGACTTGAAGTCACGAAGTGGGCGTGACGCAACTAGTCGGTATGTGGGGAGGAGCTTCCGGTAATCGCGGTGACGTCATTTCCGGCGTGGGGGCCATATTGGAACACCCTGTGTATTACCCATGCAGTACACCCATAGCATGTGGTAGGAGGCTGGAAGATTCATCGTTTTGTGAGTGGAAATCTACTTTTTATACCTATTACCAATAAAATTACTGGTTGCACTATGGAGGGTCTCTGCTTGTGTCTTACTATGACCCTGGGAGGAGCTGGCTGCTAAATTGGTGGACGCTGGAGGAGGAAGATATTTTGTAGAGAGTGATCCATACTGATAGGATCGTGTGATCCTAAAAGCGTGCTGGCCCCTTGGGGTCTAAGGAAGGAGGTGAGGGGGCATTTTGGCTGTTAAGGATTGTCACGTGTGAATCATGTACACTGCACATAATTTTGCATGAAGAGTGGAGTATGAAGTTCATCATTAAGCACAGCATCATCAGTATTATTTTTACTTTGGACTTTTCTCGTATTTGAACTATCGTTCATTCCTTTGTGCACTTTTTGTGTGGCACTGTTTATTATTAGTATATATGTTATTATAGTATATATTACTTTATTTTCACGTTTTTGCACGAGATATTCCCCATGAGGGAATACATGCATGACACTGTATATGTATTGAATATCTTGGATTTTTTTGGGGGATTGAGTATATATTGTATTACGGTTCTATTAGATACTAATTAGCGCTGCACTCATAATTTTTGCACTGTTTATTCACTTATTTTGGGTATAAGCTTAGTGTCAGCAGCTTATGGTTATAGGGTAGGAGTCCTTGTGAGCGCAGGAGGTTTTTTGTAATTACCAATTACAGACCAATATCCCTTCTCAACATAGATATCAAACTATTAGCCAAAATCCTATCGACACGCCTCAACTCGTGTATTGGATCCCTAATCCATAACGACCAGGTAGGCTTTATACCGACTCGACAGGCTGGGGATAATGTCCGACGGGCAACCCTCCTGGCTCACATAGCTAAATCCTGCAAGATTCCCACCTGTTTCCTGTCTCTGGACATATGCAAGGCCTTTGACACAGTCCCATGGCCATACCCGCAATACATTCTGCGCCGTTGGGGTTTTGGTCCTCATTTTTTAACCTGGATTTTCTCTCTCTACCAAGAACCTTCGGCCAGAATTTACATGGCACTAGACAGGTGTCAGGAATGGAGATTTTTTATTATGTATTGATGTCATACATATCCATCAGACTTATGCATAAAAGTATAAATATAAATAAATAAATAAATAAATAAATAAATACAAAACTCAACAGAAAGGAAACTAAAATGTCCCAACAGTCCCTGGGGAAAAAAAACAAAAAAAAAAAAACAAAAAAAAAACTCAAACATAGCCTGAACGGCTCATAAATAAAAGTCCATAACCTGAAAGGAAAAAAACGGAAACTATATACAATATTTACAGTACAAGGCCTTTATGGCCGAGACCACATGACTAAGAGCCTTTATGGCTCAGACAAAAACATAAACCATATGCAATTTCCATATTCAAACCTGCTGCTTACGGCCTATATGGCCTAAACTATATACAAAGGACCTAACCATACTATTATATACACCACAGGGGAGGGCTAAGGAACCCGCAAATCTTCCACGTCTGACCCCTACAACCTACCATGCAAAAGGCTACCAAAAAGATCCGAACGCAAAAATCTAGGGAGTGCTGAAGGCAGAAACTAGGGACAGATCCCACCACCCGAGATCAACAGACCGCAGCAACAGGCTTGATGTTCCTCCACGCCTCCATCCAAGCTCTGCGTCGCAGCCTGTCTTTCTCAAGACCCCGAATTTTCCCCACCTCACCAAGGATGTCACTCGCCACCACCTGAACAGGGAGGACCTTCTGCCGAATGGAGACCTGACACCGTGCCATCCAAGTGTAATAACGGACAACTAAGCTGACTAAAAACAGGGTGTCCAAATTAAAACCCATGCGACTCTCGAATGCTCCGTACACCCACTCCGCATACGACATGCGATGGAGGAAAGGAACACCCAGAGCCCCTCCCACCTGTTTATACACCTCTACGTTAAAGGGGCACTGAAGCAAGAAGTGGTCCATAGTCTCCACTTCACCCCCACACTCCGACCTCGGACAACCACGGTCATCCGCAGGACGGTACTTCAGGTTACCCCTCACGTAGAGCCTGCCATGGAAGGCGAGCCAGGCCTGGTCCCGCAACTTCAGGGGGATCCGCTCCAGATTTATCAACCGCAAACCCTCCCTCATAACATGGCCCGGGCAATCTCTCAAGGCCAGCGGCGCATGGAAAGCAGATGCCACAATCCTCTCACCCAGGAGCCTCCTGGGGAGGGACCGGACCTCCTCCGCAGTCACATGCCACCGCCGGAGTAACTTCAGGCACGGGGCCACATAAGCCGGGAGCTTACCATGCTTGACCCGCAGGCTTCTCACTGGCCCGCCACTCTCCCAACTGTGCAGAAAGGGTCCAAACCAGATCCGGAACAGTCCTACCCATGCAGGCGGTCTCTCTGCCAGCATATTACCAAAGTTATGTTTCAAGAACATCAGAGAGAAAAAGACCACCGGGTTGACCATACCTAGGCCACCCTCCCGCCTGGATGAGTAAGTCACGTCCCTCTTGACGAGGTTCAGCCGATTCCCCCATAACATCTGGAAGAAACAGCTATAGATCCTCGTATAGAGCGATTCTGGCAAGAGGCAAACGAAGCTGACGTACAAAAAGACTGGGAGCAGGAAAGTCTTGATCAAATCAACCCTTTCCCTCAAGGAGAGCCGCCACCCCTTCCAACATCTCACTTTGACCTCGGCATCCGACAGCTTGGATTCCCAATTTTGCTTGCTGTAATCAGCAGAGCCAAAATTGATGCCCAACACTTTGATGTTCGGCTGAGGCACCGGGAAGGCGTCCGGGAGTGAGAAGCTTTCCCCCTCCCTACCCATCCAGAGAACTTCACATTTGTCCTGATTGACCTTGGAACCTGATGCCTCGGCATACTGATCCATTACTGAAACCACCTCCTGCGCCTCCTCCGGTCCAGAAATGAAAACAGAAACGTCATCAGCATAAGCCACAACTCTCAAAGGCGGATCTCCAGTGGCACCCACCAGCACCCCACTCACCGCCCCGCCATCTAGCCTCCTGACGAAGGGGTCAATGGCAAAGGCATAGAGCAAGGGACTCAGCGGGCACCCCTGGCGCACCCCAGATCCAACCTCAAAGGGCTGCCCAACCCAACCATTCACCAACATGAAGCTCTCTGCCCCTTGGTACAATGTCTTCAACCAGCTGATGAACCTCCCCTCCAAACCATACCGGTCCAGGAGATGCCAGAGGTACTTGTGATCAACTCGATCAAAGGCCTTTGCCTGATCCACCGCCAGCAAGTACTTTCCCCATCCTTCAGCCTTACATCGCTCCAGAGCCTCCCGGACAGCTAACACCGCTGTGAAGGTACTCCTGCCCTGGACCGAGCAATGCTGCTGACGAGAAAGCAAACTGTCTGCCACTGATGACAAGCACCAGAACAAGATCTTCGCCAGAACCTTTCTATCGACATTGAGGAGGCTGATGGGGCGCCAGTTCTCAATAGCCGAAGGATCTTTACCCTTTGACAGGAGAATAACTGCAGACTGTCTCATGGAAGGAGGGAGAGATCCCTCATCCAGACAGCTGTTATACACTTCCGCGAGACGAGGTGCCAGGCGGGATTTAAAAGCCTTAAAAAATTCGGCAGTCAGACCGTCTGGCCCAGGAGTCTTTTTAATGGCCAGACTATCAATCGCTCTGGACACCTCTTCTGCAGTAATCTCCCCAGTCAAACTCGCCAGAGGGACATCACTGTCCAGACCAGGCGTGGATTCCAAAAAGCTCGACATCCCTGTCCGGTCAAGGTGTTTCTCACTCAGTAAATCCGCATAAAAGGACCTGGAGACCTCCAGAATCCCTGACCTGGATTTAGCCAGGGACCCTGTACTATCCCTCAGAGCAGAGATCGTCTTAACTGCTGCACTCTGTTTGCAATTCTGGAAAGGGTCAGGCGAGAGGCACGCCGATCATACTGGAGTTCCCTAAGGAGAAGCTTCACCTCCGAGATTGCCCCCGAATCTCCACCGCTAGAAACAAGGCGGTCGAGCTTCCTCCGCAACCGCTGGTAGGCGTTATACTGTTTAAACTGCCGTCTCTTACCAATAGCCTTGAAAAACCTGCTGATCCGCACTTTGGTGAGCTCCCACCACTCAGACTTACTGCCGCAGAAATCCAGCACCGTCTCCTGCGCCTGAAAGAACTCCTCGAAAGATCGTCTCACCTCCTCGTCCTCCAGCAGAGACGAATTCATCCTCCAGATGCCCTTTCCTCTCAGCGGCGTGTCTGAAATATTCAAGGTGACAGATAGCATAAGGTGATCGGAAAACTCCACCGCCTGACACTCAGGTGCCGAGAAGGCAGAGTTCTCCTTCAAAAAAAACCTGTCTATCCTACTCTGGCTATTACCTCTCCTAAAGGTGAAACCCGTGCCGTCTGGGACACTTTAAATCCAAGCGTCAACCAGACCTGCCTCCCTGACTATAGCATTTAGAAAATTGCTATCATATCCCAGCCCGTCAGTGAAGCCTCTCCTGTCCTTGGGCCTAGTAATGGTGTTAAAATCACCTCCAAAGACTACCAGCCGGGATGTAAAGAGGTAAGGTTTAATCCTCGCAAAGAGGTTCTTCCTGTCCCACTTGGACTGTGGGCCATAGATATTAATGAGACGGAGCTCATGCCCCCTTACGAGAACATCCAGAATCAGACATCTTCCGATCTCTACCTCAATTATCCGCCGACACGTTACCATGCCGGTAAAAAGCACCGCAACTCCGCTGTAAAGCTCAGCCGCAAGAGACCAGTAGGAGGGCCCACGCCTCCACTCACGCTTGGCCAGATGGACATCAGCCAAGGTGGGCAACCTGGTCTCCTGCAAAAAGAAAATATCAGCTTCCATCCTACTGATCAAAAATAAGGCTGTTTCTCTAGCACTTACAGACTTTATGCTGGCAACATTAATGGTTGCCACCTTTATCGGAGCGGGAACTGCCATTAAGATAATTGAGAGGGACGTTTCTTAATCCTCCTCTTGACTTTCTTGGCAGGGTCCCTCACTCTCTTAAGAGACCCCCCAGCATCCTCGTCCTCCATCGGGGAAGCGGGATCACTTGACCCCTCCTCCTCCCCCCCCGACAAAGCCCCAAACCTATTCCCCAGGGCCACCTCCCCCGCCTCTAAAGAGGACACCGACCCTGCTGAGGACAAAACTGGCTTACTCCGCCTACCCACCAGGGACCACCCCTCCTCCACCCGAGCCCCTACCGGAGCAGAACCTTGGGACTCACGGGACTCCCTACCGGGCCTCCTACTCCGCCGCAGCGGCAAGAGCAAGGGGGGAGCAGACACTGAGGGACTAGACCTAGCCTCAACCATCCCGGCCCCTTTAGCAGCCTCCCTCAGCTGTTTCTTAGTCCTGGGAGGAGGAACCGGCACACAAGGGGGAAAAACAGGGGACTCCAAAGGGGTAGACGAAACAGGGGGGACAGAGACAGGAGGGGCCACAGAAACCTCCCCTTCCCTCACAAGGGCCACCACAGCAACCGAAGCCGCTCTCTCCAATGCCGCCTCCGCCTCTTCAGCATCTACCCGATCCAACTCTGCTTCAAGCTCCCCCACCAGAAGGTTGTGGAGGGCCTCCGGGCACTGGTTGTATGAATGCCCAAGCTCCCCGCAGAGATTGCATCGGACAACATTGCAGTCCCTGGCCAGGTGTCCTATTTCCTGACACAGGGAACATCTAATGACAGGGCAGGTGGCCGCAAAATGCCCCTTGCCCCCACACCGGTGGCAGACCCTCGGGTGACCCGCATAAAAAATTATCAGGCGGTCCTTCCCTAGAAAAGCGGAAGAGGGAATGTGCTGGAGCACATTTCCAACCACCTTTAAGCGGACGGTGGTCGTCCACCCACCTGTCCATATTCCCCTCTCATCCTTGATCTTCCCAAGGGGCCCCATCACATCCCCATATCTGCTTAGCCAGACCACAATATCTGATGCAGGGATGGATTCATTTCTCACCAGCACCGTTATTTTTTTAATCAGGGACTGGCGAGAGACGAGCCTCGGGGTTAGGCCCACCCACCTAGGGCTGGTGACAAAGGTGGCCTCATACCTCTGCCAAAAGAGGTCCAACAATTCTGGCCGCATGAAGGACACGTCATATTCTCCAGTACCAACTGGAGCAATAAACGCAAAAATATCTGCGGCATGGAAGCCCATTTCTAATATGCGGTCTATGACCTCTCTCCTGCTAAGGGGGGGGCCCTCCCCTGACCATTTCAGCTGAACAACATTTCGCCTTGCGGCGGAAGTGGGTAGGTTACCTGCCCTTGCCCTGACCTCCCCTAACTGCAGCAGAGTAACTGAGCCCCGATCCAGCCCCAGGGGCACTCAACATCAAGGGGGCATGACCAGGGGAAGCCGCCACACCAGCAGCAGCAACTGAAGGGGCAGATGCTGATGAGCCATGACCTGGGGGAGCCCGGGGCTGGGGACCACCCATACCAGCAGGAGAACCCACCTGAGCCGGACCCGCAGGAGCCTGGACCTGAGAACCTGGAGCCCCCTGAGGAGAAACCGGGGGACCTACTGGTTGCACACCAGAGGCCACCATGCCCCCCAAAGGGGCGGGGCCCAGTGGGACCACCACCGGAGGGGAAACACCCTTAGCCAGGACTGTAGGGCTAACCTGCAGCTCAGACAATTTTGCAGGCATTATACCCGCTACCCCAGTGTCCAGAACCATCTCACCAACACAATCAGCAGAGTCCTTCTCCCCTTCCAGTGGCTCCCCTGCCTTTGCCAACACGTCCTTGGGGATGCGTTGCAGCATGACAAAGGCAGCATGCTCTTTCACCACCGGCTTAGCCGGCTTGCGGGGGATGACATCACTTTCAGCTTCTTCCTCTGAGTCCTCGGACGTAAACCTGAAGTCGGCTCCACGCAGCTCTGCAACCGCCTCTGCCAGGAACTGCAATCCGCCCACTATCTCCTCCTCCTCCACCTGGGTCCCCCAATCCACAGGCAGCTGCCCAGGGGGGAGGGACTCTGATGATCCTGCCACCACGCTGTCTTCCATGATAGACGCCATTTCCTCTGAGGGTGCTGTGGGCTCAACCTGCCCCTGCTCGCCTTCCACCAGCAACTCCCCCGACAATTCCTCCACCGAAGAGGCCTCCTCCACCGGACCCCGCATTGCCGCAACACTGCGGCTTCTTGCAGCCTTAAATCTCGCTTCATTCAGATACTTCTCGCTTAGGACGCCGCTCTGGCGCTGCAGCGCCGCCACATACCTCCCCTGCTGTGACACACGAAGTTCCAGCGCCTCCAGGTCCGGTTTCATGGCCTGCCGCTTAGTAGACCATACACGGTCGTAGGATGACCGGAGCTTCTTTAGCTCCAGAGTCAGCTTCTGGAGCTTGGCTTCCTCCTTCTCTATTAACCTGGCCCGAGCGGCCACACAGTCCCGGTAGGCAGAATAAACTTCCCCCTTCCTAGGGGCCATTCCCAGGTCCTCTACTGGTGGAAAAGAGAGGCCGGTACTAGGCCCCTCCAGGGCCTTCTCCCCGCTGGACCCAGGCCCAGGATCCGCCATCCTGCCTGGGCTGGGCAGGGCACTTTAGCCCCAGGCTTCTCGGGCCTTCCTGGAGCTCAGCAGACAAGTGCAACACACCCTCTCTCAGGAATGAATTCACCAATAATGGTGGGACTCAGCTGCCTTGTGATCTGCAGTACCAGGGCTGGCCAGCAGATGCTCCCAGCAATCAGAGACTCAACTTTGCAGCCAGCTAACACCTGGAACTGATTATGCTGGGGTATTTAAGGGATGGCCAGACCCACAGACTCTGCCTTGGTGTTGTGTTTGTCCTGGGCCCTGTATCCTGTTTCTGAACCGCTGCTGACTTCTCCTGCTCTGATCCCGGCTCGCTCCTGACCATCCCTCTGCCTGACCCTCTGTACCACGCTGCTTGCTACCTGTTCTGATCCCTGGCTTGTGACCCTGACCATCCCTGTGCCTGACCCTCTGTACTACGCTGCTTGCTACCTGCTGAACCTGGCCTGTGACCCCGACCAATCTCCGCTTGCTCCCTCTGTACCTACCTGCCCTATTGATATTTGACCCGGCCTGCCTGACGACGCTTGCTTGTATGTACTGTTATCTGTGGGTGGTTGGTTTGGTTTGGTTTGGTTGCACTGTATTATGTTTTAGTATTGCACTGCGTTTATGTTTGTATTGTTAGTGTTAATAAATTATATTGTTTATAACATATCTGAGGTCTGCGTTTCCCTGCGTCAGCCACACACCTCTGGTCACACCTGGGAGCCCTGACATTACACCAAGGCCAATCCTGACCAGAAGTGGCTGCACAGGGAAGCCATCTTGGCTTGTTGCTGGGAAGGATGGATCTGGATGAGGTTGTGTATTTATATCTGCTAGTGTTTGATGACAGGGAGTATGCTTATCAAACTCTGAAGGAGTATCCCAGGGATCAACTACTAGAATGTATACGGCTCGCTCATGTTCTAGTAGATCAGGGCACAGAGTTCTCTGAGGTGCAGCCTTTGATTGAGGTTTGTGCTGAGTTGGTTTCATCTGGTTCCCCCGAATGCAGGGATGAATTTTTGCCACCATTTAGTGCAGACCAGGTAGAGTCCCTGGTGTGGTTATTAGAGGATGATGTGGATTACTTTCTGGAGCGTTATTCCACATGTTCACCACAGGTACTAAGAGATTGTATAAACGCAGTGCAGTCATTGACCAGACAGGCTTTGTGTAAGCTCAGCTTTGTTCAACCCATACTGCAGACATGGACAGACTTGTTGCACCCAGCCTCAGTCAGCTTACAAAAACCCAGTCCTGCTTCTAACTCTACTCCTGTATTCCCACCAGCTCCTCCAGTTACAGCCCAGTATACTTGGCTATCTACCGCATGTCAGTACCCTGTTCCCACTCGCTGCACCTATCCTGCCTTTAACCCTGTAAAAAAGCCCTCTGTAGCAACTGCTCCCTCTCCTGTTCCATCCTCCAGTTTTTCTCTGTCTCCAGCTGCTCCATTCGTTTGCAGACCTGCGTTTACTTGCAGTGCTCCAGTAGTTAAAACCAGAAAAAAGCGAAAATTCTTTCCAACCAATACCATCCTGCCAGTATCCAAACCGGTGAACCTGCCTTCCGTGACTCAGCCTGAAGCCTCTACTCAGCCTGAAGCCTCTACTCAGCCTGAAGCCTCTACTCAGCCTGAAGCCTCTACTCAGCCGGATGCCTCTACTCAGCCGGATGCCTCTCTTCAGCCGGATGCCTCTCTTCAGCCGGATGCCTCTACTCAGCCTGAAGCCTCTACTCAGCCTGAAACCTCTACTCAGCCTGAAACCTCTACTCAGCCTGATGCCTGCATTCAGCCTGATGCCGCTACTCAGCATGATGAACTGATCCAGCCCGACGATCCTATTAGGCCAGTTGACTCGATGCCCGCTGTTGATCCAGATGATCCGGTACCTGATCCAGTGCCCGCTGTCGTGCCAATTGACTCAGAGCCCGCTGTCATACCTGGTGACCCGGTGCCCACTGCCTTGCCAGATGACGCGGTGCCCGCTGGCAAGCCAAATGACCTGATGCCTGGTGACCCAGTGCCCGCTGTCATACCTGGTGACCCGATGCCCGCTGTCGAGCCAGACAATCCGATACCTGATGACTCGGAGCCCACAGTCTTGCCAGACGACTCTGTGCCCGCAGTCTTGCCAGACGACTCTGTGCCCGCAGTCTTGCCAGGCGACTCTGTGCCCGCAGTCTTGCCAGTTGACTCTATGCCCGCTGTTCCGCCAGTTGACTCGGTGCCCGCAGTCTTGCCAGACGACTCGGTGCCCGCAGTCTTGCCAGACGACTCGGTGCCCGCAGTCTTGCCAGACGACTCGGTGCCCGCAGTCTTGCCAGACGACTCGGTGCCCGCAGTTCCGCCAGTTGACTCGATGCCCGCTGTTCCGCCAGTTGACTCGGTGCCCGCAGTCTTGCCAGACGACTCGGTGCCCACTGTCGTGCCTGGTGACTCGGTGCCCGCCGCTTCGCCTGGGGGCCCGAGACCTGTTGCTCTGCCTGAGGGCCCGAGACCTGTCGCTCCATCTGGGGGTCCGGCGCCCGCCGCTCCGCCTGAGGGCCCGAGACCTGTCGCTCCATCTGGGGGTCCAGCGCCCGCCGCTCCGCCTGAGGGCCCGAGACCTGTCGCTCCATCTGGGGGTCCGGCGCCCGCCGCTCCGCCTGAGGGCCCGAGACCTGTAGCCCCGCCTGGGGGTCCGGCGCCCGCCGCTCCGCCTGGGGGCTCGAAGCCTGTCGCCCCGCCTGGGGGCCCGATGCCTTTCGCCCCGCCTGGGGGCCCGAGGCCTGTCGCCCCGCCTGGGGGCCCGAGGCCTGTCGCCCCGCCTGGGGGCCCGAGGCCTGTCGCCATGCCTGGGGGCCCGATGCCTGTCGCCCCGCCTGGGGGTCCGATGCCTGTCGCCCCACCTGGGGGCCCGAGGCCTGTCGCTCCGTCTGGGGGTCCGGCGCCCGCCGCTCCGCCTGAGGGCCCGAGACCTGTCGCTCCATCTGGGGGTCCGGCGCCCGCCTCTCCGCCTGAGGGCCCGAGACCTGTCGCTCCATCTGGGGGTCCGGCGCCCGCCGCTCCGCCTGAGGGCCCGAGACCTGTCGCTCCATCTGGGGGTCCGGCACCCGCCGCTCCGCCTGAGGGCCCGAGACCTGTCGCTCCATCTGGGGGTCCGGCGCCCGCCGCTCCGCCTGAGGGCCCGAGACCTGTAGTTCCGCCTGGGGGTCCGGCGCCCGCCGCCCCGCCTGGGGGTCCGGCGCCCGCCGCCCCGCCCGGGGGTCCGAGGCCTGTCGCCCCGCCCGGGGGCCCGATGCCTGTCGCCCCGCCCGGGGGCCCGAGGCCTGTCGCCCCGCCCGGGGGCCCGGTGCCTGTCGCCCCGCCCGGGGGCCCGGTGCCTGCCGCTCCGCCCGGGGGCCCGGTGCCTGCCGCTCCGCCTGGTGGCCCGCTGCCTGCTGCTTCTCCTGGTAGCCCGATGTGCCTCTGCCCGGAGTCCTGCCCGATGTGCCTCTGCCCGGAGTCCTGCCCGATGTGCCTCTGCCCGGAGACCAGCCCGATGTGCCTCTGCCCGGTGTGCCTCTGCCCGGAGTCCAGCCCGATGTGCCTCTGCCCGGAGTCCAGCCCGATGTGCCTCTGCCCGGAGTCCAGCCCGGTGTGCCTCTGCCCGGAGTCCAGCCCGGTGTGCCTCTGCCCGGAGTCCAGCCCGGTGTGCCTCTGCCCGGAGTCCAGCCCGGTGTGCCTCTGCCCGGAGTGCCTCTGCCCGGTGTGCCTCTGCCCGGAGTCCAGCCCGATGTGCCTCTGCCCAGTGTACCGCTGCCCGGAGTCCTGCCCGGTGTGCCAGTCTTTGATATCCCGCCAGTTACCAGACCCGGGCGGTGGAACATTTTTCCCAGCTAGGACTGTTTGGAGCGTCCTGAGGCCGCTCCTTGAGGGGGGGTACTGTCAGGAATGGACTGGCCAGCAATGGTGGGACTCACCTGCCTTTTGATCTGCAGTACCAGGGCTGGCCAGCGGATGCTCCCAGCAATCAGAGACTCAACTTTGCAGCCAGCTAACACCTGGAACTGATTATGCTGGGGTATTTAAGGGATGGCCAGACCCACAGACTCTGCCTTGGTGTTGTGCTTGTCCTGGGCCCTGTATCCTGTTTCTGTCCTGCATCCTGTTTCTGAACCGCTGCTGACTTCTCCTGCTCTGATCCCGGCTCGCTCCTGACCATCCCTCTGCCTGACCCTCTGTACCACGCTGCTTGCTACCTGTTCTGATCCCTGGCTTGTGACCCTGACCATCCCTGTGCCTGACCCTCTGTACTACGCTGCTTGCTACCTGCTGAACCTGGCCTGTGACCCCGACCAATCTCCGCTTGCTCCCCCTGTACCTACCTGCCCTATTGATATTTGACCCGGCCTGCCTGACGACGCTTGCTTGTATGTACTGTTATCTGTGGGTGGTTGGTTTGGTTTGGTTTGGTTGCACTGTATTATGTTTTAGTATTGCACTGCGTTTATGTTTGTATTGTTAGTGTTAATAAATTATATTGTTTATAACATATCTGAGGTCTGCGTTTCCCTGCGTCAGCCACACACCTCTGGTCACACCTGGGAGCCCTGACAACAGGGTTGCTCCCTATCCCTTTGCTTTTCACCCTGGCCAGAGAGCCGCTGGCCCTTCTGATTAGGACCAATCCGGACGTCCGTGGTATTGAGATTGGAGGCACTTGTCATAAACTATGTTTATTTGCGGATGACGTCCTACTTTTTCTCACATCTCCCTGACCTCATCGCATACTCTTCTCTGGTTACTCGATAGGTTCGGCTCTCTTTCAGGCCTCCATATAAACCCCCAGAAGTCACTAGCACTTAATATTTCACTCCCCCTAACGATCTAACCCATTTGAAGCAGATTCTCCCGTTCTCGTGGTCACAAGGCTCCATTCCCTTCTTGGGTATAAAACTTACTCCAAACATCTCAGATCTTTATGCCGCCAACTACATCCCAATACTAGCTCAACTAACAGCACTCATATCCAAATGGTCCTCTCTTGCACTAGCATGGCTAGGCAGAATAGCAGTCATGAAGATGTCCATCCTCCCCAAAATTCTATATCTTTTCAGAGTTCTCCCAATTCCAATACCCGCTCATTATCTGCGTACCTTACAACACCGCATTTTTTCCTATGTCTGGGGCAAGGTCTGCCCATGTGTCCTCCGCTCCACCCTTTATCTCCCCAAACTTAATGCTGGACTCGGTCTCCCAGATATTAGTAAATATTACCAGGCGGCACACATAGATCAGTTGCCGAAATACCATGCTACCTACAAAACCCCGCAATGGATTATCCTAGAATCTATAGAGTGCGACCCCCTATCTACAGCTAACCTACTCTGGTTGAGACCTATCGATTGCCGTTTGGTCACGAACCCCATCACTTCTCATTTTTTACATCTTTGGGATAAGCTAAAATCCCGTTATCTCCTCCAGTCACCACATAATCCCCTCCTTTCATATCTCCGAAATCCAGCCTTTCCCCCAGCCTGGCCCTCACCACACTCCTTTAACCGCTGACTTTCAGCTGATCTTATCTGAACCCATCACTTCATGCTCAGGAACAAATTTAGATCCTTTATCTCGCTATGCAAAACTCACGAACTTCCAACTTCTGAAATATTCCCATACCTACAATTGAAACATTTTAAGCCCCATACACCACAGCCGCTAATCCAGTACCCGCCATGTCCCCCTTTGAACGAGCTTGCCACAACAATCCTCATAGACGTGGCCTCATATCATACCTGTACTCTCTCTTCATGACCCCATCCACAACACCACAACCTTCCTACACACAGAAATGGGAAACAGACCTAGGCCGACAAATTGACCCCAAATGGACTGGGATGGACTGGGACCGCATTTGGTCTACTACCAAGGAGTCATCACAAAATATCGTGGCATTGGAGACCAATTACAAGGTCCTGACCCGCTGGTACTTAGTACCAGCAAGAATAGCTAAGTACACCCCCAACTATTCTTCGCCGTGCTTCAGAGGCTGCGTGGACCTGGGCACTTTCTTCCATACATGGTGGGAATGTCCAACCGTTCGAGTTTTCTGGATGGAAGTTTTTAAAATACTTTCTCTACTAAGTGCGCAAACCCTCCACCCTAGCCCACTAACAGCGTCGCTTAACCTGCGACCACCCGATATTACGAAGCTACAATTTAAACTTAACCTGCGAGTTACCACAGCAGCCAAGCAGGTAATCGCCAAATCATGGAAATCTCCCTCGCTAAATGTCACAGTAATTCAAAATAAGGTAACCCAGGCTATGATTCACGCAAAAGTAGAAGCCACAATCTTAGATACCATCCCTAAATTTAGGATGATTTGGGACCCCTGGGTAGAACACTTTCTTCCATCTAACTTTGATGATTCTCTTCAAGTTCCATAACAAATACATCAAGCTACACTGGTACCATCCCCCACAAACCCCAAGTTTTTCTTCTCTCAACCGCGGAGTCACATACCTTTCCCTATTCTTCCCCCCCCCCCACATCCCCCACATATTAGTTTTTACTTGTTACTGTTTTTTGATGTCCAATATTGTACCCCTGGAAAAACTCATTGTATAAGAAATGTATATCTTTTCTGTCTCATCTATTCTACCCTTTCCTGTTAAAATAATAAAATATTTGAACAAGAAACCATACTTTTGAAATACAGTACATGTAACCGTAAGCTACTTCCTTATTTGAGTCTGTAATACTGAGCTACACCTCCTTCTAGGAAATGATAATAAAGGTCAAGCCCAGACACACAAGTTAACCAATCATGTCCAGAAGAGGTGGCCAAGTCAGCATTTTTTGCATTTTAGGAAAAAGTATATAAAACCTAGTTTAATTATTGTTAAATTAGACAAGCATGGATAGGCGTCCATAATTCTAATTGCTGTGTATGCAGCCCTATTGCACGGGTCACAGTGGTTAGAACCAATAGACAAATATCCAGTGGATAGGCATCTAACAGGCTAATTGCTGTGTATGCAGCCCTATTGCACGGGTCACAGTGGTTAGAACCAATAGAAAAATATCCAGATGATAGGCATCTATCAGGCTAATTGCTGTGTATGCAGCCCTATTGCACGGGTCACAGTGGTTAGAACCAATAGACAAATATCCAGTGGATAGGCATCTATCAGGCTAATTGCTGTGTATGCAGCCCTATTGCACGGGTCACAGTGGTTAGAACCAATAGACAAATATCCAGTGGATAGGCATCTATTAGGCTAATTGCTGTGTATGAAGCCCTATTGCACGGGTCACAGTGGTTAGAACCAATAGACAAATATTCTTTTTTTTGCTGTAACTTGTCTCCTCGTACGAGTAAATAAACTTCATAACTTGATCCTAAGTGCTGTCTAAGGTGAATTTCCCTCACAACTACTTACTATTGTTCATCATCTTGTCCACCATGCTTTGTAGCTAAATGGACCTGTGTGTTCCTTGCCCCAGTTTGGGGGTATTAGCATGCATTATCCATATTTTTAACTCTGCCATGGCCGGTCCCAAACCCGTGCTGTTAAGAGGAGGGTTTGGTTCTAGGACAGTAAACCAGGCCTGTAAAAACTGTTTACAGAGCGGTTGGGAATGTTTAGTGACAGTGAGGTAATGGTCTTTCTTGGGAACGTTCGATGACACTGAGGAAATGGAGACCACACTAAGCACGATTTTTTCTGAGAGCAATGGCCCAGAGCTTATTCCATAACACTTGGAAGATGCTTATTGCAGTATAGAGTTGCTCCAAAGGTTGTACGTGAAGGTTGTGTGCAAGCGCAAGTAAAGTGCAGGGGCAGTTTCTGCTCCCCTCCAAAATAGGTCGACTACTTACCACTGTTCATCATCTTGTCCACCATGCTTTGTGGCTAAATGGACCTGTGTGTTCCTTGCCCCAGTTTGGGGGTATTAGCATACATTATCCATATTTTTAACTCTGCCATGGCCGGTCCCAAGCCTGTACTGTGAAAAGAAGAGGTTTGGGTTGTAAGACAGCAAACCAGGCCTGTAAAAACTGTTTACAGAGCGGTTGGGATTGTTTAGTGACAGTGAGGTAATGGTCTTTCTTGCAAAACTTCGATGACACCAAAGCAATGAAGTCTACACTAAACATGGTTGGTTCTGAGAGCAATGGCCCAGACACTTGAAAGTTGCTAATTGCTGTCTAGAGCTTGTCTAAAGGTTGCACATGAGGGTTGTGTGCAATGACACGCTTTTAGAGAGTCCTCTTCGGGCTACTTTTTGGGATTTCTTGACAGTGATAGTCAAGCTTTCACCTGTAACCTTTAGAGATGCTGTAAAGGTTGGATGTTTCTAATCTGTTAAGGAGAGGAGGAGAGCTTGGTACCAAGGCCAATGTCGGAGAAAGGGAACGAGCCCAGCCCCAGTGTCCAAGACGGCAGCGTCCGAGGCCCTGAAATAGGGGATGAACTTCACGCTAATGTTGCAGGCCCACAGAGACAAGTGTGAGAGGCCCTGAAACAGGGGATAAACTCCTCGCTAATGAAACAGAGGAGTGCCAGGCCCTGAGTACAGGGTACAAGTCCAGTGTCTCGTCCAGATTGATGGTAAACTGACTGGCCAGGAGCTGCAGCCAAAGAGCGCAGGCTGCCCTAGTGAAGCATGCTGCTTAAATCCCCTACAGCACTGCAGATCAGTAACCAGGCCTAAACCTAGTAGCTCTCCTTCCACTTTGTGTCTTTTTGCCCCATGTTGGCACTGTGTTCGCAGTAGCATTTGCAATGGCAGAGTAGGACTGGCCAAAAGGGATTACTTTGACGCAGTTTGCCAGCTTAAACATGTATTGAAATATGTGTGAACTAAAAATCCCTATTTTTATTATAAAGTTTGCTGGAAAGCAGATGTATCAGTATGCAGAGGTTTCTTCCTGGATCTTCTCCTATCTTGTGCGGCGCACAAAGGTGCTATTTTACAAATGTCACAGCTGGTGCACTGTAGGCTCTAGTGGAGCACTGATAGATTGTGCAATGGGCTAGAACGCTTTTAAAGAGTCCTCTTCGGACTACTTGTTGGGATTTCTGGACAGTGAAAGTCAAGCTTTCACCTGTATCCTCTATAGATGCTCTAAAGGTTGGATGTTTCTAATCTGTTAAGGAGAGGAGGAGAGCTTGGTACCAAGGCCAATGTCGGAGACAGGGAACGAGCCCAGCCCCAGTGTCCAAGACAGCAGCATCCGAGGCCCTGAAATAGGGGATTTTTCTGTGTCTCCAATCTAAGCATTAATAGTGTGATCTCTGTTACTCACAGTTGTGATGAGATAGCGATAACTTCAACTTCTGTTGGATACCACAGTCAGTGACTCAATGAGAATGACATCTTGTAGATCTTGTGAAGTTTATTCAATAAACTGAGAGAATCTTACAACAATGAAATTCCATAGGTCAAAAGAACATGCTGTGTCTTGCTCCATGCCATGAGGCTAGCTGCAATGCATCTCTGGTAAAAGGAGAGGGCTATCTATGCAACATTAACTAAAGGAAAGGGAGGAGCAGAGACAAAACACTGAAAACATTTAAAGGCATATGACAGTCAATATGAAAGTCATGTGAAACATGACACTCCCTATCGAAATCTATGATTTCTATTATAATAAACTTTAGTTAAAGTCCAATATAATAATACAATTTCTTTCCAGGGACATATGCAAAACAAGAGGGAAGGGAAGAACAAGGGAAAACAATGCAAACATTTAGCATAATACTTGTAGATGTTGGTCTCGAATGTCCAGGCTGAGACATGGAAATCCATATTCAGAGGAGAAGGCAGCAACATGCCCGATTCCTTCTTACCTCCCTTTAAATCAAGTAGATGACTTCTATTCCTCTTTGGGCAAAAGAAGTACTAGTTCCTTTATAGCCCAGAAGTAAAGGTGTGCAAAACCTTCTTTCAGGGTGGATATAGCCAAGATGTGTACCGAAATGCAGAGGTAGGTACTTCACGACTGCCGCAGTCAGCAGGGTTGAGGCTAGTGGGAAAATAGCGCCATTGTTCAGGCATAGAGAACTTCCTTATGCGTTCAGTAGACTGGGGACCTAGCCATCTGATGAGTAGATCTAATTCCTCTGTGGCATTGATGTCTAGGTCACTCATTGTGGCCTTAAAAGTGGATTTCCAGCCTCTGTAATTTTCAGGCTTGTCATCAAACTTGGTGAGGCCTGTCTTAAGAAGCTCTCTGCGGAGCATGTATTTAGCAAACTATGACATGTCCATGTTTTCATATTTTGGGTGCATGACTGCAGGTGGAACAGAGTTGGTTGTGACAGTTGGTGGACTTACGTGAAATGATTTGGGAACATATTTTGCTGCTAAGGTATTCAATGCTGGAGCTGGCTTAAAGTCCATTGGCATGTTGGTTTGTAGAGTAGTGCGTTTGCTAGGAGGTACTCTGTTGGTGTCAGAGTATGATGGGTGGTCTATTAAATACACACCAGTGTCTGCAGCTAGCTGAGATGCTGCAGTCTGATGTTTTGGAGGATATAAGGGCAAATGGTCTTCAGGTACAGTAGGTGCAGAGAAGAGACTTTGATTACTTTGGCTGTTGTGACAGGGAGCTGACATTCTGGAGAGATGTGTAAAGAATCTGAGACATAAGATGCAACTGAGTGTCTGGAACTATTGTCTATTTCATTTTCAATGGCTTGTACTAAGACCCTTAACCTTGCTATGGCTGTGGCATGCTTACATTGTTTTTCCAAAACTTAAATTTTTGCCTTTTGGCGTGTGGCTTCAGGCTTCTTTTTCTGCTTTCTTTTGGGTGAAAGCTGCTTGAATTTTAGAAACTTCAGCATCAGCACGGGCTTTTATTAGTGGTTGACTGAGTGTAGAAGATCTTGATTGTAGGGATTTGGAAGATCTTGAGGAGCGTGGTAGATGCAGAGCGATAAGATCTGGATTCATGGAGATGTGTTTTTTCTCACTTCTGCCTTTGTCTTTGTTTGCAGCACTAAATTGTCTCTTTCAAGATTGAGCTCCTCAAAACTCCTTAATTCTTCCAATGACCCTTGAGTGTGGTACCGTTTTAACAGAGCAATATATTTAACACACAGTCTTTGATAATTCTCATAAGCAACATTCAAATGCTGGATAGCGCCCTCTAGTTGTATTGGCTCATGAGATTGTTGGGAGAGAACAGACATGCAATTAACAGTATTAGACCATAAGTCATTAACCGTTTCAAAACCGGGCAATTTTACACCTTCCTGCCAAGGCCATTTTTCAGGTTTCAGCGCTCTCACACTTTGAATGACAATTGCGCGGTCATACAACATTGTACCCAAACTAAAATTTTATCATTTTCTTCACACAACTATAGCTTTCTTTTGGTGGTATTTAATCACCGCTGGGGTTTTTATTTTTTGCTAAATTAACAAAAAAAGACCAAAAATTTTGAAAAAAAAACAAATTTTTCTTTGTTTCTGTTATAAAAGTTTACAAATAAATAATTGTTCTTCATAAATTTAGGCCGAGATGTATTCTGCTACATGTCTTTGGTGAAAATAACCCAAATTAGGATGTATTTTTTAGTTTGTAGGAAAGTTATAGAGTTCACAAACTATGGTATAGATCTGAATATTGATCAATCCTGAAGTACTGATGGCCAATCTAATTTCTTGAGGTCCAAGAATGTCAGAATAGTACAGATATCCCCAAATGACCCCTTTTTGCAGAGTAGACAGTCCGACGTACTTCATAAGAGGCATGGCGAGTTTTTTGAAGTTGAATTTTTTTGTCATAATTTTTCAGAAAATTAAAAAATTAAAAAAATTTTCACTATTTTTTTTTTTACATACTGTCACCAGTGCAGTACAGCGTCATCATATAACTGGCAGGGTGGTGAACAGGGACACTGACTGGTGACAGTATGAAAAAAAAAATATATATATATATTTTTTTTTTATTATATTTAATTTTTTATTACATTTTTTTTATGATTTTTTTTTCATATTTTACTATGACCAAAGTAGTACAATGTTACCATAGTAACATTGTACTACTTTGGGGAAGTGATCAGTATTTTTTTTTTTTTTACACAATTTGCTTATAGCAAAGAATGACTTTGCTATAAGCAAGCATTTGCCTGAATGAAATCGATTCATTCAGCTTTTTTTTTCTTTTTTTTTTTTTGTGCTTAGCTGTGATTTGGTCACAGCTAATCACATGACATGTGCATGTGATTAGCTGTGACCATTCACAGCTAGGCACTAGTATACAATGGATGGCATCATGAATGAAGCCATCCATTGTATACAACTGTCATGTGACCTGCTGTGATTGGTCACAGCAGGTCACATGGTACCAGCAACAGGAGCCGGTACTCGGATCTGTCATCGGGCGTGTCCCAGGTGCACGGCCGGTGACAGATCGCACTGCTGTGCCGCTCTGCATTAGCGCAAATGGCACATGTGCGGGAGCACGCCAAATGGCGTGCACCCGGAGTGGAGAAGCACATCTGAAGCCGCCAAACGGCCATTGGCCGGGCGGCTAATGGTTAATATTAGACAGCAATTCTTCCTTATCAGTATTAAACTTCTCTTGCACTTTCCAGGTTGGATTTCTTAAGCGTTTTTCTCTTTTATCTAAGTCCTGCTCTGGATGAAGCTCTGATTGTGGTTGTGTATTAGTTTCCCCAGACTGTATATTACTTTCCCAAGACATCATGTTAGCAAGGAGAGGGGTTGATAGGAAGCTTACAGAGAAATGTATAACTTTTCCTGTTGGTTATTTCAGGTTTCCTAAGCAATGGCTGCAGGAAGATTTTCTTTTTCTTTCTTATAAGTTCACAGGCAAGCTATTTGCTAATAAATACAGATGCAGTGTGTAAACTTGCAATTGTAAAACATTCACATCAATAATTTGTCCTGACCCTGATGAGTGTTATGCTGGGATATACTTGGAGGTATGTACAGACTTGTGTAGAGGTGGCTGCACTCTCTGTAGCTGTTATATTCAGTATCCATGTAACATCGCACTGTGTATATTAGTTGGCAAGGATTATTATGAAGACAGTTCACTGACCCTTTGATTAGCCAGGTTCATATGAAGCATTCCACTGTTCTTTTGACTGCTCTCTGTCTCCATGTTACGGTCCTGCCGGTGGTAGCCTCTAGCGTTCCACAGACCGGAATTCCCCAAGGCACTGAATCTATGCCTCGACCTGCTTGTTCACCAGGGCCCCTGATGGTGGGGATGGACTTGGAGCAGGTCAAAACCAGGTTGCGGCCCCTGGGTGCACCCAGCTGCGGTAGATGCGCTCACTGGAGGTGTATAGCAGGTGAGAGCCTGATGTAAGGAGGAAAGAGCAGAGTTGGGCAGGCCGGGTCAGTAGCGGAGGAGGTAGCACGGTACAAAAAACAGTAGACAGAAGGATAAACGGGTCACAAGCCGGGTTCAGTAACAGAAGATCAAAACGTGTGGGACAAGACAGGAGAATGGTCAGGCAAGCCAAGGTTCAGAGCAGGAGACAATCAGCAAATCAAATGTCAGGCAGGGTTGGCAACAAAGCAATCTAATCTCAGGAACACAGGATACAGGTAAGACCATATGGCAATTAGAGCACAGACATGACCTGTTTTAAATAGGGCGCCCTGATTGGTGCCAGGTGCGTGTCCGCGATCTCGAGTGCACCTGCACGAGCGCCGCTGCCGTCGCGGGTGCCCAGGTCCCAATGCTCGCACGCTAGTGTGGCTGGGCACACCGCGCATGCGCAAATCCGTGCGCGATCGTGGCCAGATCTGGGGTCCCTGACATTGCCCCTCCCTTACGGGCAGCCTCTGGATGCCCACCCAATTCCTCCTTTGAGGCTGGTTGCGAAGGAATCCCCGCATCAATCTGGGAGCATGGACATTTTGAGCAGGTTCCTACGAATTCTCCTCTGGCCCATAGCCCTTCCACTTAATGAGGTATTGTGTTTTACCACCCCTCTTCCTGCAGTCCACAATTGCCTCTACCTCAAATTACTCTTCCCCATCAATGTCTCGATCTGCGATCTGAGAAAAGATCAGGTACTGCGGGTCTCAATAGCGACACATGGAAGATGGGGTGTATCTTAAGGGACCCAGGAAGTGCTAGTTTATATGCCTCTTCATTGACCTTATGTTCTACTTGAAAAGGCCCCACAAATTTGGGTGCCAATTTCCTAGATGGGAATGCCAGTTTCAAGTTGGTTGTTGCCAGCCAAACCCAATCCCCGGGCTGTATAACCAATTCCCCTTTTCTCCTTCTGTCAAAAAACTTCTTGCTCTCCTCCTGGGCTCTAGCCATTGCTTCCTGTAACAACTTATTATTGGTTGTGAAAAAGTTTAGGGTCTCTTGGGCTGCTGGGACTGAGTTCTCTAGAACCAAATCTGGCATGAAAGAAGGGTGGAACCCGTAGTTGGCGAAAAACGGGGATTGATTGGTGGCAGAATGGTTCGCATTATTGTATGCAAATTCTGCCACTGGCAGAAGTGTTAGCCAATTGTCTTGCAGAAAAGACGTATAACATCTAAGATATTGCTGGAGTGTCTGATTGGTCCGCTCTGTCTGCCCATTAGTCTGTGGGTGATACGCTGAAGAAAAAGACAATTTGATCTCCAATCCCTCACATAAAGCCTTCCATCTTAGAGAGACGGTCCACCACCACAAAAATCACAATGTGATCCTGCAAAGGTGGTAGTTCCATAATAAAATCCATGGAGATCATGCTCCAATGCCGGTCAGGTATTGGCAAGGGTCGTAGCAGGCCCCAAGCCCTGTCTCTGGTGGGTTTATTCTGATTACAGATTGGGCAAGTTCTGACGCACGCTTCACAATCTTTGGCCATGCTTGGCCACCAAAATATGCGTCGTGCCAATTCTAGGGTCTTGTGTATCCCAAAGTGCCCTGCCAATGGATGGTCATAACAATAGCATAACACCATGGTCTGAGCTTCTTTGGGTACCAGGATCTGTTCCCCCCTCCACAAGAGACCTTCCCTGCTCTGTATTGGAATTCCCAGTAGATCAGGAACTCTGGTGGAAGCAGCCTGTAGTTTGGACAGAAGCTCAGACTGGAGCAATAAGAAGCTACCCGCCGGTAAGATAATATCCGGTTGGGGTGTCTCATTAGGGTCCTCAAACATCCGGGAGAGAGCATCAGGCTTTGTGTTTCTAGACCCAGGACGATAAGTAATATGTAGGTTAAACCTTGCAAAGAATAGTGCCCATCTGGCCTAGCGTGGTCAGAGGCATTTTGCTGTCTTCAGATACTCAAGGTTCTTATGGTCAGTATAGACCAAAATAGGGTGTAGAGCTCCTTCCAACAGATACCGCCACTCCTCTAATGCTGCCTTAATGGCTAACAATTCCTGATCCCCATCGTCATAATTTCTTTCCGAGGCTTTCTTTTCTTCCTAGGGATGCATTAGTTCCTTGGCCCCTACTCTTTGTGACAATACTGCTCCTACAGCTACTTCTGATGCGTCTACCTCTAATATGTACGGTAATGATGCATCAGGGTGACTCAGGATGGGAGCTGTTGTGAATAGTTTCTTTAAAGCCTCAACGGCAGCCTGGGCTGCTGGGCTCTACTGAAAACGTATCCCTGCCTTTGTGAGCTGAGTGATGGGCGCTACCAGGCCTGAAAAATTCTTTATCAATTTTCTATAAACATTTGCAAACCCAATAAACCTCTTATCCGTGGGGGCTGGCCATTCCAAGATTTCTGAGATTTTCTGAGGGTCCATAGCGATCCCAGTGGTGGAAATAGTGAGACCCAAAAACGAGATACTACTCTGTTCGAAACTGCATTTCTCAGCTTTGGCATAAAGCCCATGCTGACGGAGTCGCTCCAGCACACTCCTGACATGCTCCCGATGTGCCTCCAGGGACGAGGAAAAGATCAAAATGTCATCTAGGTACACAATTACAAATCTCTAAAAATATCATTAACAAAATGCTGAACTGTGGCTGGCGCATTACATAATCCGAATGGCATAACTAAACATTCAAAATGCCCGAACCGAGTGCGAAAAGCCATTTTCCACTCGTCCCCTTTGCGAATACGAACCAGATTATAGGCACCCCTGAGATCGAGTTTAGAAAAAATGGACGCTCTCTTCAATCTCTGGAACAGCTCAGGGACCAAGGGAAGGGGGTAGCAGTTCTTGACTGTGATTTTATTTAAGTCCCTATAATCAACACACGGCCTCAGGGATTTGTCTTTGTTCTCAACAAAAAAGATCCCTGCCCCAGCCGGTGATGTGGAAGGGCGGATAAACCCCTTCCGAAGGCTCTCAATATATTCCCTCAGTGCCCCCAACTCCCGTTCTGACAGGGGAAAAATTCGGCCAAATGGTATTTCAGAACCCGGGAGAAGATCAATGGGACAGTCGTAAGCCCGATACGGGGGAAGAATATCTGCCCCCCGGGAGCTAAACACATCAAGAAACTGGTGATAGGCCGCAGGCACAATTTGGGCTAATTCCGTATCAGTACTCACACTTAATAGGGTTGGTGTCTCTGGTGGTAACCTGGGTAAGCAATGCTCCTGGCAATAGGGTGAGTGAAATTGAATCGACCCGGTCTTCCAGTCAATTTGGGGGTCGTGGGCTCTTAGCCATGGAAGCCCCAAAATAACTGGAAATAGGGGGGACGCGATGGCGTCCAAACGGAGAAGCTCCTGATGATGTCCTGCCACTGTGGTGTGTATAGGAGGGGTCTCCCGATCTACCGTCCCCGATTTAATTCGAGACCCATCAGCCAAAAAAATGTTCAGGCCATGCTCTTTGGTGAGCAAAGGAATCTGCTGCTGGGCTGCGAAGCTAAGGTCAACAAAGCAGCTACTTGCCCCGGAGTCAATAATAGCTGTCACCTGTATGATTCTTCCAGGGAGCTAAAAAGACACAGGTACAGCCAAGTGAGTGGGGTTGCCTGTGCACATAGTAGACATAGCAGAAATAATAGAAGAGGACTTACGGAACTTCTCTGGACAGGAGCGAACCATGTGACCCGCTGCTACGCAGTAGAGGCATAGATTGTTTAACCGATGTCTCAGACATTCCTCCATTGAGAGGGATGGCCGCATCAGACCGAGCTGCATGGGCTCAACCCCATCTGATGACTCCGGACTCCGATTTCCAACACTGACCTTTGGCAAGACTGGTACCTTTGGCAGCATCCATGTGGGTCTCAGCCCCTGGCTGGACCTCTCCTGTCTCCTTTCCCGCAACCTACGATCGATCTGGATGGCCCAATCGATTAGGTCCTCCAAGGAGTTGGGTACTCCTACTCTGGCCATTCATCTTTTATATTTCAATATTTTTATTGAGAAACCAGCATATTAAAACATAAAACAAGATGGCAAACAACAAAATTAAAAAAAAAAAAAGGGGGCGTGCCACCCGCATGGTGGAACAAGATGTAGAATCAGAATCATAACACTTATAGGTATGTAAAAAAAAAAAAAATTATCAGACAGTAGCATTACAATTCACACAAAAAGTGTCATAAATCAATAAACAATAATTAAACCAAAATGAACCAAAAGTGACAGAGAGAAAAAAGAAACAAAAAATGTTTCAACGAATAGAGTAGGAAAAGAGAGGAAGAGAGAGACGAAAAGGAAATTACTCCCAAGTGAAAAAAAAAAAAAAGAGGGGGGGGGGGGGGGGGTCAGCTGCCAGACACTCACGATACCGTGATATAATCAATCCAAGGCTCCCAAGTCCTATCAAATCTGGACACATCGTCCGTGACAATACTCGTCAGTTTATCATTAACCATTATCCAATTTAGTTTCTGTTTCACTCTTTCCAGCGGGATCAAGGATTGTTTCCAACTCCTAGCTATGGTAATGCGAGACGCCAGTATTATATATAAAATTAATTTAATCGATTTTTTGGGAACATTAGAGGGTAGTATATTGAACAAGGCCACTTCCGGCGATCTACGGATATTAATTCCTGTCACTGAGAAAAGAAAATTAAATATGCGAATCCAGAATCTACTCACAACTGGACATTTCCACCAGACGTGGAACATAGTACCCTCTTGACCACAGCGTCGGAAACAGCCAGATGAAACGGAAGGATACATTATGGCTAGGCGAGCAGGAACCAAATACCATCGAAGTAATGTTTTGTAGTTAGATTCAACAAGATAAGTGTTAATCGAAATCTTCGATAGGGCATGGGCCGCAGTCCGCCAGGTATCTAAATCTAATGAGCTATTTAAATCCCGTTCCCAGAGAGTCATGTAAGATAATTTAGTGAGGGGATCAACCAACGAAGCATAAACAATGGACAAGCGACCTCGCATCATCCCACTTGCCCTACAGGAGACTTCGAGAGGAGTAAGCGCACAAGGTTCTGTGAGTAGTCTAAGCTTGCTATCAATAAAAGAGCGAAGTTGATGATAACGGAATATTTCTCTGCGAGGTATCTTATAAGAAGTCACAAAATACTGAGGAGACCGAGGGCGAACCCCATCCAAATAATCCCCAATACGTAACAACCCCTTATTAATCCACCAGTGGAACCTCGCGAAAGATAGACCCGGGGCAAACTCAGGATTACCAAACACCGGGGCCAACGGGGTATGCGGAGAGCAGAAAGGTTTACGAGCTCGCCATCTATCCCACACTGACAATGAATAGGATAGAGTAGGGCACAAAATAGGAGGGCGCAATCTGCTGGGAAGCCACATGAGAGTACCAATAGCATATGGACGGCACGAAAGAGCCTCTATCCCAACCCATTGGGGGACATATCCCCTGGCCGTAGTACAAGATAGCTGTGCTATTTGGGCCACCTGAAAGAATGCAAAAAGATTAGGGAGTCCCAAACTGCCATGCCTCTTCAAAGAAAATAAGATAGATTTGTTCAGCCTAGGGCGCTTTCCCCTCCACACAAATCTGGAGACTGCCACCTGTAGTAAGACCAGCTCGCGTTTGGGGATCATAATTGGTAACGTCCTGAAATAGTACAATAATCTTGGTAGGAAGGTCATTTTAATAGAATTAATTCTACCAAACCAGGACAGTGAAAGATCCTGCCAGCCTAGTAAGTCATTTTTAAGTCGTTTGAAAAGCGGGAGACAGTTGGCCTTGTATAACGTCGATAAAGATTTCGTGAGGAGAATCCCCAGATAAGGGAGAGAACCAGAGGCTCACTTAAAATCAAAATTTTCCCGGCAGTAGCAAACCTCTGAATCAGGTAATGAGATATTTAAAGCAACGGTTTTAGATGAGTTAAGCGTAAGACTGGAGGCCTCAGAAAACCGATGAAACAGATGGAAGAGACCAGGTAGAGACGTTCGAGGATTAGATATGTACATAAGAACATTGTCGGCAAATAGGGCGCATTTATGAACCCGTTGACCACAGGTAACATCCGAGATAGTGGAATCAGCGCGAATAGCAATCGCAAGAGGTTCCATCGCCAACGCAAAGAGCAACGGAGAAAGAGGACACCCCTGTCTAGTTCCTCGTTTTATCGAAAAAGGGACTGATCTATGTCCACGAATGGAAACTTGAGCTGACGGAGTAGAATAGAGGGCCCGCAACAGCGTCGTAAAATAAGGGCCAAACTCATACCTGTCCAACGTTCTAAACAAGTAGTCTCAGGATAGAATGTCGAATGCCTTCTGAATATCCAGGGACAGTAGTAGAATTTCCCTCTGCGAAGATCCATCCCAATTGGACTGCACAGCTGACAGCAAAGCTATAGTCCGCCTAATTTGGTCCGATGTTTGTCGACCACTTATGAATCCTGATTGGTCATCATGAATGTATAAGGCCAAAAAGTTATGGAGTCGTAGGGCCAGGATTTTAGTAAGAATCTTTAAATCACAATTAATCAGAGAAATAGAAATAGAAATTAGGAAATAATTAGAGACCATAGCGGCATCCTTGAAAGGCTTGGGAATGACGCTAATGAATGCCTTATTTTCATCTGGGAGTACCACCCCCCCTCCTGCAAATAATTAAAATACAGGGCCATATGGGGTGTCAGAATGTCAGGGAAAGCTTTATAATAATTATTGGGAAGACCATCTGGTCCCGGGGCCTTATGAGAGGCAAGGGATTTCACCGCATTCCCAACTTCTTCACAGGAGATAGGTCGTTCCATTTGCTCCCTATGGGCCTCCTGGAGGGGGGGAAGTGAAATAGACTCCAAAAAAGCATCCAGAGAGGAAGAAGAACAACCCCCTTTGGGCGAACTATAAAGTTGAGAGTAAAAAGAATGAAATTTGTGGAGGATCTTACCAGGGTCCTGAGATAACGAACCATTGTCCAGTCTAAGCTTGAGGAGGGCCATCTGGGAATGTCTAGGAGTCAGCTTACATGCTAACAGGGTGCCAGGCCTGTCCCTCCAAGTAAAAAATTTATGATTAGACCAACGAAGTTGTTTATCCGCAGTGGTAGTAAGACACAAGTTAAGTTCCAGTCGGCCCTGGTCAAGTTTAAGTAACAATTTTGCATATGTTGAGCAGCCAGGTCAGTGTACGACTGAGTTTTAGTAGCAAGTAGGTCATTTCGGGCTTTTTTTAAACGAGAAGAGAGTTGAATAATATATCCCCTGACTGAGGCCTTATGAGCTGCCCAATTAATCGCCGGGTTCGTGTCCGCTGCTTTATTAAAGTCAAAAAATATTTGTAGATGTGAGGAGATTTCCCGACAATGAGAGGGATTACCCAGATTAGAGTCATTAAGACGCCAATGAAAAGCCGTCTTACCAGGAGTCTCGGACGACAAGGTGATAGAAACTGGGTCGTGGTCAGACCAGGGCGTGGAAAAGATTTTAGCAGTAACCAGTGTGGGGAGTGAATATGTATGAAGAAAAATATGATCAATGCGAGAATAACTATTATGAGCCCTGGAGTAGTGGGAGTAGTCTCGAGAAGTAGGATTAGCCTCCCTCCATGCATCAATAAAGTCATAGCGATATAAAAGTTGAGCCAATTTACGGCTCCGTCTAGAAGGAGGCTGAAGCGTGGCGGTTTGGGAACAATCCAGAGTCTGGTCCAACGCTAGATTGGAGTCACCAGCTAGAATAACGTCACCCTCAAATTCTCCGACCCGAGTGCTTAGCAGAGATTGGAAAAATTCTACCTGATTGATATTGGGGGTATAATAAATTAGAAAAGTGATAAGGTTTCCTCCCAAGTGGCCTTTCACCAAAAGATATCGTCCCTCCTTATCCCGGATAATTTTGGATTCGGTAAAGGACAATCGGTGAGAAAAGCATAGGGCCACACCCCGCTTTTTTTCTTTAGCATTAGCAAAAAAGCAAAGAGTAATTTTTATGGATATAACGTGGAGAGAAGGAGGGGGGAAAATGAGTCTCCTGCAAGGCAACTATATCCGCCCCAAGGGAGTGGTATGAGCTAAAGGCCTGTATGCATTTGGATGGGGAATTAAGCCCCTGAACATTGTGAGAAATTAAACGAACCTCTCCGCTAGACGACCGCAGGGAAGACATGGTAAATAATTATGAAGCTAAGCATGATAAAGACCCCTCGTTCCTTAAGAGTAGTAAGATCCCTAGAAGTCCTTAAATGTTGGCAGCTGACCCCCAAAAAAATCTGAGAAAAACAAAGAGAAAAAAATCGGAGAAATAAAGAAAAAAGAAAAGAGAACATTCGGAACACAAAAGTCCAAATGTCAAGTAACCGCGGTGCACGAAACAGTACTATTAAATAAATAAAAACAATGTACCAGGAAAAACAGAGCAATAGCCCTGTGGTGGAATAGATCTGCCCAGAGAGACAATCCCGGGGAAGAGTCTTCCAATTAGGGAGAGCGCAAAGACACTCTCCGGCACCGACAGCAATTATAACCCATCAACAATAAATCAAAAGCACAGTGTATTGAACATAAAAACAAATCAATTAAAACCACTGGAAATGGTATTCAAGAAACCGATGCAATCAACACCCCAAGTCCCACCCCCAGCCCATCCCCCCCTCGTCAACACAGCAGCAGCAGCCAACGCTCTTAAAAGCCACAGAGAGGCCGCCACAAACTAACATATCCCAGTGAAAAGTCCCCAGAAGGACACAGAAGTTCAAGAAATCCTCCCAGGTGGATTCCGGGACCCCCTCTTCTGAGATGATGGAGTAGTCCACAATGGCTGGAGCAGCGGAGGTCGAGGAGCCGATCTCGTAGGGGAATGGGACGTCGGACTGCGAGATATAATAGCCAGCTGAAGCAGCAACTCCTCACCATCCTGGAATGTAGCAAACCAATAGGAATTTCCATTAAGAGTGAACTGTAGACGAAAAGGGTAGGCCCAACGATACCTAATGCCCTTTTGAACCAAGTGAGAGAGAAGTGGCTTGAGGGATCGCCGCCTCTGGATAGTGGTCGCCGAGACATCAGCAAAGATTTGTACCTTGTGCCCTGCAAGCTCTATATCCAGATTCTCCCTGCCATAACTCATAACCGCTTCCTTAACCTGGAAAAAATGAGGCTTGACGATGATATCTCTAGGAGGCCCCCCTTGTCGGGGGGGGGGATCAGTGCCCGGTGAATGCGATCAATCTCAAGATGAAGGTCATCAATAGGAGGCATAGCGGACTGCATGAGGGTGTGTGCGCAACTAGTAAGCTCCTTAACCGATTCAGGAAGACCTCGAATGCGAAAATTGTATCGCCTGGCCCGATTCTCCAGATCATCAATTTTAGAATACGCCTCCTCCAGGAGATCTTGCAAGTCGGTGATCATGTTAGAATTTTGGGAGACACTTTGGACTGTCGCATCAACTTTAGCCTCAATACTGTCTAAACGGTGGCCCAAGGCCTGAAAATCCTGCTTAAGATCAGCCGCCAGTTTTGAGGTAGCTCTGTCTAATTCGCATTGCAGCAAATCTGCTAACCGAGCTATCAAAGTCGCATCACCAGAGTATAGAGGCGGGTCAGGAGGAATCGTCGGCGAGGAAGCCGGGCTATCATCCGCGGGTTCTGGACCGCTATGCTGGCCTGAAAAAATGGCAGCTATGTCACTGCTCAAGGGCGAGGATGCAGGGGAGTCATGGCTCAATGAACAGGCCGAAGCCTGGGACTCTAGTAGCACAGGGCTGGAGGATGACTGGGGGGGCTGCGGGGAGTCACTCACCCCAGCTGATGATGCTGTTGCAGTCCTCCCTGGACCAGCGTGGGAAGAGGAGCCCATCTTCTCCCTCCGAGGGAGAGGTGCTGCCGTGAGAGAGGCAGAAGAGGCACCAGGAGCCGCGGGCGCCGATCCGGCCCCCATCTTGGATCCTCCAGTCCCCGCAGGGAGCTGCCTCTGGGAGCCGCCACGGCTCTTCACCGCCGTTTTTCCGGGCATGGTGACAGGCGCCCGAGGTCCGGATCAAGGCGGGGGGGACCCGGGGGTGAAGCAGCACTATGCCCTTATATGGGCTGCTGTCAGTGCCGGGGATGTGCGGAGCTATTGCCGGGACATCCGATCCCGGCGGCCGCGCATGCGCACTCCCCATTTATCTTTTAAAGGTCAGACAAGCCTAACCGAAATTGATGACACAAGGCTGCGTCGTTCCACTGAGTGTCTTCACTCCAACGCCTGAATTCAGCTGCGTAATCTTCCACAGCCTGGCGACCCTGCTGTAAGGAATAGAGAGCTGCCTCAGCCGAGGCGGCTCAATGCGGGTCATCGTACAGCTGCGCCATTGCCTTGAAGAAGGTGGTGACAGAGTTCAGGTGTGGGTAGCGGGTCTCCATCAGGTGGCGAGCCCATCCCTGGGGTTCACCCTGCAACAGGGATATAATAAATCTTACCTTCACGGATTCAGATGAGAAGGTCCGGGGTTACAGATCGAAATATAGCTGGCAGGAGTTCTGAAAGGCCCTGAACTTTCCTCGATCCCCATTGAACTGCCCGGGTGTTGGGACTCGCGGTTCTGGCAGAGGAATGGAGAATGTAGCTCCAGTGGAAGGTTCAACGGAACCCCTGGCCGAAGGCGCACTAACCAGATCTGGAGTTGCGGGCACAGTTGCTGCCAGGCTCTGGACCTGTCCCTCCAGATGCTTATATCCTTCTAGTGTTTTAACGGCCCGTGTGAGCGCAGCTAAGCGTTGGCACATCTCTTCACAGGGAGAGGGTCCTCCTCCAGACTCTGTCATGGCCGTATGGTTCTGTTACAGACCTGCCGGTGGTATCCTCTTGTGTTTCACAGACCGGAATTCCCCAAGGTGCGGAATCTAAGCCCCGACCTGCTTGTTCACCAGGGCCCCTGATGGTGGGGATGGACTTGGAGCAGACCAAAACCAGGTCGCGGCCCCTGGGTGCACCAAGCTGCGGTAGATGCGCTCGCTGGAGGTGTATAGCAGGTGAGAGCCTGATGTAAGGAGGAAAGAGCAGAGTCGGGCAGGCCGGGTCAGTAGCGGTGGAGGCAGCAAAACAGTAGACAGAAGGATAAACGGGTCACAAGCCGGGTTCAGTAACAGGAGATCAAAACATGTGGAGCAAGACAGGAGAATGGTCAGGCAAGCCAAGGTTCAGAGCAGGAGAAAATCAGCACATCAAAGGTCAGGCAGGGTCGGCAACAAAGCAATCTAATCTCAGGAACACAGGATACAGGTAAAACCATACGGCAATTAGAGCACAGACCTAAACCTGTTTTAAATAGGGCGCCCTGCGCCCTGATTGGTGCCGAGTGCGCGTCCGCGATCGCAAGTGCACATGCGCAAGCACCGCTGCCGTCGCGGGTGCCTAGGACCCAATGCTCGCACACTAGTGCGGCTGGTCACACCGTGCATGCGCAAACCTGTGCGCAATCACAGCCAGATCTGGGGTCCCTGACACTCCAATCTAAGCATTGATAGTGTGATCTCTGTAACTTACAGTTGTGATGAGATAGCGATAACTTCAACCTCTGTTGGATACCACAGTCAGTGACTCAATGAGAATTATATCTTGTAGATCTTGAGAAGTGTATTCCATAAACTGAGAGAATCTTACAACAATGAAATTCCATAGGTCAAAAGAACATACTGTGTCTTGCTCCATGCGATGAGGCTAGCTGCAATGCATCTCTGGGAAAAGGGGAGGGCTATCTATGCAACAATAACTAAAGGAAACATTTAAAGGCATATGGCAGTCAATATGACAGTCGTGTGAAACATGACAGGGATGAACTTCACGCTAATGTTGCAGGCCCACAGAGACAAGTGTGAGAGGCCCTGAAACAGGGGATAAACTTCTCGCTAATGTCCAAGGCCCACAGAAACAGAGGTGTGCCAGGCCCTGAGTACAGGGTATGAGCCCAGTATCTCAGCCAGGAGTTGCAGCCAAAGAGCGCAGGCTGCCCTAGTGAAGCATGCTTCTCAGATCCCCTAAAGCTTTGCAGGTCAGTAGCCAGGCCAAAGCCTAGTAGCTCTCCACCCACTTTGTGTCTTTTTGCCCCATGTTGGCTTTGCGTCCACAATAGCATTGGCAGAGTAGGACTGGCCAAAAGGGACTACTTTGACGCAGTTGGCCAGCTTAAACATGTATTGAAAATTGTGTGAACTAAAAATCCCTATTTTTTTTGTAAAGTTTGCTGGAAAGGAGATGTAGCAGTGTGCAGAGGGTTCTTCCTGGATCTTCCTCTGTTTTGTGTGGCGCACAAAGGTGCCATTTTACAAATGTGACAGTGGGTGCACTGTAGGCCCTAGTGGAGCATTGACAGATTGTGCAATGGGCTAGAACGCTTTTAGAGAGTTCTCTTTCACCTACTTGTTGGGATTTCTTGAAAGTAAAAGTCAAGCTTTCACCTGTAACCTCTAGCAGTGCTCTAAAGGTTGGATGTTTCTTTGGATAATCTGTTTTAGAGAGGAGGAGAGCTTGATATCAAGGCCAATGTCTGAGACCGGAAACGAACCCAGCATTAGTGTTCAAGATAGCAGCGTCCGTGGCCCTGAAATAGGGGATGACCTCCACGCTAATGTCGCAGGCCCACATGGACAATTGTGAGAGGCCCTGAAACATGGGAAAAACTCCACACTATTGTCTGAGGCCCACAGAGACAGAGGAGTGCCAGGCCCTGAATAAATGGTACAAGCCCAGTGTCTCATCCAGATTACTGGCAAACTGACTGGCCAGGATCTGCAGCCAAAGAGCGCAAGCTGCCCTAGTTAAGCATGCTGCTTAGATCCCCTAGAGCTTTGTAGGTCAGTAGCCATGCCTAAACCTAGTAGCTCTTCCCCCATTTTGTGTCTTTTTGCCCCATGTTGGCACTGTGTCCACAGTAGCATTTGCAATGGCAGAGTAGGACTGGCCAAAAGGGATTACTTTGACGCAGTTGGCCAGCTTAAACATGTATTGAAATATGTGTGAACTTAAAATCCCTATTTTTATTGAAAAGTTTGCTGGAAAGCAGATGTAGCAGTGTGCAAAGGGTTCTTCCTGGATCTTCCCTCATCTTGTGAGGCGCACAAAGGTGCTATTTTACAAATGTGACAGAGGGTGCACTGTAGGCCCTAGTGGAGCATTGACAGATTGTGCAATGGGCTAGAACACTTTTAGAGAGTCCTCTTTGGGCTACTTGTTGGGAATTCTTGACAATGAAAGTCACGCTTTCACCTGTAACCTCTAGAGATGCTCTAAAGTTTGGATGTATCTAATCTGTTCAGGAGATGAGGAGAGCTTGGTGCCAAGGCCAATGTCTGAGACAGGGAATGAGCCCAGCAACAGTGTCCAAGACAGCAGCGTCCGAGGCCATGAAATAGGGGATGACCTTCACGCTAATGTCCAAGGCCCACAGAGACAGGAGTGCCAGGCCCTGAGTACAGGGTACGAGCCCAGTGTCTTGTCCAGATTAATGGCAAACTGACTGGCCAGGAGCTGCAGCAAAAGAGAGCGGGCTTCCCTAGTGAAGCATGCTTCTCAGATCCCTACAGTTTTGCAGGTCAGTAGCCAGGCCTAAGCCTAGTAGCTTTTCCCCCACTTGGTGTCTGTTTGCCCCATGTTGGCATTGTGTCCACAGTAGCATTTGCATTGGTAGAGTAGGACTGGCCAAAAGGGATTATTTTGATGCAGTTGGCCAGCTTAAACATGTATTGAAATTTGTGTGAACTAAAAATCTCTATTTGTATTGTAAAGTTTGCTGGAAAGGAGATGTAGCAGTGTGCAGAGGGTTCTTCCTGGATCTTACGCTGTCTTCTGTGGCGCACAAAGGTGCCATTTTACAAATGTGACATTGGGCGCACTGTAGGCCCTAGTGGAGCCCTGACAGATTGTGCAATGGGCTAGAACGTTTTTAGAGAGTTCTCTTTCGGCTTCTTGTTGTTATTTCTTGAAAGTGAAAGTCAAGCTTTCACCTGTAACCTCTAGAGATGCTCTAAAGTTTGGATGTTTCTCTGAATAATCTGTTCTAGAGAGGAGGAAAGCTTGGTACCAAGGCCAATGTCTGAGACAGGGAACAAGCCCAGCCCTAGTGTTCAAGACAGCAGCGTCCGAGGCCCTGAAATAGGTGATGAACTCAACGCTAATGTCGCAGGCCCACAGAGACAGAGGAGTGCCAGGCCCTGAGTACAGAGTAGAAGCCTAGTGTCTCATCCAGATTAATGGCAATTTGACCGGCCAGGAGCTGCAGCAAAAGAACGCAGGCTGCCCTAGTGAAGCATGCTTCTCAGATCCCCTACAGCTTTGCAAGTCAGTAGCCAGACCTAATAGCTCTCCCCCGACTTTGTGTCTGATTGCCCCATGTTGGCATTGTGTCCACATTAGCATTTGCGTTTTGCAGAGTAGGACTGGCCAAAAGGGATTACTTTGACGCAGTTGGCCAGCTTAAACATGTATTGAAATATGTGTGAACTAAAAATCCCTATTTTTATTGTAAAGGTTGCTAGAAAGCAGATGTAGCAGTGTGCAAAGGGTTCTTCCTGGATCTTCCCTCATCTGGTGAGGCGCACAAAGGTGCTATTTTACAAATGTGACAGAGGGTGCACTGTAGGCCCTAGTGGAGCATTGACAGATTGTGCAATGGGCTAGAACACTTTTAGAGAGTCCTCTTTGGGCTACTTGTTGGGAATTCTTGACAATGAAAGTCAAGCTTTCACCTGTAACCTCTAGAGATGCTCTAAAGGTTGGATGTATCTAATCTGTTCAGGAGATGAGGAGAGCTTGGTGCCAAGGCCAATGTCTGAGACAGGGAATGAGCCCAGCAACAGTGTCCAAGACAGCAGCGTCCGAGGCCATGAAATAGGGGATGACCTTCACGCTAATGTCCGAGGCCCACAGAGACAGGAGTGCCAGGCCCTGAGTACAGGGTACGAGCCCAGTGTCTTGTCCAGATTAATGGCAAACTGACTGGCCAGGAGCTGCAGCAAAAGAGCGCGGGCTTCCCTAGTGAAGCATGCTTCTCAGATCCCTACAGTTTTGCAGGTCAGTAGCCAGGCCTAAACCTAGTAGCTTTTCCCCCAATTGGTGTCTGTTTGCCCCATGTTGGCATTGTGTCCATAGTAGCATTTGCATTGGTAGAGTAGGACTGGCCAAAAGGGATTATTTTGATGCAGTTGGCCAGCTTAAACATGTATTGAAATTTGTGTGAACTAAAAATCCCTATTTGTATTGTAAAGTTTGCTGGAAAGGAGATGTAGCAGTGTGCAGAGGGTTCTTCCTGGATCTTCCGCTGTCTTCTGTGGCGCACAAAGGTGCCATTTTACAAATGTGACATTGGGTCCACTGTAGGCCCTAGTGGAGCCCTGACAGATTGTGCAATGGGCTAGAACGTTTTTAGAGAGTTCTCTTTCGGCTACTTGTTGTTATTTCTTGAAAGTGAAAGTCAAGCTTTCACCTGTAACCTCTAGAGATGCTCTAAAGGTTGGATGTTTCTCTGAATAATCTGTTCTAGAGAGGAGGAAAGCTTGGTACCAAGGCCAATGTCTGAGACAGGGAACAAGCCCAGCCCTAGTGTTCAAGACAGCAGCGTCCGAGGCCCTGAAATAGGTGATGAACTCAACGCTAATGTCGCAGGCCCACAGAGACAGAGGAGTGCCAGGCCCTGAGTACAGAGTACAAGCCTAGTGTCTCGTCCAGATTAATGGCAATTTGACCAGCCAGGAGCTGCAGCAAAAGAACGCAGGCTGCCCTAGTGAAGCATGCTTCTCAGATCCCCTACAGCTTTGCAAGTCAGTAGCCAGACCTAATAGCTCTCCCCCGACTTTGTGTCTGATTGCCCCATGTTGGCATTGTGTCCACATTAGCATTTGCGTTTTGCAGAGTAGGACTGGCCAAAAGGGATTACTTTGACGCAGTTGGCCAGCTTAAACATGTATTGAAATATGTGTGAACTAAAAATCCCTATTTTTATTGTAAAGGTTGCTAGAAAGCAGATGCAGCAGTGTGCAGAGGGTTCTTCCTGGATCTTCCCCTGTCTTGTGTGGTGCACAAAGGTGTCATTTTACAAATGTACATGCAATTTGAATCGCAGAGGAACGCTCAGCGCTTTCCTGTTCAGTTCAGATGCGAGCATTGTGTGAACTGGCCCTCAATGATAATGGTAAACATGACAAATAGAGAGGATAAAACTCCCTAACAGAGGCACAGACAGTAATAAAAACTGACAGGGGTTCTAATCCCTCTACCCAAAGCATCACAGTCAGCAGCTTAATGGGTGCAGTCGGGAGGGCGGAGCAATACAAATGTAGCTCAACCATGTATTTTTACTGCCCCCAACTGCATGTGTAAATGAGGTCTATGTTATAGATTATGCTCACCATACACGTTACAATATCAATCAATTAGATCTCCCAATATTTGTGAAAGGATCTGCTGGATTGGATATGAAGTGATTGGACAGTTTAGGAAGGTCATCATATCACATAGTTTTGGTAGATTATGTACTCAGGTTATAACATGTGCATGTTGAACTCTCTTTCTCAGTTATGGAGCAAAGCATGTCTTAAATGTATAGTTCACCTTTACCAAAAAACTGCCTATGCGGGTAAGAGGCATCTGTATGTAATGCCCTTCTAGATAGCCAGGGGGAGCTAGATTTTAATTTTTAGCTAGGAGGGCTGAGTAGCAGCCTTGGTGTGATAGCTAGCAGGGTCAAATTTGGGTCAGAGCTGAGAGGCTACAGGTCAGTTCCCTGATACCTCCCCCTGCCCTAGAATCTTGGAAAAGATTCTAGAAGCAGTGGGCGGGGGTGAGAAGGGGCTGACCTGCACACTTGGAGGACCTTGGCCAATCCCCAAGCAGAAGGCTTGGCATGGGGCCAGGGAAGCCTTCAAATGTAGATAGAGAATACAAAATAAAAAGCGAGCGCTCATAAATGTAGCAGCTGAAACACTCAAAGGAATCACACAATCCTCCTATTGACCATATAAGTAAAATAATAACAGTACATATATGAATCTCCAAGATCAATGTAAATGAAAAAATTCAAATATACAACTTCAGAGATAGTGCAGCTCTAATAGCCATATGCATTCAATATACTTATTGAAATTCTGTCCCAAACAATCATATGATAGTAATATGAGTTCATGAGGTTCAAATAAACACTTCCTCTGCTCCAATAAGCATCACCGGTGGAAAGATAGCAGAAATGCGCACTTACCGACCGCACATAAAAATGCACATGTAGACATCAATCAATAGTGGTGAATGGCATCAGATGAATAGTAGAACCCCCGTAGGTGACAGATCATCCAGCTTGGGTGAAGAGATAGGCAGCAGGGCTCAAAGATCTCCCTCAAAAGCCAGGTAAACAGCCTGGATGGATAGATATGCCCTCTGGATACAGGTACTGCTGTGGATCTGAAACCCTCAGTGTGGAGGGTTAGAACAAAGAGGGAGCGTCCATAGTGTAGTAGGTAACGTTTATTCCAAATAAAAAGCAGCAATTTGGGTACAAGTACAGATATAAAATAATGTCCTAACCCTATGGTGGAAAAGCCGCCGGACCTCCTCGTGGTCTCGGCGGCTAATGGCGTCACACGTGCTGTCGGCTCCTCCTGAAGCCTTTCGTGCTACGGCACTTCATCAGAGGGGAGGCCAACAGCTGTGTGACAGACGCCAGTGTATAAATAGCCGCATCCATGTATCAATCCTACGTTTACGTGTATTATTACATCTGCACATGATACAACCATTACATGGATGAAATCCTTTTAGTTCTCTAAAGAACGTGGTTCTGGTCGGAGGGTCAATAACGTTTGGTGCAATTTGATGTCTAATGGCCAAAGCCTTCCGAAAGATAATTTCTGGTTTATTAGGCAATATTTTTGATAATATGGGATCCATTTTCAAAATATCCCAGTTTTTTTCGGATAATTCTGTCAACTTGTCTATATTGCGTGGAGAAAGTAGTGGTGAAAGGACAAATTTTAGCCTCAACATTTCTCAGTTTACTGGCTAACATTTCATTCCTGTCTAATTGAGCAACTGCCTGTATAGTATTCTCTAGAACACACTCATCATAGCCTTTCTCCACGAATCCTTCCTTAAGTATGTTGGCTTGAGTTCGGAATGTTTCCGTGTCAGTGCAATTGCACCTAATACGCATAATTTGGCCTTTAGGTATATTTCTTAACCAGTTTGGGTGATGACAGCTACTCGTAGGAATGTAGCTGTTTCTATCGGTGGTTTTGAAGAATGACTTAGTCACTATTTTACCATTATGGTTGATGAGTGTAAGGTCTAAGAAGTTTATCTCCAGCTGACTATAAGTATAAGTGAGGCTAATATTTAGGTCATTATTATTAAGTGTCGTAAAGAAATTTATCAATGTATCCTCCTCCCCATTCCAAAAGAGGAGGATGTCATCTATATACCTTTTGTACATGATTAATGTTACGGATCCGCCAGGTGGCACCTCTGGCAGCCCACTAGGCGGAATCACCCGGAGCGTGGGGTCTAAGTCCCGGTCTGCGTTTTCACCAGGGCCCCTGATGGTGGGGATGGACTTGGAGCAGAACCAGGACCAGGTCACGACCTCCGAGCAATACCACCCGTGGCAGAGGGAGCCTCCGTGGATAGAAGTAGGACAGAGTAGAGTCAGATGTGAGGAGGCCGGCAGGACCTGGCAGGATAAACCGGCGGTTGTCACCGTGGGAAATGGCGTGGTACCGAGACAGTAGGCAGAGAGTGGTCAGGTCGCACGCTGGGTCAGTTACCGGGGTCAGTCCGCAGAATGGTCAAACAAGCCGGGGGTCGGGACAGGAGAAGGCAGCGTAGTCAGGGACAATCCGGGTCAATCACAGGGGAAGGCAGCGTAGTCAGATAATCCGGGTCAGGGCAGGAGCAGGCAGAACGTCAAACAATCCGGGTCACAATCACAGGAAACACAGGTAACAGATCAGACCTTGCGGCGATTTGTGACAGTGCAGGGCATCTTTAAATATCGCGCCCTGCACTGCCATTGGCCGCCCAGGACGCGCCCCCGGGCTGTCATTGGTCGCCCGAGGCGCGCCCGCGGCTCCTACTGCGCATGCGCGGCCTCCTGTCAGCCGCGGCCCGCCGGGATCTGGTGCCTGTGTCCCGGCGTGAGCCGCCGCTATTGCGCATGCGCCGGGGACGGAGCCGCGGCGGACCCTGACAATTAATTCCGGCCAGTCTCTTGCGTAGATTAGCTCCTCCTCCCAGTGCGACATAAAGAGGTTTGCAAGGCTGGGGGCAAACTTTGCCCCCATCACGACACCTTTGACCTGTAAGTAGTACACTTTATCGAACCAAAAGTAATTGTGGTTCATAGCGAACTCTAATAAATCGAGGATAAAGTGCATTTGTGTAGCTGGTAAGTTACTATGGTGCGTTAAAAATTGGCAGCCTCCATCCCATCTGTGTGGTTAATACTCGTGTAGAGTGAGGCGACATCAGCTGTAACCATGAAAGTATTAGGTGGTAAAGTTAAAGCGCTGACTTCATTAATGACCTGCTTTTTATCTTGTAGGTATGATGGTGTACCTTTGGCAAGAGGTTGCAAATAAAAATCAATATATTCCCCAATTTTCGATACCAAAGATCCGATACCACTAATAATAGGTCGTCCAGGCGGATGGATTGGATCTTTATGTAATTTGGGGAGAATATACAGCACCGGGAGTTTAGGTGTTATGGGGCACAAGAAAGCTTTTTCTTTTTTATTCAGAATCATATTATTATAACCCCTATTGATGATAGTTTTGAGTGTTTGTGTGTATCCCAACATCGGATCTTTGGGTAAAACTTTATAGGTGGTTTTGTCACTTAGGATTTTATTGACTTCTGAAATATAGTCAGTCTTGTTAAGAATCGCAACTCCACCACCCTTATCGGCCGGTCTGATCACCAAGTCCTTTCTTTCAAGCAGTGATTTGATGGCTCCCCTATCATCACTGCCATCATGTATCCGTTTAATAGATATATTATTGAGGTCTCTTAAAACTTTATCCTTAAAAAGATTAACATAGGACTGTGGTTGTGGAGGTGGGTTGAACGTAGAAGCATTACGTAGGTTCGAGTGAATGACACCGTCAGAAGAAAAATTATTAGATATGGATCTATTTGCAAAATATCTCTTGAGAGAAAGTTGCCTAGTAAATGTATGTACATCTATGTATGTATTGAATTTGTTTAGTTTAGAGGCAGGTGTGTATTTCAATCCTTTATTGAGAAGGGACAATTCATTGTTAGTCAGATGGGTATTACTAAGATTAAAAATACCTTGATGTTTTAGATCCTTCTCTTTTTTGGGGTGCCTATTCGCCCTCCTTCCTCCTCTCTTTCCTCTCCTATGCCCCTCTTTTTGCGAGGATGACCTTCCTCTAAAAAAGGATGTTCAGAGTGACTCGACTGGTGGGTATTTTTTAGGGGGTTATAGGGGGGTTTTCTCTTGTTATTATTATTGTAGCTCTGTTGGTTGTAACCTTGATGGTTTCGATCATTATAGTTACGAAGGGAATGGTGGTGAATGTTCTGCTGGAAATTGGTTTTGGAGCCTTTATGGAAGTTATTATGGCACGGAGATTGCCAATTATTGTTACTTCGAGGAGTGTAATAGTTATTAGAAAAACTAGCTCCTGTTTGGTTCTTAGGAGTATTAGGGTGCCGGTAGTACTCTCTAGGCCCAATGTTATCATCTTGCAAGGGTTCAAACCTATTAGATAGAGGTATATGTTGGTATTGATTATTATTATAAATTTTTTTCTTAATGTTAACTTTTTTACTATGGATGTAAGGTGTTTTAACCAGATTTCAAGTGGGGATTTTAGGACCGGAAGTGGATTGTGGAAGGTCTGTTGATTTTTGCCAATTAAAGACCAAATGTTCAGAGTAATCCTTAAAGTCTCTAAGGTATGTCTTCTTTTTCTTAATTTGTTGTTCCCTCTCCACCCTTTCCATGTGTAGTTTCAGTTTATCTGATTCCTTTTTATAATTGTCATTACCCTTATAGGGAGTAAGTTTCTCACGTATGAGATTAATTTCTTTATCTAAATACGTTAACTTTTTCTTTTTCCTGGAGATGAGAAATTTGAGAAGATCAGTTCCTGCATTGTTAAAAAATTGGAACCACTCAAGTTGACTATAACTATCTTCAGTGTCTGGGCGTATATCCCAGCGTAAGGACCTGTGGATCATGTGTTCTTTAATATATTTATCAAGAAAAGAAATGTCCCACAAGGTCTTAATTTCAGCTGTCGTTAGATTTTTAAGCTGCATAAAAAGGCCCTTAAGGTCCTCACTTCCCTGATCCATAGTATAGAAATCTTCTGATATGACGGTTCTTGAAGATCTAAAATCAAATATGTCGCCCATGTCTAAATGTATACTCAAAGTTCCCTTGGGAACCAATAAGGTTTCCTAGATATTAATGAAATGGGATGAGCAGCTACCAACCAAAAGTATATACTAAAATAATAATAGTGCAGCACTATTGACCATATAAGTAAAATAATGAAAGTACATATATTAATCTCCAAGATCAATGTAAATGAAAAAATTCAAATATACAACTTCAGAGATAATGCAGCTCTAATAGCCGTATGCATTCAATATACTTATTGAAATTCTGTCCCAAACAATCATATGATAGTAATATGAGTTCAAGAGGTTCAAATAAACACTTCCTCTGCTCCAATAAGCATCACCAGTGGAAAGATAGCAGAAATGCGCACTTACTGACTGCACATAAAAATGCGTATGTAGACATCAATCAATAGTGGTGAATGGCATCAGATGAATAGTAGGACCCCCCTAGGTGACAGATCATCCAGATTGGGTGAAGAGATAGGCAGCAGGGCTCAAAGATCTCCCTCAAAAGCCAGGTGAACAGCCTGGATGGATAGATATGCCCTCTGGATACAGGTACTGCTGTGGATCTGAAACCCTCAGTGTGGAAGGTTAGAACAAAGAGGGAGCGTCCATAGTGTAGTAGGTAACGTTTATTCCAAATAAAAAGCAGCAATTTGGGTACAAGTACAGATATAAACTAATGTACTAACCCTATGGTGGAAAAGCCGCCGGACCTCCTCGTGGTCTCGGCGGCGTATGGCGTCACACGTGCTGTCGGCTCCTCCTGAGGCCTTTCGTGCTACGGCACTTCATCAGAGGGGAGGCCAACAGCTGTGTGACAGATGCCAGTGTATAAATAGCCGCATCCGTGCACACGCATTCGGATCGCCGCCATCTTCCCGGAGAACGGGGAATTGCGCAAGCGCGCACAACGAGACGCCATTTTGCCATGGATATTATACATGGGAAGAAAAAACGTCCCATACAATGCTGTGAATACAAGCAGGATGAGACGTCAGATGCACTGGATGTAACAGATCCCCGAGGGAGGGGGAAGGGAAAGAAAAAGTATGTCAAGAGAATATCAGACATACTATATGGATACAGAATAAATCGTGATGTAACATTAAGGAAAGTAAGGGAATACGTTAGCTAGACCCTCCCACAAATTAGATGTAGGTACGGAATGAACCGTTTATACTAACCCAGTATGCAAATTATATCCTATTCACGGCATGAATGGTGCTCTGTGATATATATAATGGTCGCATATAGAACCACTTTTATGTTAAAATTACATATATTCAACAACCAATAAAATGTAGTACTTATAATAGCAATACATAGTAGTTATAAGATTATAAAAATATACATATATACACAGTTCATACCTACAAGATACAAAGCAGGTCATTAATGAAGTCAGCACTTTAACTTTACCACCTAATACTTTCATGGTTACAGCTGATGTCGCCTCACTCTACACGAGTATTAACCACACAGATGGGATGGAGGCTGCCAATTTTAATTTAACGCACCATAGTAACTTACCGGCTACACAAATGCACTTTATCCTCGATTTATTAGAGTTCGCTATAAACCACAATTACTTTTGGTTCGATAAAGTGTACTACTTACAGGTCAAAGGTGTCACGATGGGGGCAAAGTTTGCCCCCAGCCTTGCGAACCTCTTTATGTCGCGCTGGGAGGAGGATCTAATCTACGCAAGAGACTGGCCGGAATTAATCATGTACAAAAGGTATATAGATGACATCCTCCTCTTTTGGAATGGGGAGGAGGATACATTGATAAATTTCTTTAAGACACTTAATAATAATGACCTAAATATTAGCCTCACTTATACTTATAGTCAGCTGGAGATAAACTTCTTACACCTTACACTCATCAACTCTGAACTACCCACCATCATCCTTGGGGATTTAAAATCCCTGTCAACCTCGACAACCCGGACACAGCCCGTCTCCTCCACTTAACCTCCTCCTTTACACTTGCACAGTGCATACAATCCACCTGTCAGGGATCTCCTCGATCCCTGCCGCGATGGTCCCGGCGCAGGCGCAGTGCACCGCCCTGTGCAGGGACACGGGCACTAGGTCCGGGCCGGCCGCGGCGTTCGAGTTCGCGCATGCTCAGTAGAAGCCGCGGCCGCCCGCTGGGCACCAATGGCAGCGCAGGGCGGGATATTTAAATGGCCCTGAGCTGTCATTCAGTGCCTTCTGGTCTTCCCTGCATCCTGTGAACCTGTGATCCTGTACCCCTTGTAAGTTTTGACCCGGATTGAACCTGACCTTGCTGCTTTCTCCTGCTCTGACCCTTGCTTTGCCTGACCTCTCTCCTGGATGCCCCCTATTGGATTTGACCTGCTGTTGCTGACCTGGCGTGTGACCCGACCATTCTATGCCCGCTGCCTTGTACCTTGCCGTCCTCTCTGTTACCGACCCGGCCCGTCTGACCTTGCTCATCCATCCATCCATCCCTTGCAGTGGGGTCTTCCGACCTCCTCACATCAGACTCTTCCCCGTGGGAGCCCCTTGCGCATACTACTACCACTGACGGGCGCACCCAGTAGTCACGACCTGGTCTCAGGGAGCTCCAAGTCCATCCCCACCATCAGGGGCCCTGGTGAACAAGCACCCTGGGACTTAGATTCCGTGCGCTGGGGACGCCTATTCAGTGGAGTGCTAGTAGTACCGCCGGGCGGTCCCTTACACCACCACCCACTCCGACGGCAATATCCTTGATCTCGTCTTCTCCAACCGCTGCGCTCCCCACAACCTCACTAACACCCCCTTCCCTCTCTCTGACCACAACCTGATCACCTTCTCTATCTCCTCGTCCTCCAACGCCTATCCCTCCAAATGTCACACTACTACCAGCCGTAACCTCCGCAACCTTAACCCTGCCTCCCTCCACTCTGCAGCTGATCAACTCCACGACCGCATCCTCCCCCTGTCCTGCCCTGACTTGGCTATGACTGCCTACAACAACGCGCCCTCAACAGCCCTTGACTCACTAGCGCCTTTAACCATACGCAACATCAGACCCCGACCGCTCCAGCCCTGGCAGACTGATCACACCAAAACCCTTAAGCTACACAGTCGTGCCCTGGAGCGACTATGGCGCAAAACCAAATCCCAACAAGCCTTCACCCGCTACAAATCTGCCTTCCACACCTACACCTCCTCCCTCCATGCTGCCAAACAGGCCTACTTCTTGACCCTCATCAAGGCCCTTTCCTCGAATCCTCGCCGACTCTTCTCTGCCTTCAACTCTCTACTCTCTCCACCCCCACCTCCACCCAGCACCTCACTCACTGCCCTTGAGATTGCCAATCACTTCAAAAACAAGATTGACACAATTCGCAAGGACATTGCCGCAACTCACACGCCCTCTCAACCCTTCCCCTCTCACACAGCTACCCCCTTATCCCCCTTCCCCTCGACATAACCCGCAGGGACTTCGTCGCTGCTCAAACTCTCTCCAACCCCCTTCACCCTCACTCAGCTACCCCCTCATCACCCCTCTCCCACGGCCCCACCACTGCTCTGACCTCCTCTTCTACCCTACCCTACATTCCTCATACCATCGAGGAAGTCTCCAAGATCCTCTCTGATGCCCGCCTCACCACCTGCCCCCTCGACCCTATCCCCTCACAACTCCTACGACCTCCTTCCCCCTCCTTCCCCCTCCATCCTACGCTCCCTCACCCACATCTTCAATCTCTCCCTCTCCTCCGGCACTTTCCCCTCCCCTCTGAAACATGCACACATCACCCCCATACTTAAAAAGCCCTCCCTGGACCCCAATGACCCGAACAACCTCAGACCCATCTCCCTGCTCCCAATTACATCTAAACTCCTCGAGCGCCTAGTCTACACCCGCCTATGCTCCCACCTCAACGACAACAACCTCCTCGATCCCCTACAGTCCGGCTTCCGTCCCCTACAGTCCACCGAAACTGCCTTACTCAAACTCTCCAACGACCTGCTAACCGCCAAAGCTAATGGCCACTATTCAGTGCTCCTACTCCTTGACCTCTCTGCGGCCTTCGACACAGTCGACCACCCCCTCCTCCTCAAAAAACTACACTCCCTCGGCCTCAGAGATTCTGCTCTCTCCTGGCTCTCATCCTACCTGTCACAACGCTCCTTCAGCGTTACCTATAATGCTACCACCTCCCCCTCACTCCCCCTCTCTGTTGGGGTCCCTCAAGGCTCTGTCCTCGGGCCCCTTCTCTTCTCCATCTATACCTCCTCCCTTGGCCAACTCATACACTCTCACGGCTTCAACTACCACCTCTATGCCGACGACACACAAATCTATCTCTCAACCCCCCACCTCACCCCCTTGGTCTCAGCCCGAATCACACACATACTGAGCGACATATCAGACATATCAGACTGGATGTCACTCCACTTCCTTAAATTGAACCTCTCCAAAACCGAGTTTCTTGTCTTCCCCCCAGCCCGGACACCACCCCCCATTGACTTCTCCGTCACATCCAACAACGCCACCATCAAACCCTACTATTCATCTGATGCCATTCACCACTATTGATTGATGTCTACATGCGCATTTTTATGTGCGGTCGGTAAGTGCGCATTTCTGCTATATTTCCACTGGTGATGCTTATTGGAGCAGAGGAAGTGTTTCTTTGAACCTCATGAACTCATATTACTATCATATGATTGTTTGGGACAGAATTTCAATAAGTATATTGAATGCATACAGCTATTAGAGCTGCACTATCTCTGAAGTTGTATATTTGAATTTTTTCATTTACATTGATCTTGGAGATTCATATATCGACCGAAAATTTCCAATAGGAAAACTTTAGCTAATACAGGTGCCGATACAGGAGTGTGCTGCAGGTGTGTGCGTGTGGGGGGGGGGGGGGCGCTGAGAATGGCAAGAGAGGAGCAGTGTATATAGTGACTAGCTATCACTATATGTGAGTGCCGGTTTTTAAATGTAATTGCCGTCTTTTTTTTTTTCTTCACTATTCACAGAATTGGCTGTCACTCTCCCCCCAACTAATAGAAACAAAGTTTCCTATTAGTTTCTTTCCCAAAGTTAAAAGAAACAGTTTCCTTTAACTCCAGGGAAAGTGACAGCTAATTCTGTGAGCTATAGTGAAGAAAACAAAAAGTCAGCAATTGCATTTAAAAACCCGCACCGACATATAGTGATAATCAGCGAGGGAGCCTCTCTGTATATCCTTCTCCCTCACTGTATATACTGCCCCCTCCTTGCACACACTGCCCCTGCAAAGAGGACCTGTCACTCATGCTATCACATAGGGGACTATTGGTCCCCTATTTGATAGCAATAAAATTATAAGTTAATAAAAATAAACATGAAAGTAGAAAAAAATAAAAAAAAAATTGGAGCCTCCCTACCTCCACATACGCAGACATTTTGGTTTTGGTTCGGTTTTCAGCAACACACATGCATTCTAAATTTTCTGTATCTGTTTCGGCACCAGAATTTTTATTTCGGTGCACCACTAGCAAAAGCGCTAAAAAACGCTGAAAAATTCATGTTTTTAACGTGACTTTACACAGCTAACATTATCAGTGTTATTAAAACGTACAGGGTGCATGGAGCCTTAAGATTAAGTGAGAGGCTGGAGAGCAGGAGCCTGGGAGGAGGCCAAGATGGAAAGGGGCTCACCTACAGACATAGGAGCTGGAAAGGAGGAAAGCTCAGGACCTCATCGACCCCCAGAACGAGGACCATATATGAAGCAGGGAAGGAGCAGCCCAGTGGAAGGCTTGAGAGCAGCTACCAACCCACCAGATCACAGACAGAGGACTGAGTGAGTAGACCTACACCCCCTGGGCCAGAAAAGGCAAGGAGCACTCAAGTGGGAAGCTGGATTAGCTGATACCCAGGACTGTCTTGCAATTTAAAGTGACAAGCACTGGATCCCCTTCCCAGGGATTCACCCAGTACAGCTGGATGAGGGAGACGATTCATCTGGGGTCTGGGGTGGTACACCCCAACTGGACTGTGGTGACTGGCAGCTCAGGCCAGAGTATTTCATAATGGGGATGTCAAATCACCCTCCATACACAAAGCAAGGAGATCATTGCATAATTAGTACAGGGACCTCTCTGTTTTGTCTTTTTTTTTTGTTCAGCCTGCTGGGTTGAACAAATAAAAAAAAAAAACTCCCCGTGTGTACCAGGCATGAGGGCTCCAACAGAGTGGGGTGACAGCAAAGAAGGGTGAATGGACAAAATGATAGCATCTCTTTAACCACTTCAAGTCTGGACACCCCCTTCCAGTCCACAGTCGGGGCGGTTCAGTCAAGTAATAATCCGGGTATTCAATGGGGCGGTCCCGGTGATAATCATCCGGGTACACCATAGGGGCAGTTCAAGCAAGCAATAGTCTGGGTATTCGATGGGGCAGTCCAGGCAATAATAATCCGGGTACACAATAGGGGCAGTTCAAGCAAGCAATAGTCCGGGTATTCGATGGGGCAGTCCAAGCAAGGGGAATATGGGCGTACAATGGGGCAGTCCAGGCAGGGGTGATATGGGCACCCACTAAGGCAGTCCAGGCAAGGGCAATAGGGCGCACAATAGGGACAGTTCCACACTCCGCCACATGCGGCTTGTAGGGGCACTCACGGCAGGTAGTTTCCAAGGGCAACCAACAGGCAATGTGCAGGAACACTCACGGTTTCAGGGACGGCAGCAGCTAGTAGACAGGGACCCTCACAGCGGTCAGCTTTCCAGGGACAACAGCAGTCAGTGGACAGGGACCCTCACAGCAATCAGCTTTCCAGGGACAGCAGCAGTCAGAGGACAGGGACCCTCACAGCGATCAGCTTTCCAGGGACAACAGCAGGCTTGCGGACAGGGACCCTCACAGCAATCAGCTTTCCAGGGGCAGCAGCAGTCAGCGGACAGGGACCATCACAGCAATCAGCGGGGGTCTTGGCTGTGGGGTCTGGTCTCAGCTCAGACCTCACACAGCGCTTCTCTCAAGAGCAGGGGACCAACAGGTCTTCAGAGGGCTGTGTGACTTGGCCGCAGCTTCAAGACTACACAGGCAATATAGGACCACCAGTCCCAGCTGTGCACAAAGCAAAGTACAGTTCAATGCATCTCCTCATTAGGGCTCAGCTAGGAGTGACTCTCAGATCCTCACTCAAGCTCTCCCATTCATAAAGTTAAAAAAGTATGGCCCTTTCAATTGACTAAGCCCCAAACTCCTGGTAAGAACTTGTCTGGTCTGGTCTGATCTTTCACAGCCACAAAAGACCATGCTGTCTGCGCTCCCTGCTGAGATCGATCCCATTTCCCACCCCCTGCGGGGAACAGAAACTCCAAATTGTAGACATAGCAGACAAGCTGTCTTTTTGGCCACAAACAAAACAACACAAAAATAAAAGAATATTTCTGCTGTCCCTCACAGGGGAGATCAGGATGCTGGTAGGGTGTATACCGGTGATCAGGACGCTGGCACGGTGTATGGCGGTGATCAGGGCACTGGTATGGTGTATGGCAGTGATCAGGGTACTGGTACGGTGTATGGGGGTGATCAGGGTGCTGGTACGGTGTATGGCGGTGATCAGGGCACTGGTATGGTGTACGGCGGTGATCAGGACGCTGGTATGGTGTATGGCGGCGATCAGGGCAATGGTATGGTGTATGGCAGTGATCAGGGTACTGGTACGGTGTATGGGGGTGATCAGGGTGCTGGTATGGTGTATGGTGGGGATCAGGCCACTGGTATGGTGTATGGAGGTAAACAGGGTGCTGCTATGGCATATGGCAGTGATCAGGGTGTTGGTTTGGGGTATGGATCAGGACACTGGTATGGCGGTGATCAGGACATTAGAATGGTGTTTTTTGTGCACACTGGGACAGGTGAAAGTGGTTGGCTGCATTATTTGTATATACTGGGACAGTAATCAGGGACATATGGGCACTGATCAGGGACATTGGAGTGGCTGGAACAGCAGTGTGTGAGTGTACAAGCCGACTGACAGGTTGCTGTACATTCACACACTGCAGGATCGCTTCTCTCTGCTCTCACACTGACAGCACAGAGAAGCCATCTTTACTTTCACTTTCCATTGTTTACTATGTGAGTGTTGTGCTTGGTGTCAGGGCTCCCAGGTGTGACCAGAGATGTGTGACTGACGCAGGGAAACGCAGACCTCAGATATGTTATAAACAATATAATTTATTAACACTAACAATACAAACATAAACGCAGTGCAATACTAAACATAATACAGTGCAAACAAACCCAACCAAACCACCCACAGATAACAGTACATACAAGCAAGCGTCGTCAGGCAGGCCGGGTCAATATCAATAGGGCAGGTAGGTACAGGGGGAGCAAGCGGAGATTGGTCAGGGTCACAAGCCAGGGATCAGAACAGGTAGCAAGCAGCGTGGTACAGAGGGTCAGACAGAGGGATGGTCAGGAGCGAGCCGGGATCAGAGCAGGAGAAGTCAGCAGCGGTTCAGAAACAGGATGCAGGACAGAAACAGGATGCAGGGCCCAGGACAAACACACACCAAGGCAGAGTCTGTGGGTCTGGCCATCCCTTAAATACCCCAGCATAATCAGTTACAGGTGTTAGCTGGCTGCAAAGTTGAGTCTCTGATTGCTGGGAACACCCGCTGGCCAGCCCTGGTACTGCAGATCAAAAGGCAGGTGAGTCCCACCATAGCTGGCCAGTCCATTCCTGACAGTTGGTCACAGCAGTCACATGGTAAAACACCATGTGATTGCCCAGACACAGGCGACACACTGATCACTGGGCTCCGGGGTGCATGCTCTGTGAGCCGCGCAGGAGCCTACAATGCGGGCTACAATGCGGGTTTCCATTTGCAAAAAAGTCCTTCCTGTCGAGGTGGTGGTGCACAACATTCTGGGTGAGGTTGGGAAGATTTGGGGTCTTGAGAAGGACAGGTGGCGGCTGGGAGCCTGGACAAAGGTGTGGAGGATTGTCAGGTCCCCGTAGCTCTTGTCTGTCAGTCTCTGGGTGCGTGGCTTCTCTTTCTGTCCTCTCATGTCCCCTAGATTTTTGTAAGATCAGATTTTTCAAAAAAGGCTGCATGTATGGGATAAATGTTTAATCGTTTCTTAGCCTGAGGGGGTGTTTAGCTGACGGTAATGTTTGCAGAGATACATTATAAAGATGATAATAGTAAAATATGATCGTTTGCTGTTTTCTATGCTGAAGTAAGCGATTTTTGTTTAATTATATACAGTTGTGTCCAAAATTATTCAACCCCCACTGAAATTGAGTGTTTTGGCCAGTTTGACATTGCTTTTGATCATTCAGTCATCTTGCTTACATTTACATTAAAGAGGCACTTGTAGGTCAGACAAATATAACATAACAGTTATAATGAAATAACCACAAATGTCTTTTCTGTGCTCACAGCATTATCAGTTTTATTCAACCCCCAAGTGACATTCAATCTTAGTACTTAGTACAGCATCCTTTTACAGTTATAACAGCTTTTAAACGTGAAGCATAGCTTGACACAAGTGTCTTGCAGCGATCTACGGGTATCTTCGCCCATTCTTCATGGGCAAAGGCCTCCAGTTCAGTCACATTCTTAGGCTTGCGCACTGCAACTGCTTTCTTTAAGTCCCACCAGAGGTTCTCAATCGGATTTAAGTCTGGTGACTGCGATGGCCACTCCAAAATGTTCCAGCCTTTCCTCTGCAACCATGCTCTAGTGGACTTGGAGGTATGCTTGGGATCATTGTCCTGTTGAAAGGTCCAACGTCTCCCAAGCCTCAGGTGTGTGACGGACTGCATCACGTTTCCATCCAATATCTCCTGGTACTGAAGAGAATTCATGGTACCTTGCACACGCTGAAGCTTCCCTGTACCTGCAGAAGCAAAACAGCCCCAAAGCATGATTGACCCTCCACCATGCTTCACAGTAGGCAAGGTGTTCTTTTCATCATAGGCCTTGTTCTTCCTCCTCCAAACATAGCGTTGATCCATGGGCCCAAACAGTTCTAATTTTGTTTCATCAGTCCACAGAACACTATCCCACAACTTTTGTGGTTTGTCCACATGGCTTTTGGCATACTGCAGTCGACTCTTCTTATTCTTTGGAGACAGCAAGGGGGTACGCCTGGGAGTTCTGGCACGGAGGCCTTCATTACGCAGTGTGCGTCTTATTGTCTGGGCTGAAACTTCTGTACCCACATCTGACAAATCTTTTCTCAGTTCCTCAGCAGTCACACGGGGACTTCTCTCCACTCTACGCTTCAGGTAGCGCACAGCAGTCGAAGTCAGCATCTTCTTTCTGCCACGACCAGGTAGCGTTTCAACAGTGCCCTTTGCCTTGAATTTGCGAATGATGCTTCCTAAGGTGTCTCTTGGTATGTTTAACATCTTTGCAATCTTCTTATAGCCATTGCCCTTCCTGTGAAGAGAAATCACCTCTTCTCTTGTCTTCCTGGACCATTCTCTTGCCTTCACCATGTTTGTAACCACACCAGTAAATGTCTAGAAGGAGCTGAGTATCACAGTCATTTTAAAGCTGCCTAATTGGTGCTTATTATGCTTGATTGCTGCTCGGTGACATCCACAGGTGTTTTCAATACCTGATGGAAAGCACCTGTATGAACCTCTGTTCTTCAGAGTGGTAGTCTTTAAGGGGTTGAATAATTGTGGCAATGAAGAAACCACATAAGAACCATTTACTACTGTATTACATAAACAATTGATGTCATTTTAGTTGCATTTGGGTAGTTACAACGTCCTTGTAGGATTTGATTCTGAATACAATTCCAAATGTACACTATAGTCCCTAAACCCCTTTACAGCATTGGGGGTTGAATAATTTTGGACACAACTGTACATTCATTTTATTTATTCTGTATATATGTAAATATATTTTTTATTATGTTATTTGTTTGTAAGATTTTTAATAAACAAAAAAAATTTACAATGCGGGCTGACATATAGGTACGTTAGCCTGCATCAGCAAAGCTTCCCATCCACCATCTATGTACAATGGGTGGACGGGAAGAGGTTAAGCAAGTTACTCAAACTTCTATCTTATAAGATAAAAGTACAGTGCAATGCCATCATGACATATTACTTAAAGGTGAAATATGAGAATACATAATAAACAAACATACATACTCACATACATACTCACTTCCCTGCTGCAGCTGTCCCCTGCTGGCTCTAGGCACGAGAACCGACCGATCACTTGATCCCTGATCGCTCAATTCGCGGTCTGCTCTGAGCAGAGAGTGTTGTCTGCCAAGCCATGTTCACACTTGCTTTCAACCCCAACCCCCCAGCTCGGCACTCCAGTGAGCACTGGAGAGGCAGAGAGCGATGACTGAGGACACATTCACACTTCATTTTGTTTTAATTTCGAGTCGCTGTGTTTCTGCCCATAATTCCAGATTGCATTGCAATGATAGTAAAATGCACCACGCTCATTGGGGTGCCATTCATTCTTAATGATGGGATTTTCCTGTGATTGTTGGACGTTAGGAACTTATTATGGGCAACAGCTTCATAAAATGCATTTTACCGCAAATTTTTTGTGCGACAACTGTGGTAATTAAGAATAAATGGCACCCAAACGAGTGTAGTGCATTTTGCTACGATTGCAGTGCGATTTGGAATTGCAGGTAGAATGGAAGTGGCTCAAAAGAGCGAAGTGTGACTGCGGCCTCAGTCATTGCTCTCTGCTCTGCCTCTCCAGCACTCACTGGAATGCTGAGTTGGGGGGTGGAAGCAGGTACAGTTAGCTAGTCTGCCTATAGGTGGCTTGTCCCAAAACAGTGTGGTAACAGGAAACTATGTAATTGGATGTCAGGTCCCCTTTTAGACAAAGTCTTTCTGTAGTGATGTAATGACTGGAGCCAGTGCTCATATAAATGCCAGGAGAAGGAGCTTTGGGAGCTGGGGCATGGTAGCCAAAAACCCCACAGCCATGCAGATGCAGTCATCTACTGCAAAGTCCCTGCATAGGGAAAGTCAGGATGAGATGGGCCTACACCCAGAAGAGCCAGCTGTAGTCATCCTGACTCACGAAACATGGTCTATAAGACTGGGAGCAGGGTGTAAAAGGCCTTTTAGACCAGGTAACGTTTTCTCAGTCACGAGTGCTGACCCACCTGGAGATCCTGGGATAAGTGTACAGAATCTAAAAGTGCCACTGCAGCAGTCCTGTCTCTAGAAAAAACATGAAGGAAGTCGTGAGCTGGAAGTATAAAGCCTAATACAGTGGTCTCCAAACTGGCCCTTTGCTTGCCTTTATCTGGCCCTTGGGGCACTGTTCCTCCCACTGATACAAGACACTATTCTACCAAATGACACCAACAATGGGGCACCATTTTTGTCATTGACAGCAGTAATAGGGCACTCTTTCTCCCAATGATAGGACACTGTTCCTTCATCTAATACCAAATGTGGCAATGTTTACTCCCACTGATGCCAGGAAAATTTCCACTCCCGATGGCCACAGTCCAGCCCCCCTAAAGTTTGAAGGACAATAAACTGGCCCTTTGTTTAGAAAGTTTGTAGACCCCTGGCCTAATAGGTAAGTCAGAGACTTCTGAGTGAGTACTAATGACCCTGAGACTGATAGTGATATCTAGCAGCATACCTAGCTTGGTAGAGATATGGAGTGGGACATAGAATGAGAGACTACTGTAATACAGAAGGCACCTTGTTAATCTCAGCTGACAAAGCAGGATTCTTCACCTTGTGAATCTCGGTTTGAGCAGAATGCTAGAGATCCAGCATATAGGGAGATGGGTCCCAACACTGTGGTGCTCCCAAGGAGGGGGGAGAGGAAATGCTGAGGGAAGATGGCTTATATGTGATATGCAATGTTTTGCTTTCACAATGACTGTCACAGATTGTTCACATTGGTGTATGGTGGTGTATGCTGAAAACACCTGTTGGTATGTCTCTGTGATGTGATGTGTCAATGCCATGCCATTTGAAAAAGAACAGTAAAGTGAAGAAATTATAACTTTTGTGTGGACAATCCTTTATTGTGAATATAAAGGCTAATGGCCAGGGATGTCATGGGAAGGCCTATGGCAAGGAGTGGGCACAATATGGTGGAGGCTTTCAACTATAGCAGTGGATTGTTGTCCTATACAAGAAGAAGTGGGGCAGGAGCTTGGGTGATTAGGCGCCAACAATCGACCAATCTTGGTGTAGTCGGAAAGGATAGGACACACCTCTGTGCCATGTACTGGGATCTGGGATTGGTCCAAAGTTTAAAGTGGCTGTAAACCCGTACCCAGTGAAGTGACTGTCCTCAGGTGATACATAGAGATGAAACAAATCCTACATAAGTTGTATCTGTTTATCTTCAGTCCTTACTTCTCTAAATCCGTTCAAAGTCCAGAATTTCTAAAGCTTGTCTGAAAGTTCAGAAAAAAGGGGGCGGAGAGCTGAAATAGGAGGGAAGGGACACCCCCTCCCATTCACAAAGCTCACAGGAACAGAGCTGAGGCTGTCAATCTGCTGGAGGTCCCTCCCCTGTCACCATTTTTCTCTTCGTGTCAGAAAAAGGTGTCAGATCTGATAGCAGAGGAACAAGGCAGCAGACAGAAATGATACTTAGTGCTCTGGGTTGAGTACACACTATAGAGAGAAATGCTTTGTTTCGTGTCTGTAGTTTGCAACAACTTTTAAACAAATAAAATAATGAGTGCACATTTTTTGCAGGTAGTTTTTTGCCAGTTTTTGGTGGGCTTCCCCTTTAAGTAGCTATATTGGGTCTCTGCTAAAGCTTGAAATTTTGTTCAGCACTGTCTGGAAATGATCAGATTTTAGAGTAAATGGACATGTCAACTTATTTTTGGTATTTCTTTATTCATAATGTATGTGTAACTAGCATTATCTCTTTAGTATTGATGTTTTTATTGATTTTTTTCTTCACTGCCTTAAGAGAACATAATGGCTTACAAGTGTTCTGTGAAAGGCCAAAATGCAGCTAATTTAGAAAGCAGTTTGGGATCGTAAATATCATACTGATTGTGTGTTATTATTTGTTTTGCCACTTGAAAGCTCATGTAGCAGGAAAGACACCACAAAGTAAGGAAAGATCTTTATACTGTATTCTGCTGCCATCCAGGCTGTTGATTGAGTCTGTTAACAATTGATGGGTTTAAAATGTAATTTTAATGGGAACATATATTGGGAAGAACATTAGAACTTGAGGAGTGGAAGGATATCTGGGATAATGCGAATAAATCATCTTTGTGTACCCTTTATAAAGAGAACCAATATAACATTTTATTTCACTGGTATCTTACCCCTGAAACATTACATGCTATTTATCCCAGCTTGTCATCTATGTGTTGGCGATGTGGTAAATTAGTGGGATCACTACTTCATATATACTGGGAATGCCCAAAAATCTGACCCATGTTGGGAGACCACGAGATCCTTACTGCAGTCGCTCTTTGATTTTTCAATACGAACACACAGGACCTAGTACATTTCTTACTGGGGCTCCCTCCACCAAACAAAACTAAAACTGCTATTAAGCTGATTAACCTTGTTCTAATGACAGCCAGGTACCTGATTGCCTTGAGATGGAAACAATCATTTCTCCCACCTAAAAAAGTTTTATATAAACGTATACATGACATTTATGATATGGAATATCTGACTGCCCATTTGAATAACACGATTTCATGATTTAACAAATCTAGCATACCTGCCATCTTTTGGAACCAAGATCATATTCCTATAAACTGCGTTAGAGTGCCTTACCCTTGCATGGTTCAATAAGGGTGCCTGGTGGGGTAAAATATATTACCTCTAGCTTCTTCGTTCTTTCCTGTTGCCTTTTTCTTTCTTTACTCCTATCTCTTTTATTGTTACCAAGGTAGCTCTAGCACTCTCTTTACCATGGATCTTGTCCGCTATTAGCTGTGATAGGCCATTATGATAATTTCTTAGACACGATTGTCTTTGTGTTATACAGCTGTCATGTATTTAATAATATGTATACCTAGCCTGATTAACTCACTTTTTTTGTTTTTGGAACATACCCGGCCTTACGGAAATCCCCCTAGGACACTGTTATCCATTGTGTAATGTTTTCTTGGTGTACGTGCTACCTCATTCTCACTTTTGGAATGTTGTAACTTATCATTTTCTGTCTATGATATACAGTTTCAATAAAAAAGAAAGTTAAAAAAAAGTAATTTTGAGCAAATGTGATCACATCCAAAGGAAGCCAATGTGCTTGGGTGAAAAATGTTATTATCTATTTAATCAATAGGCCACTTAAATAACAGATCACAATTTTGTTTTCAGTAGCTTTTTTTTTTAATTTTACCTTGATATATATTAATATTTTTTATATAATGTATATGCAGATTAATAGTTGAACAGCACCTGCTATAGTATAGTAAGTGCCAGCAACCAGAGCCTTGCCTGCAGGCTCAATATACAGCAATAAAACGAAAGGGGGCTGCAGCACAAATTGAAGATTTATTTACATTTCCTAAAGTGAATACATATTGGCAAAAGATTCAGGCAGCAAGCCCTTTTGGTCAGGTCAAATAAAAGATCTGGCCTATTGAAGTTAAAGTGCTTACTGCCCGAAACTGCCAATATTTATTGATTTTTGGAATCTTAAATAAATCTTCTATTTGTGTTACAATTCCCTCCTGTTTTATTGATATATACTGTATACACACTCACCGGCCACTTTATTAGGTACACCTGTTCAATTGCTTCACAACACAAATTTCTAATCAGCCAATCACATGCCAGCAACTTAACTTGGAATGTAGGTGTGCTGAAGACAACTTGCTGAAGATCAAACCGAGCATCAGAATGGGGAAGAAAGAGGATTTAAGTGACTTTAAACATGGCATGGTTGTTGGTGCCAGACAGGCTGGTCTGAGTATTTCAAAAACTGCTGATCTACTGGGAGTTTCACGCACAACCATCTCTAAGGTTTACAGAGAATAGTCCAAAGAAGAGAAAATATCCAGTGAGCGGCAGTTGTGTGGATGAAAAATGCCTTGTTGATGTCAGAGGTCAGAGGAGAATGGGCAGACTGGTTGCTGCGACAATCAGATGGTAGGGTTAGAATTTGCTGGAAACAACATGAAAGCAAGGATCCATCCTGCCTTGTATCAATGGTTCAGGCTGGTGGTGGTGTGTAATGGTATGGGGGATATTTTTTTGGCACTAACAAGGTGTGCCTAAGAAAGTGGCCGGGGAGTGAGTGTATGTATGTATGTATGTATATTTATATATATTATATATAAATAATAAAGATTTGTGTGCTGCTACACCCTAAATATAATAAAGGAAGGAGGAGATTGCTGCACTCACTGGTCAAGTGTACTCTCGCTTAAATTAAATAATTAAATAATGTGATGCGCTAACTCCTCAAAATGTGAAACATAAACTTTAAAAACATGCAATATTTGAAATTTTGTTGATTGATATTGCATGTTTTTAAAGTTTATGCTTCACATTCTGAGGAGTTAGCGCATCACATTTTTTATTTTTTGTTTAATTATAAATATATATATATATATAGAGAGAGAGAGAGATCTAACCATTCGGGCTCTCAGGCATTGCTGAGGGCCCGGGGCCAGTAGAGGCCCCATGAGCAGGGCCATTTTCTTGCACAGGCCTCCAGCTGCAGGGGGGGGGGGTGCCTGCAATTCTCCTACCAACAGGGTGGATCGTGTGTGGATAGAGTGAGTGATCAGGGCAGTGAGTGGAGGAAATAACTGAAACAGATCTTTTGTGGATTTCACTGCAGAAACTGAAAGCTGACATATTCTGCTCAAGCTGCTGCAATGAGAACCACAAAAGATCGGTCCCAGTTATTTCTCCTACCCACTGCACTGATCTGGATTTCTCTCACTGTCTGGACATTCCCCTGTGTCCCTCCTGGCTTCCCTCCTTTTCTGTTCCGCCAGCAGCAGCTGCAGACACACAGGGGGATCTTCAGGATGGAGAGCGAGGAAGGGGTCAGTAAATATATAATTTACCAGACCCTTCCTTTTCTAAGTAAGTGATCAGCACTTGTTCACTGGGTTCATTTATAACTGAAGCATAGCAAACTATGTTTACTAGGCTTCACTTTATGATTGGACAGGCGCCTCTGTCTCCTGTTCATTCATTTACTGTGCAGCTGAGGCTACAGAGAAAGGAACTAGGAAATGTTCCGTTCCCTGTCTTAAAAGTGAGACTTCAGGGGTCTCTTTAGACTGTTTCAGTCCATTTCTGGCAAAGTTCAAACTGTGGCGTTCTCCGGTATCCAGGATCTTTGGGGAGACTGCAATGTGCAGCAGTCCCCCACTGTAGCTTATGGCATCACAGCGCCCTGATCAAGCGGGAGCTAGCAGCCCCTGTCCCCAGCCGTTCCTCCTATTTATGTCACATTGCAGGTAGGCTGGTTTCAAAAAGACCAGGAGAACATTACAGATAATGAACCACTTCCCCAGCCTGGGTCAGCAGACTGCCTATCTAGCTAATGTAGGCAACCTGCCTACATGCGTGTCCACTATATCCCTCTAAAGTTTCATAAAATGGGTTTGCTACAAAACCCTATTTGTGGCAAGCAGGGGTGGACTGACCATTTGGAAACTCGGCCACTGCCCGAGGGCCCGGGGTCAGTAGGGGGCCCCATGAGATGCCCCTGGTACATTTGTCATAGGCTTTTTTGTTTGGGCAAGGACACAGGGGCCCCATGATCCCCTATTGCCCGGGGGCCCCATGAGTTGTCAGTCCACCCCTGGTGGCAAGTGTCGTAGAGATCATGGTGATTTAATCCACATACTTTGGCATTGTCCCAAGCTTCATAGAAATTGGGCCATGGTTGTTGGTACAATTAATGACGCCTTTTATATGGATATTAGAATAAATCCTAAGCAATGTACAGTATATTAGGTATATTGGACACAGTAGTGACACAAGAACATACTAGGGAAGCAGTTTCAGGGGCAATATTTCAGGTCTATAAGCTTATCTTAGAATACTGGAAGTCTGAGAACCCCCCCAACTTCCCAGGAATGGATCCATCTCTCCATTTTGAGTGCCTTGTATGTCTACATTGGGATGTCCTGCCAAATTTGAGAAAGTGTGGGATGGTTAATTAAATACTCCTGGCCTTTCTCCTATAGATCTGGTACTACACAGGGTTATGTCATGCATTTTGCACTTTACTTTTATTGTTACTTTGTTTACTGACTCCTACTCCAGGTTTGAACAAGAGTCTGTTTCACATTGCAGTTTTTTGCTATGCTCTTGAACCAAATTTTGGATTTATTTATTACAGGTACTTGTATAGCGCTGTCAATTTTCACAGGTTTTACATTTATATTGTACATTCACATCAGTCCCTAACCCTCAAAGGGCATACACTCTAAGGTCCCTAACTCACATTCATACATACACATACTAGGGCCAATTTAGACAGGAGGAGTTAACCCACGCAGGCACAGGAAGAACATGCAAACTCCAGGCAGGTAGTGTTGTGGATTGTGGTTGGGATTCAAACCCTAGTGCTACCAGGTAGACGTGCTAACCACTTAGCCCCTGTGCTGACTACTGTTATGACTATCACACATGCGTTGTGTATTACAATGAAATATGACACTTTTTTTGTTGAATGTTTCTCTGGAGATCTCTAACCTTTAATAAAACTCACTCTGATTAAATTAAATAGAACCTTGTTCTGGTGGGCCCAGGGCAAACATATTGTGGGTGCACATAAATGCAAAGGAATCCTAAGAGTTTTTGAGAAATATTTCTTTATTATCTTCTATTTCTTCACTTTTAAAAGACCACAATTTCCACAGCCTATTCAGATGAATGTCTGTTCAACCAAAGATAATCTCTTTCTAATTGTATATGTAGCACTACCCCCTTGGGAGTCGCTAGAGATTTGGGTCCCCCTGTAGTCCTGCACAGCCAAGCAACATGCATTTTTCACACAGATTTGAGTCCTTGAGCTTTTTTTGTTTTATTTGAGAAATAGGGGAATTTTAACTTGATTAGGGTAGGGGTGTATGGGATGCCCAAGAGTGTGGCAACAGAGGACAATCTTCCTGAACTATGTACAAGTCTTTTCGAGCAGCAAAAAGACAAATCCTTCTTCTTGGAGAGCTAGCCAGAATCTCTTCAAGTTCCAACCCCCACCCCAGATACTCCTTATCCAGCTGTTTTGGGTGAATCCCTGGGCAGGGGATCCAATGCCTGTCACTTTAAGAGAAGACAGCCCCGGGTAGTAGCTAATCCAGTTACCCATCAGAGTGCTCCTTCCCCTTACTAGCCCAGGGGGTGCAGGTCTACTCACTCAGTACTTCTCCTATGAGCTGCTGGCTCAGTGGCTACTCTCAGACCTTCTGCTGGACCACTCCTTCCCTGTTGCATAGGTGGTCTTCGCTCTGGGGGCCAGTGAAGTCCTGAGCTTTCCTCCTTCCATGCTCTTCTGCCTGTAGGTGAGCTCCTTTCCACTGGGCCCCCTCCCAGGCTCCTGCATCTCAGCTTCCTCACATCTTCCACCCAAACACTCTTGCTACTGAGAAGGCTCTCCCACTCTTAAGAACTGTCCTTGACCCCAAGCCAAGCCTCTTGTTAGGGATTGGCCAGGAGCCCCTGAGCGTGCAGACCAGCCACTCATCACTCCCATTGCTTCTATAAGGTTCTCCAAATATCTAGAGCAGGGGGAAGTCCTAGAGAGCTGGTTTGCAGAGCCTCTTAGCCCCTGACCAAAATTTGACTCCCTGACTATTACAAATGGGCTGCTACTCAGCCGTTCTAACTGAGAATTAGAACTCTAGCCTAGCTACTTAGGAGGGTGCTACATACAGTATATGCACTGAACAAACTGGTGGGATAGGTGACAAACAAGCAATGTTAACTGTGCTAAGCACTGAATGGAGGTACCTTTTTTATTGATTTTACCAAAGCTGAAGCTGTGGTTCAGGATCATTTTTAAAACAAAAGGGCACTTCCGAAGTGTATTCTTTACTAATCCTTATCTTAAGCCTTTCAGATCTTGTTTGCGATGCTGGTTACATTTGACCTATAGATTAGAATCATGTTTTTTTATCTTTGTCTATGTCTTATGAAAAATCATTGTTTGGAAGTTTTTGCTCAACCGTGGGAAAGAAATACAGTTATTTGTGGATGTGTCTGGAGAAATCTGTCAAGTTGCTAAAATTTCTAATTTCGCAGCATGAGTCATTGTCATTGGCACACTACCATTTATAGCAGGCTATGTGTTGTTCCGCACAGTTACAGTAAACACTCATCCTTCAGTTAAGAAGACAATAATTGCTGTGATTTAACCATGCAGGTTCAGCTAAAGGGCACCTGTATCATGCAGATTCTTATGTTAATAGCAGATGGTGATAACAGGAGTGTCAGTTATAAAAAAAATACTTGCAAGAAATCCAATTATATCCATTTTTTATTACTAGGAGGATACAAAGCTGTATTGTCAAAGTTCATAATGTCTTTAATGTCCTGGAAGACAAACTGAGTATGCAAGGCTGTACAAACATAATCATTGTGTTTATCAGATAAGATAAAGATATCTCTTTAGTTACAATTTATATCTGCCTCATGGGGGAATTCAGGGAATGAATGTTAATATTAATTTAGTGATAGCCAGACTTTTTTGCAAGGTCATAAAGCATCGATCTCCATTGTAAACCTTGATGTTGGTACAAATGTTATATAATGAAAAGGCAATGAAGATACTTTAGGTAGGTAAATGAAAGCTTCCACCGGCGCATATTTCATCGAAATATAGAAACACAGCACGTCAACTTTGATTTGCATTGCATACAACTGAAAGACTGTGGTGGTCATGGTGTGGCTCAATAGGATAAAGGACAACTTCACTTTTAGTGAATCTTTCCATTAAGTAAACTCCCCACACCTTAAGTGACTGATGTCCAACAAGGTGGAGTGGTCTTCAATGACTGGGCACACCCAATACTTATAACAGAAACCTATGTAGGTAAATAATTGCTCTTTTAAAAAAAAATCCATTCCATGTGCACCTTTTGGATACACGTATATGAAACAAATGCACAAAAATAGGTTGCAAAGCTAAAACTTTACTGTACTTACCTGAATAAATGTAATCTGCAGAACAGCAGATGCCAAAACAGCAGAAGGGTTCCTCTTGATGTGGCTATGGATACACTTCCAAATTTTTAGGTTCATGCATTTTCAGGGCAAATGTTTTTTATACAACAACCATGCACTACCAACCCTGTGGCAAGTTTGAGGGCTTTTTCTGTTCCAGCAGGACTATGCCACATGAGCAAAACAAGCTCCCTAAAAAACTTAAGGATATGATGGTATCAAGCAAATACCATTCTAGTGGTAAACAAACTAAACATGGTATTAGACAAGATGTGGTTTATTTACTAAAGCTGGAGAATGCAAGATCAGGGTCACATCTGCCTATAAACCAATCAGCTTCCAGGTTTTATTTCCAAAGCTTAATTGAACAAGCTGAGGTTAAAATCTGATTGGTTTCTAGGCAGAAGTGAGCCTGATTTTTCACTCTCCAGCTTTAGTAAATAAACCCCGATATGTCAATATGTAGAGGTGGAAAATCTACTTAGAAAGCACATTTGAGACCTTAAGCAAACTCATACTAAAGGAACATATACTTGCACAAGACAATGACAATATAAGCAATTCCAAAATATGTGGATGCTTTTTTGCGCATTCCCATACATTTGGCAGTCTATTGAAATGAATGGGCTGTAAATGATCAGGAACAAGCAATAACTTGCACACAAGAACATGTGAGTTCTAATGTGAATCAACCTTAAGTGGGGCAGCTAGGTATTTTGGGGCTGGCTGAACAGATACTGAGACCAGCTGAAGCAGGTCTGCTCGTTTTAGGCTCTGTGTAGACTCCCAGCCTGCCCAAGGATTTTGTTTCTACCTGGAACCAGTTTCTATGTATATCAGACTGCGGAGCACTTGATTGGATGTGGTGAAATATACCTCATGGTTGGTTAGGCATAGCCTATGTGGCAAGGACTTTATATGCAGAGAGTTGGGTGCCTGGACAGCAGTAGGTTGCACCAGGTCTCTTAGGCAGGTATCTTGTATGTAGTAAGTGACCAAGTGGCAAGGTTTTATTTTGCTTTTCATGTGTTTTTTTTTCTTTTTGTACATAGTGTGTATAGTCTTTGTAAATATATTTCACATGAGTTTCACTAAGAACTGTTATTTGCTCTGCCTGTTAACCCCTTACACATGGTGGAGCATGCAGGCATCTGTGAAAATCCTTACGTATGCCAAATGAAGTGATTATTCTCAGGTGATACACTAAGGTGAAACAAATCTTATTTCCTGTTTATTTGCAGCCATCTTTCCTGTAGAGCCCCCTAAAGCACACATTTTAGAGCAGAGTATATAGCAAGGAGCTGCCTAAAACCTAAGACCTGAGCGGAAGGAACAGACACCCCCCTTCACACAAATTTATAGGGAAACCTGCACAGCTTAGGCTGTGAATTACAGGCTGTGTGTTGGAGCTCTCCTATCTTGCAGATAGCAGAGCAGGCAGCAGAGAGAAATCACACTAAGTGCTTTGGCTTAAGTCAAGTACACACTATAAGAAGATATGCTTCATTCATGTTTCATGTCAAAGGTTTACAACCACTTTAAGGTCAGCATGGAATAGTTCCTGAGATCTCTTTTTTTGGCAAATATTTTTGCACACATTGCCCACAGACACACTCAGTTCTTCCCCCAAAACTGGAGACTGTTACAGCCAAATTGGGGTGGATAAAATAACATGAATGCCCATGGTTTTTGAACAGCATGTCCAACAAGCTTATATAAGTGTGATGGTCAGAGGTCCACAAGCTTTGGACCATAAAGTATATTTTATAGTTGTTTGGTCCATGAATATAATAAATTCAGAGTATTTAAAGTCAGACTGATGTTAGGTGGTCCATATTATAAATGCTCTGAATGCATTAAACCTTGGTCCAGTGTGAGCCAATGTAAGTATGCATATTTCATATTCAAGGTACTGCTGTGGAAGCAAATAATCATTTTAGTAGCCTCCAACTCATCTGGCTAGATGAATTCGAGAAGAGGGGTGGTGATGTCATAATCTCCACCTTATCCGTTCAAGAATGCCTTGTTATACCTCTGTCTCACAGGAAACTTTGAAATAAAAATCATACCTGAAGTTCAGCATTGACATTATTTTGCTCCTACTCCTAGGACTGGCAGACCTTAAGCTATATTAAACCCAAAATCAAACATTTTATTATATTGCAGCTTACCAATTCTTAGATGTGATGGCTGTATTAGTTTCTTTTTTTTTCTAATTGCATCTGGTGATCCAGCCAGCAAGTCTGTTGTTTTTCAGAAGCACATTTCCTCAGCAGAATGTATCAGTTTACATGGATGTGACAAATCATTTAACACTGGTAGGAGTGATAAAAATGATCAGCTTTTATTTATTCATGTGAAACTTTTATCTGAAAAGGAAAAAAATGTTTGCTGTAACTGATTATAAAGTGTGAACTGAAGTTTGTTTCAATTTGCTTAGTGTATTTAAATCTGCTAATTTAACACTCCCATCCCCCCAGAATGACAATGCTGCTATCTGCTGTACCTTCTGTGCTCATTCATCTGCAGTGGTGTCTCACTAATACTGGAGGTGTGTTACTGGCCAGATCACCAGGTGAAAACAAAGGGAAAGAAGTCAAAGAAAAGAAAACTGATGCCACTATATGTAATAATTGGTAAGCTGCAATATAATACAGTGCATTTTTGGTTTTGGGTTTAATACCACTTAAAACATCTTTTGACTCCCCAGAATTTCAGGAATACAATTATTAGTGATAAATGCAAGTTTTGCATCTTTCTGGTGCCATCATAATTAGGAAGGGACATAATTATTATGACAACTGTTATTCAAATGTGCCCACTGGGGGTCACTACTAAGCCACTAAACTAATGAAAAAAAGTTTAGTGTAGCCTCAGTGAGCATGTATTATGTGATTTATCATTACATTGATTATCTTTAAATAGTTTTTTATTTATAAATGATCCACTAGAACAGGGGTCTTCAAACCTTCTAAGAACAGAGCCAGTTTACTGTCCTACAGACTTTATTTGGCCGGACCGGAAAATGTCCTGGTATCACTGGGAGTAAACAATGCCCCATCATCAGTGTTAGTGAGAGGAATTGTGCCCCATCGATGGTGTGATTGAGAAAAATTGTCGCCTGTCATTGGGCCCCATTCTTGGTGTCAATGGTGGGAATTTGTTGGTGTTTGTTGGTGTCAATTGATTAAATAGTGCCCCAAGGGCCAGATAAAAGCAAGCAAAGGCCGCATCCAGCCCCCGGGCCGCAGTTTGGAGACCACTGCACTAGAAGAAGGGTGGATTATTTACTATTGTCTACTACATTGTGTCTGTCTTGTTTTAAAAGCCCCGTGCACACGATGAGACTATTGGGCAAATGATCATCCTTTTTTTTTTTTGCATGACAATCACATAGCAAAAATGAACAGGTTACTAAAGTTACGAAAAATTTCTCTAGACAGAATACAACTTCGGAAGTGGTGTAATGTATTGTATTCTCTTGTTTCCGAGCATGCGTGGTCTTAGTCACTTGATTTTTTTTTTTTGGATGAATACTGTACTGATTGAACAAAAAATTTGCCTTCTGGCGTTGTCTGAGAAAAACTTTCGTGCTTGTCCCTTTGAATATTGTATCATGAACTGTTCTGATCGTGTCTTGGAAGCTGTGTAACGATCAGATTATCGTATAATCCCTCCTAAAGTGTGTTTTTGTGGTTTTTTTGGGGTTTTTTTCGCCTGATTTTTTCAGTGTGTGTACTAGGCATTACCAGCACTTGAGATAAGATATTACACAGGGAGAGCATTTGTTTCAGGGAGTAAGCCAGCATGGAGAATTGCATTGTTAGGAGCAGCAGAGCCTCATTTCCACAGAGTGTATCAATACATACAGTATGTCTGTGCAAGGGTCCCCTTTGTCCACAAGATGCCCAGGTGTAACTTGCATCCATGAACAGGCAGTCCCATTCATGTAACTTGGGGTACAGTGGCTGTGACATCTGTGCAGGCATGGGTATGCACCCTCCGATTACAGACAGTATGAGTTTGGGATATGCACCTGCACAGATATCAAACTGGGACCAGCAACTGTGTCCATGCAGCTGCTGCATCCCTACTGACTTTAATGGGGCTGCCTTCGATATATGGAACACCTGTGCACCTTGTATTGGTAAACATGGCCCTCTTTACCCACTTTGTTCAGCAGAGGGTGCAGGCCCCTTTAACCTCCCTAGCGGTCTGATTATGTCAGTATTTCTGTGCTCAAAGCGGTACATTGTTTTCAATTGAAATATGTTGTTTTCTTATTGTAGGCCTGTAATTCTTAGGAATAACTCACTGAAATCTGTCTGAACAAGAGTCTAGTAAACATCCCGGGTATGATAAAATTTGGAACACGAAACCATAAATTATAATCTAATAAATGATCATAAAAAATAATATAATAATAAATTTAATTAAATAATGTAATCAAACCAAAAACACTGAAATTTGAAATAGAGTGCCAAGTTCGCACATCACTGAACAAAGTTACAAAATAGTTTTCAGTGTCTGATGACGAATTTCCCCACAAATCATTATCACTCAATTCTGCAAGTGATTGTAATTTACTATCGCTGTTCTCTAGCTGGTCTAAAACCGCTTTTGACCTAAAGGGATGCTTTTTGGACGCCATGGACGTTTCTCAGTTTCCAGGCAGAAAGAACAGTAAAACTTCAGGCAGGGAACAGAACAAATCACTAGGGACAAAATGTATGTAAAATGGTTTGATACAGTAATGTAACACTATCAGAGTTTAGTGTATTGAGTGAATGTCAAATTTTTTAAATTCCCGCCGGTTCCTTCCCCCGTACGTTCCGACACTCGCAGGGAACGGAACCCGGAGGACGGATGCAGGCCTCGACCGGGGGGGACATCGAGTGTTGCTCGGGGTTACCGCTTTTGGTAATGAAAGTTAACCCCGAGCTACACTCGGGAATACCGTCAGGGAGGTTAATTATATCGCAATCTCTAGGACTCCTGGATTCGCCTGAGGGTATATGAATGCCAGTGTTTCTCACCCTCAGGTCTCAGAAAGACTGCTTCTGATTGGATAGCAGTGGCTGGATGTCACCAGGCTCTGAGTCCTCTAACATGGTTGCTGGCCACTGGCTGAGAGTGCAAGAAAATGCAGCTTCTACTTAAAGGGTTTCTAAAGCCTAAACATTTTTTACCTTAATGCATTGCTAGCTTTAAAGTGTTACTAAACCCCCAACAGTAAAATCAGTCTGTATATGCAGTAAAGCATGCTTGTTATACTCACTGTGGGACATAAGGGGTTAATCCTCCACATTGTGTAAAAAGGATGTTTGATACTCTCTTCTCTGATCCTCCCCTTCTTCTACTGTCCCCAATATTTCTCCTGATAGAACAGAAGCTTGGAGGCAAGCTGCACATGCTCAGTGTGGTGTGTATTGCTAGAGAGGTTGTTTTTTTTTTTTTTTCTTGGGAGAGTGAATGTGAGCAGCACAGGGCCAATCAGCACTGTCCACACAGAGGTCAGGGGTTCTGCATCCTCCTAGAGCAGAAAGAAAACTCCTCCTACAAGCTTTAACCAGTACTCGGCTGGACACTGATAGAAGTCGCAAGACTGCTCTAACTGCTGATGAGAAAAGGTGTTTAGCAGTTTATATTTCCTAAAATAATTGCATTTCCATGTTGTGTGTACTGTGGGAGACCAGATATAGTGAATGCAGGGTCCTGGGTTTAGCAACAATTTAACGCTTCCTGACCACCCTATAGTAGAACAACTGCTACAGGGCGGCAGGGCTGCGCAAAATCACGTATATATATACATGATTTTGTATTTTGCCATAGGCGGTTTCAGCTGTCAATACGGGTCCCGGCCAGTTATTCCCCCTCCAGCCCCGGCAATCGCTGAGTATCACTGATGGGGGGAGAGGTTTGTATGTAAACAATACAGATCTCTCCCCTGTCAGATCCAGCACGCTGCTTTTATTGCTCTGCATAGCAGAAATTTTTTAAATCCTGTAATTCTCATACTAACATTTACACTACTCTATCATATAACCAGACCATTATTTTCTTCTTTATTATTTTTATTATTATTATACAGGATTTATATAGTGCCAACAGTTTGCTCAGCGCTTTACAATATAACGGGAGACAATACAGCAACAATACAGTTCAATACAAGAGGGTTAGGAGGGCCTGATCCTTGGAGCTTACAAGATACTCCATTTGTGGGGAAAAAAAGGTAATTAATTTGGGTGCAGCGTTGCATGACCATGCAATTGTCAGCTAAAGTAATGCAGCGCCATATCACAAAAAATGGCCTGGTCAGGAAGGGGGGTAAATCCTCTGGAGGGCAAGTGGTTAAGGCAGCAGTAGGCAACCTTAAAGAGGTGGAGATCTACCTGAAAAACATGGGAGAAGTCAAAGATCACCGGGCACAGTGTTAGCCAGTGTCAACTCCTGATTTATACCTCTAATTGCCTACTATCATGTCACAATCGTGTGCTTTGCACAGCAATCGTGGGTTTAAATCAGGTGTTGATGAGGCAACATATCATGTCCTCACTTGTCAAACACAGTTGGATCGCTTTGCAAAGGAGCAGTAGTGTCTGCTGCATTTGTGAATGAGTCCTTAGCTGCATCCAGCAGCAGCACTCTTAGGGCTCGTTCAGATGTAAAGTTGGAGGGTGGTTGAGTCATGGTTTTACCTCCCCCAATCCCTACCCCCTTTAGCTGCTGAGGCAGCAGCCAAAGGTATACACATGCCGCAGCAGGAATTACACCCCCTGTTGCTTTTGGTGGGTGCTACCGCCTTTCAGTTGAGACCCATTCAAGTAAATGGGGCCATTCTGCAAGTGCCCGCAACTGAATGCTTCTGTGGGTTCCAAGGGGTTCAAGCAGGTGGTGAGAAAGCAACACACCACTGCCTGTTTAACCCCTTGTTTGCTGTACTGCACAACTTTGCTGGGCACATGCAGAATGGCCCCATTCACTTGAATGTGTCATGCTTGGCAGGTGCTACACCCATCAACCATGACAGAGCTTAGGAGCCAACACTACAGAGGGGACATCAACTTATGTGGGAAGAAGGAAGCTGTCATTCATAGTGGAAGGACAAAAAATGCTACTATATATGATGCTTGGCTCCTGCTGAATAGGCTGAAAGTCTGGTGTTCAGAAAAATGCCCTAATAAGCAAACACCTAGATGCTCAACTCTAGTGTAGCGCTACCCATAGGAGAGGACATTGACACAACTGGAAACAGTCTAAACCCTTGACCTCTGTAAGGTTTTATCCCCTTCATGACCAGAGTATTTTTTGCTACTCCACACTGCGCTACTTTAACTGGCAATTGCACGGTCATGCAAAACTATACCCAAATGAAATGTATATAATTTTTTTCACACAAATAGAGCTTTATTTTGGTGATATTAGATCACCACAGTTTTTTTATTATATAAATAAAAAAAAGAACAATATTTTTGAAAAAGGAGCAATATGTTCTAATTTCTGTGATACAACATATCTAGTAAAAAAATTAAAATATCAGTTTTCATAAATTTAGGCCAAAATGTATTCTGCTACATGTCTTTGGTAAAAAAAAAATCCCAATAAGTGTATATTAATTGGTTTGTGTGAAAGTTATAAACGATGGTATATATACTGGAATTTATGTACAGTAACTATGACGCTATACTGGTAATGACAGTGATCAGCGAATTACAGTGGGACTGTGATAGTGTGGCGGACAATCTGGCACTGACAGACCCTCATTGGGAGGCTGACTAAGATTGACATCAATAGTCTCACTAATATATTGATCAGATATAATACTATACACTGTGTACTAATGACACTGGTTGGGAAGGGGATAACATCAAGGGGCAATTAAAGGGTTAACATTGTGCATAACAAGTGTAATGTGTTTAATATGTGCTGCTTTTACTAAGAGATCTGGCTGTTTTTCTCCCTGCTTTGCAGAGAGAAGAAACACCCAGATCGCTGATCTGTGTACAGACCCCTAGCTGTTTGTAAACATAGAACTCTGTGCTGTGATTGGCTACAGAAGGTCTCAGTCATAAGTCTTTGACCAGGACCCGCTGACAAAATCCTGCTGTAGCCAGTGGCAGCACAGGTTAGCTGTGCAGGCGAGCGTATGTGCACCTCATTGGGAGGCTGACTAAGATTGACATCAATAGTCACACTAATATATTGATCAGATATAATACTATACACTGTCAGTGTACTAATGACACTGGTTGGGAAGGGGTTAACATCAAGGGGCAATTAAAGGGTTAACATTGTGCATAACAAGTGTAATGTGTTTAATATGTGCTGCTTTTACTAAGAGATCTGGCTGTTTTTCTCCCTGCTTTGCAGAGAGAAGAAACACCCAGATCGCTGATCTGTGTACAGACCCCTAGCTGTTTGTAAACGTAGAACTCTGTGCTGTGATTGGCTACAGAAGGTCTCAGTCATAAGTCTTTGACCAGGACCAGCTGACAAAATCCTGCTGTAGCCAGTGGCAGCACAGGTTAGCTGTGCAGGCGAGCGTATGTGCACCTCAATTCCAGAACAGGCTGGATTACAGACACGTACATGATATAGCCTGCCCACGCTGCCCGCCTGCAGTGAAGGTACTGTGGATGGGTGGGAATGGGTTAAATAGGCTTTATTAAAGACAGGAACCCTGAAAAGGAAATCAGTTAGGCAGACAAAGAAACATAACAATAAACAAAAATAAAATTTCCACTAAGCACAGGTTGAAAACAGACAGTCACAGGGTAGTTTCACCTTTTCACAAAAATCAACATGGTGGCATGAGCCACATGCATATCAATTCTAATATATATATTAGAATAGAAAAAAGGGAGAGAGGGAAGCAGCAGTTTCAGAGCACATCAACAAACACAGGCTCGGTTTAGGGGATTTATTTTCAAAGTTTTATTGCAGTAGTTGATCAGGAGGGAGGGATGAGGGTGCAGTATACTCCAAGGTACAGGATTGCAGATTCTCAGGCAAAGTCCTTCAGTAGCAGCCTTAAGTAATGCTGGAGATAAAGGGAACAGCCAGTACATCTGAGACTCTGTAAAGGCTCATTCACACCATAGTGCAGAGACGTCTGATGTTTTCCGCGCAGGAATCTGCAACTTATTGAAGTGCGCAAGAAAACCGATGTAAACGGATGTCTCTGCAAGTGAAATCTGCGCATCAGTTTTTCAGCACGTACGGTGTGAACAAGGCCTTAGAGTATTCAGTCTTTATAGCTACAATTGGTGTCCAACCATCAGGGAACAGGCACACCTGTAGCTCTAGGCTGAGATCCTACTCAAAAAAACTAAAAATTCTTCCTGCGCCTAGTGAAACACTCTACTACAGGTTCTATCCTGCTGCTGTGCACTGTGATCAACACAAATAATGAAAAAATAGAGAAAAACAGCGCAAACATAGACCTCTAAATAGACTCAATATACAAAGTGCAAACATAAATAAAAAATTGATCAATAGTGAAGTCCATCAAGATAAACCAAAGTTCAAAAAATATCAAAAAATATTTGTGCAAAAAGAAATATTTTTCAAATTCTTCTTCTATTATAAAGGAACTTCCACCTTCCACCCGTGAAAACCAATATCAAATACACTCACCAGATAAAGGTGAATGAAACGCCTCTTAGGAATTTTTGGGATCCTAAACCCTCTTTCGTATCCACTCTATAGGAATCCTCCTCTCCAGCATAGGCTCCACCATCCGACCAGGGAGAAAAAAATCTCAGATAGTGTAATATTGTAAGACACCATTCGTAAGTGAAATCAAGGATGAAGGCCACTCACATTAGATTCACTTTAAAAAGGCATATTTATTAGGACCAGCTTCTTTCAAATGAACAGTAGATGCAAGGCAACCTCCCACGGAATCTCACATCGCAGCTCCAGGTTACAGCAGAAGCTCTACAGAGACACCGCATATACAGATCCCAAAAGATGGCCGCTGGAACGCACCGCTCAGCGTGCGCTCCACTCACCGGAAGTGACTCACCGGAGATCCTACTCACAATGTCCATGGATAGCTGTCTCCAACCCATTTCCCTGCAACACTCTTCACTGAAAGAGAGTCCTTTTCCAACCTAGATTTCTATGGTAGTGTCCTCCAGCAAATGTCTTTTAATACAGGTTCTTCCAGGACCTCAGCTAACCACATGCTTAGATCTAGGGGCAATGGCACTTCAATAACACAGGCTGCCTCCCAGGCTACAGGCCTCAGGAGAAGAAGAGCTTTGAATAACCATCCCAAACATTTGTTAGTGCGTACATGGCACAAGAGATGGTCATAGACTGCGTACATGGCACAGGGGATGGTCAGTGACTGCGTACATGGCACAGGGGATGGTCAGTGACTGCGTACATGGCACAGGGGATGGTCAGTGACTGCGTACATGGCACAGCGGATGGTCAGTGACTGCGTACATGGCACAGGGGATGGTCAGTGACTGCGTACATGGCACAGGGGATGGTCAGTGACTGCGTACATGGCACAAGGGATGGTCTTTGACTGCGTACATGGCACAAGAGATGGTCATAGACTGCGTACATGGCACAGGGGATGGTCAGTGACTGCGTACATGGCACAGGGGATGGTCAGTGACTGCGTACATGGCACAGCGGATGGTCAGTGACTGCGTACATGGCACAGGGGATGGTCAGTGACTGCGTACATGGCACAGGGGATGGTCAGTGACTGCGTACATGGCACAGGGGATGGTCAGTGACTGCGTACATGGCACAAGGGATGGTCAGTGACTGCGTACATGGCACAAGGGATGGTCAGTGACTGCGTACATGGCACAAGGGATGGTCAGTGACTGCGTACATGGCACAAGGGATGGCCAGTGACTGCGTACATGGCACAAGGGATGGCCAGTGACTGCGTACATGGCACAAGAGATGGTCATAGTCTGCATACATGGCACAAGGGATGGTCTTTGACTGCGTACATGGCACAAGAGATGGTCATAGACTGCGTACATGGCACAGGGGATGGTCAGTGACTGCGTACATGGCACAGGGGATGGTCAGTGACTGCGTACATGGCACAGGGGATGGTCAGTGACTGCGTACATGGCACAAGGGATGGTCAGTGACTGCGTACATGGCACAAGGGATGGCCAGTGACTGCGTACATGGCACAAGGGATGGCCAGTGACTGCGTACATGGCACAAGAGATGGTCATAGTCTGCGTACATGGCACAAGGGATGGTCTTTGACTGCGTACATGGCACAAGAGATGGTCATAGACTGCGTACATGGCACAGGGGATGGTCAGAGACTGCTTACATGGCACAGGGGATGTCAGAGACTGCGTACATGGCACAAGGTATGGTCAGAGACTGCTTACATGGCACAGGGGATGTCAGAGACTGCGTACATGGCACAAGGGATGCTCGTAAACTGCGTCCATGGCACAGGGGATGGTCTTTGACTGCGTACATGGCACAGGGGATGGTCAGTGACTGCGTGCATGGCACAGGGGATGGTCAGTGACTGCGTACATGGCACAGGGGATGGTCAGTGACTGCGTGCATGGCACAGGGGATGGTCAGTGACTGCGTGCATGGCACAGGGGATGGTCAGTGACTGCGTGCATGGCACAGGGGATGGTCAGTGACTGCGTGCATGGCACAGGGGATGGTCAGTGACTGCGTACATGGCACAGGGGATGGTCAGTGACTGCGTACATGGCACAGGGGATGGTCAGTGACTGCGTACATGGCACAGGGGATGGTCAGTGACTGCGTACATGGCACAAGGGATGGTCAGTGACTGCGTACATGGCACAAGGGATGGCCAGTGACTGCGTACATGGCACAAGGGATAATCATAGTCTGCGTACATGGCACAAGGGATGGTCTTTGACTGCGTACATGGCACAAGAGATGGTCATAGACTGCGTACATAGCACAGGGGATGGTCAGAGACTGCTTACATGGCACAGGAGATGTCAGAGACTGCGTACATGGCACAAGGGATGGTCAGAGACTGCTTACATGGCACAGGGGATGTCAGAGACTGCGTACATGGCACAAGGGATGCTCGTAAACTGCGTATATGGCACAGGGGATGGTCAGAGACTGCGTACATGGCACAGGGGATGGTCAGAGACTGCGTACATGGCACAAGGGATGCTCTTTGACTGCGTACATGGCACAAGAGATGGTCATAGACTGCGTACATAGCACAGGGGATGGTCAGAGACTGCTTACATGGCACAGGAGATGTCAGAGACTGCGTACATGGCACAAGGGATGGTCAGAGACTGCTTACATGGCACAGGGGATGTCAGAGACTGCGTACATGGCACAAGGGATGCTCGTAAACTGCGTATATGGCACAGGGGATGGTCAGAGACTGTGTACATGGCACAAGGGATGGTCAGAGACTGCAGACATAGCACAAGAGATGGTCAGGGACTGCGGCCATGGCACAAGAGATGGTCAGAGACTGTGGCCATGGCACAAGAGATGGTCAGAGACTGCAGCCATGGCACAAGAGATGGTCAAAGACTGCGGCCATGGCACAAGAGATGGTCAGAGACTGCAGACATAGTACAAGAGATGGTCAGAGACTGCGACATTGCACAAGAGATGGTCAAAGACTGCAGACATAGTACAAGAGATGGTCAGAGACTGCAGAAATAGCACAAGAGATGATCAGAGACTGAGGACATAGTGCCTGAAATTTACAAACTGTCTCTGAACTTATGAGTGGTTGTCAACCCTGCTGGGGTGTGTGGAAGCATTCTGACGGCAGCACAGATCCCTGTTCTGTCCCCAGATCACGTGTCTCTAGAGGGCAGGGCCGGTACACAGCCAGTCAGACTGAGACATCATAAAGCCAAAAGCACCAGCCATCTAGCTTTCCCTGCCTTGCACTGTGATGATCTTCTTCTTCATCTGTGCTGCTGTACCATGCCACTCACATTGCTCCTGTTCCTTCTGCTGACCCCTCCCCCTGGTCTGACTCCGCTCCCCCCGGGCTCTCCTTCAACCCACAGGCACAGCTGGACTGGAGGAGGTGCTCAGTTTGTGTTCTACCGCCCAGGTGGGAGGGATTTGTTTCAGTTTTTGAGGGCTGAGGGGAGGGGGCTCAGGGGATGTCTCAGTCAGAGTAAGACCACCTTGTGATCTCTGCTCTGCATCTGGAGGAGGGATGGTGGAGTAGGCAGGGCTGGGACTTGGGAGAGCAGCTACCTGCAGCCTGCAGAACTTGGAAGGAAGTCAGTAGAGCGGAGGCAGCGGCTGAAATGAACACAGCGTCCGGGGCTGTGCTGCTCTGCCCTGCCTGGCAGTGAGCGGACTGTTGAGCCTCAGCTGGAAACGGTGCCAGCATAAGCACTTCTTAGGGAACCCCTGGCTTTGCCCCCCCCCCCCCTCCCGTGGTGCCCTCATGCAGCTGCCTTATGTTGGCGCTGGCCCTGTACCTCACCATCATCACACCAGGAACTAGGGTAGATGGGTGGACATTACACGATGTTTGGCCTAGGGGAACAAAGCATAAATCTGGGCCCTTAATTTGAGAGTGGGTAAAGGTCAGCCACTGTAATCATTTGTTTAGGATGAAAACATTTTACCCTTTCATACTTTATCTAAAACTAAAAAGGTTTTGGATTTACATGTACTTTAAAATGGTTTACTATTAAAATGATTATCAGCAGTCCATATTTTCTTAAACATTTATGACAGTTTATGTTGCAGCATTTCTACACTGACTCATTCATTGTTCATTACTAGACAATTCTTACTGAAGCCTATTTTTAGAAAAAAATAAATACAGGAGATGACAGTTCTGGAAATACTCAAGTCCCTATTAAGCAGGATTATAATAATAAAAATAAACTTACGTCAACATTTTAAAATAGCAATTTGGTTAAAATTAGAAAGTTTCCTGAGTTGGGTCAAGTTATTTCTAGATCTGTACCCATTACTGATTCCCAACAATCATGGGAATCACAGCTCAGCCACTAATATTATATGACATTAACAAAGAGTACTTTTTTAGTTTGAAAAATCACACGCTGTCAACAGGACTGTGAACAAACCGGCACAAATTCTGCTTCCCCTAGTCAAGGAGGGAATACCCGTGTCTGTCAATGATGCCATGGGATTTAGGGCCCCTGGCTATCACTGACAGCACAACGCCTGAAGTGGTGCAGGAGGGAGGATATTGGCAGGGCCACCAGGTATTTACTACATATTCACAATAAACAGAAAATGATGGGTTGAAACCAGAATAACAATCAGAATATATACTGAAAAGGAAAAATGGTGCGTTGTCTCTTGTGCTAAAAGTGCTGAAATCATTAGAAACAAAAAAAAATATGAATAGTAGGAACAGCACACAGTAAACAAAAAAAAAAACACTGGCTAGGCATAGTTAACCCTTTGATCACCCTAGATGTTTAACCCCTTCCCAGCCAGTATCATTAATATTGACAGTCACAGTGTATATTTTTAGCAGTATTAGTGTTATTGACTCCCACAAAGTGCCAGTTAGTGACTGATTTTTTTTATTGGATATGTTGTATAGCAGAAAGTAAAAAATACGGTTTAAAAAAAAAACATCTTTTTTCGTTTACAGCACAAAAAATAAAAAACCCAGAGGTGATCAAATACCACCAAAAGAAAGCTGTTAGTCTCTTAGGAACTCCAATGGTGAAATGTCTGGTAAGCAAACCCCCCCCCCCCCCAGATATAAGAGAGTTGCTATTTAAAGGTTTAAATGTCCCCCCACTTACCTGAGTAGTAGCCTACCAAACTACCAATCTTTGGCTTTGCTCAGTTATACTTCACTATATGGCATTGCCCAGTGCCACATATGCAAAGTAGGTGCTGGACATGGCTAGGACTTTGTTCTATAAATGATGTGCTGTGCCAGGCAAGAGCACACAATTAAGAGCTCGGGAGCAAGGCCAAAGTTCTGCATTTTGGCAGGTGGCTGCAATTCTTTGGTGCGGGGGAACATTTAAAGGTCACCTTATTGAAAGCCTCTGTATCCCATGAATTAGCATGTTATTTCCACCTCAGATGGTTTCCCTTTTTCTGCTCTCAATAGACACACCACAATGCAAGAATTGTTGTAAAACTTACCTCTCTGCCCCTAATTTAGATGGATATTTATAAAGATATCTTTGGAACTAATTTTCATAATGTTTCCTATAATGAAAGGTAACCTTTAATTTAAGGCCTCATTCACACAGACATACCTATAGTGGCAGTGCGGTGTCCTGCCACGGTCATACTCAAGTTGAAAACCCTGGATTCTCAACCAGGCAGGTTGAGGGGCTCCAGAGAGTTAATGTATTGCAGAGGAATCTGACTTTTTGGTTTCCTCATTTATTCATTAAGTTTGTTTTGGGATCTGGAGCCTGGAGATTTCAAAGAGATCGGGGAGGGATGAAATCTCCAATCCGGGGTCCGTGTTTTGAGAACCCCCAGCACACTGATTGCACAGGTGTGTGCAGGCCTTTTTATAGAGTCCTAACCATAGTTCTGGGCTCCACCCCGGCAGAGAGGAGTCAGGAGGGCTCCACCCTGGCAGACAGAAGGTCTCTGTCTTGGAGTCAGGTGGAAGCCAGACTAGCTGTGTGCTAGTGGCCATAATTTGGGAAGAGTCTGCAGGAGACAGACAGTGAACTGTGTACAAGCCAGGAGGCTGAATCTTTGGTTGGTATTGCTTGATGGTGGATACCCCTGCGTGGGAAGCATTTTTGTTGAACTTTCTTGTAAATAAAATTGTGCAAAAAAGGCCCTTAAAAAGAAGCGAGTTGCTGTGTGCTTGGAAGAAGCTCTACCATTTGAAGCGAGTTCCCACATATGGTGGAGGATGCGGGCAGAACTAGAGATCCCAGCAATGAAGTAAGTTCATGTGTTGAACTGTGTTTGGTGCATGACTCTGCACTATCAGTGTGTGCAGGTGAGGAGATCCTGCAGAGAAAAGGAACTTTCCTTAAAGAGACAGTGCTTCATTTCTTGGTTGCTGGACTGTGCAAAAGTGTTGTGAAGTGACTGTGAAGATGGGGCGGTCAAAGCAAAGAAAAGAAGCAAGATTTGCTAAAATGAGAGACAGAGCCCTGTGGCTGGAGGGGTTGTTACCACCAGAACAAGCCCCATACATGGATGCACAGAGTTTGCCACAGTGGGAAGTGCATGCTGTTGTCCCTGGCAATGCTGGTGAAAGTAAACCAGTTTTCTGTGTGCAGAGTACTAAGCCTGAAAGAGGATGCAGTGTTGGAAGTTTGGCCAAGATACTGCCGCAAGAGCGCTGTTTGCGGTGCAGTGAATGGGGGCACACTGTCTCCAAGTGCCCTTTATCCCAGCTTCCAGTGCAAGGCGACACAACCAGACAAAGGTCTGGGTATGCAATTGGGAAGCCTGCTTGGAGTTCCAGGAAGGAGCAGCAGGCTGCCCAAAAGTTTCAGAAAAATGTGGTTGCCCATAGCAACACATGTGACTTCAGGCCTGAGGACCCTGTGAGTGAAGTGTCGTCTGCAGAGGATTGTGGCAACGCAGAGATGAGAGTTCAGCGCATCTGGAGGAACCCACAAAGTTCAGCTGGGAGAGTGCCATCTCCCATAGCAACAGGAGAAAGCCTGCCAACCAGGAGAAGGGGCTGCAAGGGAGATGTGGTTCTGTATCCCAAGAAGGTTATCGGTGGAACCATACCCTGCCTGGAATGTGGTCAGTTTGGGCATTGTATCTTTACCTGCCCCAGATTATGGAATACCACTGATGAGGGTGCTGCTGGGCAAAAGTCTTCATCTGCAAGCCCAGATTTGTGTTTAAAAATGTTGGCAGCCACCTCTAGCAACAGTGAAGAAGTACCTGTTGTGCCTACAGGGGGTGCCAAGGAGTCAGAAGTGCCTGCCACAGTATCATCCTATAGCTGCATGGATGAACTGGCTGGCCAAAGCCAAGCAGAGGAGATGACTGAAAGGATCCAGATCCCACGCACTCAAGTGAAGGTGAAGCCTGTTACAGTGGTGGGTAAGACTGGTACTTTTGAGATAAATGTGAGAGATACTAATGCACTGATTGAGACTGACTTTGAGACTCTCTGCTATAAATTTGGGATACTCCCAGTTGGGAAACCCACTGCTGGTGATTGTGAGAAAGACTTGCCTCTGTATAATGCTTTTAGTGGTGAGGCAACGGTTAAAAATGTCAATGTGAAGAGTACTGATATTGGGGTTGCACCAATGTCATCTAAAGAGAATGCTGAATTAACTGTAGTAGGGGTGACCACTAAGCAGGATGTGTTATCTCCCCTAGCAACAGTGGTTAAGGTAACCCAGGATAACTATGGTGTTGCTCTGGTGGACCAGAGTGTATCTGAATTGAGTGATGAGAGTTTATTTCAGTGTGGCAATGGTGAATCTAAAAGGTATGAACGTATTCATATTGATGGGTTAATGCAATCTACTAATGCAAAAGTTTTTGTAGTGAATGACACGCCACTAGGTCACGGTGGTGAGAGTAGGAAATTGCAACCTGCTGTGCCTAGAAAAGGAGTCTCCCATTGTGATATGGATAATGAAGATATACAGTAGGTAATGGGTCTGATACAGAGCCACTCTGTCCCTCTGTGTCTCCTTCAGCGGTTGGAGTGGTACTGCGTAGTACCTCTGATGGGATCACAGGGACGATGGACTGGGACAGATGGGCAACAAGCTTGTTGGCATTAATAAAAGATGCCTCTGTGGGTAAAAATGGGGTGGACATGGTTTCTGCTGTGCTGAATAGAGGGACTGTGGAGCAGCTATCAGTCCAGGGCGCACCTGTCGCTGCCAAAATTAACCCACCGCTGGTAAAAGGCACCATTGAGGATAAACGCTCAGCAGAAGTTTTGCCCACAGCCCATAAAAGAGTTAATGGTGGGGTATACCAAATTGATATCCATAGAGATGTGGAAGAGCTCATTGACACTGAGCCTCAGAGTATTTGGGTGAATCCCACACCTGGTTACGCTCTGGGAGAGCCCCATGTTATTGTATTGGGTACCTCCAGCCGAGAGGAAGCCTCGTTAAGAAGCACCACCTCTGAGGCATCAGTAAATGAGTGTCTCCATGTCTCCAGGAAGGTCTTGTGTGTGGAATCAGGCTGTCTTTTTTTTTTCAGCAGACCTGCTGAAGGAAATGTTAGCTTTCTGGAGTGTACAGCCGGTGAATACCATGCTGTCTCTTCCATGTTCGGGAGAGCTGGTACAGTGGAGTCCCGCTAATCGGAGCTTGGTATTACAGGCTATACAAAACAAAGATGGTCAATATAGGAATTCTGTGATACCATCCTTGTTGGTAATGGTGAAAATTGTCTTTCAGTGCATGGCTGGGTTGCTTCATAGCAGTAATCGGTATGAGAGGCACACCAGAGTACTGTTGGACAGGACAGAGGTTTGGGCAGAAGTGCCAGAAGACACATGTATATGTGATGTGGTTGGGGTCGTCTACCCAAATGCAGAATTATGTAAGGATGGTTTGGCATCAGGACAGTTGCTGGCAGAGTCTTTTGTGACAGCGAAGTCAATGGGTAGTGACGTTTCCATGGGAGACACCCACTCCGCTGTGTGTAATTCCTCTCCAGAAACTGCCCTGCCAACTACTAGTGAACTGAGTTCTGACAAGAGTATTTTGGCTAATGATAAAAAGGGAAATGTGTTGATGAATTTGGATTGTCTGATTACTATGTGTGATAACAAAAAGAAGGGTAGATCTGGTGGTCAAATTGACATGGTAGCTTGTCATCCTGAAAAAGGTAATGAGTGCTTAACAGACACAAGAGAGGTTAAGAGTATAGTAATAGGCCCCCTACATGTTCAGGAAGGTCACTCTGGAAGAGATTTCCAAAGGTCCAGGAAACTCCCAAGTTTTAAGAATGAAAGGTCTAAGGCAGTGGTCGGCAAGCCGCGGCTCGCGAGCCACATGCGGCTCTTTACCCAGTCTAATGCGGCTCTTCTGTGTGCCGGGCGCCTGCTCCCCTCCCTCCTCTCGGTCGGCCGCTCCCCTGCCTCCTCTCGGTTGGCAGCCCCAAAAGTCCGCGCGGACCTTTTAATCCGGCTTGCGGATGTGGCTGTCAGGATGTGTGTAGGCGGGGCAGCGTGCCGAACGTGAGGGGAGGGGAGCTAGGCTCCTCTCACAGTCCGCCCTGAAGACCCGAACGGCGCGGGAAGACAGCGAGAGGAACGCAAAAGGTAAGTGAATTGACACGGGGGACTTGGCTTACTAGAAGGGGGGGGGGGGAATAGTACTGTGGGGGATGAAATACTATATGAGGGATGAATTACTTTATGAGGGATGAAATACTATATGGGGGGATGAAATACTATATGGGGGATGAATTACTATATCAGGGATGAATTACTATATGAGGGATGAAATACTATATGGGGGGATGAAATACTATATGGGGGGATGAAATACTATATGGGGGGATGAATTACTATATGAGGGATGAAATACTATATGGGGGGATGAAATACTATATGAGGGATGAAATACTATATGGGGGATGAATTACTATATGAGGGATGAATTACTGTATGAGGGATGAAATACTATATGGGGGGATGAAATACTATATGAGGGATGAAATACTATATGAGGGGATGAAATACTATATGGGGGGATGAAATACTATATGGGGGATGAAATACTATATGAGGGATGAAATACTATATGAGGGATGAAATACTATATGAGGGATGAAATACTATATGAGGGATGAATTACTATATGAGGGATGAAATACTATATGGGGGGATGAAATACTATATGGGGGGATGAAATACTATATGGGGGGATGAAATACTATATGAGGGATGAATTACTATATGAGGGATGAAATACTATATGGGGGGATGAAATACTATATGAGGGATGAAATACTATATGAGGGGATGAAATACTATATGGGGGGATGAAATACTATATGGGGGATGAAATACTATATGAGGGATGAAATACTATATGAGGGATGAAATACTATATGAGGGATGAAATACTATATGAGGGATGAATTACTATATGAGGGATGAAATACTATATGGGGGGATGAAATACTATATGGGGGGATGAAATACTATATGGGGGGATGAAATACTATATGAGGGATGAATTACTATATGAGGGATGAAATACTATATGGGGGGATGAAATACTATATGGGGGGATGAAATACTATATGAGGGATGAATTACTATATGGGGGGATGAAATACTATATGAGGGATGAATTACTATATGAGGGATGAAATACTATATGAGGGATGAAATACTATATGGGGGGATGAAATACTATATGAGGGATGAAATACTATATGGGGGGATGAAATACTATATGAGGGATGAAATACTATATGAGGGATGAATTACTATATGGGGGATGAAATACTATATGAGGGATGAAATACTATATGGGGGATGAAATACTATATGGGGGATGAAATACTATACGGGGGATGAAATACTATACGGGGGATGAAATACTATACGAGGGATGAAATACTATACGGGGGATGAATTGCTATGGGGGATGAATTACTATATGGGGGATGAATTACTATGGGGGATGAATTACTATATGGAGGATGAATTACTATATGGGGGATGAATTACTATATGGGGGATGAATTACTATATGGGGGATGAATTACTATGGGGGATGAATTACTATGGGGGATGAATTACACTATGGGGGATGAATTACACTATGGGGGATGAATTACTATATGGGGGATGAATTACTATGGGGGATGAATTACTATATGGGAGATGTATTTTCAGTTTTAAAAATGTGGCTCTCAAAATAAATTTCAATCATGGTTTTGGCGAGATTTGGCTCAGTTGAAAAAAAAGGTTGCCCACCACTGGTCTAAGGGAACTGGCCCAAAGCTTAACAAGGGGACGTTAAAAGTGTTTGATTCCCAAATAAAAGCGCCCACCTCTATTACTAAAGGGTCTAAAAATATAACCCCATCAAAATTAAATAAAGCAAAAAGGGATGGTCTAGAGTAATACCTGTAATATTACAGGTACCAGGCACTTAAAGCTTAGGCGTCAACCCCAGGTTACAAAGGGTACTGAGATTTGTAAACCCCCTAGTGGTAAAAGGACTAGCATAGTCTTAAGGAAATTAGAAAGACCATGCTTTTGGAAGCACACTCGTAAAAAGGCAAGGGGATGTCGTAGAGCCCAAGTAAGGGGAGACAGGGGAAGTCATCTCTTGGGGCAGGGAGTAGCGTCTCCCTTTGATGAAAATGAAGTCAGCCAGGATTGGACCTTTACAGGTGATGGCACGCACAGAAGGTCTAAAGCAAGAAGTTTAGATTTGTGTGTTCCGCCCCCTATGGGGTCAAAACAAAGGGGGGGATATGTGGCAGTGCGGTGTCCTGCCACGGTCATACTCAAGTTGAAAACCCTGGATTCTCAACCAGGCAGGTTGAGGGGCTCCAGAGAGTTAATGTATTGCAGAGGAATCTGACTTTTTGGTTTCCTCATTTATTCATTAAGTTTGTTTTGGGATCTGGAGCCTGGAGATTTCAAAGAGATCGGGGAGGGATGAAATCTCCAATCCGGGGTCCGTGTTTTGAGAACCTCCAGCACACTGATTACACAGGTGTGTGCAGGCCTTTTTATAGAGTCCTAACCATAGTTCTGGGCTCCACCCCGGCAGAGAGAAGTCAGGAGGGCTCCACCCCGGCAGACAGAAGGTCTCTGTCTTGGAGTCAGGTGGAAGCCAGACTAGCTGTGTGCTAGTGGCCATAATTTGGGAAGAGTCTGCAGGAGACAGACAGTGAACTGTGTACAAGCCAAGAGGCTGAATCTTTGGTTGGTCGTGCTTGATGGTGGATACCCCTGCGTGGGAAGCATTTTTGTTGAACTTTCTTGTAAATAAAATTGGGCAAAAAGGCCCTTAAAAAGAAGCGAGTTGCTGTGTGCTTGGAAGAAGCTCTACCATTTGAAGCGAGTTCCCACACTATCCATACACCCAAAGTGCCGTCTTTGCCTGCATGGGATGCACAGTTGTCCTGTACATCCGCATGCAGGCAGTCCCATATCTATATATTATATATATTGGGTCCACCCCAACAGAAATGAGTAGAACTGGCTGCACATGGATGCACAGAACACCTGTGCATCCCATGCAGGAAAATAAGGCCCTTCATACAAGTGTACAGATAGGTATGCCTGTTTGAATGAGGCCTAAGGCACAACTCCAACTTCACATCTTTTTTGTTTTTTTTTAGTTTTGAAAAGAATGGGAAAAACTTGAAAACTGTTGGGTTTTTATTGCTGTTTATGAAGCAGTTTTAGAGATATGCCAATGTGTGATCACAGAAACAAGAAGTGAGCAAAATCTCTCCAAGGGCACCAACATTAAAGAATATGTAAACCCAACATTTCATATTCCTGATATGTGCCTGCTGTACCATGTACTTGCATGAAAAAATATCATGTTTTCTTTGTATTGCTTTCTTTGTGTAAAATCGTTGGTATTCCTACCAGTCCCTCTGTTTTCCTATTAAAAACTGACTACACCAGGCATGAGAGCACAGTGTGGTCAGTTCTCTACCTGTGTTAGGAACATAGCATGTTCTCCTCCAGTGATCAGACTTCTGCTGACACACATCCCCAACCTTGCACAGCCATTCACTGGGAAGATAAGTGTACTGCGTTTTTTCCTACCCCAGCTCACTGAGCTCCTTTTGCAGCTTAGAACAGAAGTTATGTGATCACTTCTGAAAGGCAAAACATTTGTGTATAGATATAAAAAACATAAGTACTTTTTTTTTTTTTTTTTTTTTTATTTCTATTTTAAACTGAAAGGGGTGTTTTACAAGGTGAGGGCTTACATATCCTTTAAAAAAAACATTGTAAAGTAGATTGGCTAAGGGTAAGAACCTCAGTCATGTGCAAACTCCTTACTTCTTTTGTGGTCACCAAGCAGGAACTTAAGGTGAATCTCCCTAAAAGGAACACAGACAGCAGTAATACACTTTGCAGAGACCCATTCCCACTCCAAAAGCTGACCAAACACCTAGGCTTCTGTGACAGAACACCTATTACTCCGATCGGGTGACTACGCCAGAGAACCACTTCCTCACCACTGGGACACAGGACCAAGGTATTATAGCTGGGCATTGCAACCAAGACTAGAGGAGACTAGCTTAGATGCCAAACTGGAACTCGTTATTAAACAGAAAACAGGTTTTTATACACTCCAGAAATATGGGCAGTGCCCACAGGAACAATAAACACAAATATTGTACATTTGGATAAACATCCCACACTAATTAGATAACAAGGTAAAGCTGATATCAGTCTAATCCTATCATGTAGGCACCTCCAGAAGGACTTGTCAACAAACAATAGGTGACTCAATTAGCAATGGGAATGCACACCTAGGAGGCACACAATGGGAGAAAACAGAAAACACAACACCTTAATACACAGATTAGAGCAAGAGTCCTCACATCAGGTTGTTTTGATCTGATCATGTCAACATCTTAGAGTCTCTGTGTCTAGAAGGGAGGGGGGGGGGGGTTGAAGCAGTCAATGCTGGTTTGGGCACACACATTTGAGTCCCCACATTTGTATCCTGGTCCTCCAGTTCTCAGTCTGTGTGTTTTGGGGAGGCATGAACTTAATCTGAAGTAAACTACTCCAAAGGTCCCCCCAGGCACCATCCAAAGAATAGAGACCCCTCAGATACCATGGTCAGTAGGCAAGAGGCTAACATGCAGTCCACTCCAAAAGACTGTGCTTGTTGGGTCTGTCACAGCTTCTATCCACTATGGAGCTTCTGGACTTCTATTACCTTTCCTCACTGTCAAAGAATGGTGAGGGCAGAGTAGCCATGGGCGGGTGGAAGGGAAAAGTTGTTCTTGAATAGAGAGATAGGAGAGATGTGCAGTTTGGCCCCAGATTTCTGCTTTACTTGTCAATTAACTAAGAAAGAGCCAAAGTATTATTCCTTTTTTTTAAGTTAAGTATTGGGCTTATCAGAGACTGGAGCTCTGTGGGGATCCATAATTCGAATCAGTGCCTGTTGTTGCGGTTGTTGGCATAACCTGACTTCTTAATTTATTTTTTTTTCTCGTAGCTGTCATACCACAAGGGACAAGCTGCTATGCCAAGGTTTATGAGTGATTATACTATGTAAACTAGACATTGTCCATTGAAATGTTATCTCAATGAGAACATTGATTGCAGTACAGGAGGACTGATCCTGCTTTATCCCTTGAAGTCATATACAGTATGTTTATCTTTCCAGGTTATTGTTATGCTACATATGTGAGCTAACATCCTTGGGATTGCCAGGAATTTGATGCCTAGTCCTTCAGAGGAAGTTGTGACATTGTGTTATTCAGCATTTATAATAATGTCCCCGACTTCACAGATAATCTATTATTAAGGGTGCATTTTATTTTTCCATGTTTAATTTAGAAACAGTATGTGACAGGGTTTCTTCAATAGGAAACTACATGGAAGAACATAAACATGTTTAAAATAGAATTCCACTGATGTAATTCATAAATCAGTATTATACATGTGTTTTGTTAGTACAGTAGGCATTTGGAAGTTTACCAGGATATAGTATATTTTAGTCAATAATCTCTTTAGCCTTTATTGGGTATTTTGTATAAAAGGTTTTGAATTGTTTGAACTGAAGCTACTGTATGAGTATACAGGGAGAGGTTATTGAGAATGATGTGCAGTGAGAAATCTACTGAGATTTAATTAGGATTGTCACACTATGAAGGCTGTCCCAACACTGAAAAATGTGAGGCTTATGGGATACCAGCAAGTTTTCTATCTTCAATTTC